>NC_140996.1:231435426-232050426 GCF_052327205.1 Somniosus microcephalus
CCACCCCAGTCCCGTTCACACCATCACCCCCTGTGCTCACTGCCCCGTGTCCTAACTCTCACCCAGTCCCGTTCACCCATCACCCCCTGTGCTCACTGCCCCGTGTCCCAACTCTCACCCAGTCCCGTTCACTCCATCACCCCCTGTGCTCACTGCCCCGTGTCCTAACTCACACCCAGTCCCGTTCACCCATCACCCCCCTGTGCTCACTGCCCCGTGTCCTAACTCACACCCAGTCCCGTTCACCCATCTCCCCGTGCTCACTGCCCCGTATCCTAACTCACACCCAGTCCCGTTCACTCCATCACCCCCTGTGCTCACTGCCCCGTGTCCTAACTCACACCCAGTCCCGTTCACCCATCACCGCCTGTGCTCACTGCCCCGTGTCCTAACTCACACCCAGTCCCGTTCACCCATCACCCCCTGTGCTCACTGCCCCGTGTCCTAACTCACACCCAGTCCCGTTCACACCATCACCCACTGTGCTCACTGCCCCGTGTCCTAACTCACACCCAGTCCCGTTCACACATCACCCCCTGTGCTCACTGCCCCGTGTCCTAACTCACACCCAGTCCCGTTCACCCATCACCCCCTGTGCTCACTGCCCCGTGTCCTAACTCACACCCAGTCCCGTTCACCCATCACCCCCCTGTGCTCACTGCCCCGTGTCCTAACTCACACCCAGTCCCGTTCACCCATCACCCCCGTGCTCACTGCCCCGTGTCCTAACTCACACCCAGTCCCGTTCACCCATCACCCCCTGTGCTCACTGCCCCGTGTCCTAACTCACACCCAGTCCCGTTCACACCATCACGCCCCTGTGCTTACTGCCCCGTGTCCTAACTCACACCCAGTCACGTTCACACCATCACCCCCTGTGCTCACTGCCCCCGTGTCCTAACACACTACCCAGTCCCGTTCACCCATCACCCCCTGTGCTCACTGCCCCGTGTCCTAACTCACACCCAGTCACGTTCACCCATCAACCCCCTGTGCTCACTGCCCCGTGTCCTAACTCACACCCAGTCTCGTTCACCCATCGCCCCGTGCTCACTGCCCCGTGTCCGAACTCACACCCAGTCCCATTCACCCACCACCCGCTGTGCTCACTGCCCCGTGTCCTAACACACACCCAGTCCCGTTCACCCATCACCCCGTGCTCACTGCCCCGTGTCCTAACTCACACCCAGTCCCGTTCACCCATCACCCCCTGTGCTCACTGCCCCGTGTCCTAACTCACACCCAGTCCCGTTCACCCATCACCCCCTGTGCTCACTGCCCCGTGTCCTAACTCGCACCCAGTCCGTTCACCCATTGCTCCCGTGCTCACTGCCCCGTGTCCTAACTCACACCCAGTCCCGTTCACCCATCAGCCCCTGTGCTCACTGCCCCCGTGTCCTAACTCACACCCAGTCCCTTCACCCATCACCCCCTGTGCTCACTGCCCCGCGTCCTAACTCACACCCAGTCCCGTTCACACCATCACCCCCTGTGCTCACTGCCCCGTGTCCTAACTCACACCCAGTCCCCTTCACCCATCAGCCCCTGTGCTCACTGCCCCGTGTCCTAACTCACACCCAGTCCCCTTCACCCATCACCCCCTGTGCTCACTGCCCCGTGTCCTAACTCAAACCCAGTCCCCTTCACCCATCATCCCCCTGTGCTCACTGCCCCGTGTCCTAACTCGCACCCAGTCCCGTTCACCCATCACCCCCTGTGCTCACTGCCCCGTGTCCTAACTCGCACCCAGTCCCGTTCACCCATCTCCCCCTGTGCTCACTGCCCCGTGTCCTAACTCGCACCCAGTCCCGTTCACCCATCACCCCCTGTGCTCACTGCCCCGTGTCCTAACTCGCACCCAGTCCCGTTCACCCATCACCCCCTGTGCTCACTGCCCCGTGTCCTAACTCGCACCCAGTCCCGTTCACCCATCGCCCCCTGTGCTCACTGCCCCGTGTCCTAACTCACACCCAGTCCCGTTCACCCATCGCCCCCTGTGCTCACTGCCCCGTGTCCTAACTCACACCCAGTCCCGTTCACCCATCGCCCCCTGTGCTCACTGCCCCGTGTCCTAACTCACACCCAGTCCCGTTCACCCATCACCCCGTGCTCACTGCCCCGTGTCCTAACTCACACCCAGTCCCGTTCACCCATCACCCCCTGTGCTCACTGCCCCGTGTCCTAACTCACACCCAGTCCCGTTTACCCATCACCCCCTGTGCTCACTGCCCCGTGTCCTAACTCACACCCAGTCCCGTTCACCCATCACCCGCTGTGCTCACTGCCCCGTGTCCTAACTCACACCCAGTCCCGTTCACCCATCACCCCCTGTGCGCACTGCCCCGTGTCCTAACTCACACCAAGTCCCGTTCAACCCTCACCCCCTGTGCTCACTGCCCCGTGTCCTAACTCACACCCAGTCCCGTTCACCCATCACCCCGTGCTCACTGCCCCGTGTCCTAACTCACACCCAGTCCCGTTCACCCATCACCCACTGTGCTCACTGCCCCGTGTCCTAACACACACCCAGTCCCGTTCACCCATCACCCCCTGTGCTCACTGCCCCGTGTCCTAACTCACACCCAGTCCCGTTCACCCATCACCCCCTGTGCTCACTGCCCCGTGTCCTAACTCACACCCAGTCCCGTTCAACCATCACCCCCTGTGCTCACTGCCCCGTGTCCTAACACACACCCAGTCCCGTTCACCCATCACCCCCTGTGCTCACTGCCCCGTGTCCTAACTCACACCCAGTCCCGTTCACCCATCACCCCCTGTGCTCACTGCCCCGTGTCCTAACTCACACCCAGCCCCGTTCACCCATCACCCCCTGTGCTCACTGCCGCGTGTCCTAACTCACACCCAGTCCCGTTCACCCATTGCCCCGTGCTCACTGCCCCGTGTCTTAACTCACACCCAGCCCCGTTCACCCATCACCCCCTGTGCTCACTGCCCCGTGTCCTAACTCGCACCCAGTCCCATTTACCCATCACCCACTGTGCTCACTGCCCCGTGTCCTAACTCACACCCAGTCCCGTTCACCCATCACCCCCTGTGCTCACTGCCCCGTGTCCTAACTCACACCCAGTTCCGTTCACCCATCGCCCCCTGTGCTCACTGCCCCGTGTCCTAATTCACACCCAGTCCCGTTCAACCATCACCCCCCGTGCTCACTGCGCCGTGTCCTAACTCACACCCAGTCCCGTTCACCCATCACCCCCTGTGCTCACTGCCCCGTGTCCTAACTCACAGCCAGTCCCGTTCACCCATCACCCCCTGTGCTCACTGCCCCGTGTCCTAACTCACACCCAGTCCCGTTCACCCATCACCCCCTGTGCTCACTGCCCCGTGTCCTAACTCGCACCCAGTCCCGTTCACCCATCACCCCGTGCTCACTGCCCCGTGTCCTAACTCACACGCAGTCCCGTTCACCCATCACTCCCTGTGCTCACTGCCCCGTGTCCTAACTCGCACCCAGTCCCGTTCACCCATCACCCCCTGTGCTCACTGCCCCGTGTCCTAACTCGCACCCAGTCCCGTTCACCCATCACCCCCTGTGCTCACTGCCCCGTGTCCTAACTCGCACCGAGTCCCGTTCACCCATCACCCCCTGTGCTCACTGCCCCGTGTTCTAACTCGCACCCAGTCCCGTTCACCCATCACCCCCTGTGCTCACTGCCCCGTGTCCTAACTCGCACCCAGTCCCGTTCACCCATCACCCCCTGTGCTCACTGCCACGTGTCCTAACTCGCACCCAGTCCCGTTCACCCATCACCCCCTGTGCTCACTGCCACGTGTCCTAACTCCCACCCAGTCCCGTTCACCCATCACCCCCTGTGCTCACTGCCCCGTGTCCTAACTCCCACCCAGTCCCGTTCACCCATCACCCCCTGTGCTCACTGCCCCGTGTCCTAACTCTCACCCAGTCCCGTTCACCCATCACCCCCTGTGCTCACTGCCCCGTGTCCCAACTCTCACCCAGTCCCGTTCACCCATCACCCCCTGTGCTCACTGCCCCGTGTCCTAACTCACACCCAGTCCCGTTCACCCATCACCCCCTGTGCTCACTGCCCCGTGTCCTAACTCACACCCAGTCCCGTTCACCCATCTCCCCGTGCTCACTGCCCCGTATCCTAACTCACACCCAGTCCCGTTCACCCATCACCCCCTGTGCTCACTGCCCCGTGTCCTAACTCACACCCAGTCCCGTTCACCCATCACCGCCTGTGCTCACTGCCCCGTGTCCTAACTCACACCCAGTCCCGTTCACCCATCACCCCCTGTGCTCACTGCCCCGTGTCCTAACTCACACCCAGTCCCGTTCACCCATCACCCACTGTGCTCACTGCCCCGTGTCCTAACTCACACCCAGTCCCATTCACACATCACCCCCTGTGCTCACTGCCCCGTGTCCTAACTCACACCAAGTCCCGTTCACCCCTCACCCCCTGTGCTCACTGCCCCGTGTCCTAACTCACACCCAGTCCCGTTCACCCATCACCCCCTGTGCTCACTGCCCCGTGTCCTAACTCACACCCAGTCCCGTTCACCCATCACCCCGTGCTCACTGCCCGTGTCCTAACTCACACCCAGTCCCGTTCACCCATCACCCCCTGTGCTCACTGCCCCGTGTCCTAACACACACCCAGTCCCGTTCACCCATCACCCCCTGTGCTTACTGCCCCGTGTCCTAACTCACACCCAGTCACGTTCACCCATCACCCCCTGTGCTCACTGCCCCGTGTCCTAACACACACCCAGTCCCGTTCACCCATCACCCCCTGTGCTCACTGCCCCGTGTCCTAACTCACACCCAGTCACGTTCACCCATCACCCCCTGTGCTCACTGCCCCGTGTCCTAACTCACACCCAGTCTCGTTCACCCATCGCCCCGTGCTCACTGCCCCGTGTCCGAACTCACACCCAGTCCCATTCACCCACCACCCGCTGTGCTCACTGCCCCGTGTCCTAACACACACCCAGTCCCGTTCACCCATCACCCCGTGCTCACTGCCCCGTGTCCTAACTCACACCCAGTCCCGTTCACCCATCACCCCCTGTGCTCACTGCCCCGTGTCCTAACTCACACCCAGTCCCGTTCACCCATCACCCCCTGTGCTCACTGCCCCGTGTCCTAACTCGCACCCAGTCCCGTTCACCCATTGCTCCGTGCTCACTGCCCCGTGTCCTAACTCACACCCAGTCCCGTTCACCCATCAGCCCCTGTGCTCACTGCCCCGTGTCCTAACTCACACCCAGTCCCCTTCACCCATCACCCCCTGTGCTCACTGCCCCGCGTCCTAACTCACACCCAGTCCCGTTCACCCATCACCCCCTGTGCTCACTGCCCCGTGTCCTAACTCACACCCAGTCCCCTTCACCCATCAGCCCCTGTGCTCACTGCCCCGTGTCCTAACTCACACCCAGTCCCCTTCACCCATCACCCCCTGTGCTCACTGCCCCGTGTCCTAACTCAAACCCAGTCCCCTTCACCCATCATCCCCTGTGCTCACTGCCCCGTGTCCTAACTCGCACCCAGTCCCGTTCACCCATCACCCCCTGTGCTCACTGCCCCGTGTCCTAACTCGCACCCAGTCCCGTTCACCCATCTCCCCCTGTGCTCACTGCCCCGTGTCCTAACTCGCACCGAGTCCCGTTCACCCATCACCCCCTGTGCTCACTGCCCCGTGTCCTAACTCGCACCCAGTCCCGTTCACCCATCACCCCCTGTGCTCACTGCCCCGTGTCCTAACTCGCACCCAGTCCCGTTCACCCATCTCCCCCTGTGCTCACTGCCCCGTGTCCTAACTCGCACCCAGTCCCGTTCACCGATCACCCCCTGTGCTCACTGCCCCGTGTCCTAACTCGCACCCAGTCCCGTTCACCCATCACCCCCTGTGCTCACTGCCCCGTGTCCTAACTCGCACCCAGTCCCGTTCACCCATCACCCCCTGTGCTCACTGCCCCGTGTCCTAACTCGCACCCAGTCCCGTTCACCCATCACCCCCTGTGCTCACTGCCCCGTGTCCTAACTCTCACCCAGTCCCGTTCACCCATCACCCCCTCTGCTCACTGCCCCGTGTCCTAACTCACACCCAGTCCCGTTCACCCATCGCCCCCTGTGCTCACTGCCCCGTGTCCTAACTCACACCCAGTCCCGTTCACCCATCGCCCCCTGTGCTCACTGCCCCGTGTCCTAACTCACACCCAGTCCCGTTCACCCATCGCCCCCTATGCTCACTGCCCCGTGTCCTAACTCACACCCAGTCCCGTTCACCCATCGCCCCCTGTGCTCACTGCCCCGTGTCCTAACTCACACCCAGTCCCGTTCACCCATCACCCCGTGCTCACTGCCCCGTGTCCTAACTCACACCCAGTCCCGTTCACCCATCACCCACTGTGCTCACTGCCCCGTGTCCTAACACACACCCAGTCCCGTTCACCCATCACCCCCTGTGCTCACTGCCCCGTGTCCTAACTCACACCCAGTCCCGTTCACCCATCACCCCCTGTGCTCACTGCCCCGTGTCCTAACTCACACCCAGTCCCGTTCACCCATCACCCCCTGTGCTCACTGCCCCGTGTCCTAACACACACCCAGTCCCGTTCACCCATCACCCCCTGTGCTCACTGCCCCGTGTCCTAACTCACACCCAGTCCCGTTCACCCATCACCCCCTGTGCTCACTGCCCCGTGTGCTAACTCACACCCAGTCCCATTCACCCATCACCCCCTGTGCTCACTGCCCCGTGTCCTAACTCACACCCAGTCCCGTTCACCCATCACCCCCTGTGCTCACTGCCCCGTGTCCTAACTCACACCCAGTCCCGTTCACCCATCACCCCCTGTGCTCACTGCCGCGTGTCCTAACTCACACCCAGTCCCGTTCACCCATCACCCCCTGTGCTCACTGCCCCGTGTCCTAACTCACACCCAGTCCCGTTCACCCATCACCCCCTGTGCTCACTGCCCCGTGTCCTAACTCACACCCAGTCCCGTTCACCCATCACCCCCTGTGCTCACTGCCCCGTGTCCTAACACACACCCAGTCCCGTTCACCCATCACCCCCTGTGCTCACTGCCCCGTGTCCTAACTCACACCCAGTCCCGTTCACCCATCACCCCCTGTGCTCACTGCCCCGTGTCCTAACTCACACCCAGTCCCGTTCACCCATCACCCCCTGTGCTCAGTGCCCCATGTCCTAACTCACACCCAGCCCCGTTCACCCATCACCCCCTGTGCTCACTGCCCCGTGTCCTAACTCACACCCAGCCCCGTTCACCCATCACCCCCTGTGCTCACTGCCGCGTGTCCTAACTCACACCCAGTCCCGTTCACCCATTGCCCCCTGTGCTCACTGCCCCGTGTCTTAACTCACACCCAGCCCCGTTCACCCATCACCCCCTGTGCTCACTGCCCCGTGTCTTAACTCACACCCAGCCCCGTTCACCCATCACCCCCTGTGCTCACTGCCCCGTGTCCTAACTCGCACCCAGTCCCATTTACCCATCACCCACTGTGCTCACTGCCCCGTGTCCTAACTCACAGCCAGTCCCGTTCACCCATCACCCCCTGTGCTCACTTCCCCGTGTCCTAACTCGCACCCAGTCCCATTCACCCATCACCCCCTGTGCTCACTGCCCCGTGTCCTAACTCGCACACAGTCCCGTTCACCCATCGCTCCCTGTGCTCACTGCCCCGTGTCCGAACTCGTACCAAGTCCCGTTCACCCATCCCCCCCTGTGCTCACTGCCCCGTGTCCTAACTCACACCCAGTCCCGTTCACCCATCACCCCCTGTGCTCACTGCCCCGTGTCCTAACTCACACCCAGTTCCGTTCACCCATCGCCCCCTGTGCTCACTGCCCCGTGTCCTAATTCACACCCAGTCCCGTTCACCCATCACCCCCCGTGCTCACTGCGCCGTGTCCTAACTCACACCCAGTCCCGTTCACCCATCACCCCCTGTGCTCACTGCCCCGTGTCCTAACTCACAGCCAGTCCCGTTCACCCATCACCCCCTGTGCTCACTGCCCCGTGTCCTAACTCACACCCAGTCCCGTTCACCCATCACCCCCTGTGCTCACTGCCCCGTGTCCTAACTCGCACCCAGTCCCGTTCACCCATCACCCCGTGCTCACTGCCCCGTGTCCTAACTCACACGCAGTCCCGTTCACCCATCACTCCCTGTGCTCACTGCCCCGTGTCCTAACTCGCACCCAGTCCCGTTCACCCATCACCCCCTGTGCTCACTGCCCCGTGTCCTAACTCGCACCCAGTCCCGTTCACCCATCACCCCCTGTGCTCACTGCCCCGTGTCCTAACTCGCACCGAGTCCCGTTCACCCATCACCCCCTGTGCTCACTGCCCCGTGTTCTAACTCGCACCCAGTCCCGTTCACCCATCACCCCCTGTGCTCACTGCCCCGTGTCCTAACTCGCACCCAGTCCCGTTCACCCATCACCCCCTGTGCTCACTGGCACGTGTCCTAACTCGCACCCAGTCCCGTTCACCCATCACCCCCTGTGCTCACTGCCACGTGTCCTAACTCCCACCCAGTCCCGTTCACCCATCACCCCCTGTGCTCACTGCCCCGTGTCCTAACTCCCACCCAGTCCCGTTCACCCATCACCCCCTGTGCTCACTGCCCCGTGTCCTAACTCTCACCCAGTCCCGTTCACCCATCACCCCCTGTGCTCACTGCCCCGTGTCCCAACTCTCACCCAGTCCCGTTCACCCATCACCCCCTGTGCTCACTGCCCCGTGTCCTAACTCACACCCAGTCCCGTTCACCCATCACCCCCTGTGCTCACTGCCCCGTGTCCTAACTCACACCCAGTCCCGTTCACCCATCTCCCCGTGCTCACTGCCCCGTATCCTAACTCACACCCAGTCCCGTTCACCCATCACCCCCTGTGCTCACTGCCCCGTGTCCTAACTCACACCCAGTCCCGTTCACCCATCACCGCCTGTGCTCACTGCCCCGTGTCCTAACTCACACCCAGTCCCGTTCACCCATCACCCCCTGTGCTCACTGCCCCGTGTCCTAACTCACACCCAGTCTCGTTCACCCATCGCCCCGTGCTCACTGCCCCGTGTCCGAACTCACACCCAGTCCCATTCACCCACCACCCGCTGTGCTCACTGCCCCGTGTCCTAACACACACCCAGTCCCGTTCACCCATCACCCCGTGCTCACTGCCCCGTGTCCTAACTCACACCCAGTCCCGTTCACCCATCACCCCCTGTGCTCACTGCCCCGTGTCCTAACTCACACCCAGTCCCGTTCACCCATCACCCCCTGTGCTCACTGCCCCGTGTCCTAACTCGCACCCAGTCCCGTTCACCCATTGCTCCGTGCTCACTGCCCCGTGTCCTAACTCACACCCAGTCCCGTTCACCCATCAGCCCCTGTGCTCACTGCCCCGTGTCCTAACTCACACCCAGTCCCGTTCGCCCATCACCCCCTGTGCTCACTGCCCCGTGTCCTAACTCACACCCAGTCCCGTTCACCCATCACCCCCTGTGCTCACTGCCCCGTGTCCTAACTCACACCCAGTCCCCTTCACCCATCATCCCCTGTGCTCACTGCCCCGTGTCCTAACTCGCACCCAGTCCCGTTCACCCATCACCCCCTGTGCTCACTGCCCCGTGTCCTAACTCGCACCCAGTCCCGTTCACCCATCTCCCCCTGTGCTCACTGCCCCGTGTCCTAACGCGCACCCAGTCCCGTTCACCCATCACCCCCTGTGCTCACTGCCCCGTGTCCTAACTCGCACCCAGTCCCGTTCACCCATCACCCCCTGTGCTCACTGCCCCGTGTCCTAACTCGCACCCAGTCCCGTTCACCCATCTCCCCCTGTGCTCACTGCCCCGTGTCCTAACTCGCACCCAGTCCCGTTCACCGATCACCCCCTGTGCTCACTGCCCCGTGTCCTAACTCGCACCCAGTCCCGTTCACCCATCACCCCCTGTGCTCACTGCCCCGTGTCCTAACTCGCACCCAGTCCCGTTCACCCATCACCCCCTGTGCTCACTGCCCCGTGTCCTAACTCGCACCCAGTCCCGTTCACCCATCACCCCCTGTGCTCACTTCCCCGTGTCCTAACTCGCACCCAGTCCCATTCACCCATCACCCCCTGTGCTCACTGCCCCGTGTCCTAACTCGCACACAGTCCCGTTCACCCATCGCTCCCTGTGCTCACTGCCCCGTGTCCGAACTCGTACCAAGTCCCGTTCACCCATCCCCCCCTGTGCTCACTGCCCCGTGTCCTAACTCACACCCAGTCCCGTTCACCCATCACCCCCTGTGCTCACTGCCCCGTGTCCTAACTCACACCCAGTTCCGTTCACCCATCGCCCCCTGTGCTCACTGCCCCGTGTCCTAATTCACACCCAGTCCCGTTCACCCATCACCCCCCGTGCTCACTGCGCCGTGTCCTAACTCACACCCAGTCCCGTTCACCCATCACCCCCTGTGCTCACTGCCCCGTGTCCTAACTCACAGCCAGTCCCGTTCACCCATCACCCCCTGTGCTCACTGCCCCGTGTCCTAACTCACACCCAGTCCCGTTCACCCATCACCCCCTGTGCTCACTGCCCCGTGTCCTAACTCGCACCCAGTCCCGTTCACCCATCACCCCGTGCTCACTGCCCCGTGTCCTAACTCACACGCAGTCCCGTTCACCCATCACTCCCTGTGCTCACTGCCCCGTGTCCTAACTCGCACCCAGTCCCGTTCACCCATCACCCCCTGTGCTCACTGCCCCGTGTCCTAACTCGCAGCCAGTCCCGTTCACCCATCACCCCCTGTGCTCACTGCCCCGTGTCCTAACTCGCACCGAGTCCCGTTCACCCATCACCCCCTGTGCTCACTGCCCCGTGTTCTAACTCGCACCCAGTCCCGTTCACCCATCACCCCCTGTGCTCACTGCCCCGTGTCCTAACTCGCACCCAGTCCCGTTCACCCATCACCCCCTGTGCTCACTGCCACGTGTCCTAACTCGCACCCAGTCCCGTTCACCCATCACCCCCTGTGCTCACTGCCACGTGTCCTAACTCCCACCCAGTCCCGTTCACCCATCACCCCCTGTGCTCACTGCCCCGTGTCCTAACTCCCACCCAGTCCCGTTCACCCATCACCCCCTGTGCTCACTGCCCCGTGTCCTAACTCTCACCCAGTCCCGTTCACCCATCACCCCCTGTGCTCACTGCCCCGTGTCCCAACTCTCACCCAGTCCCGTTCACCCATCACCCCCTGTGCTCACTGCCCCGTGTCCTAACTCACACCCAGTCCCGTTCACCCATCACCCCCTGTGCTCACTGCCCCGTGTCCTAACTCACACCCAGTCCCGTTCACCCATCTCCCCGTGCTCACTGCCCCGTATCCTAACTCACACCCAGTCCCGTTCACCCATCACCCCCTGTGCTCACTGCCCCGTGTCCTAACTCACACCCAGTCCCGTTCACCCATCACCGCCTGTGCTCACTGCCCCGTGTCCTAACTCACACCCAGTCCCGTTCACCCATCACCCCCTGTGCTCACTGCCCCGTGTCCTAACTCACACCCAGTCCCGTTCACCCATCACCCACTGTGCTCACTGCCCCGTGTCCTAACTCACACCCAGTCCCATTCACACATCACCCCCTGTGCTCACTGCCCCGTGTCCTAACTCACACCAAGTCCCGTTCACCCCTCACCCCCTGTGCTCACTGCCCCGTGTCCTAACTCACACCCAGTCCCGTTCACCCATCACCCCCTGTGCTCACTGCCCCGTGTCCTAACTCACACCCAGTCTCGTTCACCCATCGCCCCGTGCTCACTGCCCCGTGTCCGAACTCACACCCAGTCCCATTCACCCACCACCCGCTGTGCTCACTGCCCCGTGTCCTAACACACACCCAGTCCCGTTCACCCATCACCCCGTGCTCACTGCCCCGTGTCCTAACTCACACCCAGTCCCGTTCACCCATCACCCCCTGTGCTCACTGCCCCGTGTCCTAACTCACACCCAGTCCCGTTCACCCATCACCCCCTGTGCTCACTGCCCCGTGTCCTAACTCGCACCCAGTCCCGTTCACCCATTGCTCCGTGCTCACTGCCCCGTGTCCTAACTCACACCCAGTCCCGTTCACCCATCAGCCCCTGTGCTCACTGCCCCGTGTCCTAACTCACACCCAGTCCCGTTCGCCCATCACCCCCTGTGCTCACTGCCCCGTGTCCTAACTCACACCCAGTCCCGTTCACCCATCACCCCCTGTGCTCACTGCCCCGTGTCCTAACTCACACCCAGTCCCCTTCACCCATCATCCCCTGTGCTCACTGCCCCGTGTCCTAACTCGCACCCAGTCCCGTTCACCCATCACCCCCTGTGCTCACTGCCCCGTGTCCTAACTCGCACCCAGTCCCGTTCACCCATCTCCCCCTGTGCTCACTGCCCCGTGTCCTAACTCGCACCCAGTCCCGTTCACCCATCACCCCCTGTGCTCACTGCCCCGTGTCCTAACTCGCACCCAGTCCCGTTCACCCATCACCCCCTGTGCTCACTGCCCCGTGTCCTAACTCGCACCCAGTCCCGTTCACCCATCTCCCCCTGTGCTCACTGCCCCCGTGTCCTAACTCGCACCCAGTCCCGTTCACCGATCACCCCCTGTGCTCACTGCCCCGTGTCCTAACTCGCACCCAGTCCCGTTCACCCATCACCCCCTGTGCTCACTGCCCCGTGTCCTAACTCGCACCCAGTCCCGTTCACCCATCACCCCCTGTGCTCACTGCCCCGTGTCCTAACTCGCACCCAGTCCCGTTCACCCATCACCCCCTGTGCTCACTGCCCCTGTCCTAACTCTCACCCAGTCCCGTTCACCCATCACCCCCTCTGCTCACTGCCCCGTGTCCTAACTCACACCCAGTCCCGTTCACCCATCGCCCCCTGTGCTCACTGCCCCGTGTCCTAACTCACACCCAGTCCCGTTCACCCATCGCCCCCTGTGCTCACTGCCCCGTGTCCTAACTCACACCCAGTCCCGTTCACCCATCGCCCCCTGTGCTCACTGCCCCGTGTCCTAACTCACACCCAGTCCCGTTCACCCATCGCCCCCTGTGCTCACTGCCCCGTGTCCTAACTCACACCCAGTCCCGTTCACCCATCACCCCGTGCTCACTGCCCCGTGTCCTAACTCACACCCAGTCCCGTTCACCCATCACCCACTGTGCTCACTGCCCCGTGTCCTAACACACACCCAGTCCCGTTCACCCATCACCCCCTGTGCTCACTGCCCCGTGTCCTAACTCACACCCAGTCCCGTTCACCCATCACCCCCTGTGCTCACTGCCCCGTGTCCTAACTCACACCCAGTCCCGTTCACCCATCACCCCCTGTGCTCACTGCCCCGTGTCCTAACACACACCCAGTCCCGTTCACCCATCACCCCCTGTGCTCACTGCCCCGTGTCCTAACTCACACCCAGTCCCGTTCACCCATCACCCCCTGTGCTCACTGCCCCGTGTCCTAACTCACACCCAGCCCCGTTCACCCATCACCCCCTGTGCTCACTGCCGCGTGTCCTAACTCACACCCAGTCCCGTTCACCCATTGCCCCGTGCTCACTGCCCCGTGTCTTAACTCACACCCAGCCCCGTTCACCCATCACCCCCTGTGCTCACTGCCCCGTGTCCTAACTCGCACCCAGTCCCATTTACCCATCACCCACTGTGCTCACTGCCCCGTGTCCTAACTCACAGCCAGTCCCGTTCACCCATCACCCCCTGTGCTCACTTCCCCGTGTCCTAACTCGCACCCAGTCCCATTCACCCATCACCCCCTGTGCTCACTGCCCCGTGTCCTAACTCGCACACAGTCCCGTTCACCCATCGCTCCCTGTGCTCACTGCCCCGTGTCCGAACTCGTACCAAGTCCCGTTCACCCATCCCCCCCTGTGCTCACTGCCCCGTGTCCTAACTCACACCCAGTCCCGTTCACCCATCACCCCCTGTGCTCACTGCCCCGTGTCCTAACTCACACCCAGTTCCGTTCACCCATCGCCCCCTGTGCTCACTGCCCCGTGTCCTAATTCACACCCAGTCCCGTTCACCCATCACCCCCCGTGCTCACTGCGCCGTGTCCTAACTCACACCCAGTCCCGTTCACCCATCACCCCCTGTGCTCACTGCCCCGTGTCCTAACTCACAGCCAGTCCCGTTCACCCATCACCCCCTGTGCTCACTGCCCCGTGTCCTAACTCACACCCAGTCCCGTTCACCCA
The DNA here is from genome assembly GCF_052327205.1 of Somniosus microcephalus. Classification (NCBI taxonomy): domain Eukaryota; kingdom Metazoa; phylum Chordata; class Chondrichthyes; order Squaliformes; family Somniosidae; genus Somniosus; species Somniosus microcephalus. Next base: position 231,449,689 of record NC_140996.1, read on the forward strand.
TCACCCCCTGTGCTCACTGCCCCGTGTCCTAACTCGCACCCAGTCCCGTTCACCCATCACCCCGTGCTCACTGCCCCGTGTCCTAACTCACACGCAGTCCCGTTCACCCATCACTCCCTGTGCTCACTGCCCCGTGTCCTAACTCGCACCCAGTCCCGTTCACCCATCACCCCCTGTGCTCACTGCCCCGTGTCCTAACTCGCACCCAGTCCCGTTCACCCATTACCCCCTGTGCTCACTGCCCCGTGTCCTAACTCGCACCGAGTCCCGTTCACCCATCACCCCCTGTGCTCACTGCCCCGTGTTCTAACTCGCACCCAGTCCCGTTCACCCATCACCCCCTGTGCTCACTGCCCCGTGTCCTAACTCGCACCCAGTCCCGTTCACCCATCACCCCCTGTGCTCACTGCCCCGTGTCCTAACTCGCACCCAGTCCTGTTCACCCATCACCCCCTGTGCTCACTGCCCCGTGTCCTAACTCAACCCAGTCCCGTTCACCCATCACCCCCTGTGCTCACTGCCGTGTCCTAACTCACACCCAGTACCGTTCACCCATCACCCCCCGTGCTCACTGCCCCGTGTCCTAACTCACACCCAGTCCCGTTCACCCATCACCCCCCGTGCTCACTGCCCCGTGTCCTAACTCACACCCAGTCCCGTTCACCCATCACCCCCCGTGCTCACTGCCCCGTGTCCTAACTCACACCCAGTCCCGTTCAGCCATCACCCCCTGTGCTCACTGCCCCGTGTCCTAACTCGCACCCAGTCCCGTTCACCCATCACCCCCTGTGCTCACTGCCCCGTGTCCTAACTCGCACCCAGTCCCGTTCACCCATCACCCCCTGTGCTCACTGCCCCGTGTCCTAACTCGCACCGAGTCCCGTTCACCCATCACCCCCTGTGCTCACTGCCCCGTGTTCTAACTCGCACCCAGTCCCGTTCACCCATCACCCCCTGTGCTCACTGCCCCGTGTCCTAACTCGCACCCAGTCCCGTTCACCCATCACCCCCTGTGCTCACTGGCACGTGTCCTAACTCGCACCCAGTCCCGTTCACCCATCACCCCCTGTGCTCACTGCCACGTGTCCTAACTCCCACCCAGTCCCGTTCACCCATCACCCCCTGTGCTCACTGCCCCGTGTCCTAACTCCCACCCAGTCCCGTTCACCCATCACCCCCTGTGCTCACTGCCCCGTGTCCTAACTCTCACCCAGTCCCGTTCACCCATCACCCCCTGTGCTCACTGCCCCGTGTCCCAACTCTCACCCAGTCCCGTTCACCCATCACCCCCTGTGCTCACTGCCCCGTGTCCTAACTCACACCCAGTCCCGTTCACCCATCACCCCCTGTGCTCACTGCCCCGTGTCCTAACTCACACCCAGTCCCGTTCACCCATCTCCCCGTGCTCACTGCCCCGTATCCTAACTCACACCCAGTCCCGTTCACCCATCACCCCCTGTGCTCACTGCCCCGTGTCCTAACTCACACCCAGTCCCGTTCACCCATCACCGCCTGTGCTCACTGCCCCGTGTCCTAACTCACACCCAGTCCCGTTCACCCATCACCCCCTGTGCTCACTGCCCCGTGTCCTAACTCACACCCAGTCTCGTTCACCCATCGCCCCGTGCTCACTGCCCCGTGTCCGAACTCACACCCAGTCCCATTCACCCACCACCCGCTGTGCTCACTGCCCCGTGTCCTAACACACACCCAGTCCCGTTCACCCATCACCCCGTGCTCACTGCCCCGTGTCCTAACTCACACCCAGTCCCGTTCACCCATCACCCCCTGTGCTCACTGCCCCGTGTCCTAACTCACACCCAGTCCCGTTCACCCATCACCCCCTGTGCTCACTGCCCCGTGTCCTAACTCGCACCCAGTCCCGTTCACCCATTGCTCCGTGCTCACTGCCCCGTGTCCTAACTCACACCCAGTCCCGTTCACCCATCAGCCCCTGTGCTCACTGCCCCGTGTCCTAACTCACACCCAGTCCCGTTCGCCCATCACCCCCTGTGCTCACTGCCCCGTGTCCTAACTCACACCCAGTCCCGTTCACCCATCACCCCCTGTGCTCACTGCCCCGTGTCCTAACTCACACCCAGTCCCCTTCACCCATCATCCCCTGTGCTCACTGCCCCGTGTCCTAACTCGCACCCAGTCCCGTTCACCCATCACCCCCTGTGCTCACTGCCCCGTGTCCTAACTCGCACCCAGTCCCGTTCACCCATCTCCCCCTGTGCTCACTGCCCCGTGTCCTAACGCGCACCCAGTCCCGTTCACCCATCACCCCCTGTGCTCACTGCCCCGTGTCCTAACTCGCACCCAGTCCCGTTCACCCATCACCCCCTGTGCTCACTGCCCCGTGTCCTAACTCGCACCCAGTCCCGTTCACCCATCTCCCCCTGTGCTCACTGCCCCGTGTCCTAACTCGCACCCAGTCCCGTTCACCGATCACCCCCTGTGCTCACTGCCCCGTGTCCTAACTCGCACCCAGTCCCGTTCACCCATCACCCCCTGTGCTCACTGCCCCGTGTCCTAACTCGCACCCAGTCCCGTTCACCCATCACCCCCTGTGCTCACTGCCCCGTGTCCTAACTCGCACCCAGTCCCGTTCACCCATCACCCCCTGTGCTCACTTCCCCGTGTCCTAACTCGCACCCAGTCCCATTCACCCATCACCCCCTGTGCTCACTGCCCCGTGTCCTAACTCGCACACAGTCCCGTTCACCCATCGCTCCCTGTGCTCACTGCCCCGTGTCCGAACTCGTACCAAGTCCCGTTCACCCATCCCCCCCTGTGCTCACTGCCCCGTGTCCTAACTCACACCCAGTCCCGTTCACCCATCACCCCCTGTGCTCACTGCCCCGTGTCCTAACTCACACCCAGTTCCGTTCACCCATCGCCCCCTGTGCTCACTGCCCCGTGTCCTAATTCACACCCAGTCCCGTTCACCCATCACCCCCCGTGCTCACTGCGCCGTGTCCTAACTCACACCCAGTCCCGTTCACCCATCACCCCCTGTGCTCACTGCCCCGTGTCCTAACTCACAGCCAGTCCCGTTCACCCATCACCCCCTGTGCTCACTGCCCCGTGTCCTAACTCACAGCCAGTCCCGTTCACCCATCACCCCCTGTGCTCACTGCCACGTGTCCTAACTCACACGCAGTCCCGTTCACCCATCACTCCCTGTGCTCACTGCCCCGTGTCCTAACTCGCACCCAGTCCCGTTCACCCATCACCCCCTGTGCTCACTGCCCCGTGTCCTAACTCGCAGCCAGTCCCGTTCACCCATCACCCCCTGTGCTCACTGCCCCGTGTCCTAACTCGCACCGAGTCCCGTTCACCCATCACCCCCTGTGCTCACTGCCCCGTGTTCTAACTCGCACCCAGTCCCGTTCACCCATCACCCCCTGTGCTCACTGCCCCGTGTCCTAACTCGCACCCAGTCCCGTTCACCCATCACCCCCTGTGCTCACTGCCACGTGTCCTAACTCGCACCCAGTCCCGTTCACCCATCACCCCCTGTGCTCACTGCCACGTGTCCTAACTCCCACCCAGTCCCGTTCACCCATCACCCCCTGTGCTCACTGCCCCGTGTCCTAACTCCCACCCAGTCCCGTTCACCCATCACCCCCTGTGCTCACTGCCCCGTGTCCTAACTCTCACCCAGTCCCGTTCACCCATCACCCCCTGTGCTCACTGCCCCGTGTCCCAACTCTCACCCAGTCCCGTTCACCCATCACCCCCTGTGCTCACTGCCCCGTGTCCTAACTCACACCCAGTCCCGTTCACCCATCACCCCCTGTGCTCACTGCCCCGTGTCCTAACTCACACCCAGTCCCGTTCACCCATCTCCCCGTGCTCACTGCCCCGTATCCTAACTCACACCCAGTCCCGTTCACCCATCACCCCCTGTGCTCACTGCCCCGTGTCCTAACTCACACCCAGTCCCGTTCACCCATCACCGCCTGTGCTCACTGCCCCGTGTCCTAACTCACACCCAGTCCCGTTCACCCATCACCCCCTGTGCTCACTGCCCCGTGTCCTAACTCACACCCAGTCCCGTTCACCCATCACCCACTGTGCTCACTGCCCCGTGTCCTAACTCACACCCAGTCCCATTCACACATCACCCCCTGTGCTCACTGCCCCGTGTCCTAACTCACACCAAGTCCCGTTCACCCCTCACCCCCTGTGCTCACTGCCCCGTGTCCTAACTCACACCCAGTCCCGTTCACCCATCACCCCCTGTGCTCACTGCCCCGTGTCCTAACTCACACCCAGTCTCGTTCACCCATCGCCCCGTGCTCACTGCCCCGTGTCCGAACTCACACCCAGTCCCATTCACCCACCACCCGCTGTGCTCACTGCCCCGTGTCCTAACACACACCCAGTCCCGTTCACCCATCACCCCGTGCTCACTGCCCCGTGTCCTAACTCACACCCAGTCCCGTTCACCCATCACCCCCTGTGCTCACTGCCCCGTGTCCTAACTCACACCCAGTCCCGTTCACCCATCACCCCCTGTGCTCACTGCCCCGTGTCCTAACTCGCACCCAGTCCCGTTCACCCATTGCTCCGTGCTCACTGCCCCGTGTCCTAACTCACACCCAGTCCCGTTCACCCATCAGCCCCTGTGCTCACTGCCCCGTGTCCTAACTCACACCCAGTCCCGTTCGCCCATCACCCCCTGTGCTCACTGCCCCGTGTCCTAACTCACACCCAGTCCCCTTCACCCATCATCCCCTGTGCTCACTGCCCCGTGTCCTAACTCGCACCCAGTCCCGTTCACCCATCACCCCCTGTGCTCACTGCCCCGTGTCCTAACTCGCACCCAGTCCCGTTCACCCATCTCCCCCTGTGCTCACTGCCCCGTGTCCTAACTCGCACCCAGTCCCGTTCACCCATCACCCCCTGTGCTCACTGCCCCGTGTCCTAACTCGCACCCAGTCCCGTTCACCCATCACCCCCTGTGCTCACTGCCCCGTGTCCTAACTCGCACCCAGTCCCGTTCACCCATCTCCCCCTGTGCTCACTGCCCCGTGTCCTAACTCGCACCCAGTCCCGTTCACCGATCACCCCCTGTGCTCACTGCCCCGTGTCCTAACTCGCACCCAGTCCCGTTCACCCATCACCCCCTGTGCTCACTGCCCCGTGTCCTAACTCGCACCCAGTCCCGTTCACCCATCACCCCCTGTGCTCACTGCCCCGTGTCCTAACTCGCACCCAGTCCCGTTCACCCATCACCCCCTGTGCTCACTGCCCCTGTCCTAACTCTCACCCAGTCCCGTTCACCCATCACCCCCTCTGCTCACTGCCCCGTGTCCTAACTCACACCCAGTCCCGTTCACCCATCGCCCCCTGTGCTCACTGCCCCGTGTCCTAACTCACACCCAGTCCCGTTCACCCATCGCCCCCTGTGCTCACTGCCCCGTGTCCTAACTCACACCCAGTCCCGTTCACCCATCGCCCCCTGTGCTCACTGCCCCGTGTCCTAACTCACACCCAGTCCCGTTCACCCATCGCCCCCTGTGCTCACTGCCCCGTGTCCTAACTCACACCCAGTCCCGTTCACCCATCACCCCGTGCTCACTGCCCCGTGTCCTAACTCACACCCAGTCCCGTTCACCCATCACCCACTGTGCTCACTGCCCCGTGTCCTAACACACACCCAGTCCCGTTCACCCATCACCCCCTGTGCTCACTGCCCCGTGTCCTAACTCACACCCAGTCCCGTTCACCCATCACCCCCTGTGCTCACTGCCCCGTGTCCTAACTCACACCCAGTCCCGTTCACCCATCACCCCCTGTGCTCACTGCCCCGTGTCCTAACACACACCCAGTCCCGTTCACCCATCACCCCCTGTGCTCACTGCCCCGTGTCCTAACTCACACCCAGTCCCGTTCACCCATCACCCCCTGTGCTCACTGCCCCGTGTCCTAACTCACACCCAGCCCCGTTCACCCATCACCCCCTGTGCTCACTGCCGCGTGTCCTAACTCACACCCAGTCCCGTTCACCCATTGCCCCGTGCTCACTGCCCCGTGTCTTAACTCACACCCAGCCCCGTTCACCCATCACCCCCTGTGCTCACTGCCCCGTGTCCTAACTCGCACCCAGTCCCATTTACCCATCACCCACTGTGCTCACTGCCCCGTGTCCTAACTCACAGCCAGTCCCGTTCACCCATCACCCCCTGTGCTCACTTCCCCGTGTCCTAACTCGCACCCAGTCCCATTCACCCATCACCCCCTGTGCTCACTGCCCCGTGTCCTAACTCGCACACAGTCCCGTTCACCCATCGCTCCCTGTGCTCACTGCCCCGTGTCCGAACTCGTACCAAGTCCCGTTCACCCATCCCCCCCTGTGCTCACTGCCCCGTGTCCTAACTCACACCCAGTCCCGTTCACCCATCACCCCCTGTGCTCACTGCCCCGTGTCCTAACTCACACCCAGTTCCGTTCACCCATCGCCCCCTGTGCTCACTGCCCCGTGTCCTAATTCACACCCAGTCCCGTTCACCCATCACCCCCCGTGCTCACTGCGCCGTGTCCTAACTCACACCCAGTCCCGTTCACCCATCACCCCCTGTGCTCACTGCCCCGTGTCCTAACTCACAGCCAGTCCCGTTCACCCATCACCCCCTGTGCTCACTGCCCCGTGTCCTAACTCACACCCAGTCCCGTTCACCCATCACCCCCTGTGCTCACTGCCCCGTGTCCTAACTCGCACCCAGTCCCGTTCACCCATCACCCCGTGCTCACTGCCCCGTGTCCTAACTCACACGCAGTCCCGTTCACCCATCACTCCCTGTGCTCACTGCCCCGTGTCCTAACTCGCACCCAGTCCCGTTCACCCATCACCCCCTGTGCTCACTGCCCCGTGTCCTAACTCGCACCCAGTCCCGTTCACCCATTACCCCCTGTGCTCACTGCCCCGTGTCCTAACTCGCACCGAGTCCCGTTCACCCATCACCCCCTGTGCTCACTGCCCCGTGTTCTAACTCGCACCCAGTCCCGTTCACCCATCACCCCCTGTGCTCACTGCCCCGTGTCCTAACTCGCACCCAGTCCCGTTCACCCATCACCCCCTGTGCTCACTGCCCCGTGTCCTAACTCGCACCCAGTCCTGTTCACCCATCACCCCCTGTGCTCACTGCCCCGTGTCCTAACTCAACCCAGTCCCGTTCACCCATCACCCCCTGTGCTCACTGCCGTGTCCTAACTCACACCCAGTACCGTTCACCCATCACCCCCCGTGCTCACTGCCCCGTGTCCTAACTCACACCCAGTCCCGTTCACCCATCACCCCCCGTGCTCACTGCCCCGTGTCCTAACTCACACCCAGTCCCGTTCACCCATCACCCCCCGTGCTCACTGCCCCGTGTCCTAACTCACACCCAGTCCCGTTCAGCCATCACCCCCTGTGCTCACTGCCCCGTGTCCTAACTCGCACCCAGTCCCGTTCACCCATCACCCCCTGTGCTCACTGCCCCGTGTCCTAATTCGCACCCAGTCCCGTTCACCCATCACCCCCTGTGCTCACTGCCCCGTGTCCTAACTCGCACCCAGTCCCGTTCACCCATCACCCCCTGTGCTCACTGCCACGTGTCCTAACTCGCACCCAGTCCCGTTCACCCATCACCCCCTGTGCTCACTGCCCCGTGTCCTAACTCCCACCCAGTCCCGTTCACCCATCACCCCCTGTGCTCACTGCCCCGTGTCCTAACTCGCACCCAGTCCCGTTCACCCATCACCCCCTGTGCTCACTGCCCCGTGTCCCAACTCTCACCCAGTCCCGTTCACCCATCACCCCCTGTGCTCACTGCCCCGTGTCCTAACTCACACCCAGTCCCGTTCACCCATCACCCCCTGTGCTCACTGCCCCGTGTCCTAACTCACACCCAGTCCCGTTCACCCATCTCCCCGTGCTCACTGCCCCGTATCCTAACTCACACCCAGTCCCGTTCACCCATCACCCCCTGTGCTCACTGCCCCGTGTCCTAACTCACACCCAGTCCCGTTCACCCATCACCGCCTGTGCTCACTGCCCCGTGTCCTAACTCACACCCAGTCCCGTTCACCCATCACCCCCTGTGCTCACTGCCCCGTGTCCTAACTCACACCCAGTCCCGTTCACCCATCACCCACTGTGCTCACTGCCCCGTGTCCTAACTCACACCCAGTCCCATTCACACATCACCCCCTGTGCTCACTGCCCCGTGTCCTAACTCACACCAAGTCCCGTTCACCCCTCACCCCCTGTGCTCACTGCCCCGTGTCCTAACTCACACCCAGTCCCGTTCACCCATCACCCCCTGTGCTCACTGCCCCGTGTCCTAACTCACACCCAGTCCCGTTCACCCATCACCCCCTGAGCTCACTGCCCCGTGTCCTAACTCACACCCAGTCCCGTTCACCCATCACCCCCTGTGCTCACTGCCCCGTGTCCTAACTCACACCCAGTCCCGTTCACCCATCACCCCGTGCTCACTGCCCCGTGTCCTAACTCACACCCAGTCCCGTTCACCCATCACCCCCTGTGCTCACTGCCCCGTGTCCTAACACACACCCAGTCCCGTTCACCCATCACCCCCTGTGCTTACTGCCCCATGTCCTAACTCACACCCAGTCCCGTTCACCCATCACCCCCTGTGCTCACTGCCCCGTGTCCTAACTCACACCCAGTCCCGTTCACCCATCACCCCCTGTGCTCACTGCCCCGTGTCCTAACTCACACCCAGTCTCGTTCACCCATCGCCCCGTGCTCACTGCCCCGTGTCCGAACTCACACCCAGTCCCATTCACCCACCACCCGCTGTGCTCACTGCCCCGTGTCCTAACACACACCCAGTCCCGTTCACCCATCACCCCGTGCTCACTGCCCCGTGTCCTAACTCACACCCAGTCCCGTTCACCCATCACCCCCTGTGCTCACTGCCCCGTGTCCTAACTCACACCCAGTCCCGTTCACCCATCACCCCCTGTGCTCACTGCCCCGTGTCCTAACTCGCACCCAGTCCCGTTCACCCATTGCTCCGTGCTCACTGCCCCGTGTCCTAACTCACACCCAGTCCCGTTCACCCATCAGCCCCTGTGCTCACTGCCCCGTGTCCTAACTCACACCCAGTCCCCTTCACCCATCATCCCCTGTGCTCACTGCCCCGTGTCCTAACTCGCACCCAGTCCCGTTCACCCATCACCCCCTGTGCTCACTGCCCCGTGTCCTAACTCGCACCCAGTCCCGTTCACCCATCTCCCCCTTTGCTCACTGCCCCGTGTCCTAACTCGCACCCAGTCCCGTTCACCCATCACCCCCTGTGCTCACTGCCCCGTGTCCTAACTCGCACCCAGTCCCGTTCACCCATCACCCCCTGTGCTCACTGCCCCGTGTCCTAACTCGCACCCAGTCCCGTTCACCCATCACCCCCTGTGCTCACTGCCCCGTGTCCTAACTCGCACCCAGTCCCGTTCACCCATCACCCCCTGTGCTCACTGCCCCGTGTCCTAACTCACACCCAGTCCCGTTCACCCATCACCCCGTGCTCACTGCCCCGTGTCCTAACTCACACCCAGTCCCGTTCACCCATCACCCACTGTGCTCACTGCCCCGTGTCCTAACACACACCCAGTCCCGTTCACCCATCACCCCCTGTGCTCACTGCCCCGTGTCCTAACTCACACCCAGTCCCGTTCACCCATCACCCCCTGTGCTCACTGCCCCGTGTCCTAACTCACACCCAGTCCCGTTCACCCATCACCCCCTGTGCTCACTGCCCCGTGTCCTAACACACACCCAGTCCCGTTCACCCATCACCCCCTGTGCTCACTGCCCCGTGTCCTAACTCACACCCAGTCCCGTTCACCCATCACCCCCTGTGCTCACTGCCCCGTGTCCTAACTCACACCCAGCCCCGTTCACCCATCACCCCCTGTGCTCACTGCCGCGTGTCCTAACTCACACCCAGTCCCGTTCACCCATTGCCCCGTGCTCACTGCCCCGTGTCTTAACTCACACCCAGCCCCGTTCACCCATCACCCCCTGTGCTCACTGCCCCGTGTCCTAACTCGCACCCAGTCCCATTTACCCATCACCCACTGTGCTCACTGCCCCGTGTCCTAACTCACAGCCAGTCCCGTTCACCCATCACCCCCTGTGCTCACTTCCCCGTGTCCTAACTCGCACCCAGTCCCATTCACCCATCACCCCCTGTGCTCACTGCCCCGTGTCCTAACTCGCACACAGTCCCGTTCACCCATCGCTCCCTGTGCTCACTGCCCCGTGTCCGAACTCGTACCAAGTCCCGTTCACCCATCCCCCCCTGTGCTCACTGCCCCGTGTCCTAACTCACACCCAGTCCCGTTCACCCATCACCCCCTGTGCTCACTGCCCCGTGTCCTAACTCACACCCAGTTCCGTTCACCCATCGCCCCCTGTGCTCACTGCCCCGTGTCCTAATTCACACCCAGTCCCGTTCACCCATCACCCCCCGTGCTCACTGCGCCGTGTCCTAACTCACACCCAGTCCCGTTCACCCATCACCCCCTGTGCTCACTGCCCCGTGTCCTAACTCACAGCCAGTCCCGTTCACCCATCACCCCCTGTGCTCACTGCCCCGTGTCCTAACTCACACCCAGTCCCGTTCACCCATCACCCCCTGTGCTCACTGCCCCGTGTCCTAACTCGCACCCAGTCCCGTTCACCCATCACCCCGTGCTCACTGCCCCGTGTCCTAACTCACACGCAGTCCCGTTCACCCATCACTCCCTGTGCTCACTGCCCCGTGTCCTAACTCGCACCCAGTCCCGTTCACCCATCACCCCCTGTGCTCACTGCCCCGTGTCCTAACTCGCACCCAGTCCCGTTCACCCATCACCCCCTGTGCTCACTGCCCCGTGTCCTAACTCGCACCGAGTCCCGTTCACCCATCACCCCCTGTGCTCACTGCCCCGTGTTCTAACTCGCACCCAGTCCCGTTCACCCATCACCCCCTGTGCTCACTGCCCCGTGTCCTAACTCGCACCCAGTCCCGTTCACCCATCACCCCCTGTGCTCACTGCCCCGTGTCCTAACTCGCACCCAGTCCTGTTCACCCATCACCCCCTGTGCTCACTGCCCCGTGTCCTAACTCAACCCAGTCCCGTTCACCCATCACCCCCTGTGCTCACTGCCGTGTCCTAACTCACACCCAGTACCGTTCACCCATCACCCCCCGTGCTCACTGCCCCGTGTCCTAACTCACACCCAGTCCCGTTCACCCATCACCCCCCGTGCTCACTGCCCCGTGTCCTAACTCACACCCAGTCCCGTTCAGCCATCACCCCCTGTGCTCACTGCCCCGTGTCCTAACTCGCACCCAGTCCCGTTCACCCATCACCCCCTGTGCTCACTGCCCCGTGTCCTAATTCGCACCCAGTCCCGTTCACCCATCACCCCCTGTGCTCACTGCCCCGTGTCCTAACTCGCACCCAGTCCCGTTCACCCATCACCCCCTGTGCTCACTGCCACGTGTCCTAACTCGCACCCAGTCCCGTTCACCCATCACCCCCTGTGCTCACTGCCCCGTGTCCTAACTCCCACCCAGTCCCGTTCACCCATCACCCCCTGTGCTCACTGCCCCGTGTCCTAACTCGCACCCAGTCCCGTTCACCCATCACCCCCTGTGCTCACTGCCCCGTGTCCCAACTCTCACCCAGTCCCGTTCACCCATCACCCCCTGTGCTCACTGCCCCGTGTCCTAACTCACACCCAGTCCCGTTCACCCATCACCCCCTGTGCTCACTGCCCCGTGTCCTAACTCACACCCAGTCCCGTTCACCCATCTCCCCGTGCTCACTGCCCCGTATCCTAACTCACACCCAGTCCCGTTCACCCATCACCCCCTGTGCTCACTGCCCTGTGTCCTAACTCACACCCAGTCCCGTTCACCCATCACCGCCTGTGCTCACTGCCCCGTGTCCTAACTCACACCCAGTCCCGTTCACCCATCACCCCCTGTGCTCACTGCCCCGTGTCCTAACTCACACCCAGTCCCGTTCACCCATCACCCACTGTGCTCACTGCCCCGTGTCCTAACTCACACCCAGTCCCATTCACACATCACCCCCTGTGCTCACTGCCCCGTGTCCTAACTCACACCAAGTCCCGTTCACCCCTCACCCCCTGTGCTCACTGCCCCGTGTCCTAACTCACACCCAGTCCCGTTCACCCATCACCCCCTGTGCTCACTGCCCCGTGTCCTAACTCACACCCAGTCCCGTTCACCCATCACCCCCTGAGCTCACTGCCCCGTGTCCTAACTCACACCCAGTCCCGTTCACCCATCACCCCCTGTGCTCACTGCCCCGTGTCCTAACTCACACCCAGTCCCGTTCACCCATCACCCCGTGCTCACTGCCCCGTGTCCTAACTCACACCCAGTCCCGTTCACCCATCACCCCCTGTGCTCACTGCCCCGTGTCCTAACACACACCCAGTCCCGTTCACCCATCACCCCCTGTGCTTACTGCCCCATGTCCTAACTCACACCCAGTCCCGTTCACCCATCACCCCCTGTGCTCACTGCCCCGTGTCCTAACTCACACCCAGTCCCGTTCACCCATCACCCCCTGTGCTCACTGCCCCGTGTCCTAACTCACACCCAGTCTCGTTCACCCATCGCCCCGTGCTCACTGCCCCGTGTCCGAACTCACACCCAGTCCCATTCACCCACCACCCGCTGTGCTCACTGCCCCGTGTCCTAACACACACCCAGTCCCGTTCACCCATCACCCCGTGCTCACTGCCCCGTGTCCTAACTCACACCCAGTCCCGTTCACCCATCACCCCCTGTGCTCACTGCCCCGTGTCCTAACTCACACCCAGTCCCGTTCACCCATCACCCCCTGTGCTCACTGCCCCGTGTCCTAACTCGCACCCAGTCCCGTTCACCCATTGCTCCGTGCTCACTGCCCCGTGTCCTAACTCACACCCAGTCCCGTTCACCCATCAGCCCCTGTGCTCACTGCCCCGTGTCCTAACTCACACCCAGTCCCCTTCACCCATCATCCCCTGTGCTCACTGCCCCGTGTCCTAACTCGCACCCAGTCCCGTTCACCCATCACCCCCTGTGCTCACTGCCCCGTGTCCTAACTCGCACCCAGTCCCGTTCACCCATCTCCCCCTTTGCTCACTGCCCCGTGTCCTAACTCGCACCCAGTCCCGTTCACCCATCACCCCCTGTGCTCACTGCCCCGTGTCCTAACTCGCACCCAGTCCCGTTCACCCATCACCCCCTGTGCTCACTGCCCCGTGTCCTAACTCGCACCCAGTCCCGTTCACCCATCACCCCCTGTGCTCACTGCCCCGTGTCCTAACTCGCACCCAGTCCCGTTCACCCATCACCCCCTGTGCTCACTGCCCCGTGTCCTAACTCTCACCCAGTCCCGTTCACCCATCACCCCCTCTGCTCACTGCCCCGTGTCCTAACTCACACCCAGTCCCGTTCACCCATCGCCCCCTGTGCTCACTGCCCCGTGTCCTAACTCACACCCAGTCCCGTTCACCCATCGCCCCCTGTGCTCACTGCCCCGTGTCCTAACTCACACCCAGTCCCGTTCACCCATCGCCCCCTGTGCTCACTGCCCCGTGTCCTAACTCACACCCAGTCCCGTTCACCCATCGCCCCCTGTGCTCACTGCCCCGTGTCCTAACTCACACCCAGTCCCGTTTACCCATCTCCCCCTGTGCTCACTGCCCCGTGTCCTAACTCACACCCAGTCCCGTTCACCCATCACCCGCTGTGCTCACTGCCCCGTGTCCTAACTCACACCCAGTCCCGTTCACCCATCACCCCCTGTGCGCACTGCCCCGTGTCCTAACTCACACCCAGTCCCGTTCACCCATCACCCCGTGCTCACTGCCCCGTGTCCTAACTCACACCCAGTCCCGTTCACCCATCACCCACTGTGCTCACTGCCCCGTGTCCTAACACACACCCAGTCCCGTTCACCCATCACCCCCTGTGCTCACTGCCCCGTGTCCTAACTCACACCCAGTCCCGTTCACCCATCACCCCCTGTGCTCACTGCCCCATGTCCTAACTCACACCCAGTCCCGTTCACCCATCACCCCCTGTGCTCACTGCCCCGTGTGCTAACACACACCCAGTCCCGTTCACCCATCACCCCCTGTGCTCACTGCCCCGTGTCCTAACTCACACCCAGTCCCGTTCACCCATCACCCCCTGTGCTCACTGCCCCGTGTCCTAACTCACACCCAGCCCCGTTCACCCATCACCCCCTGTGCTCACTGCCGCGTGTCCTAACTCACACCCAGTCCCGTTCACCCATTGCCCCGTGCTCACTGCCCCGTGTCTTAACTCACACCCAGCCCCGTTCACCCATCACCCCCTGTGCTCACTGCCCCGTGTCCTAACTCGCACCCAGTCCCATTTACCCATCACCCACTGTGCTCACTGCCCCGTGTCCTAACTCACAGCCAGTCCCGTTCACCCATCACCCCCTGTGCTCACTTCCCCGTGTCCTAACTCGCACCCAGTCCCATTCACCCATCACCCCCTGTGCTCACTGCCCCGTGTCCTTACTCGCACACAGTCCCGTTCACCCATCGCTCCCTGTGCTCACTGCCCCGTGTCCGAACTCGTACCAAGTCCCGTTCACCCATCCCCCCCTGTGCTCACTGCCCCGTGTCCTAACTCACACCCAGTCCCGTTCACCCATCACCCCCTGTGCTCACTGCCCCGTGTCCTAACTCACACCCAGTTCCGTTCACCCATCGCCCCCTGTGCTCACTGCCCCGTGTCCTAATTCACACCCAGTCCCGTTCACCCATCACCCCCTGTGCTCACTGCCCCGTGTCCTAACTCACACCCAGTCCCGTTCACCCATCACCCCCTGTGCTCACTGCCCCGTGTCCTAACTCACACCCAATCCCGTTCACCCATCACCCCCTGTGCTCACTGCCCCGTGTCCTAACTCACACCCAGTCCCGTTCACCCATCACCCCCTGTGCTCACTGCCCCGTGTCCTAACTCACACCCAGTCCCGTTCACCCATCACCCCCTGTGCTCACCGCCCCGTGTCCTAACTCACACCCAGTCCCGTTCACCCATCACCCCGTGCTCACTGCCCCGTGTCCTCACACCCAGTCCCGTTCACCCATCACCCCCTGTGCTCACTGCCCCGTGTCCTAACACACACCCAGTCCCGTTCAACCATCACCCCCTGTGCTCACTGCCCCGTGTCCTAACTCACACCCAGTCCCGTTCACCCATCACCCCCTGTGCTCACTGCCCCGTGTCCTAACTCACACCCATTCCCGTTCACCCATCACCCCCTGTGCTCACTGCCCCGTGTCCTAACTCACACCCAGTCCCGTTCACCCATCACCCCCTGTGCTCACTGCCCTGTGTCCTAACTCACACCCAGTCCTGTTCGCCCATCACCCCCCGTGCTCACTGCCCCGTGTCCTAACTCACACCCAGTCTCGTTCACCCATCACCCCCTGTGCTCACTGCCCCGTGTCCTAACTCACACCAAGTCCCGTTCACGTCTCACCCCCTGTGCTCACTGCCCCGTGTCCTAACTCACACCCTGTCCCGATCACCCATCACCCCCTGTGCTCACCGCCCCGTGTCCTCACACCCAGTCCCGTTCACCCATCACCCCGTGCTCACTGCCCCGTGTCCTAACTCACACCCAGTCCCGTTCACCCGTCACCCCGTGCTCACTGCCCCGTGTCCTCACACCCAGTGCCGTTCAGCCATCACCCCCTGTGCTCACTGCCCCCGTCCTAACTCGCACCCAGTCCCGTTCACCCATCACCCCATGGTAACTGCCCCGTGTCCAAACTCACACCCAGTCCCGTTCACCCATCACCCCGTGCTAACTGCCCCGTGTCCTAACTCGTACCCAGTCCCGTTCACCCATCACCCCCTGTGCTCACTGCCCCCTGTCCTAACTCGCTCCCAGTCCCGTTTCTTATGTTCATTAATAACTAGACATTCTTATTATGAGCACAGCTAGCTTCTAGCTAGTCATTTGTTCAGTACACGTTCTTTAGGTCCAGTATCTGTAGAGATGCAGCATTGTGCTCCTGTGTGCAGGCTGCCATCTTGACTGTTGCCTTGTGGGTAGCCTCGCCTCATGGGTAATGTAGTCTTAATATAATATATAGCTGGGTAGTGTAGTCTTATACATACAGCTATATACAGCTCTACTGCTCCACCTAGTGTCCACCACAGAATGACATGTTATTGATCACTACATCCTCCTTTCTTTGAGGTTTAACAAAATCAATATCAATCAGCTTTCAAGAAAACAATAAAGATAGTATCAGTTACACTTTTGTTAGTGCTCTATAAACATAAACATTTTCAAAACAGTCAACACATTTTCAAAGCTTTACATTGTACTCAAAGATGAAGTCTATCAGGCTCTTTTACTTCACGTGTGGATCTTCTCAACACGGGTAAGTCTGATGTGTCTTCATGAGATTGTTCTGGCGGTGAATGACAAGATGCAGTTGCGGCATTGTCATCGATCTGCTCTTGTATAGATCGAGGTCTCCATGCGATCTTTGCTTGGAGAGGGTTTCACTCTTCATGCCATAACTCTCAATGTAATCAATGCACTCTCGAAAAACTGCTGGCAGCTGGATCCCATCATACAGCATAGTCCTCTCAGCAGCCTCGGCTAATGGAACACCAAAGATTGGCCTGAGGGAAGAAGGAGTATCCACCGGAACTGCTTCCTGCTCTGGTGCAGGCTTCTTCTTTTTCTTTTTCTCTTTCCACTGCTTAACAACATCTGCTGCGGTTATATCTTTGGACTTTTTCTCCTTGTGTTTTTCCTCTTTGTGCTTTTCTTCCTTTGGCTTCTCTTTGACCTTAAAGTCTTTTTCTTTCTTCTTGGAGAAACTAGGCTTTTTGAAGACATGGATACCCTTTGGCCTTTTCATCCTTGATGGGCTCTCTGCTTCATCACCTGAGTCATCTGGTCTGCTTATGGCACAGTTTATACGGTAGACTCTCTTGACCAGTTCTAAGTCTTCACAAGCTTTGTCACCTAATAGTGAATCAAGTCTTTCAGCCACAACAGAAAACATGAGATGATGCACTTTGTCTTTGACTGTCACTTTAAGTCTGCATACACCTAAGCTATCTATTTTCTGTCCATTATAGTCCTTCAGTAGTACTGACTTTTTCTGTATTTTGGGCTTTTCTTTCATATTGTTAATGTCACTCATACTGATTAAGTTTGCTTTTGCTCCAGTGTCCAGTTTCAATGTAACTAATGCTCCATTTATCTGCAGTGGGATCATCCATTTGTCCTCTTTTACTGCATTAACTTTATGTTCAGCATTGTCCATTTCTGAGGGCTGCACATTTTCTGTATCTTTTTTGATATCGTCACATGACACCATTCCTACAAAAAATGTCTCACTTAAATCAGTGTCCTCAATCACATTAACTCGTTGCCCTTTCGTTGTTTTTACTTTTGAAAAGCATTGTTTGGCAAAGTGATTCTTTCCATTACACTTTGTGCACATTTTTCCAAACGCTGGGCATTGTCTTAACTGGTGTTTGTAACCACAGCGTTTACAATTAAAAATGTCATCCTCCAATTGCTTTTCATTTCTGTTCTGCCCACGTTTCTTCCCCTTGTAGGACACAGCACCGACAGCAGCATTATCACTCATTACATTCGCATCATTATTGATTTCACTGAAAGTCTTCGCGTGATTTCGAGCTAGCTCGCTGGCTTGGCATATTTTCACCGCATTTTCCAAATTTAGTTCGGTTTCTCTCAACAGACGTTCCCTGACTTTTTTATCATGAATACCAAACACAATCTGGTCACGAATCATGGATGCTTTGAGCTCAGAGAAATTACATGTCTGTGCTTTCAGTTTCAGCTCAGTTATAAAGCTATCAAAAGTCTCATTTTGTTGCTGTGTCCGAGAACGGAAGATGTATCTTTCATACGTCTCATTCTTTTTGGGAGAGCAATGTGCATCAAATTTTTTTAGCACATCTTCTAATTTTTCTCTGTTCTCCACTGGATTAAATACAAATGTATTAAATACCTCTATCGTCTGTGGGCCTGCAACCGTAAGCAGCAACGCTATCTTCCTTGCGTCTGGCTTTGTACCGAATCCGATGGCTGCAATGTAGAGTTCGAATTGCTGTTTAAAAGTCTGCCAATTGTAGTCGATTTTTTCTGTGAGATTCAAACGCTCTGGTGGCTTCAAATTCTCCATGTCGCTTTTCACAATTTTCAGCAGATCTTCACCACCCTGGTACCATCTTATGTTCATTAATAACTAGACATTCTTATTATGAACACAGCTAGCTTCTAGCTAGTCATTTATTCAGTACACGTTCTCTAGGTACAGTATCTGTAGAGATGCAGCATTGTGCGCCTGTATGCAGGCTGCCATCTTGACTGTTGCCTTGTGGGTAGTCTAGCCTCATGGGTAATGTAGTCTTAATATAATATATAGCTGGGTAGTGTAGTCTTATACATACAGCTATATACAGCTCTACTGCTCCACCTAGTGTCCACCACAGAATGATATGTTATTGATCACTGCACCGTTCACCCATCACCCCCTGTGCTCACTGCCCCGTGTCCTAACTCACACCCAGTCCCGTTCACCCATCACCCCCTGTGCTCACTGCCCCGTGTCCTAACTCACACCCAGGCCCGTTCACCCATCGCCCCCTGTGCTCACTGCCCCGTGTCCTAACTCACACCCAGTCCCGTTCACCCATTGCGCCCTGTGCTCACTGCCCCGTGTCCTAACTCACACCCAGTCCCGTTCACCCATCACCCCCTGTGCTCACTGCCCCGTGTCCTAACTCACACCCAGTCCCGTTTACCCATCACCCCCTGTGCTCACTGCCCCGTGTCCTAACTCACACCCAGTCCCGTTCACCCATTGCGCCCTGTGCTAACTGCCCCGTGTCCTAACTCATACCCAGTTCCGTTCACCCATCACCCCCTGTACTCACTGCCCCGTGTCCTAACTCACACCCAGTCCCGTTCACCCATCACCCGCTGTGCTCACTGCCCCATGTCCTAACTCGCACCCAGTCCCGTTCACACATCACCCCCTCTGCTCACTGCCCCATGTCCTAACTCACATCCAGTCCCGTTCACCCATCACCCCCTGTGCTCACTGCCCCGTGTCCTAACTCGCACCCAGTCCTGTTCACCCTGCACCCCCTGTGCTCACTGCCCCGTGTCCTAACTCACACCCAGTCCCGTTCACCCATCACCCCCTGTGCTCACTGCCCCGTGTCCTAACTCACACCCAGTCCCGTTCACCCATCACCACCTGTACTCACTGCCCCGTGTCCTAACTCACACCCAGTTCCGTTCACCCATCACCCCCTGTACTCACTGCCCCGTGTCCTACCTCACACCCAGTCCCGTTCACCCATCACCCCCTGTGCTCACTGCCCCGTGTCCTAACTCACACCCAGTCCCGTTCACCCATCACCCCCTGTGCTCACTGCTCTGTGTCCTAACGCGCACCGAGTCCCGTTCACACATCACCCCCTGTGCTCACTGCCCCGTGTCCTAACTCACACCCAGTCCCGTTCACCCATCACCCCCTGTGCTCACTGCCCTGTGTCCTAACTCGCACCGAGTCCCGTTCACACATCACCCCCTGTGCTCACTGCCCCGTGTCCTAACTCACATCCAGTCCCGTTCACCCATCACCCCCTGTGCTCACTGCCCTGTGTCCTAACTCGCACCGAGTCCCGTTCACACATCACCCCCTGTGCTCACTGCCCCGTGTCCTAACTCACATCCATTCCCGTTCACCCATCACCCCCTGTGCTCACTGCCCCGTGTCCTAACTCACATCCAGTCTCGTTCACCCATGACCGCCTGTGCTCACTGCCCCGTGTCCTAACTCACACCCAGTCCCGTTCACCCATCACCCCCTGTGCTCACTGCCCCGTGTCCTAACTCACACCCAGTCCCGTTCACCCATCAGCCCCTGTGCTCACTGCCCCGTGTCCTAACTCACACCCAGTCCCGTTCACCCATCACCCCCTGTGCTCACTGCCCCGTGTCCTAACTCACGCCCAGCCCCCTTCACCCATCGCCCCCTGCGCTCACTGCCCCGTGTCCTAACTCGCACCCAGCCCCGTTCACCCATCACCCCCTGTGCCCACTGCCCCGTGTCCTAACTCGCACCGAGTCCCGTTCACCCATCACCCCCTGTGCTCTCTGCCCCGTGTCCTAACTTGCACCCAGTCCCGGCCACCCATCACCCCCTGTGCTCACTGCCCCGTGTCCTGACTCGCACCGAGTCCCGTTCACCCATCACCCCCTCTGCTCACTGCCCCGTGTCCTAACTCGCACCCAGTCCCGGTCACCCATCACCCTCTGTGCTCACTGCCCCGTGTCCTGAATCGCACCGAGTCCCGTTCACCCATCACCAAAGAACATCATGGCTGGGGCCTGGTTGGTGACTGCATGTGTCGCATTCCGGTAGGCGAACAGGAAATTGTCCACCTTGTGCTGCAGCGGAATGTTGTCATTGTACATAGCCTTTATTGCCTTCTTAAAGGTTTGTATGAACCTCTCAGCCAATCCATTTGTGGCTGGATGATACGGGGCGGATGTGTAATGCCTTACCCCATTCTTTTTCAAGAACCTCCGGAACTCTTCGGACACAAACTGTGGTCCGTTGTCGGAGCAAATCTGTTCTGGCAAGCCATTCCTGGCAAAAATAGTCCGTAGGACTGCAATAGTTTTCTCCATGGTGGTGGAGGACATTTTGATGACCTCAGGCCATTTCGAGTGCGCATCCATGGCTATTAAAAACATTGAGTCCATGAATGGACCAGCAAAATCAATATGCACCCGTTGCCATGGAGATGAGGGCCACTCCCATGGGTGTAGAGGGGCCTGTGGTGGTGCATTTTGGACTTTCTGGCATCCTGAGCAGCTCTTGGTCAGGTCCTCGATTTGTTTATCGATTCCCGGCCACCACACATAAGCCCTGGCTAGGCTTTTCATTTTTACCCCTCCCAGATGACCCTCATGAAGCTCATTGAGCACTCTATCCCTTAACTTGGGTGGAATTACCACTCGGGATCCACACATCAAGGTCCCCCGGCACACTGACAGCTGTTCTCTCCTTGTCGAGAATGCTGGCAACAGTGAGTCGCCATGTGCTGGCCATCCCTTCACCGTCAAATCATATACCCGAGACAGTGTCGGGTCATTTCGGGTTTCCTTTTCGATACAAGCGTTAGTTACCGGTAGGTATTCAACTATAGTCGAATAGACTATTTCGACAGGATCCACTGCTGGTGCTTCCTCCGCAGTAGGCAGTGGCAGGCGTGATAGCCCATCAGCATTTCCATGCTGTTTCGTGCCCTTATATTCAATCTCATAGTGGTGCGCCCCTAGAAAAAGTGACCATCTTTGTAGTCGTTGTGCAGTCATCACCGGAACGCCCTTCTTTGGATTAAAAATGGAGACAAGAGGCTGGTGATCAGTCAGCAAGGTGAATTTCTGCCTGTGCAGATAGTGATTGAACTTTTTCACTCCCCACACTAGGCTGAGGGCCTCCCTGTCAATCTGGGCGTAGTTACGCTCGGCTGAGGTTAGTGATCGTGACGCAAAGGCTATTGGCCTCTCTGAGCCGTCCGAGAATTTGTGCGACAGCACCGCTCCAATGCCGTAGGGTGACGCATCACATGCCAACCGAATTGGTAATGCCGGGTTGTAATGGGCCAATACCTCTTTCGATGTGATTAGTGTTTTGCTCTTCTGGAAAGCTCGTCTACATTCATCACTCCACTTCCATGGCACTCCAATTTGCAGTAGGGTGTTCAGTGGGTGTAGTATTGTAGACAAATTTGGCAAGAACTTATGGTAGTAGTTTACCAGCCCGAGGAACGACCTCAGTTGTGACACATTTTCCGGTGCTGGAGTCTTGAGTACTGCCTCAATTTTCTCTGGGGACTTATGTAACCCCTCTTTATCGATAACGTGGCCACAATACGAGATCTGTTTTCTAAAAAACTCGCATTTGGGGCGGTTAGCTCGGAGCCCATATTCCTGCAATCTAGTGAGCACCTGCTCCAGGTTGGCAAGGTGATCACTGTCATTTTCGCCCGTGACCAGGATGTCGTCCAATAACACTGGGTCCCTGGGATCCCTTGCAGGACTTGTTCCATTGCCCTCTGCCAAATAGCCGGAGCTGATGCTACCCTGAATACCAGCCAGTTGTATTGGTAGAGACCTTTATGGGTGTTGATTGTGAGGTATTTTTTTGATGCTTCTTCTACCTCCATTTGCAGATACGCCTGGGCCAGATCAATCTTAGTGAAGCATTTCCCTCCAGATAGCGAGGCGAAAATATCTTCAATCCGCGGAAGTGGATAATGTACGGTGTGAAGGACTGGGTTCACTGTTATCTTAAAGTCCCCACAGATGTGAACCTTCCTTGGTTCCCCAGGCGTGCTGCTCAACGACTTTTTCATCACAGGGATGATGGGTGTAGCCCACTCACTCCAGTCTACCTTGGACAGTACACCTGAACGGCCCAGACTCTCCAGCTCTGCTTCGACGGCTGGGCGGATCGCATAAGGTACCGGTCTGGCCTTAAAAAATTTTGGGCTTGCGTTTTCTTCAATTTTAATCATCGCTGTCATGCCTTTTAGTGTTCCGAGTCCTTGCTGGAACACTTCTTTCACGTCAGTTAGGATCTTTGACAGTCGCCCAGGTGTGACGTCGTCATCCTTTTTGTCAGCCACAGTCAGTGCCTGTATGGAATGCCAATCCAGTTGTATTTTCCGGATCCATTCACGTCCCAGTAATGGTGGTCCTCCATCTTGCAATACATACAGGTCTAGTTTTGGTGTTTCCTTACCGTTATATATAACGGTCACCCTTATTTTTCCTTTGGGGTAGACTTTTTGCCCCGTGTACGTCTTCAAAATAATTTTTGTGTCTCTCAAGGGTATGTGTGAGAATAGCCGCTCGTAGTCCCGTTGGTTTATGACTGTTAGGGCTGATCCTGTGTCCAATTCCATCTTTACCTGGACTCCTGCAAACTTGAGAGTGACCCAAATGGTTCGGTGATCCTCCGTTGTGATCACATTATGTAATTTCAGACAACTCAGTTCCCTGCTTTCGGGGTCGTTATCACTTTTTTGATCGTCTGAACTATTCTCCGTCATCTTATGTACCTTCTTGTACTTTCCTTTGGTAGGTTTCTTATTGCTGGTTTTCTTTCCCGACCTGCAGACTCGTGCTATGTGTCCTACTTTTCCACACTGTCTGCACACTTTGTCTTTGAACCAGCAATCATTCTGGTCGTGTGTTGTTCTGCCGCAACGATAGCACTTCTCTGTTCCATATGACATTTTGTTTGTGCCATATTCTTGCGGTCTCTTACATCCTAGGGTCTTGAGGGAAGTGGCGGTAGAGATTGTGGATGCATTGGTAATAATCTTCCAAAACTCCCTGGACTCAGCAAAGGTCCCGGCAGACTGGAAAACTGCTAATGTAACACCCTTATTTAAAAAGGGCAGTAGACAGAAGGCTGGAAACTATAGACCGGTTAGCCTAACATCTGTGGTAGGTAAAATTTTGGAGTCCATTATTAAGGAGACAGTAACAGGACATTTGGATAATCATAATTTAATAGGACAAAGTCAGCATGGTTTTATGAAGGGGAAGTCATGTTTGACAAATTTGCTGGAGTTCTTTGAGGAAGTAACATATAGGGTGGATAAAGGGGAACCAGTGGACGTAGTGTATTTAGACTTCCAAAAGGCATTTGACAAGGTGCCACACAAAAGATTATTGCTTAAGATAAAAAATCACGGGATTGGGGGTAATATTCTGGCATGGATAGAGGATTGGCTATCTAACAGAAGGCAGAGAGTTGGGATAAATTGTTCATTTTCAGACTGGCAATCAGTAACCAGTGGTGTTCCGCAGGGGTCAGTGCTGGGTCCCCAATTCTTTACAATCTATATTAACGATTTGGAGGAGGGGACCGAGTGTAACATATCAAAGTTTGCAGATGATACTAAGATGGGAAGGAAAGTAGTGAGTGAGGAGGACATAAAAAAACCTGCAAAGGGACATAGACAGGCTAAGTAAGTGGGCAGAGATTTGGCAGATGGAATACAATACTGGAAAGTGTGAGGTTATGCACTTTGGCAGGAAAAATCGTAGAGCAAGTTATTATCTTAATGGCAAGAAACTGGAAAGTACTGAAGTACAAAGGGATCTGGGGGTCCTGGTGCACGAAACTCAAAAGGTTAGTATGCAGGTGCAGCAAGTGATTAAGAAGGCCAATGGAATGTTGGCTTTCATTGCTAGGGGGATAGAATATAAAAATAGGGAGGTATTGCTTCAGTTGTACAAGGTATTGGTGAGACCGCACCTGGAATACTGCGTACAGTTTTGGTGTCCATACTTAAGAAAGGACATACTTGCTCTCGAGTCAGTACAAAGAAGGTTCACTCGGTTAATCCCGGGGATGAGGGGGTGGACATATGAGGAGAGGTTGAGTAGGTTGGGGCTCTACTCATTGGAGTTCAGAAAAATGAGAGGCGATCTTATTGAAACATATAAGATTGTGAAGGGGTTGGATCGGGTGTATGCGGGGAAGATGTTCCCGATGATGGGTGAAACTAGAACTAGGGGGCATAGTCTTAGAATAAGGGGCTGCTCTTTCAAAACTGAGATGAGGAGGAACTACTTCACTCAGAGGGTGGTAGGTCCATGGAATATGCTGCCCCAAAAAGCTGTAGAAGCTACATCATTACATAAATTTAAAACAGAAATAGACAGTTTCCTAGAAGTAAAGGGAATTAAAGGTTACGGGGAGCGGGCAGGAATTTGGACATGAGTCTAGGTTCGGATCGGTCATGGCCCTGTGGGTAGCGGAGCGGGCCCAGGGGCCGTGTGGCCTGATCCTGCTCCTGTTTCATGTGTCTAATTCTGTTAGATTCAGGAGATAGTCCTGTGATAGTGGATTGGCGGTTAGGATCAGATCAGCCATGATCTTATTGAATGGCAGAGCAGGCTCGAGGGGCCGATTGGCCTACTCCTGCTCCTATTTCTTATGTTCTTATGTTCTTATGTATCTCTGCAGCGCCCCGTGCTGCTGCTTCATATGATACTGCAACGCTGAAAGCCTTTTCCAGTGTAAGGTCCTTTTCAGATAAAAGCCGTTTCTGGGTTCCTTCACTTTGAAGCCCACACACAAACTTATCCCTTAAGGTATCTGCCAGTCCCGCTCCAAACTGGCAGTGTTTCGATAGTTTGCGCAGTTCTGTTAAATAATCAGCATTGCTTTCATCCTTATGCTGGTTCCGTTTGTGAAACTTGAATCTTTCTGCTATCAGCAGCGGTGTGGGGTTTAAATGTTCCTTCAGTATCGTTACTATGTCTTCAAAACTCTTTTCCATTGGCTTCGTTGGGGTTACTAGATTTCATAATAAACCATACGTCTTTGCACCCATTAAATTTAACAATACCGATGCTTTCTTGTCATCTGACACCTCATTTGCCTTGCAGTACACCTCTATTCGTTCGACATATGTAGTCCAATCTTCGACTTCATTGTCAAATGCGGTGATACTGCCACCCTTCGGCATTTTGGGTGTGGTTTAAAATGGCGTCTCCCAATGGCTTAAAATGGCGTCTCCCGCGCTTTCCTTCCTCCCCCGCTCCCGGCGGTTCTCGTGGCAATGGCGGCGCCCTGTAGGTTTCGCGCGCTTCTCCTACGCTGCTGCCAACGCCGCTCTCGGCGGTCCTCATGGCAATGGCGGCGCCTCGCGGGTTTCTGCGCGTCGCTCTCTCCCTCTCTTCGACGCTGCTCGGCCCCTGAACACCGGCTGCGCCCTGTGCGCTCTGCCCTCTCTCTGACGCTGCTCGGCCCCTGAACACCGGCTGCGCCCTGTGCGCTCTGCCCTCTCTCTCTCTCCCCCGTTGATGCTGCTCGGCCCTTTGCTGTGCCGCTCGGTCGGGCTGTAGCCCGCCGCTGTCCGGGAAGGGTCTACCTGTTGCCAGCCCGTTTCGCTGGACCACCTCGACTGGAAAGCCAAGCCTGGCTCTCGACAGCCTCCCCCGCAATTCTCGAGTCTCTGCTGGATGACTGGGCGGTTGCCCGTGGTCGACGCCCGAGTCTCTGGCCTTGACCTCCAATCCACTGATCTCCAGGAACGAATCCCCGGGAGGTGATGCAGAGTTGCAGGTAGGTTCGAACCTGCCTCGTCGCCAATGTTACGTCCGTGTATAATAAGACACAGACTGCGGAGAACGGTACAACAGGTGTTTACTCAACGTGGCTCACACTGCAACTGATCTGTACAGATTACTACTCAGTGTTATATACAGGTGTGGTCACTGCCGGTACTGCAGTATACATGAGCTGTAAAAAATAGTTCCCTCCTTAAAGGTATATACATTACAGTAAGTATCCCATATGCATTTTTAACCACCTTATCTACCTGTCCTGCTGCCTTCAGGGATCTATGTACATGCACACCAAGGTCCCTCTGATTCTCTGTCCTTCCTAGGGTCTTACCATTCATTGTGTATTTCCTTGCCTTGTTAGTCCTCCCAAAATGCATCACCTCACACTTTTCAGGGTTAAATTCCAGTTGCCACTGTTCTGCCCATCTAACCATCCCGTCTATATCGTCCTGTAGCCTGAGGCTTCCCTCCTCGCTATTTACCACTCCACCAATTTTCATGTCATCTGCGAACTTACTGATCATACCTCCTACATTCATATCTAAATCATTAATGTACACTACAAACAGCAAAGGACACAGCACCAATCCCTGCGGTACACCACTGCACACAGGCTTCCAGTCACAAAAACAATCTTCGACCATCACTGCCTCCTGCCACTAAGCCAATTTTGGATCCAATGTGCCAAATTGCCCTGGATCCCATGGGCTCTTACCTTCTTGACCAATCTCCCATGTGGGACTTTGTCAAAAGCCTTACTGAAGTCCATGTAGACTACTTCAACTGCACTACCCTCATCCACACACCTAGTCACCCCCTCGAAAAATTCAATCAAATTGGTAAGACATGATCTCCCCCTGACAAAATTATGCTGACTATCGCTGATTAAACCCTGCCTCTCCAAATGGAGACTAATTCTGTCCCTCAGAATTTTTTCCAATAATTTCCTTACCACTGATGTTAGGCTCACTGGCCTGTAATTCCCTGGTTTATCCCTACTACCCTTCTTGAACAATGGTACTACGTTAGCTGTTCTCTAGTCCTCTGGCGCCTCTCCAGTCCTCTGGCTCCTCCCCTGTGGCCAGAGAGGTTCTGAAAATTTGTGTCAGAGCCCCTGCAATCTCCTCCCTTGTCTCAGACAGTAGCCTGGGATACATCCCGTCAGGGCCTGGGGATTTATCCAATTTTAAGCCCGCTAAAACTGTTAGTACCTCCTCCCGCTTGATACTAATTTGTTCAAGTACATCACAATCCCCCTGCCTGATTTCTATGCCTACATCGCCCTTCTCCATAATGAGCACAGATGCAAAATATTCATTTAAAACCTCAACTACATCTTTCAGCTCCACACACAGATTGCCACGTTGGTCCCTAATGGGCCCTATTCATAAGAACATAAGAAGTAGGAGCAGGAGTAGGCCATACGGCCCCGCGGGCCTGCTCCGCCATTCAATAGGATCATGGCTGATCCGAACCTAGACTCACGTCCACTTCCCTGCCCGCTCCCCATAACCCTTAATTCCCTTATCAGCTAGGAAAGTGTCTATTTCCTTTTTAAATTTATTTAATGTCACAGCTTCCACAGCTCTGAGGTAGCAAATTCCATAGATTTACTACCCTCTGAGTGAAGAAGTTTCTCCTCATCTCAGTTTTGAAACGGCAGCCCCTTATTCTAAGATTATGCCCCCTAGTTCTAGTCTCACCCATCAGTGGAAACATCCTCACCGCATCCACCCGATCAAGCCCCCTCACAATCTTTATGTTTCGATAAGATCGCCTCTCATTCTTCTGAATTCCAATGAATAGAGGCCCAACCTACTCAACCTTTCCTCATAAGTCAACCCCCTCATCTCCAGAATCAACCGAGTGAACCTTCTCTGAACTGCCTCGAGAGCAAGTATATCTTTTCTTAAATATGGAAACCAAAACTGTATGCAGTATTCCAGGTGTGGCCTCACCAGTACCCTGTATAACTGAAGCAAGACTTCCCTGCTTTTATACTCCATCCCCCTTGCAATAAAAGCCAAGATTACATTGGCCCTCCTGATCACCTGCTGCACCTGCATACTAACCTTCTGTGTTTCATGCACCAGGACCCCCAGATCCCTTTGTACTGCAGCACTTTGCAGTTTCTTTCCATTTAGATAATAACTTGCTCTTTGATTTTTTCTGCTAAAGTGCATAACCTCACACTTTCCAACATTATATTCCATCTGCCAAATTTCTGCCCACTCACTTAGCCTGTCTATGTCCTTTTGCAGGTTTTTTATGTCCTCCTCACTCACTGTTTTCCCTCCCATCTTTGTATCGTCGGCAAACTTGGATACATTGCACTTGGTCCCCTCCTCCAAATCGTTAATATAGATTGTAAAGAGTTGGGGTCCCAGCATTCTTTCCCTGGTTATCCTCTTGTCCTTAATATACTTAAAAAACACCTTGGGATTTTCCTTTATTTTGCCCGCCAGTGTTTTTTCATGCCCCCTCTTCGCTCTCCTAATTTCTTTTTTAATTACCCCCCTGCACTTTCTATACTCCTCTAGGGCTTCCACCTTTGTATCTGCCAAAAGCCTCTCTTTTTTTCCCTAATCCAATCTTGTATATCCCTTGACATCCAGGGTTCCCTGGACTTGTTGGTCCCACCCTTGACCTCTACGGGAACATGTTGGCGCTGTACTCTCTCTATTTCCTTTCTGAAAGACTCCCACTGCTCTGATGTGGATTTTCCTACAAGTAGCTTATCCCAAACCACTTTGACCAGATCCTGCCTTATCATATTAAAATCGGCCTTCCCCCAATTTAGAACATTTATTTCTGGTCCATCTTTGTTCTTTTCCATGACTACCTTAAATCTCACCGAATTATGGTCACTGTCACCAAAATACTCTCCCATTGACACTTCTACCACTTGCCCGACTACATTCCCTAGAATTAGATCCAGTACCCACCCTCTCTTGTAGGACTTTCTACATGCTGGCTCAAAAAGCTCTCCTGGATGCACTTTAAGAATTCCACACCCTCTAAGCCTTTCACACTCTGACCATCCCAGTTAGTATAGGAATAGGAGGATAGAGCAGACGAATGCGTGGCTAAAGAGTTGGTGCAGGAGGGAGGGCTTTAGTTTCCTGGATCACTGGGCCTGCTTCTGGGGAAGGTGGGACTTGTACAAGTCGGACGGGTTGCACCTGAACCAGAGCGGGACAAATATCCTTGCGGGGAGGTTTGCTAGCACTGTTCGGGGGGGTTTAAACTAAAATGGCAGGAGGTTGGGAACCTGAGCAGGGAGACAGAGGAAAGGAAAACAGAGATAAAAGCAAAAGGTAGGAAGGAGAAAAACAAAAGTGGCAGTCAGAGAAATCAATGGTTTAAATCAAACGTGGCCACAGTAAATAATAATTCTAATAGGTCTAAGAGCATTAAAAAAACAAGCCTGAAGGCTTTGTGTCTTAATGCGAGGAGCATTTGTAATAAGGTGGATGAATTGGCTGCACAAATAGAGGTAAATTAATATGATTTGGTTGGGATTACGGAAACGTGGCTCAAGGATGGCCAAGACTGGGAACTCAACATCCAGGGGTATTCGATATTCAGGAAAGATAGGCAAAAAGGAAAGGGAGGTGGGGTAGCATTACTGGTTAAAGAAGGGATTAATACAATTGTAATGAAGGATATTAGCTCTGATGATGTGGAATCTGTATGGGTAGAATTGAGAAATACTAAGGGGAAAAAAACATTAGTGGGAGTGGTATATAGACCTCCAAACAGTAAGGCGGAGGTTGGGGATGGCATTAAAAGGGAAATTAAAGAAGCATGCAATAAGGGCACAGCAGTCATCATGGGTGACTTTAATCTACATATAGATTGGGCCAACCAAATTAGTAACAATACTGTGGAAGAGGAATTCCTGGAGTGTTTACAGGATGGTTTCCTGGACCAATATGTCGAGGAACCAACCAGAGATCAGGCCATCTTAGACTGGGTATTATGTAATGAGAAAGGATTAATTAGCAATCTTGTTGTACGAGGCCCCTTGGATCAGAGCGATCATAATATGATCGAATTCTTCATTAAGATGGAGAATGAAGTAGTTGACTCAGAGACAAGGGTCCTCAATTTAAATAAAGGAAACGACGATGGTCTGAGGAGCGAGTTGGGTAGGATTGATTGGGGAATGGCACTCAAAGGGTTGACGGTGGATAGGCAATGGCAAACATTCAAAGACCGAATGGATGAGCTACAGAATTTGTTCATCCCAGTTTGGCATAAAAATAAAACAAAAAAGGTGACTCAACTGTGGCTAACAAGGGAAATTAGGGATAGCATAAAATCCAAGGAGAGGACATTTAAATTGGCTAGAAAAAGCAATAATCCTGAGGATTGGAAGCAGTTTAGGAGTCAACAAAGGAGGACAAAGGGATTAATTAAGAAAGGGAAAATAGAATATGAGAGTAAGCTATCAGGGAACATAAAAACTGACTGTAAAAGCTTTTATAGATATGTGAAGAGAAAAAGATTGGTGAAGTCAAGCATAGGTCCCTTACAATCAGAATCAGGGGAATTTATAATGGGAAACAAGGAAATGGCAGATCAACTAAATACATACTTTGGTTCTGTCTTCACAAAGGAGGACACAAATAACCTCCCAGAGATGCCGGGGAACATAGGGTCTGATGAAAGGGAGGAACTGAAAGAAATCAGTATTTGTAGGGAAATGGTGTTAGGAAAATTGATGGGACTGAAGGCCGATAAATCCCCAGGGCCTGATGGTCCACACCCCAGGGTACTTAAGGAAGTGGCCCTAGAGATAGTCGATGCATTGCTGGTCATCTTCCAGAACTCGATAGACTCTGGAACGGTACCCATGGATTGGAGGGTAGCTAATGTTACCCCACTGTTCAAAAAAGGTGGTAGAGAAAGAGCGGGGAATTATAGACCGGTAAGCCTGACATCGGTAGTGGTGAAAATGCTAGGGTCTATTATAAAAGATGTAATGGCAGAGCACTTGGAAAGCAGTGACAGGATCGGACAAAGTCAACATGGATTTACAAAAGGTAAATCATGCTTGACTAATCTACTGGAATTTTTTGAGGATGTAACTGGTAAAATAGATAAGGGAGAACCAGTGGATGTGGTGTATTTGGTCTTTCAGAAGGCTTTCGATAAGATCCCACATAAGAGATTAGCGTGCAAAATTAAGGCACATGGGATTGGGGGCAAGGTATTGACTTGGATAGAGAACTGGTTGGCGGACAGAAAGCAAAGAGTTGGAATAAACGGGTCGTTTTCCGAGTGGCAGGCAGTGACTAGTGGGGTACCGCAAGGATCGGTCCTAGGACCCCAGCTGTTCAGATCATTAATATATATTGTGGACGAGGGAATTGGATGTAATATCTCCAAATTTGCAGACGACACAAAGCTGGGTGGGAGGGTAAGCTGTGAGGAGGATGTCGTGAAACTCCAGTACAATTTGGACAGGTTGGGTGATTGGGCAGAAACATGGCAAATGCACTATAATGTGGATAAATGTGAGGTTATCCACTTTGGTGGCAAAAACAGGAAGGCGGATTATTATTTGAATGGCAATAGATTGGGAGAAGGGGAAGTGCAAAGAGACCTGGGTGTCCTTGTGCACCAGTCGCTGAAGGTAAGCATGCAGGTGCAGCAGGTGGTTAAAGAAGGCAAATGGTATGTTGGCCTTCGTAGCAAGAGGGTTCGAGTACAGGAACAAGGATGTCTTGCTACAGTTGTACAGGGCCTTGGTGAGACCACACCTTGAGTATTGTGTGCAGTTTTGGTCACCTTACCTGAGGAAGGACGTTCTTGCCATGGAGGGAGTGCAGCGAAGATTCACCAGGCTGATACCTGGGATGGCAGGAATGACGTATGAGGAGAGATTGTGTTGATTGGGCTTATACTCACTGGAGTTTAGAAGATTGAGAGGGGATCTCATCGAAACCTATAAAATTCTGTCAGGTCTGGACAGACTAGATGCAGGAAGGATGTTTCTGATGGCCGGGGAGTCCAGAACCAGGGGTCATAGTCTAAGGATAAGGGGTAAGCCATTTAGGACTGAAATGAGGAGGAATTTCTTCACCCAGAGAGTGGTGAACCTGTGGAATTCTCTGCCACAGAGGGCGGTGGAGGCCAGTTCATTAAATATATTCAAGAAAGAGTTGGATATATTTCTTGAGGCTAAAGGGATCAAGGGATATGGGGAGAAGGCAGGGACAGGGTACTGAATTTGGATGATCAACCATGATCTCATTGAATGGCGGAGCAGGCTCGAAGGGCCGAATGGCCTACTCCTGCTCCTATCTTCTATGTTTCTATGTATTGGGGAAGTTGAAATCCCCTACTATTATTACCCTATTATTTCTACACTTCTCTGAGATTTGCCTACATATCTGTTCCTCTATCTCCCCCTGACTGTTTGGGGGCGTGTAGTACACTCCCAGCAAAGTGCTTGCCCCCTTTTTGTTTTTAAGTTCTACCCATATGGCTTCATTAGAGGAACTTGCTAAGATATCATCCCTCCTTACAGCAGTAATTGACTCCTTGATTAATAGTGCGACACCTCCTCCTCTTTTACACCCCGCTTTGTCTCGCCTGAAGATTCTATACCCCGGAATATTGAGCTGCCAGTCTTGCCCCTTCCTCAACCATGTCTCTGTGATAGCAACAATATCATACTCCCATGTGTTCATCAACACCTTCAATTCATCTGCCTTACTCGCAAGACTCCTTGCATTAAAATAAATGCCATCCCTTGTGCCATTACATATTTGCTCTGCCTTCCAGGCTGACTTGTTTTTTCCTCTATATTTGGCAGTACATTACCCCCTACTATAGCTCCACTCTGTATCCCATCCCCCTGCCAAGTTAGTTTAAACCCCCCCAACAGTGCTAGCAAACCTCCCCGCAAGGATGTTGGTCCCGTTCTGGTTCAGGTGCAACCCGTCCGACTTGTACAGGTCCCACCTTCCCCAGAAGCAGACCCAGTGATCCAGGAAACTAAAGCCCTCCCTCCTGCACCAACTCTTTAGCCACACATTCATCTGCTCTATCCTCCTATTCCAATACTCACTAGCACGTGGCACTGGGAGTAATCCAGAGATTACAACCTTTGAGGTCCTGCTTTTTAATCTGCTACCTAGCTCTCTAAATTCTTGTTGCAGGACCTCATCCCTCTTTCTACCCATGTCGGTGGTACCAATGTGAACCACGACCTCTGACTGTTCGTCCGCCCCCTTCAGAATGCCCTGCAGCCGTTCAGTGACATCCTTGACCCTGGCACCAGGGAGGCAACATACCATCCTGGAGTCATGTCTGCGGCACAGAAACATCTATCTGTTCCCCTTACGATAGAATCCCCTATCACTATTGCTCTCCCACTCTTTTTCCTCCCCTCCTGTGCAGCTGAGCCACTCGTAGTGCCACGGACTTGGCTCTTGCTGCATTCCCCTGAGAAACCATCTCCCCCATCAGTATCCAAAATGGAAAATCTGTTGGAGAGGGAGATGGACCCAGGGGACTCCTGCACTACCTTCCAAGTTCTTTTACTCTGTCTGGCGGTTACCCATTTCCTCTCTTTACCTGCGGTATAACCACCTCCTTAAACGTGCTATCCACGAAGATTTCAGCTTCGCAGATGCTCCACAGTGACTCCAGCCACAGCTCCAGCTCCGAAACATGGATTTCGAGCAGCTGCAGCTGGAGACACTTCCTGCACATGTATTCGCCCTGGACACCGAAAGTGTCCCTGACTTCCCGCATAGCACAGGAGGAGCCCTCCATGCAGCCGAGCTGCCCTGCCATGTCCTACCCTTAATTTACTCCCTTTACTTCCTTTAAATTAAAGAATATTAAATACACCAAGGGCTAGATTTTCAGTTGCTTGCGCCAGCAGTTAGCGCCTTAAGAGAAGTGATTTTCGGGCGCTATGCGTGTAGCGCCTGGGCGCAGCGCAGTTTGCGCCCCGCCCCAAATTAAGTTGCCCGGTAGCGCCGGCGCAAAGTTTAGCGGCCGCCCGGATGCGCGCGCAGAAAATGACGTCACATCCTCGTGCAACGCCCTTTGGCCGCCCCGAATCCAAACTTCAGCCGGACCGCCCCATTGTGCGCCTGGCGTCCAGAGCGTTTGTAAAATACATGCACCCTTCCCCTTTAAGAGCTCACTGGCACCAGAGTGTCTGCCGTGCGCTGCGCCCGAGCTCGGGTGTTGCGCTCTCCACCGCCGGCTTAGCGCCTAAAGATACTAGTGGAACGCCTCTTTTAGCGCTCCACCAACCTCTTAGGGCGAAGCCACTGAATTTCCGGCAACGGGGCGCTACTTTGGGGCGGGCGATAACTTCGGGCGGGCGCTAAGCTTAGCGCCCCAAAACTGTCTATACTGAAAATCTAGCCCATGGACCTTACTTCCCTTTAAACACAACTTACTCTAGAGACCTTACTTTTACTTTACCGACTGGACCGTAGAAATACTCACCAGGTCCTACTTACCAATCAGCTCCTTCACTGGTTGTGACGTCACTTTAGCGGTTTCGCAGTTGTTGTTGGTTGACTGCTCCCGCTCTCGGACTCTTTCCTTGGTGTAAATTAAGAACCAATTCCTACAGGGAGAAAAGTTAGGAAAAACAAAGGTGAAACAAGGGAGCTCCTCCTTCTCCTCACCTTAATCCCTGACTCACCCAACTCGCAGCACCCTGTTTAAACCACACTCAGTGCAAAATCGCACTTCAAAGCCTGAAACAAAGGAGCTTGCTGGGTTCTGCTACAGGAGAACCAGTTTAATCTAGTTTCCCTAATTAACTGCCTTCAGCTGCTCTGAATTGTAGGTCTTGTATATCCTTTTATAACTCTGCTTAAAGCTGGGAAATTTAGATTTTAAACAGTAGACAGTAAAAGTAAATGTGGAGAGAGAGACACACAGGCTGTGAGATTCTCAGCCGCTCAGCTCTGTTTGGTGCTGTGTGAACGGGCTGCTCCACACCCCGGCTGCTTGCGGGGAATGCCAGTGCGGAGGGCCCAGTGCAGAAGGCCCAGGGTGGAAGACCCAGAGGAGAGTGTCCTAGGCGGGAGGCCCAGCACGGAGGACCCTAGGCAGGGGGCCCAGGGCGGAGCAGCATGTCGATAGGAGCGGAGTCGGGTGATGCTGTGGGTGAGCATGCTGCACGGTTTCTAAGGTTGAAGAACGGTCTCGGGCCCGAATGAGTTCCAGCGGCCCCGTCTGTGCTTCGTCTGGTGGCAGCTGTGAGGCTTTGTTTCGGTGATGGGATCGGGTTTGTGCGCCGCCATTTTGGTGGAGGGAAGACAGACGGTTTCCATCTGTAGCATGGCGCATGAGCGGCCATAGGATGGGAAAAGAGATCGGAATAAAGTGGGAAAAAAAAGGAAAAGAAAAGGAAGATAAAAGACAAAACCAAGTAATATCGGCAAGGAATACTGAGTATTTTGATGGTTGGGTCCCGTGAGCGATAACAGCAAGTAGAAGAAAATTTGAGTATTCAGTCTTTTTACGGGATTTGAGAAAGTGGTTGGCTTCTTCTCCGTGGAAAAGCTGAAGACCATGGACAAGGATTATGACATTACATGGTTAGACAACATCAAGTGAAAACGAGGAGTATAGATTGCCAATAGGACTGGCGGAGAACTGGTATTCACTTGTTTTGTTGAAGCAGTTTCCGGTTTTCTGGTTGAAGCTTTAATTGATTTCTGATACGGCTATGACACTTTGTACATTGTGGTGTTAATTAGTATTTATGTGGAATTTACTTTGAGATTATTGCCCAGTAAATGGTGTGTTTTATAAAAGGGAGAAAAAAAAGTTAACAGAGGAAAATTAAAAGGAAGATAAAAAAAGATAAAGGGGGAAAATTTGATATCTAGTGCGGCGCTCCCTCAGTACTGCCCCTCCGACAGTGCGGCGCTCCCTCAGTACTGCCCCTCCGACAGTGCGGCGCTCCCTAGTACTACCGCTCGGACAGTGCAGCGCTCCCTCAGTACCGCCGCTCCGACAGTGCAGCGCTCCTTCAGTACTGCCCCTCCGACAGTGCAGCGCTCCCTCTGTACTGCCCCTCCGACAGTGCAGCGCACCCTCAGTACTACCCCTCCGACAGTGCAGCGCTCCCTTAGTATTGCCCCTCCGACAGTGCGGCGCTCCCTCAGTATTGTCCCTCCGACAGTGCGGCGCTCCCTCAGTACTGTCCCTCCGACAGTGCAGCGCTCCCCAGTACTGCTCATCCGACAGTGCAGCGTTCGCTCAGTACTGCCCCTGTGACAGTGCGGTGCTCCCTCAATACTGCCCCTCCGACAGTGCGGCGCTCGCTCAGTACTGCCCCTCTGACAGTGCAGCGCTCCCTCAGTAATGCTCCTCCGATAGTGCGGCGCAAACGGGAGGCGCAAACAACTGAATTTTTCCCCCAATTACTCTAGTGCGGCGCTCCCCAGTACTGCTCATCCGACAGTGCAGCGCTCCCTCAGTACTGCCCCTCCGACAGTGCAGCGCTCCCTCAGTACTGCCCCTCTGACAGTGCAGCGCTTCCTCAGTACTGCCCCTCTGAGTGTGCGGCGCTCCCTCAATGCTGCCCCACTGACAGTACGCCACCTCCTAAATACTGCTTGTCCGACAGTGCAGCACTCCCTCAGTACTGCCCCTCCGACAGTGCGGTGCTTCCTTAGTAGTGACTGTCCGACAATGCGGCGCTCCCTCAGTACTGCCCTTCCGACAGTGCAGCGCTCCCTCAGTACTGCCCCTCTGACAGTGCAGCACTCCCTCAGTACTGCCCCTCTGACAGTGCAGCACTCCCTCAGTACTGCCCCTCCGACAGTGCAGCGCTCCCTCAATAATGCCCTTCCGACAGTGCAGCACTCCCTCAGTAATGACCCTCTGACAGTGCAGCGCGCCCTCAGTACTGCCCCTCCGACAGTGCGGTGCTTCCTCAGTAGTGACCCTCCGACAATGCGGCGCTCCCTCAGTACTGCCCTTCCGACAGTGCAGCGCTCCCTCAGTACTGCCCCTCCGACAGTGCGGTGCTCCATCAATACTGATCCTCCAACAGAGCAATGCTCCCATAGTACTGCTCCTCCGACCGTGCAGCGCTCCTTCAGTACTGTCACTCCGACAGTGTGGCACACCCTCAGTACAGCCCCGCCGGCAATGCAGCGCTCCTTCAGTACTGCCCCTCCGGGTACTGCCCCTCCGGCAGTGCAGCCCTCCCTCAGTACAGACCTTCCGACAGTGCAGCGCTCCCTCAGTACTGATCCTCCAAAAGTGCGTTGCTCCCTCAGTGCTAACCCTCTGACAGTGCAGCACTCCCTCAGTACTGCCCCTCTGACAGTACGGCGCTCCCTCAGTACTGCCCCTCTGACAGTGCGGCGCTCCCTCAATACTGCCCCTCCGACAGTGCGGCTCTCCCTCAGCACTGACCCTCCAACAGTGCGGCGCGGCCTCAGTACTGTCCCACTGACAGTGCAGTCCTCCCTCAGTACTGCCCCTCCAACAGTGCATCGCTCCCTCAGTACTGCCCCTCCGACAGTGCAGCGCTCCCTCAGTACTTCCCCTCGGACAGTGCGGCGCTCCCTCAGTACTCCCCCTCCGACAGTGCAGCGCTCCCTCAGTACCGCCACTCCGACAGTGCAGCGCTCCTTCAGTACTGCCCCTCCGACAGTGCAGTGCTCCCTCTGTACTGCCCCTCCGACAGTGCGGTGCTTCCTTAGTAGTGACTGTCCGACAATGCGGCGCTCCCTCAGTACTGCCCTTCCGACAGTGCAGCGCTCCCTCAGTACTGCCCCTCTGACAGTGCAGCACTCCCTCAGTACTGCCCCTCTGACAGTGCAGCACTCCCTCAGTACTGCCCCTCCGACAGTGCAGCGCTCCCTCAATAATGCCCTTCCGACAGTGCAGCACTCCCTCAGTAATGACCCTCTGACAGTGCAGCGCGCCCTCAGTACTGCCCCTCCGACAGTGCGGTGCTTCCTCAGTAGTGACCCTCCGACAATGCGGCGCTCCCTCAGTACTGCCCTTCCGACAGTGCAGCGCTCCCTCAGTACTGCCCCTCCGACAGTGCGGTGCTCCATCAATACTGATCCTCCAACAGAGCAATGCTCCCATAGTACTGCTCCTCCGACCGTGCAGCGCTCCTTCAGTACTGTCACTCCGACAGTGTGGCACACCCTCAGTACAGCCCCGCCGGCAATGCAGCGCTCCTTCAGTACTGCCCCTCCGGGTACTGCCCCTCCGGCAGTGCAGCCCTCCCTCAGTACAGACCTTCCGACAGTGCAGCGCTCCCTCAGTACTGATCCTCTAAAAGTGCGTTGCTCCCTCAGTGCTAACCCTCTGACAGTGCAGCACTCCCTCAGTACTGCCCCTCTGACAGTACGGCGCTCCCTCAGTACTGCCCCTCTGACAGTGCGGCGCTCCCTCAATACTGCCCCTCCAACAGTGCGGCTCTCCCTCAGCACTGACCCTCCAACAGTGCGGCGCGGCCTCAGTACTGTCCCACTGACAGTGCAGTCCTCCCTCAGTACTGCCCCTCCAACAGTGCATCGCTCCCTCAGTACTGCCCCTCCGACAGTGCAGCGCTCCCTCAGTACTTCCCCTCGGACAGTGCGGCGCTCCCTCAGTACTCCCCCTCCGACAGTGCAGCGCTCCCTCAGTACCGCCACTCCGACAGTGCAGCGCTCCTTCAGTACTGCCCCTCCGACAGTGCAGTGCTCCCTCTGTACTGCCCCTCCGACAGTGCAGCGCACCCTCAGTACTGCCCCTCCGACAGTGCAGCGCTCCCTTAGTATTGCCCCTCCGACAGTGCGGCGCTCCCTCAGTACTGCCCCTCCGACAGTGTGGCACTCCCTCAGTACTGCCCCTCCGACAGTGCAGCGCTCCCTCAGTACCGATCCTCCAAAAGTGCATTGCTCCCTCAGTGCTAACCCTCTGACAGTGCAGCGCTCCCTCAGTACTGCCCCTCCGACAGTGCGGCACTCCCTCAGTACTGCCCCTCCGACAGTGCAACGCTCCCTCAGTACTGATCCTCCAAAAGTGCGTTGCTCCCTCAGTGCTAACCCTCTGACAGTGCAGCACTCCCTCAGTACTGCCCCTCTGACAGTGCGGCGCTCCCTCAGTACTGCCCCTCTGACAGTGCGGCGCTCCCTCAGTACAGCCCCTCTGACAGTGCGGCACTCCCTCACTACTGCCCCTCCGACAGTGCGGCGCTCCCTCAGTATTGCCCCTCTGACAGTGCAGGGCTGCCTCAGTATTGCCCCTCTGACAGTGCGGCACTCCCTCAGTACTGCCCCTCCGACAGTGCAATGCTCCCTCTGTACTGCCCCTCCGACAATGCAGTGCACCCTCAGTACTGCCCCTCCGACAGTGCAGCCCTCCCTTAGTATTGCCCCTCCGACAGTGCGGCGTTCCCTCTGTACTGCCCCTTCGACCGTGCAGTGCTCCATCAGGACTGCCCCTCCGACAGTGCAGCACTCCCTCAGGACTGCCATTCCAGCAATGCAGTGCTCCCTCAGTACTGCCCCTCTGAAAGTGCAGCGCTCCCTCAGTACTGCCCCTCTGAAAGCGCAGCACTCCCTCAGTACTGCCCCTCCAAAAGTGCGTTGCTCCCTCAATAATGACCCTCCGATAGTGCGGCGCTCCCTCAATACTGACCCTCCGACAGTGCAGTGTTCCCTCAGTACTGCCTCTCCGACAGTGCGGCGCTCCCTCAGTACTGCCCCTCCGACAGTGCAGCGCACCCTCGGTACCGTCCCTCCGACAGTGTGGCGCTCCCTCAGTACAGCCCCTCTGACAGTGCGGCGCTCCCTCAGTACTGCCCCTCTGACAGTGCGGTGCTCCCTCAGTATTGCCCCTCCGACAGTGCGGCACTCCCTCAGTACTGCTAATCTGACAGTGCAGCACTCCCTCAGTACTGCCACTCCAGCAATGCAGTGCTCCCTCAGTACTGCCCCTCCGAAAGTGCAGCGCTCCCTCAGTACTGCCCCTCCGACAGTGCGGCGCTCCCTCTGTACTGCCCCTCTGACAGTGCTGCACTCCCTCAGTACTGCCCCTCCGACTGTACGGCGCTCCCTCAGTACTGCCCCTCCGACAGTGCTGCGCTCCCTCAGTACTGCCCCTCCGACACTGCGGCGCTCCCTCAGTACTGCCCCTCCGACTGTACGGCGCTCCCTCAGTACTGCCCCTCCGACAGTGCTGCGCTCCCTCAGTACTGCCCCTCCGACACTGCGGCGCTCCCTCAGTACTGCCCCTTCTACAGTGCTGCGCTCCCTCAGTACTGCCCCTCCGACAGTGCGTCGCTCCCTCAGTACTGAACCTCCAACAGTGCGGCACTCCCTTAGTACTGACCCTCCAACAGTGCAGCACTCGCTCAGTACTGCCCCTCCGACAGTGCGTCGCTCCCTCAGTACTGCCCCTCCGACAGATAGGTGCTCCCTCAGTACTGAACCTCCAAAAGTGCGGCACTCCCTCAGTACTGCCCCTCCAAAAGTGCATTGCTCCCTCAATAGTGACCGTCCGATAGTGCGGCGCTTCCTCAATACTGACCCTCCGGCAGTGCAGTGTTCCCTCAGTACTGCCTCTCCGACAGTGCGGCGCTCCCTCAGTACTGCCCCTCCGACAGTGCAGCGCTCCCTCGATACCGCCCCTCCAACAGTGCGGCGCTCCCTCAGTACAGACCCTCTGACAGTGCGTTGCTCCCTCAGTATTGCCCCTCCGACAGTGCGGCACTCCCTCAGTACTGCTCATCTGACAGTTCGGCACTCCCTCAATACAGCCCCTCCGACAGTGCAGCGCTCCCTCAGTACTGCCCCTCCAACAGTGCATCGCTCCTTCAGTACTGCCCCTCCGACAGTGCAGCGCTCCCTCAGTACTGCCCCTCGGACAGTGCGGCGCTCCCTCAGTACTGCCCCTCCGACAGTGCGGCGCTCCCTAGTACTACCGCTCGGACAGTGCAGCGCTCCCTCAGTACTGCCCCTCCGACAGTGCAGCGCTCCCTTAGTATTGCCCCTCCGACAGTGCGGCGCTCCCTCAGTACTGCCCCTCCGACAGTGCGGCACTCCCTCAGTACTGCTCCTCCGACAGTGCAGCGCTCCCTCAGTACTGATCCTCCAAAAGTGCGTTGCTCCCTCAGTGCTAACCCTCTGACAGTGCAGCGCTCCCTCAGTACTGCCCCTCCGACAGTGCGGCACTCCCTCAGTACTGCCCCTCCGACAGTGCAGCGCTCCCTGAGTACTGATCCTCCAAAAGTGCGTTGCTCTCTCAGTGCTAACCCTCTGACAGTGCAGCGCTCCCTCAGTACTGCCCCTCTGACAGTGCAGCGCTCCCTCAGTACTGCCCCTCTGACAGTGCGGCGCTCCCTCAGTACTGCCCCTCTGACAGTGCGGCACTCCCTCAGTACTGCCCCTCTGACAGTGCGGCGCTCCCTCAGTACTGCCCCTCTGACAGTGCGGCACTCCCTCAGTACTGCCCCTCCGACAGTGCGGCGCTCCCTAGTACTACCGCTCGGACAGTGCAGCGCTCCCTCAGTACTGCCCCTCCGACAGTGCAGCGGTCCCTCTGTACTGCCCCTCCGACAGTGCAGCGCTCCTTCAGTACTGCCCCTCCGACAGTGCAGCGGTCCCTCTGTACTGCCCCTCCGACAGTGCAGCGCACCCTCAGTACTGCCCCTCCGACAGTGCGGCGCTCCCTCTGTACTGCCCCTCTGACTGTACGGCGCTCCCTCAGTACTGCCCCTCTGACTGTACGGCGCTCCCTCAGTACTGCCCCTCCGACAGTGCTGCACTCCCTCAGTACTGCCCCTCCGACACTGCGGCGCTCCCTCAGTACTGCCCCTCCGACAGTTCGTCGCTCACTCAGTACTGACCTTCTGACGGCGCGGCGCTCCTTCATTACTGCCCCTCCGACAGTGCGGCGCTCCCTCAGTACTGCCCCTCCGACAGTGCAGGGCTCCCTCAGTGCTGCCCCTCTGACAGTGTGGTGCTCCCTCAGTACTGACCCTCCGACAGTGCGTCGCTCCCTCAGTACTGCCCCTCCGACAGATAGGTGCTCCCTCAGTAGTGAACCTCCAACAGTGCGCCACTCCCTCAGTACTGCCCCTCCGACAGTGCAGCACTCCCTCAGTACTGCCCCTCCGACAGTGCAGCGCTCCCTCAGTCCTGACCCTCCGACAGTGCGGTGCTCCCTCAGTACTGTCCTTCCGACAGTGTGGTGCTCCCTCAGTACTCTCCCTCTGACAGTGCAGCACTCCCTCAGTACTGCCCCTCCGACAGTGCAGCACTCCCTCAGTACTGCCCCTCCGACAGTGCAACGCTCCCTCAGTACTGACCCTCCGACAGTGCGGGGCTCCCTCAGTTCTGTCCTTCCGACAGTGTGGTGCTCCCTCAGTACTCTCCCTCCGACAGTG
Source organism: Somniosus microcephalus (assembly GCF_052327205.1). NCBI lineage: Eukaryota > Metazoa > Chordata > Chondrichthyes > Squaliformes > Somniosidae > Somniosus > Somniosus microcephalus. The sequence continues at coordinate 231,492,338 of NC_140996.1, forward strand.
CAGCACTCCCTCAGTACTGCCCCTCCGACAGTGCAGCGCACCCTCAGTACTGCCCCTCCGACAGTGCGGCGCTCCCTCTGTACTGCCCCTCTGACTGTACGGCGCTCCCTCAGTACTGCCCCTCTGACTGTACGGCGCTCCCTCAGTACTGCCCCTCCGACAGTGCTGCACTCCCTCAGTACTGCCCCTCCGACACTGCGGCGCTCCCTCAGTACTGCCCCTCCGACAGTTCGTCGCTCACTCAGTACTGACCTTCTGACGGCGCGGCGCTCCTTCATTACTGCCCCTCCGACAGTGCGGCGCTCCCTCAGTACTGCCCCTCCGACAGTGCAGGGCTCCCTCAGTGCTGCCCCTCTGACAGTGTGGTGCTCCCTCAGTACTGACCCTCCGACAGTGCGTCGCTCCCTCAGTACTGCCCCTCCGACAGATAGGTGCTCCCTCAGTAGTGAACCTCCAACAGTGCGCCACTCCCTCAGTACTGCCCCTCCGACAGTGCAGCACTCCCTCAGTACTGCCCCTCCGACAGTGCAGCGCTCCCTCAGTCCTGACCCTCCGACAGTGCGGTGCTCCCTCAGTACTGTCCTTCCGACAGTGTGGTGCTCCCTCAGTACTCTCCCTCTGACAGTGCAGCACTCCCTCAGTACTGCCCCTCCGACAGTGCAGCACTCCCTCAGTACTGCCCCTCCGACAGTGCAACGCTCCCTCAGTACTGACCCTCCGACAGTGCGGGGCTCCCTCAGTTCTGTCCTTCCGACAGTGTGGTGCTCCCTCAGTACTCTCCCTCCGACAGTGCAGCACTCCCTCAGTACTGCCCCTCCGACAGTGCAGCGCTCCCTCAGTACTGCCCCTCCGACAATGCGGCGCTCCCTCAGTACTGTCCCTCTGACAGTGCGGTGCTCCCTCAGTACTGCCCCTCCCCCAGTGCAGCACACCCTCAGTACTGTCCTTCCGACAGTGCGGCGCTCCCTCAGTACTGCTCATCCGACATTGCAGCGCTCCCTCAGTAGTGCCCCTCCGACAGTGCAGCGCTCCCTCAGTACTGACCCTCCTACAGTGCAGTGCTACATCAGTACTGCCCCTCTGACGGTGTAGCGCTCCCTCAGTACTGCCCCTCCGACAGTGCGGCACTCCCTCAATACTGCCCCTCCGACAGTGCAGCACTCCCTCAGTACTGCAGCTCCGACAGTGCAGCTCTCCCTCAGTACTTCTCCTCCGTATTTGTCTCTTTTTAAACTTTAACTCTGTGGGTTGTAGTTACTAAGGTCTCTCTGGTGTAACGGGGACTGTTGTTAAACCATTCAACTGTAGTGTAATTAGTGGGATTGATTGATTTAATTTAATTTCAATTAATTAAAGGGTCAGTCATGTCAGGACAGCCCGACCACGTCGTATGCTCCTCCTGCGATATGTGGAAACTCAGGGACACTTCCTGAATCCCTGACAACTATGTGTGCAGGAAGTGCATCCAGCTACAGCTACTGACAGACTGCATTGCGGCACTGGAGCTGCGATTTGATGCATACTGGAGCGTTCGCGATGCTTGGGACGTCGTGAATAGCACGTTTACGGAGTTGGACACACCGCAGGTAGAGGTTGGACAGGCAGAAAGGGAAGGGGTGACCAACAGGCAGAGTACTAAGCGCAGGCAGGTAGTGCAGGGGTCCCCTGTGGCCATCCCCCTCTCAAACAGATACACCACTTTGGATACTGTTCGGGGGGATGGCTTATCAGAGGAAAGCAGCAGCAGCCAACTTCCTGGCACCAGGGGTGGCTCTGCTGCACAGGATGGGAGGATAAAGAGGGGTAGAGCTATAGTGATAGGGGATTCTATTGTAAGGGGAATAGATAGGCGTTTCTGCGGCCGCAAATGAGACTCCAGGATGGTGTGTTGCCTCCCTGGTGCAAGGGTCAAGGATGTCTCAGAGCGGCTGCAGAACATCTTGGAAGGGGAGGGTGAACAGCCAGTTGTCGTGGTGCATATAGGTACCAACGATATAGGTAAAAACCGGGATGAGGTCCTAAAAGCTGAATATAGGGAGTTAGGAGGTAAATTAAAAAATAGGACCTCAAAGGTAGTAATCTCAGGATTGCTAGTCAGAGTAGAAATAGAAGGATATTTCAGATGAATACGTGGCTAGAGGAATGGTGCAACGGGGAGGGTTGCAAGTTCCTGGGACATTGGAATCGGTTCTGGGGGAGGTGGGACCAGTTCAAACCGGACGGTTTGCACCTGGGCAGGGCTGGAACGGATGTCCTAGGGGGAGTGTTTGCTAGTGCTGTGGGGGAGGGTTTAAACTAAAATGGCAGGGGGTTGGGAACCTGAGCAGGGAGACAGAGGAAAGGGAAACAAGGATAAAAGCAAAAGATGGGAAGGAGAAAAGCAAAAGTGGCAGTCAGAGAAATCAACGGTTTAAATCAAACGTGGCCACAGTAAATAATAATTGTAATAGGTCTTAGGTAGCAGTGGGGAAATTAAAAACCAGAGCGTGTCAGGAAGGGGCAGAAGGTATGGAGTAAAAGGTAAAGTAATAAAAAGTGCAAAAGCAGGAACTAAGTGTCACAAAACATCTTTGAAAGTTCTCTATCTGAATGCACGTAGCATTCGTAACAAAATAGACGAGTTAATGGCACAAATAACTACATATGGGTATGATCTTGTGGCCATTACAGAAACATGGCTGCAGGGTGACAATGCCTGGGAATTAAACATACCAGGTTATTTAACGATCAGGAAGGACAGGCAGGAAGGAAGGGGAGGTGGGGTGGCTATGTTAATAAAGGAAGGAATCACTGTAATACAGAGAAATGATATTGGGTCAAAAGATCAGGATAATGAAACAGTTTGGGTGGAGGTAAGGAATAATAAGGGGAAAAAAACACTAGTGGGCGTAGTCTATAGCCCTCCGAACAGTGGCAACTCTGTTGGACGGAGTATCAATCAGGAAATAGTTGAGGCTTGTAATAAGGGAACATCTATAATTATGGGGGATTTTAACTATCATATTAATTGGACAAATCAAATTGGGCAGGGCTGCCTTGAGGATGAGTTCATTGAGTGTATTAGGGATGGGTTTCTTGAGCAGCATGTAACTGAACCGACCAGGGGGCAAGCAACCTTAGATCTGGTCCTGTGTAACGAGATGGGATTAATTAAAAATGTCCTAGTAAAGGATCCCCTTGGAATGAGTGACCATAACATGGTTGAATTCCATATTCAATTAGAGGGTGAGAAGGTTGGATCTCAAACAAGCATGCTAAGCTTGAATAAAGGAGACTATGAAGGTACGAGAGCGGAATTGAGTAGAGTGGATTGGGAAAATAGATTAAAGGGTAAGACGATACATGATCAGTGGTGTACATTTAAGGAGTTATTTTACAACTTCCAAAAAAAATATATTCCACTGAGAAGAAAAGGGTGTAAAAGAAAAGACAGCCATCCGTGGCTAAGTAAAGAAATTAAGGATAGTATTCGACTAAAAACAAGGGCATATAAGGTAGCCAAATCTAGTGGGAGGATAGAGGATTGGGAAAACTTTAAAAGACAGCAAAAAATAACAAAAAGATTGATTAAGAAAGGGAAGATAGATTATGAAAGTAAATTAGCAAAAAATATAAAAACAGATAGTAAGAGTTTTTATAGTTATATAAAAAGAAAAAGGGTTGATAAAGTAAATGTTGGTCCCTTAGAGGATGAGACCGGGAAATAAATGGTGGGAAATATGGAGATGGCAAAAACACTGAATGAATATTTTACATCAGTCTTTACAGTAGAAGACACTAAGAATATCCCAACACTGGACAAACAGGGGGCTAAAGGGGGGGAGGAGCTAAACACGATCAAAATCACTAAGGAAGTGGTACTCGGTAAAATAATGGGACTCAAGGCGGATAAATCACCTGGACCTGATGGCTTACATCCTAGGGTCTTGAGGGAAGTGGCGGTAGGGGTTGTGGATGCATTGGTAATAATTTTCCAAAACTCCCTGGACTCGGCAAAGGTCCCGGCAGACTGGAAAACTGCTAATACATAGATACATAGATACATAGAAGATAGGAGCAGGAGTAGGCCATTCGGCCCTTCGTGCCTGCTCCGCCATTCGATGAGATCATGGCTGATCCTTTAATTCAGTATCCCGTCCCCGCCTTCTCTCCGTAACCCTTAACCCCTTTTGCCTGTAGAAATATATCTAATTCCCTCTTAAATATATTTAATGAGCTGGCGTACACTGCCCTCTGTGGCAATGAGTTCCACAGGTTCACCACTCTCTGAGTGAAGAAATTCCCCCTCATCTCTGTCCTAAATGGTTTAGCCCTTATCCTTAAATTATGTCCTCTAGTTCTGTTCTCACCCGCCAAGGGAAACATTCCTTCTGCATCCAGTCTGTCTAGACCTGTCAGAATTTTATACACTTCTATGAGGTCCCCTCTCAATCTTCTAAACTCCAGTGTGTACATCCCTAAACTACATAGTCTCTCCTCATAGGTCATTCCCGCCATTCCTGGTATCAGCCTGGTGAATCGCCGCTGCACCCCCTCCATGGCAAGAACATCCTTCCTCAGATGAGGCGACCAAAACTGTACACAGTACTCGAGGTGTGGTCTCACCAGTGCCCTGTACAGCTGCAGCAAGGTATCCCTGTTCCTGTATTCTAACCCTTTTGCTATGAAGGCCAGCATACCGTTTGCCTTCTTGACCGCCTGTTGCACCTGCATGCTCGCCTTCAGTGACTGGTGTACAAGAACACCCAGGTCTCTCTGTACTTCCCCCTCTCCCAATCTATTGCCATTTAAATAATAATTTGCCCTCCCGTTCCTGCACCCAAGGTGGATAACTTCGCACTTGTCCACATTATAGTGCATCTGCCATTTATCCGCCCAATCGCCCAGTCTGTCCAAATCGCTCTGGAGCTTCCTGGTCTCTTCCTCTGAGCCCACCCCCCCTCCTAGTTTAGTGTCGTCTGCAAATTTGGAAATGCTGCATCCGACTCCCTGATCCAGGTCATTAATGTAAATTGTGAACAGCTGGGGGCCCAGGACAGATCCCTGTGGTACCCCACTTGTTACTGCCTGCCATTCAGAAAATGAGCCGTTTATTCCAACTCTCTGTTTTCTATCTGACAGCCAGTTCCCTATCCACGCCAAAACTTTCCCCTTTATCCCATGAGCCTCAATTTTCCATGCTAATCTTTTATGTGGGACCTTATCGAAGGCCTTTTGGAAGTCCAGGTACACCACATCTACTGGCTCTCCCCCATCTATTCTACCAGTTACTCCCTCAAAAAATTCCAATATATTACCCCCAATAATGTAACACCCTTATTTAAAAAGGGCAGTAGGCAGAAGGCTGGAAACTATAGACCGGTTAGCCTAACATCTGTGGTAGGTAAAATTTTGGAGTCCATTATTAAGGAGACTGTAACAGGACATTTGGATAATCATAATTTAATAGGACAAAGTCAGCATGGTTTTATGAAGGGGAAGTCATGTTTGACAAATTTGCTGGAGTTCTTTGAGGAAGTAACATATAGGGTTGATAAAGGGGAACCAGTGGACGTAGTGTATTTAGACTTCCAAAAGGCATTTGACAAGGTGCCACACAAAAGATTATTGCTTAAGATAAAAAATCACGGGATTGGGGGTAATATTCTGGCATGGATAGAGGATTGGCTATCTAACAGAAGGCAGAGAGTTGGGATAAATGGTTCATTCTCAGACTGGCAATCAGTAACTAGTGGTGTTCCGCAGGGGTCAGTGCTGCGTCCCCAACTCTTTACAATCTATATTAACGATTTGGAGGAGGGGACCGAGTGTAACATATCAAAGTTTGCAGATGATACTAAGATGGGAAGGAAAGTAGTGAGTGAGGAGGACATCAAAAACCTGCAAGGGGTCATCGACAGGCTAAGTAAGTGGGCAGAGATTTGGCAGTTGGAATACAATACTGGAAAGTGTGAGGTTATGCACTTTGGCAGGAAAAATCGTAGAGCAAGTTATTATCTTAATGGCAAGAAACTGGAAAGTACTGAAGTACAAAGGGATCTGGGGGTCCTGGTGCACGAAACTCAAAAGGTTAGTATGCAGGTGCAGCAAGTGATTAAGAAGGCCAATGGAATGTTGGCTTTCATTGCTAGGGGGATAGAATATAAAAATAGGGAGGTATTGCTTCAGTTGTACAAGGTATTGGTGAGACCGCACCTGGAATACTGCGTACAGTTTTGGTGTCCATACTTAAGAAAGGACATACTTGCTCTCGAGTCAGTACAAAGAAGGTTCACTCGGTTAATCCCGGGGATGAGGGGATGGACATATGAGGAGAGGTTGAGTAGGTTGGGGCTCTACTCATTGGAGTTCAGAAGAATGAGAGGCGATCTTATTGAAACATATAAGATTGTGAAGGGGTTGGATCGGGTGTATGCGGGGAAGATGTTCCCGATGATGGGTGAAACTAGAACTAGGGGGCATAGTCTTAGAATAAGGGGCTGCTCTTTCAAAACTGAGATGAGGAGGAACTACTTCACTCAGAGGGTGGTAGGTCCATGGAATATGCTGCCCCAAAAAGCTGTAGAAGCTACATCATTACATAAATTTAAAACAGAAATAGACAGTTTCCTGGAAGTAAAGGGAATTAAAGGTTACGGGGAGCGGGCAGGAATTTGGACATGAGTCTAGGTTCGGATCGGTCATGGCCCTGTGGGTAGCGGAGCGGGCCCAGGGGCCGTGTAGCCTGATCCTGCTCCTATTTCGTGTGTCTAATTCTGTTAGATTCAGGAGATGGTTCTGTGATAGTGCATTGGCGGTTAGGATCAGATCAGCCATGATCTTATTGAATGGCGGAGCAGGCTCGAGGGGCCGATTGGCCTACTCCTGCTCCTATTTCTTATGTTCTTATGTTCTTATGTAGGCCAACTTAGACTGGGTATTATGTAACGAGAAAGGATTAATCAGCAATCTTGTTGTACGAGGCCCCTTGGGTCGGAGCGATCATAATATGATCGAATTCTTCAGTAAGATGGAGAATGAAGTAGTTGACTCAGAGACTAGGGTCCTAAATTTAAATAAAGGAAACTACGATGGTCTGAGGCACGAGTTGGGTTGGATTGATTGGGGAATGTCACTCAAAGTGTTGACGGTGGATAGGCAATGGCAAACATTCAAAGACCGCATGGATGAACTACAGAATTTGTTCATCCCAGTTTGGCATAAAAATAAAACAAAAAAGGTGACTCAACATTCAACAGATTGCTGCACATGCTTCAGTGGTGATGAGTGGGCCTTCACGTTTCCCAACGCGGTAAAGCTGCACGGGGGCTGGCACTTCTTAGCTTTGGGGCCGAACTGCGTGTGGTAGAAGCACATGTTTGGGGGCTGCCGCCGTTGGGCTGTGGCGTTGGGGGCAGGGCCCTGCATGGCCGCGCAGTACTGATGCCCGGCGGAGAAAAATTTGTCGGCCTCCTTGGCCAGGTCACGGAAATCACCAATATGAGAGTTGGCTAAAGCCGACCGTACCTGCCCTGGCAGCTGTTGTAGGAACAGTTCTCTGAAGAGGAAGCACGGCTTGTGCTTGCCCAGGAGGGTTAACATGCGGTCCATCAGTTCTGAGGGCTTGGAGTCGCCAAGCCCGGGTAGAGAGAGAAGCTGGCGTGCGCGCTCGGGTTCAGTTAGTCCAAAAGTCTCTAGGAGGTGCGTTCTCAGCGTCGCAAATTTGTGGTGCTCCGGGGGGTCCTCGAGCAGGCTCACGACTCTGGCCGCGGTGGAGCTGCCGAGAGCAGAGACGACGTAATAATTCTTCGTGTCGTCCGCGGTGATGTCCCGGAGTGCAAAGTGAGCCTCGGCCTGGGCGAACCAAGCGGCAGCCTGTCGTTCTCAAAACTCTGGTAATTTGAGAGAAACGGCGTTCGTCGCCATCTCGGATAAAGTCTCTGGAAATGTCCAAAAGAGAAACGGGGTCACCAATGTAGGAGTCACTGGAAATCAACAGACTGCAAGACTTTCGTAGCAGCAAAGAAAAACGCCTGTTAGCTTTATTCACTCTCCGCATGGACTGAGGGACTTGGCCTCGTCGCAGGGCTATGACATCATCACACAATCAACGACTCTTAAAGGGACCCTGCCCCGATAACCCAACCAAGTTCCGTACATAACGTGGAGTGATAACAACATTGGCTAAACATTGTGTTAATGTCCCTATGTGGTCTCCGCCACAATACTCTCCTTAATCCAATATCCTGCCAACGCTCACTCGTACCAAATGGCCATTTGAGTAAGGCACTCCTGGAGGATGCCTGACTCCTATGGAAGCACACTGCAGCTGGGAGTCGGGTGAGGAAGTGGAGGGAGACAGAGGGAGGTAAAAAAGGGAGAAAAGGTTCAACAGATCAGATTTAAAAGGATGCTGAGCAGTAACAGCTTGGTAGCCTAGTGGTTAAGGTCCTGGACTAACTAGTCCAGAGGTTGTGAGTTCATAATCCCACCATGGGAAGTTGTGAAACTGAATTCAATTTGTGAGATGGAACCAAAAATAATGACCATGAAAACCAGACTATTGTAAAAACCCAATTGGTTCACTAATGCTCCTCAGGGAAGGGGACCTGACCTGCCCTGCCCTGCCCTCCCTCCCCCATCTTTACCTGGTCCAGTCACACACTATGTAGTTGACTCCTAATAGGGAGGGGCAATAAGTACTGGCTTGCTACTGTTGCCCTGATTGCCAATCATGGTCTTAGGCAATAGGTACTGATTAGAGGGAGAATGCCTTCTCTTGTGGGAGGAAGGAAAAGGGATCAGTGTGTCACTTTGGGAAAGGTACACTTTCTGGCTACACAGCAGCATTGGCAGAGGCCTGGGAGCAGGGCTTCAGTCAATCTTATCAACAACGGAAGTTTTTTGGTGCATGGGGATTATAGGAAAGGGCGATGGGAAAAAGTGTGATTAGGCTTTAAGATAGAGATTGTGCCTTTGAAACTGGTAAAATGTGTTACCCTCACTATTGAAAACTTACACACTGAGCAGTGAAGGGGAAGAGTGCAACTGAATAAGCTACAGGACTCACCGATGAAAGCTCCTGCTGTGTCATGGCTGAGGTCGAAGAGCTGAGATGGTAGGAAACTGGTTGGAGCATCAGCTGATTTGGGTTTGACCGCTTCCGCCACAGGCCCCGGACTGAGGCCCGAGCTTCCAAAGGTGCTCTGCCACTCGTGGCTGAAGTCATCGTGTGCACTGGGATTAGGGTTCAGCAGGTCATTCAAAAACGTCAACTCGTGTTTCTCCAGATCCTCACTTTCTAACATGTCCGCCAGTAGGTCCTTCGGCACTGAAACACAAAGGAGAGCTGTGGTCGTACCACGCTGAGTGAACTGGGCATTCCACACAAACACTTCCTAATCAGCCCATGATTAAACAGGCTGCAACCACACGACATTCACTCAGTGGGGACACTTGCTGCAATTGGTAAGTTGAATGAGTACAGGCAACATGAAGACCACAGATTGGAGCACAGAATCAGAGGAGAATCAGAGAAGCAGAGTGATGCAAGATTCATTAACCGCTGTGATCAGGTGGAAAGCCTCCACCTGTGAAAGGAACGAACAGTGGAGGTATTCAGTGCAGTATTCATCAGAACAAACTGGAACAGTTCAGGAGTATGTAACGAGAATAAAGGCAATTAACTGAAGACAGCGTGCAGACATAAACACCCCATCGTGTCTCACAAAGCTGTGAAGATTGTGAAAGAAATTTAAAAAATAATTTGCATTTATATAGCGCCTTTCAGGACCTCAGGATGCCCCAAAGCACTTACGGCCCACTGCATTTGGCATGGTTAGTTCTTCACTAGCGCTATCGATAGGTAATTACCATCTCGACCTGAATCTTATCCTCAACACGGAAGCTCTACATGGACTCCAGTCATGAAGCAGGGCTTGAACTCAGAAACCTAATTTAATACCAACTGCTATTAGATGGATGGAGGGAGGGGGCAAGGGAAGGGGCTTGATGTTAATGTTTGCTTAATTTTCAGCAGAGAATATGTTTGCCATGTGACTTCAAATTGCTAGATCCATGGTATGGTACTGAAAGTGACCTTTTGTTATTGGAGAAAGATCATGGGCTAGAAATTCAGTAAGGCCCCGCCAGCTTTGCGCCCAGTTACCGCCCAAAGAGGGCTTCTGCGCCAATAGAGGAGTTTGCGCTGATATTCAGCGCAGTGGTAATGGCGGCGGTAGCCGGTAGCGCTGCGCCGGCACCGATGACGTCATCGGTGTGCGCAGTGCCCCGGTTCCGCCCCGATACCGGCCCGACCCCCATATTTAGTTGCGGCCGCCTCTTCCGCAGCGGCCGCAAACAATGTTCTGCAACCGTGGCCGTCCTGCAGCCTTAGTGGCGCTAGTTAAGGCGGAGGTGCGGCCGGCCGCTTTTTCGGCGGCCGCCTGCCCGCACCTCCTTCCCCGGCCTCCTCCACCCCCCCCCCCCCGCGGCATTGCCGGCTGCTTTCCGCGAGCCCGGCACTTCTCCGTGGTGCCGGGCTCATTTGCCGGCACTATCAAGCGGCGATCTCCCCGTTGCAGGCACCTCCCCCTTAAGAGAAGGAGGAGGCCTGCAGTACCGCAGCCTGCCGCTCCGCAGCGGGTGGCGCAGCGGCACCTACAGCGCTGAAATTCAGTTTCAGCGCCCCAAGCGGGGGCGGGCACACCCTGGAATAGCGCCCGGTTCCAACTTGGGGCGCAAAAACTGAATTTCTGACGGTCGCAACTGGCTCCGCGCGCAGCGCTAACTTTTGGGTGCAAGCGAGCTGGCGGGGCCTTACTGAATTTCTAGGCCCATAACTGTGGACGAACATACCAGGCCCCGTACTCGAGTTAATGGTACTATACTAAAAAGTTGTTGATGAACAGGATGACTGAGCTGCAGCTCATAACACCTGAAATGGTGGATGGGAATGAGCAAATCTCCTTCTAGATCCTCCCCTCTGAACACTGAAACCCAAAGAACTGGAACTAGAGGCAACATGAGGCTTTATTCATGCAGTGAGTTGTTGTGATCTGGGGTGCATTGCTTGAAAGGTTGGTGAAAGCAGAGTCAATAGAAACTTTCAAAATTGAATTGGATAAATATTAGAAGGGAAAATATTGACAGGGCTATGGGGAAAGAGCCAGGAAGTGGGATTAATTAAATAGCCGGCACAGGCGTGATGGGTTGAATGACTTCCTTCTGTGCTGTATGATTCTGTCATTCCATGAATCTGTGTGGTCATTGGTCAGTGAGTGAGTGGAGATGTACAGCCCTGTATCTGAATAGGTGCTACATTAAATGACATGTGTCATTGATCAGTGAGTGGAGAGGTATCGTCCTGTACAGCTGCCAAGCCATTCAGGGGTGAAATCAGAAACCATTTTTTAACACATAGGTTAGTAGAAATCTGGAACTCCCTCCCTCAAAAGACTCGATTTTAGGACAATTGGCAATTTCAAGACTGAAAGAGATAGATTTTTGTTAGGTAAGGTTGTGAAGGCATGTGGAGCAAAGGTGCGTAAATGGAGTTGAAACAGATCAGCCATGATCTAATTGAACGGGGGAGCAAACCCGAGGGGCTGAATGGCCTCCTTCTGTTCCTAATGTTCCTATGTTCCTGTAAGAGAGAGTTGTTTGCAGGGGTGGACGAAGATGGAAATGGGGTTGGAAGGTGGGAGGGGGTTATGGGTGATACAATGAATTGGTCAGAGATGGCCTTGTCAGTGATGGAGACCATGGAAGTAGTGAGGCCAGGAGAGATGGCAAAGTAGCGGGGGTGGCCGTGATGGGTAGGAGTGTTTAAGGGCCAACAGGAGGACAGTAAAATCAGAGGAGAAAGGATAAGGGGAGTTGAGATGGAGATTGAAATGACTGAGGATGAGGAGTCAGAGTGCAGAGACTGAAGGAGGAAAGCAGGGAGGATGTGTGGGTGAGAAACCTGGGGTGGTGGGCAACAGAGAACAAGAGTTTTAAAGGGGAGAAGAGTGGAACAAATGTCACAACGGACCGCTCTGATGTCACAACGGACTGCTCTGATGTCACAACAGACTGCTCTGATGTCACAACGGACCGCTCTGATGTCACAACGGACCGCTCTGATGTCACAACGGACCACTCTGATGTCACAACAGACTGCTCTGATGTCACAATGCAGCGTTCTGATGTCACAACTTCCACATGACGTCATTAAGCAGCTTCAATCCATGACACACTGTGGTAAACCACTGTTTGTATTCCACTGTGTACATGCCTGGACATGCCTCGGCTGACTCCTCCCACAAGTCCTAGTATAAAGGTGACTGCTCCCCAGCCCTTTGTATTTCTGGACCGGTCAACCACTCGAGGCAGACCTTCATTCTTTTGTTAATAAAAGCCTTTAGTTACTCTCTTAACTCTCAGTCTTTTATGAGTAATTGATAGCGCATCAATTTTATTAACAAAATTTTTATAATGGAGAAGATCCTCACACCAGCATGCCTGGACTTAGATCATCGGGAGGCGGACTCATCCACCAAGTTTACTCACTGGCTTAAGTGTTTCGAAAAATTCCTGACCGCCTCCGCAGCAATCAAATCGGACGAGGACAAACTGGATGTCCTGACCTCCAAAGTGAACCATCGAGTGTACTCGGTCATCCAAGACGCGACCTCGTACGTGGACGCTATCAAGCTCCTCAAGGACCAGTACACGCGCCCAGTGAACGAAGTGTACGCCAGGCACCTTCTGGGGAGTCGTAAACAACAACCTGGGGAATCGACCGTGGAATACCTTCAGGCACTGTCTGTGCTTGGCCGGGCCTGTGGTTGTAAGGATGTAAAGGCCGCCGTGTACACAGAGGAACTTATCCGGGACGCTTTTGTAGCGGGCCACAGATCCAATTACACCCGACAGCGACTGTTGGAGCAGAGTGACCTCGACCTCAACAAGGCCTCTGAACTCGCACTATCATTGGATGCAGCCTACCGGGGCATGGATGCCTACTCCTCTGCACCGTGGACGCCGCGGGGAATGACAGCCTGGGACACGGTAGGACCGCCTCATAGCGCCGTGCCACCCCAGCCACACCCCAGCAATGGCCCAACTACCGCAGCAGTGTCCCAAGGCCAGACAGCAGTGCCCCAAGGCCAGAAATGCTACTTCTGTGGCCAGGCAAAACACCCCAGAGTGCGCTGCCCGGCGAAAAACGCGATCTGCTCGGGCTGCGGGAAGAAGGGACACTACGCTAGCGTCTGCAGGGCCAAAGCCACCCCGAACCCCAGCAGCGCCGCGTGTGGGCCATGCGGGCCACCATCTTGGGCCTCCCTGGCCATGTGCGAACCACCGGTACAGCAGTCATTTTGGACGCCTCCAGCCACATGGGGATCATGGACGCCGCCATCTTGGACGACAGCCGGAACGCAGCAGGCCCCCAACACCGCCTCATCTGATACCCGCAGCGACACACTGACCCCTACGCTGGCATCCGTTACACTGGACCAAGCGAGACCGCACCAGCTGGCCAGTTCCACAATGGACATTAAGGTAAATGGTCACGATACAATCTGCCTTTTTGACTCTGGGAGCACGGAGAGCTTCATCCACCCCGACACGGTGCGGCGTTGCTCTCTCCCAGTCCTGCCTGCGCACCAGCGGATTTCTATGGCCTCCGAGTCCCAGTCGGCGGACATCGGCGGCTACTGCATGGTGACACTCGTAGTAGACGGGACTGTGTACGATCATTTTAAACTTCTGGTCCTGCCCGACCTCTGCGCTGCCGTCCTGCTGGGGTTAGATTTTCAGTGCCACCTTAAAAGTGTTACGATGGCGTACGGTGGACCCCTACCCCCACTCACAGTCCGCAGCCAGCAGCTTCCAAATTGCCCGCCGCGCACCAGGTGCAACCTCTCCACACTCAGAGTCACCCCCCCCCCCCCACTGTTTCCTAACCTCACCCCCGACTGTAAGCCCATCGCCACAAAGAGCAGGCGATACAGTGCCGGGGACAGGGTTTTCATTAAAACCGAAGTGGAGCGGCTCCTGAAGGAAGGGATTATTGAGGGCAGCACCAGCCCCTGGCGAGCCCAGGTTGTGGTCGTTAAGACCGGCGAGAAGCAGCGCCTGGTCATCGACTACAGCCAGACAATAAATCGCTACGCCCTGCTGGACGCCTACCCACTCCCCCGCATAGCTGATATGGTCAACCAGATCGCGCAGTACCGCGTCTTCTCGACCATTGACCTGAAATCAGCGTACCACCAGCTGCCTATCCGCCCTGAGGACCGCCAGTATACCGCCTTTGAGGCAAACGGCCGCCTCTATCACTTCCTTAGGGTTCCCTTTGGCGTCACCAACGGGGTCTCCGTCTTCCAAAGGGAGATGGACCGGATGGTAGATCAAAATGCGTTGCAGGCCACTTTCCCATATCTGGACAATGTGACCATCTGCGGCCGTGACTTGCAGGACCATGACGCAAACCTTGAAAAATTCCTCCGCACCGCCCAACTCCTGAACCTGACATATAACAAGGAGAAGTGCATATTCCGCACAAACCGCCTCGCCATCCTTGGCTGTGTTGTGGAACACGGAGTCATCGGCCCCGACCCCGACCGGATGCGTCCCCTTATGGAACTCCCACTGCCCCACTGCCTCAAGGCCCTGAAGAGGTGCCTAGGGTTTTTCTCCTATTACGCCCAGTGGGTCCCCTACTATGCGGACAAGGCCCATCCGCTGATCAAGTCCACCTCTTTTCCCTTGACGGCAGAGGCCCGCTTAGCCTTCCACCGTATCAAGGAGGACATTGCCAAAGCCACCATGCACGCAGTGGACGAATCCATCCCCTTCCAGGTGGAAAGCGACGCGTCCGACTTTGCCCTGGCCGCTACCCTCAATCAGGCGGGGAGACCCGTGGCCTTCTTTTCACGAACCCTCCAAGGCCCGGAGACCAGACACTCCGCTGTTGAGAAGGAGGCCCAGACGATTGTGGAGGCTGTGCGTCATTGGAGGCACTACCTGGCCGGAAAACGATTTACCCTGCTCACTGACCAGCGTTCAGTTGCTTTCATGTTTAACAACAAGCAGAGGGGCAAAATCAAAAATGACAAGATCTTGAGGTGGAGAATCGAACTTTCCACCTACAATTACGAGATCTTGTACCGGCCCGGGAAGCTCAATGAACCCCCGGATGCGCTATCGCGTGGCACCTGCGCCAGCGCGCAGATCGATAGACTGCAGGCCCTCCACAATGACCTCTGCCACCCGGGGGTCACCAGGTTCTTCCACTTCATCAAGGCCCGCAACCTGCCTTACTCTATTGAGGAGGTCAGGACCATGACCAGGAACTGCCAAGTCTGCGCTGAGTGCAAACCGCACTTTTATAGACCAGACAGGGCCCACCTGATAAAAGCCACTCGCCCCTTCGAGCGCCTGAGCGTTGATTTTAAAGGGCCTCTCCCCTCCTCCGACCGCAATGTGTACTTCCTCAATATTATTGATGAGTACTCCCGTTTCCCGTTCGCCATCCCCTGCCCGGACATGACCAGTGCCACGGTCATTAAATGTCTGAACGACCTCTTCACCCTGTTCGGTTTCCCCAGCTATATCCATAGCGACCGGGGCTCATCGTTTATGAGCGACGAACTCCGTCAGTACCTGCTAACTAGGGGTATTGCCGCAAGCAGGACCACCAGTTACAACCCCCGGGGGAACGGACAGGTGGAAAGAGAAAATGCGACAGTTTGGAAGGCCGCCCTGCTAGCCTTAAAGTCTAGGGCCTAGATTTTCAGTATAGACAGTTTTGGGGCGCTAACCTTAGCGCCCGCCCGAAGTTAGCGCCCGCCCCAAAGTAGCGCCCCGTTGCCGGAAATTCAGTGGCTTCGCCCTAAGAGGTTGGTGGAGCGCTAAAAGAGGCGTTGCACTACTATCTTTAGGCGCTAAGCCGGCGGTGCAGAGCGCAGCGCACGGCAGACACTCTGGTGCCAGTGAGCTCTTAAAGGGGAAGGGTGCATGTGTTTTTTGAGGAGGAGGAGGAGGAGGAGGAGGAGGAGGAGGAGGAGGGAAACATTAATACACCATTCACAACAACACACTGGATCCTTCCACACAACACATGCAGACTGCCTTCTATAGTGCAGGAGGAGGGCCCTTTAATTTGCGCTCCCCAGGTTGTGTTGCGTTCCATTTTACAAACGCTCTGGACGCCAGCCGCACAATGGGGCGATCCAACTGAAGTTTGGATTCGGGGCGGCCAAAGGGCGTTGCACGAGGATGTGACGTCATTTTCTGCGCGCGCATCCGGGCGGCCGCTAAACTTTGCGCCGGCGCTAACGGGCAACTTAATTTGGGGCGGGGCGCAAACTGCGCTGCGCCCGGGCGCTACACGCATAGCGCCCGAAAATCACTTCTCTTAAGGCGCTAACTGTTGGCGCAAGCAACTGAAAATCTAGCCCTAGGGGCCTTCCAACCTCCCGCTGGCAGGATGTGCTCCCCGATGCGCTCCACTCTATTCGGTCACTGCTCTGCACTGCCACTAACGCCACCCCTCATGAGAAAATGTTTGTCTTCCCAAGGAAGTCCACATCGGGGACATCGCTACCGCCATGGCTGACGTCCCCAGGGCCGGTCCTACTGAGAAGACACGTGAGGACCCATAAAACGGACCCCCTGGTCGAGAGGGTCGACCTCCTCCACGCCAACCCCCAGTATGCTTACATTGCATACCCGGACGGGCGGGAGGACACAGTCTCCATAAGAGACCTTGCACCCTCGGGGGCCGCAGTAACCCACTACTCACTACCACCCCCCCACGATCCGATATGCAGCCCCAGCAGACGGCAGGCCTGGGCCCCGCGACCCGCTCGACATCTATGAGGACGACACGCCTGTGCCACAGCCTACGCAGGACTCGACGCCGGAAGCTCCACTACCCCTGCCGTCGCCACGCCGATCACAGCGGCAGACAAGACCTCCGGAGAGACTCCAATACACTAACTTTTAATACACTTCACCCCGCCGGACTCAATTTTAAACAAGGGGTGAATGTGGTAAACCACTGTTTGTATTCCACTGTGTACATGCCTGGACATGCCTCGGCTGACTCCTCCCACAAGTCCTAGTATAAAGGTGACTGCTCCCCAGCCCTTTGTATTTCTGGACCGGTCGACCACTCGAGGCAGACCTTCATTCTTTTGTTAATAAAAGCCTTTAGTTACTCTCTTAACTCTCAGTCTTTTATGAGTAATTGATAGCGCATCACACACGAACATCCCAATTTGGGGACAATTCTGCTCGAAATGCCTGTCCTACACTCCCATTTCCACATCTTTTGTCACAAGTACTTTGAGTGTCTGTGGTGTGGTGGGTTCTTTATTAGGAACAAACAGCTGCTCAATCCAATATTGGCTGCCAAGTGTTGGGAATGTTGTCTTGCCCGTATGGTCTGTATCTCAGGTCTGGGCCTTAACCCCCACCATCCACCTTAAACTGCCACAAAGAGCTGGCAGGGCTAATATGGGCACATGACCCAGTGCCACATCACAACTCAGGGGTCTGTAACTCACAATGGAAACCATGACAACACAGAAACCACAGGGGTGGACAAAATACAGCAAAGTGGCACAAACAGTGCATTTGTGCATGAGAGCAACGAGAGCAGAGCGTAAAGACAAGTGTGTTCATCAAATCCATCCCAATCTTGGAAGATCACCGGAGAGCTGACTGGAAACACTGTGCAAAGAAACAGTGTTAATTGTTGGAGAGAAAGAAACCAGAGAGGAAAGAGTCATCCAACCAGAGATCTGATTTCAGACCGTCAGTGAGTGAACAAAGACAGTCTTTCATTGATCATAAAAATTATTTCGTTAAAATGTTTATTCAGATTGAAGAGTAGTAGAATACATAGTAAAGACCTGGACAGAGCTGCTGAGAGTGCATCAGACAGCTTAGTGAGAGGGCAGTAATAATCTCTAATACCGAAGGGAGCAATTCTAAACTTCCAGTGGGCTGTGAAAAGACTGCTAAAATGTACCTCAACGTGGAATCATTCTCAGCTGTCCTCGTGAAGATGATTGCTGAGGAAGAGGAAAATTGTGAGCAGGAAATATCCAACACCCTCCAGACACTGGGGCGTCAGCACCCGGAAATAGTGCAAATGAGCTGCCATGACTATCTGTGCCACCACACCATGTGGACAGCTGCACGGGAGTTGTAGTATTGTAGAGCATGTGGTGATTATCAAGCAGTGAGTGAGGAGGACATAAAAAACCTGCAAAAGGACATAGACAGGCTAAGTGAATGGGCAGAGATTTGGCAGATGCAATATAATGTTGGAAAGTGTGAGGTTATGCACTTTGGCAGAAAAAATCAAAGAGCAAGTTATTACCTAAATGGAGAGAAACTGCAAAGTGCGACAGTACAAAGGGATCTGGGGGTCCTGGTGCATGAAACACAAAAAGTTAGTATGCAGGTGCAGCAGGTGATCAGGAAGGCCAATGGAATCTTGGCTTTTATTGCAAGGGGGATGGAGTATAAAAACAGGGAAGTCTTGCTGCAGTTATACAGGGTATTGGCGAGGCCACACCTGGAATACTGCGTGCAGTTTTGGTTTCCATATTTAAGAAAAGATATACTTGCTCTCGAGGCGGTTCAGAGAAGGTTCACTCGGATGATTCCAGAGATGAGGGGGTTGCCGTATGAGGAAAGGTTGAGTAGGTTGGGCCTCTACTCATTGGAGTTCAGAAGAATGAGAGGCGATCTTATCGAAACATATAAGATTGTGAGGGGGCTTGATCGGGTGGATGCGGTGAGGATGTTTCCACTGATGGGTGAGACTAGAACTAGGGGGCATAATCTTAGAATAAGGGGCTGCCCTTTCAAAACTGAGATGAGGAGAAACTTCTTCACTCAGAGGGTAGTAAATCTATGGAATTTGCTACCCCAGAGAGCTGTGGAAGCTGCAACATTAAATAAATTTAAAATGGAGATACGACATTTTCCTAGCAGATAAGGGAATTAGGGGTTATGGGGAGAGGGCAGGGAAGTGGACATGAGTCTAGATTCAGATCAGCCATGATCCTATTGAATGGCGGAGCAGGCCCGAGGGGCCGTATGGCCTACTCCTGCTCCTATTTCTTATGTTCTTGTGTTCTTATGACACCCTTGATCAAATTAGCCCAGCATTCGCTGCACTGTGGATGACGGTGTTAACAGGAGCACAAGTTGACTGCCAGGTTACCGTGAGCTTCAGGTTTATTAATGAATCATAGAAAGCTACAGCCATTTGGCCGTGCCGGCCGACAAAGAGCTATCCACCCTAATCCCACTTTCCAGCACTTGGTCCATAGCCTTGTAGGTTATGGCACTTCAGTTGCATATCCAAGTACTTTTTAAATGTGATGAGGGTTTCTGCCTCTACCACCCTTTCAGGCAGTGAGTTCCAGACCCCCACCACCCTCTGGGTGAAAAAAATTCTCTTCAAATCCCCTTTAAGCCTCCTACCAGTTACTTTAAATCTATTTCCCCTGGTTATTGACCCTTCTGCTAAGGGAAATAGGTCCTTCCTATCCACTCTATCTAGGCCCCTCATAACTTTATACACCTCAATTAAATCTCCCCTCAGCCTCCTCTGTTCCAAAGGAAACAACCCCAGCCTATCCAATCTTTCCTCATAGCTAAACTTCCCCAGCCCAGGCAACATCCTCGTAAATCTCCTCTGCGCCCTCTCTAGTGCAATCACATTCTTCCTGTAATGTGGTGACCAGAACTGCACACAGTACTCTAGCTGTGGCCTAACTAGTGTTTTATACAGTTCAAGCATAACCCCCCTGCTCTTATATTCTATGCCTCGGCTAATAAAGGCAAGTATCACGTATGCCTTCTTAACCACCTTATCTACCTGTCCTGCTACCTTCAGGGATCTGTGGACATGCACTCCAAGGTCCCTCTGATCCTCTGCACTTCTCAGTGTCCTACCATTTATTGTGTATTCCCCTGCCTTGTTAGCCCTCCCCAAATGCATTACCTCACATTTCTCCGGATTGAATTCCATTTGCCACTGTTCTGCCCACCAGACCAGTCCATTGATATCTTCCTGCAGTCTACAGCTTCCTTCTTCAGTATCAACCACACAGCCGATTTTTGTATCATCTGCAAACTTCTTAATCATACTTCCTGCATCAAGTCCAAATCATTGATATGTAATACCCACTGGGAATGTTATGTACGCTAAGTATGGTTATCAATCTTTAACTTAGACACTGTATTATCATTGTTATAAATCCCTGGGTTAAAGTTGCCCATGTGAAGGTACGGCAAGAACTTTTAAGGACACAATGTGACTAAGAGCAGACTTTCCATAATTCTGCACCAGTATCAACTGTTGCAGACAGTGAGGCTGCGCAGTCTCCAGGCAGAAACCCCAGGAGGAAGGGGTGGAGTCGGGGTTTTTCGAGCGGGAAAAAGGAGCGACTGGGTGAAAAGAGGGCAGGAGCTCTGAAAAGAGGGCTCAGGAGGCAAATGGCTGCCGCATCCCGTCCCGGGTTTCCAAACTCGGCCGCTGTCCTTCGTATTAGTAGCTCTGCATCCAGAACTCAAAGTGGGATTCAGTGATCGTGAAGAGAATTCAACGAAGGGGTTCGGAGTCGTAAGTCTTGCAGACATTATACATACCATGAGCTCCAACTTAAGCGCACCAACGAAAGAGTGCACTCGAATTTGGACACAGGGACAGATTCTCCTTTGAATCCATGTAAATGGAGAATGTATGTTTATTATGTCTAGATTCATTCTAATGTATGCAAATGTCTAATTTAGTTCATTGACCTGTAATCTTCTTATACTGTCTGACGTTAAAACTATAAAGTAAGATAATTAGAATTAAACCATGGTAGTAGTGATCTCCTTACTGGACTATAGAATACTGTCTACAACAGAGACCACATCTCACATATATCTAGAGAACCGTGAAGGGGTTACATTTTGGGGGCTCGTCCGGGATTGTGGTCTATTTATGTCAGTAAACTAACAGTATTGAATGCTCATTGCTAAGAGAGTGGTTTGTGGTTTCTACTGGGCTGTTTGAGCATAAAAGATGGATGTTATTGAGGTTGAGGCTTGGTGCAAATGGAAGCAGATAGCTACTACCCATGCCATTGTGCTGAATGGTGTTGCTAACGATGACCCTGATGATGTCTTGCTAAGGGCTCTGAATTGTGTCAAAGCCTTTGGAAAGGTTAGGATAGTTGAGCGCTGCTTGGATACAGCTACCAAGAAGCAGTTTGTGTTGACCCAGACATCAGAGAACCTGAGAGGTCATGGTTTACCTGAGGCAGTTGGGCTTTCTGAAGAGGCTGGTCCCTGGCCAGTTCAGTTTGTCCCTATTACTACTAAGGAAGAAGAAGGGTTTCAGACCAAGTTGTTGTCATTCTTGAGACAAGGAGGAAAGACTGTTGCTGATGTCAAAGGTCTGATAGGTCCTTCGGCCCTGGATATGAACACTCAGTTGGTCAGTGCCATTAGTTCTCTGGTGGATAAATGCACCAATCTGCCCTTCGAGGCTCAGGGATACCGTAAGCTCCGTATGTTCTCAGGAGTGAGACCAACTCCCAGTGGGGAAGAGGAGTACGACGCCTGGGCTGAGCAGACCCTGCCTCTGCTAGAGGAAAGGCAGTGCAGTGACAATGTGAAGAGGCAGAGAATCGTAGAAAGCCTTAAGGGTCCTGCTGCTGACATTGTAAGATTCTTAAAGGCGCAGAACACCTCTGCTACTTCCTTTGACTACATGCAGGCTCTCGAAACTGCCTTTGGAACTACTGAAACCATTTCAGATTTGATGGTCAGATTCAGAAGCACATTCCAGTGTGAGGGAGAGAAGCTGTCCAGTTATCTGCTGAGAATAGACAAACTGCTGCATTGTATGTTACGGAAAAGAGGGATTGAGTTGCCTGAAATGAATCGGTTCCGCATTGAACAGGTTGTGCGAGGTGCATTGCTCGAAGACGTGACTGCTCTTCGCATACGCATGACCCATAAGTTGCGAGATCCACCTACCTTCACTGAGCTGCTAAGGGAAGTCAGAGAGGAGGAGGATATGCTTCAGGCCCGGAATGTAGCAAAGAGTGCTGTGATGTCCAAGCTTGTGACTCCTGTTACAGTTCCTACTCCTAAGGGTGATGTCAACCCTGAGATGGAACAGCTGAAGAAGGAAATAAATGTCATGAGAGCCGAGATGGCATATTTTCGGTCTAAGCCCAACACAGAAAGGGATGACGCACGGGTGCAAAAGGTTGAACACCCTGCGAAGTCTAACAGCAAAATGAATGATTCCTCTAAAGGATATCCCCATGAAGGAGATAGACCTGGAGTCTTTTGTTATAACTGTGGAAAGGATGGACATTTCAAGCGAGAATGTAGAGGTGAGGAAAATCTAAAAAAAGTAAATGACCGTCTCATAAAACTTACCAAGAAGTCGGGAAACTACAAAGGGGCACAGTAATGGAACGGCCTGCTGTCCCTGTAGTTAAGACACGTTCCGCTAAGTGCAATAATAGACGAGGGGATATGAAAGACATCATACCTGAAGGTTTAGTAGGGCCGAGTTCTGCTATATCAATACAGATTGAAGGCATTTATACTAAAGCTATCCTCGACACGGGTTCTCAGGTTACCATACTGTACAGATCCTTCTATGACCGATACCTGACGTATTTGCTGTTAACCCCAATCAGTCTTCTGCAGATCTGGGGCCTTAGTCCTGCTGATTATCCATATGATGGCTATTTGTCGCTGAGGTTGGAGTTCTTGGAAGCTGATGTAGGGACCACTGAGACCATTGATGCACTTGTGTTGGTTTGCCCTGACCCCATGGTGAAAGGTGAGGCTTCCATACTGGTTGGCAGTAATACACCCATAGTGAGACGACTCCTGACAAGCTGCAAAGAGCAGGGAGGTGAAAACTTCTTGAGCACCAGACACATTCACCCTGTTTTCAAAAAGGCTTTTGAGAAACTGCCTGAACTTTCTTCCAACGTAGATGATAGCAAAAGAGGAACTGTGTGGTACGTTCGAGCCAAACCTATCACCCTGCGTCCTGGAGGAGTGGCTAGAATCCCTGGGATACCAAAATTCCCTGGAACGCCAGGTACTGAAGCCATTCTGATAGAGTCACCTGATGATCCTGCAGAAGAGTCACGGTTTCCAAATGAGCTTCTGGTGAGACCAGAGTTGCAGACCCCGACAGCTGTGATGTCAAGGAGAGTTACAGTGACCGTGAGGAATATGTCAGGCAAAGGAATCACATTGAGGAAAGGAATGCCGATTGCGCATCTGTTTCCTGTAAATGTACTGTCGTCACATGTGAAGGAAGAGTCCAAAGTTAACTCAACCGGAGATCTGACACCCTCCTCCTTCAACTTTGGAGATTCATTCGTTCCTAAAGAATGGAAGGACCGATTAGTCAGGAAGATGATGGAGCGGAGAGGAGTTTTCTCTACTCATGAGTTTGATGTTGGTTGTAGTAAGAGTACTCGCCATTCTATCAGAATTACCGAGGATAAACCCTTTCGGGAGAGGTCTCGACGGCTGGCACCAGCTGACATCGAAGCAGTGAGACAGCACCTGTCGCAGTTAAAAGAAGCTGAGATCATTATCGAGTCCAGGAGTCTTTATGCATCTCCTATAGTGGTGGTGAGGAAAAAGAACGGAAAGATTCGGATGTGTGTGGACTTTAGGACACTTAACAGACGTACTATTCCCGACCAATACACCGTTCCAAGAATTGAGGATGCACTGGCTTGTCTTAATGGAAGCAAGTGGTTCAGTGTGTTGGATCTCAGAAGTGGATACTACCAAATACCGATGAGTGAATCGGACAAAGAAAAGACAGCCTTTATATGTCCAGTTGGGTTCTACCAATTTGAAAGGATGCCACAGGGAGTTTCAGGCGCTCCAGCAACTTTTCAAAGAATAATGGAACAAACAGTTGGGGACATGAACTTGCTCGAAGTATTGGTGTACTTGGACGATATCATTGTGTTTGGGGCAACCCTTGAAGAACACGAAGCTCGGTTGCTGAAAGTGCTTGGCCGCCTGGAGGATAAAGGTCTCAAGCTATCATTGGACAAGTGTCAGTTTTGACAAACATCCGTGTCCTATGTGGGGCATATTGTATCACAGGATGGAGTAGCCACAGATCCATCCAAGATCGAAGCTGTTACCACATGACCCAAACCGAACACAGTGACTGCCTTGCGGTCATTTCTTGGGTTCTGCGGATATTACAGGCGCTTTGTGCAGGATTACTCCAAAGTGGCCCATCCTCTGAATCAGCTGCTGGCTGGTTACCTCCCACCAGCCGAGAGGAAGAAAAAGGCTAAAGGTAAAGAGAACAAGGACTACTTTAAACCCTCTGAGCCTTTTGGTGTTAGATGGGATGAGAAATGCGAAGAGGCCTTCCACACCTTAAAGCAAAGTCTTACTCAAGCCCCCGTGTTGGCTTTTGCAAACCCACAGCTGCCATATGTGCTACACGTGGATGCCAGTCAAGAAGGGTTGGGTGGTGTGTTGTATCAGGACCAAGGAGCAGGGCTGAGACCTGTAGCGTTCATCAGTCACAGTCTTACGCCATCAGAGCGTAACTACCCAGCTCATAAGCTAGAATTCTTGGCGTTGCAGTGGGGGGTGGTGGATAAGCTGCAGGATTATCTGTATGGAGCGAAGTTTGAAGTGAGGACAGACAATAATCCATTAACCTATGTGTTGACTTCGGCAAAACTTGATGCCACCGGCCACCGCTGGCTTGCTGCACTATCTGCTTACGACTTTAGTCTCAGGTACAGACCTGGGAACCAGAACATTGACGTAGATGCTTTGTCTCGTTGCCCACACTACCAGAAACCAGAGTGGAAAGATGTTGCTTCAGCAGATGTGAAAGTAATGTGTCAGATGTCCGTGGTATCTGGACTAAAGAATTCATTTCATGCCCGAGAGATTGACCACTTGGGAGCGTCAATGCATGCTGTTCCCCAGGCATTTTGCAACCTTTCCAGTTTGGATGTACAAAACTTACCCATGTTGTGTTCATCTGAAATATCCAAAGCACAACAGGAGGATCCCTGTATTCATGAGGTGTTTTCAGCTCTCCGTCTGGGTGATATTACACAGATCGACAAATCAAAACATCCTGACTGTCGTCTGCTCCTAAGAGAATGGGACCACTTGGAAATTAAAGAGGGAGTGTTGTGTAGAATCACTCACCCACCCACTAAACCATGTCATTCACAGTTGGTCCTGCCTGAAAAGTACAGGGAAATAGTGATGAAGTCTTTGCATGATGACGCAGGTCATCTGGGAGTAGATAAGACCTATGGGTTGGTCAAGGACAGATTCTATTGGCCGCGTATGAAGTCTGCGGTTGAGGAGTTCTGCAAGTCCTGTGCACGCTGTGTCCAGAGAAAGACTTTACCTAAAAGAGTTGCTCCTCTGTTTCACATGCAAAGTGATGGACCTCTAGACCTTGTCTGTATGGATTTTCTGTCCATCGAACCCGATTCCAGCAATACCGCAAATGTCTTGGTCATTACAGATCATTATACTCGCTACGCCCAAGCTTTTCCCACAAAGGATCAGAAAGCATCCACCGTTGCCAAAGTGTTGTGGGAGAAATACTTCATCCACTATAGACTGCCAAAGCGAATACACAGTGATCAAGGTAGAGACTTTGAAAGTAGACTTATACATGAGTTGTTGTCCATGCTCAGGATTGAGAAGTCAAGAACAACTCCATACCATCCTCAGGGAGATCCTCAACCTGAGCGGTTTAACCGTACTTTGTTAGACATGCTTGGAACGCTGGATTCAAAGCGAAAGAACAAGTGGAGTCAGCACATTGGACATCTTGTTCATTCTTATAATTGTACCCGAAATGACGCTACTGGTTTTTCACCGTACTACCTCATGTTTGGACGTGAAGCGAGGATGCCGGTGGATTTGTGTTTCGGAGTATCCAGTGATGGCACATCACAGAGAACTTACCTCAAGTATGTATCTGACATGAGAAAGGAATTGCAAGCTGCTTATGAACTTGCTGAGTCTGTTTCTGCCAAACAGAATAAAGGAAATAAGCAGAGGTATGACCAGAAGATCCGGTTTTCCCAACTCATGCCTGGTGACCGAGTTCTCATACGGAACCTAGGACTTCAAGGGAAACATAAGTTAGCAGACCGCTGGGCTTCTACACCTTACATTGTTGAAAGTCAAATGTCACAACTACCTCTGTTTCGGCTAAAACCTGCAGGTGGGAATGGACCCATAAAAATACTGCACCGGAATCATATCCTGCCATTGGGACAGCAAGTGCGTCTGGATCCGCCAGCGGATAATGAGCCGACACCTAGTAGGAGAACCCTGCAGAGGAGAAGAAGGAAAAAAACGAGAAACCAGGAAAACTTTGTTCCAGAAGACAGAAAACCCATGACACAGTGTGTGGATCATGAGGAACCTGATGAGTCGGAAGATGAAGAATGGGATCTATGGCACGACCTCCCAGAAAGACGCATAAGACAGAATCTGGATGAATTGTCTGAACCATTTAGCTCAGACTTGGACATGGTCTGGGAAGAACCAGATGCTTCCGAGAAGGAGATAAAAGAGATTGAAAGGCATGATAACAAAGGAACCAACGCCTCCAACGTAGTTGAAGGAACTGAAGACCGGGTATCCGAAATAAGGAGCTCACAGCAAGTTAAGAAGGTTCCTGAAAGATTGACATACAGTACACGAGGAGTGCCAAGTGTAATGATAGCCCCTACGGTTCGATATGTTACCTCCCTTTATACATGGTTGGGAAGCATGCAACCCCTTATGTGTAAAGTTCATTAGTCATGGGGACATGCCTATATTTGGTAGGGGGGGAGTGTAATACCCACTGGAAATGTTATGTACGCTAAGTATGGTTATCAATCTTTAACTTAGACACTGTATTATCATTGTTATAAATCCCTGGGTTAAAGTTGCCCATGTGAAGGTACGGCAAGAACTTTTAAGGACACAATGTGACTAAGAGCAGACTTTCCATAATTCTGCACCAGTATCAACTGTTGCAGACAGTGAGGCTGCGCAGTCTCCAGGCAGAAACCCCAGGAGGAAGGGGTGGAGTCGGGTTTTTCGAGCGGGAAAAGAGCGACTGGAAGAGAGGAGGGCAGGAGCTCTGAAAAGAGGGCTCAGGAGGCAAATGGCTGCCGCATCCCGTCCCGGGTTTCCAAACTCGGCCGCCGCCCTTCGTATTAGTAGCTCTGCATCCAGAACTCAAAGTGGGATTCAGTGATCGTGAAGAGAATTCAACGAAGGGGTTCGGAGTCGTAAGTCTTGCAGACATTATACATACCATGAGCTCCAACTTAAGCGCGCCAACGAAAGAGTGCACTCGAATTTGGACACAGGGGCAGATTCTCCTTTGAATCCATGTAAATGGAGAATGTATGTTTATTATGTCTAGATTCATTCTAATGTATGCAAATGTATAATTTAGTTCATTGACCTGTAATCTTCTTATACTGTCTGACGTTAAAACTATAAAGTAAGATAATTAGAATTAAGCCATGGTAGTAGTGATCTCCTTACTGGACTATAGAATACTGTCTACAACAGAGACCACATCTCACATATATCTAGAGAACCGTGAAGGGGTTACAGATATATACCACAAAAAGCAAAGGACCCAGTACTGAGCCCCGCGGAACCCCACTGGAACCAACCTTCCAGTCACAAAAACACCCTCCGACCATTAACCTTTGTTTCCTGCCTCTGAGCCAATTTTGGATCCAACTTGCCACTTTGCCTTGGATCCCATGGGCTTTTACCTTCATGACCTGTCTACCATGTGGGACCTTATCAAAAGCCTTGCTAAAATCCATATAGACTACATCAAATGCACTACCTTCATCAGCCCTCCTTGTTACCTCCTCAAAAAATTCAATCAAGTTAGTCAGACACGACCTTCCCTTAACAAATCCATGCTGACTGTCCCTGATTAATCTATGTCTTTCTAAATGAAGATTTATTCTGTCCCTCAGAATTTTTTCTAATAATTTTCCCACCACCGAGGTTAGGCTGACTGGCCTGTAATTACTTGGTCTATCCCTTTCTCCCTTTTTAAACAATGGTACCACGTTAGCAGTCCTCCAGCACCATACTTGTAGCCAGAGAGGATTGGAAAATGATGGTCAGAGCCTCTGCTATTTCCTCTCTTACTTCTCTTAACAGTCTGGGATACATTTCATCTGGGCCTGTGGATTTATCCACTTTCAAAGATGCTAAAGCCCTTATTACTTCCTCTTTCACTATATTTATTTCATCTAATATTTCACACTCCTCCTCCCTGATTGCAATGTCTGCATCTTCCCTTCCATTATGGAGGGATAGGGTTGAATGGAAGAGTTAGTGTACTGGAGGGATAGGGTTGAATGGAAGGGTTAGTGTACTGGAGGGATAGGGTTGAATGGAAGGGTTAGTGTACTGGAGGGATAGGGTTGAATGGAAGGGTTAGTGTACTGGAGGGAGAGGGTTGAATGGAAGGGTTAGTGTACTGGAGGGTTGGGTTGAATGGAAGGGTTAGTGTACTGGAGGGATAGGGTTGAATGGAAGGGTTAGTGTACTGGAGGGATAGGGTTGAATGGAAGAGTTAGTGTACTGGAGGGATAGAGTTGAATGGAAGGGTTAGTGTACTGGAGGGATAGGGTTGAATGGAAGAGTTAGTGTACTGGAGGGATAGGGTTGAATGGAAGGGTTAGTGTACTGGAGGGATAGAGTTGAATGGAAGGGTTAGTGTACTGGAGGGATAGGGTTGAATGGAAGAGTTAGTGTACTGGAGGGATCGGGTTGAATGGAAGAGTTAGTGTACTGGAGGGATAGGGTTGAATGGAAGAGTTAGTGTACTGGAGGGATAGGGTTGAATGGAAGGGTTAGTGTACTGGAGGGATCGGGTTGAATGGAAGGGTTAGTGTACTGGAGGGATAGGGTTGAATGGAAGGGTTAGTGTACTGGAGGGATAGGGTTGAATGGAAGGGTTAGTGTACTGGAGAGATAGGGTTGAATGGAAGGGTTAGTGTACTGGAGGGTTGGGTTGAATGGAAGGGTTAGTGTACTGGAGGGATAGAGTTGAATGGAAGGGTTAGTGTACTGGAGGGATCGGGTTGAATGGAAGGGTTAGTGTACTGGAGGGATAGGGTTGAATGGAAGGGTTAGTGTACTGGAGGGATAGGGTTGAATGGAAGGGTTAGTGTACTGGAGGGATAGGATTGAATGGAAGAGTTAGTGTACTGGAGGGATAGGGTTGAATGGAAGGGTTAGTGTACTGGAGGGATAGGGTTGAATGGAAGGGTTAGTGTACTGGAGGGATAGGGTTGAATGGAAGGGTTAGTGTACTGGAGGGATAGGGTTGAATGGAAGGGTTAGTGTACTGGAGGGATAGGGTTGAATGGAAGAGTTAGTGTACTGGAGGGATAGGGTTGAATGGAAGAGTTAGTGTACTGGAGGGATAGGGTTGAATGGAAGGGTTAGTGTACTGGAGGGATAGGGTTGAATGGAAGGGTTAGTGTACTGGAGGGATAGGGTTGAATGGAAGGGTTAGTGTACTGGAGGGAGAGGGTTGAATGGAAGGGTTAGTGTACTGGAGGGATAGGGTTGAATGGAAGGGTTAGTGTACTGGAGGGATAGGGTTGAATGGAAGGGTTAGTGTACTGGAGGGATAGGGTTGAATGGAAGGGTTAGTGTACTGGAGGGATAGGGTTGAATGGAAGGGTTAGTGTACTGGAGGGATAGGGTTGAATGGAAGAGTTAGTGTACTGGAGGGATAGGGTTGAATGGAAGGGTTAGTGTACTGGAGGGATAGGATTGAATGGAAGGGTTAGTATACTGGAGGGATAGGGTTGAATGGAAGAGTTAGTGTACTGGAGGGATAGGGCTGTCCCCCTTGGCTCAGTGTCAGTTTTTGTCACCTAACATGGGTGTGTGTCCTCGTTGGTTATGAAAGTGATATGACCTCCTGCATGCACAAAAGCCCGAAACCAACAAGGGGCTGCACACACCTTAATTCATCTGCCAGCTTGTGTTGTTTTATACAATGCCCTCTCCGCATAACTGCATTTCCTGTGACGCGCCTTGGGACGTTTTATTACGTTAAAGACGCTATGCAAGTGTTGTTGTTGAAAGAGAATGAGGTAAACTTTTAAGTGGACAGTTTTCTGTAAATGTTGATGTATTTTCCCCTCCCTCTTGTTTTAGGAGATCCTTGTGGCTGTTGGGCTGCATGGGGCCATTCTACAGCACCGTAACGTGCCCCCGGGGCGGAGCTTACACGAGCAGGTTATTACTTATAAAATGTATACTTTTAAAGGTTACAATAAAATATCTTGTTATTTACAGGGAGGCACCTGGGAGTGTGTCAGTATTTACAGGGCTTCCCCGGGAGTGTGTCAGTATTTACAGGGCTTCCCCGGGAGTGTGACAGTATTTACAGGGGTTCCCCGGGAGTGTGTCAGTATTTACAGGGTGTGAGGGTGCCGGTTAGTTCCCTCAGTAACCCCTAGATGGCACCTTCACTTGTTTTTTTCCCTTTGCTAATTGTTAATTTTATTTAAGACGGCATACCTGCTTCTCGCCTCGTCTGTCTGCACTTGGGTCCAGAACCAGCCTCGCCCTGACAGCAAGACTGAGCCAGTATGGACCCAGCAGTGATGGAGGAATTTCGTTCTATTCTCTCCCATCAAGGTGCTTTCCTCGGCCGCCTTGAGCAACTTCTCCAAAGCATTTCGGACAAGGTAAATACATGGACTCAGACCATTCAACACCCAGCCGTTGTGGCTTCTGCTCAGGATGTTCCTCCTCAGTCAGTTCCTTTGGGTACTACCCCACCGGTCGCCAACCTCCAGACTCACCGAGAGCCTCGCCTACCCGCGCCAGAGCGCTATGACGGTCATCCGGGCAAGTGTCGTGGCTTCTTGACCCAGTGCTTCCTAGTTTTTGAACTCCAACCCTCCATGTTCCTATCACCCCGCTCTAAGGTAGCGATCATCATATCTCTACTCTCAGGAAAAGCTCTCGCCTGGGCTACCGCTATCTGGGAGCAGCAATCTTTCGTCTGCTCGGACATTCTCCTTTTCACCGAAGAGATGAGCAAAGTCTTTGACCATCCTGTGAGTGGACGGGAGGCAGCTAAGAGACTTTTGAATCTCCGCCAGGGCAACTGCAGCATAGCCAACTTCGCCATTGAGTTCCGCACACTCGCTGCGGAAAGCCGCTGGAACACCGAGGCCCTTCTCTCCACGTTTCTTTATGGCCTCTCCGAATCTATCAAAGATGAACTGGCGTCCAGAGAGGTTCCGGAGGACCTTGACACGCTCATCTCCCTTGCCATCAGAGTGGATAACCACCTCCGGGAGCATGGTAGAGAGAGGAGATTCACTACTTCCACAGAGGTGAGATCTTCCGGTGTTTCGAATCTGACCAAGAGTTTCCAAGTACCCCCGAGTCCACCTGTTAGCACCGAAGAGGAACCTATGCAACTCGGTAGAACTTGGCTCTCCCAGTTTGAGAGACAGAGGAGATTGAGAGAGGGGCGTTGTCTTAACTGTGGCCTGTCTGGCCATCTCAGAGCCACATGCCCTGAGCTTCAGGAAAAAGCCAGGAGGATTGGGAAAATACTGACAGATCAAATCCCTTCTCCTACCCCTTCTGTCTTCCAAACCCTGCTTCCCGCTAGTCTCTCTTGGGAGGGACAACAGTACAACCTCCAGGCGTTTGTTGACTCCGGGGCCGCTGGCTGTTTTATCGATGCCACCCTTGTGCGCAGCCTGAAAATTCCTTTCTCCCGCCTTGACAAGCCTTTACAAGTCACCGCCCTCGACGGCAGGCCCCTTGGTTCTGGGCGTATTCATCATATCACCGGAGTATTACATGTCCAAGTAGGGGAGAGACATCAAGAGTTGCTGTAGTTTCACCTTATCGATTCACCTGAGCTCCCTCTCGTTCTTGGACATCCGTGGCTCTCTCTTCAGAACCCTCACATTGACTGGACTACCGGGACTGTGCTGGAGTGGGGCCCTTCATGTCTAGCCAACTGTCTTAAGGTCTTTCCTAGTCTGCCCCATCCTTCCTCTCCCGAGCCAGCTGATCAGCTGGACCTTGCTCATGTGCCCCCTGAATATTCGGACCTCCATGCTGTGTTTAGTAAGAGGCGGTCCAATACACTCCCCCCACACCGGTCCACTACACTCCCCCCACACCGGTCCTACGACTGTGCCATTGATCTCCTGCCTGGCACTAGCCCCCCTCGGGGTCGGCTCCACTCTCTCTCTGGCCCTGAGAATGTTTCCATGGAAGAATACATCAAGGAAGCCCTCGCTACAGGTTTCATTCGCCCTTCCAACTCCCCAGCGGGTGCTGGCTTCTTTTTTGTAAAGAAGAAGGATGGTGGTCTCAGGCCTTGCATAGACTATCGGGGGCTTAACAAAATTACCATTAAGAACCGCTATCCTCTCCCTTTGATGTCTTCAGCGTTTGAGCAGCTGCAGGGAGCTACCATCTTCTCCAAACTTGACCTCCGCAACGCGTACAACCTGGTCCGCATTAGGGAGGGGGATGAATGGAAGACCGCCTTTATCACCCCTAGCGGTCACTGGGAATACCTCGTCATGCCCTTTGGTCTCACTAACGCTCCTGCTGTCTTCCAAGCTCTGGTCAATGACGTGCTCCGGGACCTGCTGAACCAGTTCGTGTTTGTTTATTTGGATGACATTCTCATCTTCTCAAAGTCCCCCCAGCAGCATGTCCAACACGTCAGACGGGTGCTGCAGAGGCTCTTGGAGAACCGTCTCTTTGTCAAATCCGAGAAATGTGAATTCCACGTCTCTAAGGTCACCTTCCTGGGCTACGTCATCTCCTGTGGAAGCGTCCAGATGGATCCTAGCAAGGTTCAAGCCATCTTGAACTGGCCGCGTCCCACGTCGGTTAAGCAGGTTCAGCGGTTCCTGGGATTCGCCAACTTTTACAGACGCTTCATCCGCAACTTCAGCTCCCTTGCCGCTTCCCTCTCCGTATTGACCAAGGGCTCGTCTTTACGGTTCAGTTGGTCTTCTGAAGCGGAACGGGCCTTCCAGGAGCTCAAACAACGCTTCACCTCTGCTCCCATTCTGGTACACCCTGACCCCATCCTGCCCTTTATCGTAGAGGTGGATGCCTCGGATATTGGAGTCGGGGCTGTCCTGTCCCAGCGCTCCCCTAAGGACCAAAAGCTACATCCCTGTGCCTTCTTTTCCCGTCGCCTGAAGCCAGCAGAGAGTAACTACGATGTCGGCAACAGGGAGCTCTTGGCAGTTAAGTTGGCCTTGGAGGAGTGGAGACACTGGTTGGAGGGAGCAGAGCATCCTTTTGTCGTCTGGACCGACCATAAAAATCTGACATATATCCAGGACGCCAAGCACCTCAACCCTCGGCAGGCCAGGTGGGCTCTCTTCTTTAACCGGTTCAACTTTCTCCTGTCTTACCGCCCAGGGTCTAAGAACCTCAAACCGGATGCCCTTTCTCGCCAGTTTGACCCCTTGGAAAAGGACCGGACCCCGGAACCTATCATCCCCAGTTCCTGCATCGTTGCTCCCGTCGCATGGGAGATTGAGACTGTGGTGCGAGGGGCCCAATGTCAGGAGGCTGACCCTGGAGGAGGCCCTCCTCATAGCCTTTATGTTCCCAGTCAGGTGTGCGCCCAGGTCCTTCAATGGGGGCACTCTTCTCGATTGACTGGTCATCCTGCGATCCGTCGGACTCTCGAGTTCCTTAAGAGGAGGTTCTGGTGGCCCTCTATTGGAGCCGACACCCGGGCCTTTGTCTCTGCTTGTCCCGTCTGTGCCCAGAACAAGACATCCCAACAACCTCCGCTTGGTCTCCTGCATCCCTTGCCCATCCCCAGCCGTCCCTGGTCTCATATCGCCCTGGATTTCATCACCGGGCTACCTCCATCTGAAGGATTCACTACCATCCTAGTTGTGGTCGATCGCTTTTCCAAGGCTGCTCACTTCGTCCCTCTTGTCAAGCTTCCCTCTGCCAGAGAGACTGCCCAGCTGGTTGTCCAGCATGTCTTCCGCCTCCATGGCTTGCCCCTGGATGTCGTCTCTGACCGTGGTCCCCAGTTCTCATCCAGGTTCTGGAAGGCTTTTTGTTCCCTCCTGGGCGCTTCCGTCAGCCTCTCCTCTGGGTTCCACCCACAGTCTAACGGCCAGACTGAGAGAACCAACCAAGATCTGGAGAGGGTGCTAAGAAGCTTTGTGTCCTCCAATCCTTCCACCTGGAGCAAGTATCTGGTCTGGGCGGAGTACGCGCACAATACCCTTCAGAGCTCCTCCACTGGCCTCTCACCTTTCGAATGTCAATATGGCTTCCAACCGCCACTCTTCCCTGAACAGGAGAGGGAGGTAGGAGTCCTGGCTGCCCAGGGGTTCGTCCAACGCTGCCGCCGTACCTGGAGGAGGGTCCGATCTGCCTTGCAGCTCGCTTCTTCTCGGCAGAAAGTGCAGGCTGACCGACACCGCCGCCCAGCTCCTCGGTTCTGGACCAGACAGAAGGTCTGGCTGTCTACCCGGAATCTTCCGTTCCATGTGGAGTCCCGTAAGTTGGCTCCCCGGTTCATCGGACCTTTTAGGATTTTGGAAAAAGTAAACCCTGTGGCCTACCGGCTCCTCCTTCCTCGGTCGATGAAGATACATCCCACGTTCCACGTCTCTCACCTCAAGCCGGTACTTACCAGTCCCTTGGTTCCTGCTTCCAGACCTCCCCCCCCCCGCCCCACATGATTGACGGTCAGCAAGCCTACACTGTCCGTCGCCTCCTTGATAGTCGCTGGGTTAGGAGGAGCATTCAATACCTGGTCGACTGGGAGGGTTATGATCCTGAAGAGCGTTCCTGGGTTCCGGCCCGGGACATTTTGGATCCTGAACTCATCAGGGATTTTCGCCGCTGCCACCCTGATCGTCCAGGAGGAACGTCAGGAGCCGTTCCTAGTGGAGGGGGTCCTGTGAGGGTGCCGGTTAGTTCCCTCAGTAACCCCTAGATGGCACCTTCACTTGTTTTTTTCCCTTTGCTAATTGTTACTAGTTTCTCCTGTGTTTATTGCTTAACTGCCTTTTATCAGGTTTATTGGTTTCACCTGTTTTTGCTTGTATTTAAGTTCTGTGGTTTCTTCCCTCTGTGACAAGCCGTTTGCCTAGTGGTAGCTTGTCTTGAGCTCCTATGTTTGTAACTGTTTACCTGTGTGATTCTAGTAAAGTACTTTTATTTAAGACTGCATACCTGCTTCTCACCTCGTCTGTCTGCACTTGGGTCCAGAACCAGCCTCGCCCTGACACAGGGGGTCCCCGGGAGTGTGTCGGTATTTACAGGGGGTCCCCGGGAGTATGTCAGTATTTACAGGGGGTCCCTGGGAGTGTGTCAGTATTTACAAGGCATCCCCGGGAGTGTGTCAGTATTTACAGGGGTTCCCCGGGAGTGTGTCCTCGCCTTATCTGAGGGAGGGTGTTCTTGCCATGGAGAGAGTACAGCGAAGATTCACCAGACTGATACCTGGCATGGCAGGAATGACGTATGAGGAGAGATTGGGTCGATTGGGCTTATACTCGCTGGAGTTTAGAAGAATGAGAGGGGATCTCATTGAAACGTTTAAAATTCTAACAGGACTAGACAGACTAGATGCAGGAAGGATGTTCGCGATGGCGGGGGAGTCCAGAACCAGGGGTCACAGTCTAAGGATAAGGGGTAAGCCATTTAGGACTGAGATGAGGAGGAATTTCTTTACCCAGAGAGTAGTGAATCTGTGGAATTCTCTGCCACAGAGGGCAGTTGAGGTCAATTCATTAAATATATTCAAGAAGGAGTTAGATATATTTCTTGAGGCTAAAGGGATCAAGGGATATGGGGAGAAAGCAGGGACATGGTACTGAATTTGGATGATCAGCCATGATCTCATTAAATGGGAGAGCGGGCTCAAGGGGTCGAATGGCCTACTCCTGCTCCTATCTTCTATGTTTCTATGTTGAATGGAAGAGTTAGTGTACTGGAGGGATAGGGTTGAATGGAAGGGTTAGTGTGCTGGAGGGATAGGGTTGAATGGAAGGGTTAGTGTACTGGAGGGATCGGGTTGAATGGAAGGGTTAGTGTACTGGAGGGATAGGGTTGAATGGAAGGGTTAGTGTACTGGAGGGACAGGGTTGAATGGAAGGGTTAGTGTACTGGAGGGATAGGGTTGAATGGAAGAGTTAGTGTACTGGAGGGATAGGGTTGAATGGAAGAGTTAGTGTACTGGAGGGACAGGGTTGAATGGAAGGGTTAGTGTACTGGAGGGATAGGGTTGAATGGAAGGGTTAGTGTACTGGAGGGATGGGGTTGAATGGAAGAGTTAGTGTACTGGAGGGAGAGGGTTGAATGGAAGGGTTAGTGTACTGGAGGGACAGGGTTGAATGGAAGGGTTAGTGTACTGGAGGGATAGGGTTGAATGGAAGAGTTAGTGTACTGGAGGGATGGGGTTGAATGGAAGGGTTAGTGTACTGGAGGGATAGCGTTGAATGGAAGGGTTAGTGTACTGGAGGGATAGGGTTGAATGGAAGGGTTAGTGTACTGGAGGGTTGGGTTGAATGGAAGAGTTAGTGTACTGGAGGGACAGGGTTGAATGGAAGGGTTAGTGTACTGGAGGGATAGGGTTGAATGGAAGGGTTAGTGTACTGGAGGGTTGGGTTGAATGGAAGAGTTAGTGTACTGGAGGGACAGGGTTGAATGGAAGAGTTAGTGTACTGGAGGGATAGGATTGAATGGAAGGGTTAGTGTACTGGAGGGATAGGGTTGAATGGAAGGGTTAGTGTACTGGAGGGATAGGGTTGAATGGAAGGGTTAGCGTACTGGAGGGCCAGGGTTGAATGGAAGAGTTAGTGTACTGGAGGGACAGGGTTGAATGGAAGGGTTAGTGTACTGGAGGGATAGGGTTGAATGGAAGGGTTAGTGTACTGGAGGGATCGGGTTGAATGGAAGGGTTAGTGTACTGGAGGGAGAGGGTTGAATGGAAGGGTTAGTGTACTGGAGGGATAGGGTTGAATGGAAGAGTTAGTGTACTGGAGGGACAGGGTTGAATGGAAGAGTTAGTGTACTGGAGGGACAGGGTTGAATGGAAGGGTTAGTGTACTGGAGGGATAGGGTTGAATGGAAGGGTTAGTGTACTGGAGGGACAGGGTTGAATGGAAGAGTTAGTGTACTGGAGGGACAGGGTTGAATGGAAGAGTTAGTGTACTGGAGGGACAGGGTTGAATGGAAGGGTTAGTGTACTGGAGGGATAGGGTTGAATGGAAGGGTTAGTGTACTGGAGGGACAGGGTTGAATGGAAGAGTTAGTGTACTGGAGGGATAGGGTTGAATGGAAGGGTTAGTGTACTGGAGGGATCGGGTTGAATGGAAGGGTTAGTGCACTGGAGGGATAGGGTTGAATGGAAGAGTTAGTGTACTGGAGGGATAGCGTTGAATGGAAGAGTTAGTGTACTGGAGGGATAGGGTTGAATGGAAGGGTTAGTGTACTGGAGGGATAGGGTTGAATGGAAGGGTTAGTGTACTGGAGGGATTGGGTTGAATGGAAGGGTTAGTGTACTGGAGGGATAGGTTTGAATGGAAGAGTTAGTGTACTGGAGGGACAGGGTTGAATGGAAGAGTTAGTGTACTGGAGGGATAGGGTTGAATGGAAGGGTTAGTGTACTGGAGGGATAGGGTTGAATGGAAGGGTTAGTGTACTGGAGGGATAGGGTTGAATGGAAGGGTTAGTGTACTGGAGGGATAGGGTTGAATGGAAGGGTTAGTGTACTGGAGGGAGAGGGTTGAATGGAATGGTTAGTGTACTGGAGGGATAGTGTTGAATGGAAGGGTTAGTATACTGGAGGGATAGGGTTGAATGGAAGGGTTAGTGTACTGGAAGGATAGTGTTGAATGGAAGAGTTAGTGTACTGGAGGGTTGGGTTGAATGGAAGGGTTAGTGTACTGGAGGGATAGGGTTGAATGGAAGGGTTAGTGTACTGGAAGGATAGTGTTGAATGGAAGAGTTAGTGTACTGGAGGGAGAGGGTTGAATGGAAGGGTTAGTGTACTGGAGGGATAGGGTTGAATGGAAGGGTTAGTGTACTGGAGGGATAGGGTTGAATGGAAGGGTTGGTGTACTGGAGGGATAGGGTTGAATGGAAGGGTTAGTGTACTGGAGGGATAGGGTTGAATGGAAGAGTTAGTGTACTGGAGGGATACGGTTGAATGGAAGAGTTAGTGTACTGGAGGGATAGGGTTGAATGGAAGAGTTAGTGTACTGGAGGGATAGGGTTGAATGGAAGGGTTAGTGTACTGGAGGGATAGGGTTGAATGGAAGAGTTAGTGTACTGGAGGGATAGGGTTGAATGGAAGGGTTAGTGTACTGGAGGGATAGGGTTGAATGGAAGGGTTAGTGTACTGGAGGGATAGGGTTGAATGGAAGGGTTGGTGTACTGGAGGGATAGGGTTGAATGGAAGGGTTAGTGTACTGGAGGGATAGGGTTGAATGGAAGAGTTAGTGTACTGGAGGGATACGGTTGAATGGAAGAGTTAGTGTACTGGAGGGATAGGGTTGAATGGAAGAGTTAGTGTACTGGAGGGATAGGGTTGAATGGAAGGGTTAGTGTACTGGAGGGATAGGGTTGAATGGAAGAGTTAGTGTACTGGAGGGATAGGGTTGAATGGAAGGGTTAGTGTACTGGAGGGATAGGGTTGAATGGAAGGGTTAGTGTACTGGAGGGATAGGGTTGAATGGAAGGGTTAGTGTACTGGAAGGATAGGGTTGAATGGAAGGGTTAGTGTACTGGAGGGAGAGGGTTGAATGGAAGGGTTAGTGTACTGGAGGGATAGGGTTGAATGGAAGGGTTAGTGTACTGGAGGGATAGGGTTGAATGGAAGGGTTAGTGTACTGGAGGGATAGGGTTGAATGGAAGGGTTAGTGTACTGGAGGGATAGGGTTGAATGGAAGGGTTAGTGTACTGGAGGGATAGGGTTGAATGGAAGGGTTAGTGTACTGGAGGGATAGGGTTGAATGGAAGGGTTAGTGTACTGGAGGGATAGGGTTGAATGGAAGGGTTAGTGTACTGGAGGGATAGGGTTGAATGGAAGGGTTAGTGTACTGGAGGGATAGGGTTGAATGGAAGAGTTAGTGTACTGGAGGGATAGGGTTGAATGGAAGGGTTAGTGTACTGGAGGGATAGGGTTGAATGGAAGGGTTAGTGTACTGGAGGGATAGGGTTGAATGGAAGGGTTAGTGTACTGGAGGGATAGTGTTGAATGGAAGGGTTAGTGTACTGGAGGGATAGGGTTAGATGGAAGGGTTAGTGTACTGGAGGGATAGGGTTGAATGGAAGGGTTAGTGTACTGGAGGGATAGGGTTGAATGGAAGGGTTAGTGTACTGGAGGGACAGGGTTGAATGGAAGAGTTAGTGTACTGGAGGGATAGGGTTGAATGGAAGGGTTAGTGTACTGGAGGGATCGGGTTGAATGGAAGGGTTAGTGTACTGGAGGGATAGGGTTGAATGGAAGGGTTAGTGTACTGCGGGGATAGGGTTGAATGGAAGGGTTAGTGTACTGGAGGGATAGGGTTGAATGGAAGGGTTAGTGTACTGGAGGGACAGGGTTGAATGGAAGGGTTAGTGTACTGGAGGGATAGGGTTGAATGGAAGAGTTAGTGTACTGGAGGGATAGAGTTGAATGGAAGAGTTAGTGTACTGGAGGGATAGGGTTGAATGGAAGGGTTAGTGTACTGGAGGGACAGGGTTGAATGGAAGGGTTAGTGTACTGGAGGGACAGGGTTGAATGGAAGGGTTAGTGTACTGGAGGGATAGGGTTGAATGGAAGGGTTAGTGTACTGGAGGGATAGGGTTGAATGGAAGAGTTAGTGTACTGGAGGGATAGGGTTGAATGGAAGAGTTAGTGTACTGGAGGGATCGGGTTGAATGGAAGGGTTAGTGTACTGGAGGGATAGGGTTGAATGGAAGGGTTAGTGTACTGGAGGGATAGGGTTGAATGGAAGGGTTAGTGTACTGGAGGGATTGGGTTGAATGGAAGAGTTAGTGTACTGGAGGGATAGGGTTGAATGGAAGGGTTAGTGTACTGGAGAGATAGGGTTGAATGGAAGGGTTAGTGTACTGGAGAGATAGGGTTGAATGGAAGGGTTAGTGTACTGGAGGGATAGGGTTGAATGGAAGGGTTAGTGTACTGGAGGGATAGGGTTGAATGGAAGGGTTAGTGTACTGGAGGGATAGGGTTGAATGGAAGGGTTAGTGTACTGGAGGGATAGGGTTGAATGGAAGGGTTAGTGTACTGGAGGGATAGGGTTGAATGGAAGGGTTAGTGTACTGGAGGGATAGGGTTGAATGGAAGGGTTAGTGTACTGGAGGGATAGGGTTGAATGGAAGGGTTAGTGTACTGGAGGGATAGGGTTGAATGGAAGGGTTAGTGTACTGGAGGGACAGGGTTGAATGGAAGGGTTAGTGTACTGGAGGGACAGGGTTGAATGGAAGGGTTAGTGTACTGGAGGGATAGGGTTGAATGGAAGGGTTAGTGTACTGGAGGGATAGGGTTGAATGGAAGGGTTAGTGTACTGGAGGGATTGGGTTGAATGGAAGAGTTAGTGTACTGGAGAGATAGGGTTGAATGGAAGGGTTAGTGTACTGGAGGGATAGGGTTGAATGGAAGGGTTAGTGTACTGGAGGGATAGGGTTGAATGGAAGGGTTAGTGTACTGGAGGGATAGGGTTGAATGGAAGGGTTAGTGTACTGGAGGGATAGGGTTGAATGGAAGGGTTAGTGTAATGCGAGGATGAACAAATATGAGCTGATCAGAGACAGCCAACATGGCTTTGTTAAGAGCAAGTCATGTCTGACTAATCTAGTTGAATTTGTTGAGATAGTTAGTAAGGTAGATAAGAGAATGTCGATAATGGACCACACAAGAGATTATTAGCAAAAATGAGAGGGCACGGAATTGGAGGCAACCTTGTGACTTTGGTTGGAAATTGATTGGGAAGCAGGAGACAGAGTGGGGATAAAGGGTAAGTAATCTGAGTGGCAGGATGTGACAAGTGGTGTTCCCCAGGGATCTGTTCTGGGGCCTCAACTTTTCACTATATTTGTTAATGACTGTGATGATGGAATAGAGAGGTGAATATCCAAGTTTGCTGATGACATTAAGTTAGCGGGGACAGTAAGTACTGCAGATGGGAGCAGGAAGTTGCAAAGGGACAAAGACAGATCAAGTGAGTGGGCAAAACTATGGCAAATCGAGTTCAATGTGGGCAAGTGTGAGGTCATCCACAAGGACCCAAGAAGATAAATCGGAGTATTTTCTAAATGGTGAGAAACTTGAAACTGTGGAGGAGCAAAAAGATTTGAGAGTCCATGTACACAAATCATTGAAAGCTAGCAATCAGGCACAAAAGCAATCAAAAAGGCTAATTGAATGTTGGCCTTTATCTCAAGGGTACTGGAAAGTAAAAGGGCGGAAGTTATGCTACAGTTATATAGAATCTTGGTCAGACCCCATCTGGAGCACTGCATTCAGTTTTTTTTTATTCATTGATGGGATGTGGGCGTCGCTGGCTGGCTAGG
Organism: Somniosus microcephalus; assembly: GCF_052327205.1. Taxonomy (NCBI): domain Eukaryota; kingdom Metazoa; phylum Chordata; class Chondrichthyes; order Squaliformes; family Somniosidae; genus Somniosus; species Somniosus microcephalus. Next base: position 231,533,996 of record NC_140996.1, read on the forward strand.
CCAGCATTTAGTGCCCATCCCTAATTGCCCTTGAGAAGATAGTGGTGAGCCGCCTTCTTGAACCGCTGCAGTCCATATGGTGTAGGTACACCCACAATGGTGTTAGGAAGGGAGTTCCAGGATTTTGGCCCAGCGACAGTGAAGGAACGGCGATACAGGTCCAAGTCAGGATGGTGTGTGGCTTGGAGGGGAACTTGTAGGTGGTGATGTTCCCATGCGTCTGCTGCCCTTGTCCTTCTAAGTGGTAGAGGTCGTGGGTTTGGAAGGTGCTGTTGAAGGAGCTTTGGCGAGTTGCTGCAGTGCATCTTGTAGATGGTACACACTGCAGCCACAGTGCGCCGGTGGTGGAGGGAGTGAATGTTGAAGGTGGTGGATGGAGTGCCAATCAAGCGGGCTGCTTTACCCTGAATGGTGTCGAGCTTCTTGAGTGTTGTTGGAGCTGCACTCATCCAGGTAAGTGGAGAGTATTCCATCACACTCCTGACTTGTGCCTTGTAGATGGTGGAAAGGCTTTGGGGAGTCAGGAGGTGAGACACTCGCCACAGAATTCCCAGCCTCTGGCCTGCTCTTGTAGCCACAGTATTTATATAGAAACATAGAAACATAGAAGATAGGAGCAGGAGTAGGCCATTCGGCCCTTCGAGCCTGCTCCGCCATTCAATGAGATCATGGCTGATCATTCAAATTCAGTACCCTGTCCCTGCCTTCTCCCCATATCCCTTGATCCCTTTAGCCTCAAGAAATATATCCAACTCTTTCTTGAATATATTTAATGAACTGGCCTCCACCGCCCTCTGTGGCAGAGAATTCCACAGGTTCACCACTCTGGGTGAAGAAATTCCTCCTCATTTCAGTCCTAAATGGCTTACCCCTTATCCTTAGACTATGACCCCTGGTTCTGGACTCCCCGGCCATCAGAAACATCCTTTCTGCATCTAGCCTGTCCAGACCTGACAGAATTTTATAGGTTTTGATGAGATCCCCTCTCAATCTTCTAAACTCCAGTGAGTATAAGCACAATTGACACAATCTCTCCTCGTACGTCATTCCTGCCATCCCAGGTATCAGCCTGGTGAATCTTCGCTGCACTCCCTCCATGGCAAGAACGTCCTTCCTCAGGTAAGGTGACCAAAACTGCACACAATACTCAAGGTGCGGTCTCACCAAGGCCCTGTACAACTGCAGCAAGACATCCTTGTTATTGTACTCGAACGCTCTTGCTACGAAGGCCAACATACCATTTGCCTTCTTAACCGCCTGCTGCACCTGCATGCTTACCTTCAGTGATTGGTGCACAAGAACACCCAGGTCTCTTTGCACTTCCCCTTCTCCCAATCTATTGCCATTCAAATAATAATCTGCCTTCCTGTTTTTGCCACCAAAGTGGATAACCTCACATTTATCCACATTATAGTGCATTTGCCATGTTTCTGCCCAAACACCCAACCTGTCCAAATCTTACTGGAGTTTCATGACATCCTCCTCACAGCATACCCTCCCACCCAGCTTTGTGTCGTCTAGAAATTTGGAGATATTACATCCAATTCCCTCGTCCAGATCATTAATATATATTGTGAAGAGCTGGGGTCCTAGGACCGATCCTTGCGGTACCCCACTAGTCACTGCCTGCCACTTGGAAAACGACCCGTTTATTCCAACTCTTTGCTTTCTGTCCGCCAACCAGTTCTCTATCCAAGTCAATACCTTGCCCCCAATCCCATGTGCCTTAATTTTGCATGCCAACCTCTTATGCGGGACCTTATCGAAAACCTTCTGAAAGTCCAAATACACCACATCCACTGGTTCTCACTTATCTATTTTACCAGTTACATCCTCAAAAAATTCCAGTAGATTAGTCAAGCATGATTTACCTTTTGTAAATCCATGTTGACTTTGTCCGATCCTGTCACTGCTTTCCAAGTGCCCTGCTATTACATCTTTTATAATGGACTCTAGCATTTTCCCCACTACCGATGTCAGGCTTACTGGTCTATAATTCCCCGCTTTTTGAATAGTGGGGTAACATTAGCTACCCTCCAATCCATGGGTACTGTTCCAGAGTCTATTGAGTTCTGGAAGATGACCAGCAATGCATCTACTATTTCTAGGACCACTTCCTTAAGTACCCTAGGATGTAGATTATCAGGCCCTGGGGATTTATCGGCCTTCAATCCCATCAATTTCCCTAACACCATTTCCCTACAAATACTGATTTCTTTCAGTTCCTCCCTTTCATCAGACCCTATGTTCCCCGACATCTCTGGGAGGTTATTTGTGTCCTCCTTGTGAAGACAGACCAAAATATGTATTTAGTTGATCTGCCATTTCTTTGTTCCCCATTATAAATTCCCCCGATTCTGATTGCAAGGGACCTACGCTTGACTTCACCAATCTTTTTCTCTTTACATATCTATAAAAGCTTTTACAGTCAGTTTTTATGTTCCGTGAAAGCTTACTCTCATATTCTATTTTCCCTTTCTTAATTAATCCCTTTGTCCTCCTTTGTTGAATCTGAAACTGCTCCCAATCCTCAGGATTATTGCTTTTTCTGGCCAATTTGTATGTCCTCTCCTTGGATCTTATGCTATCCCTAATTTCCCTTGTTAGCCACGGTTGAGTCACCTTTTTTGTTTTATTTTTATGCCAAACTGGGATGAACAACTTCTGTAGTTCATCCATTCGGTCTTTGAATGTTTGCCATTGCCTATCCACCGTCAACCCTTTGAGTGCCATTCCCCAATCAATCCTACCCAACTCGCTTCTCAGACCATCGTAGTTCCCTTTATTTAAATTGAGGACCCTAGTTTCTGAGTCAACTACTTCATTCTCCATCTTAATGAAGAATTCGATCATATTATGATCGCTCCGACCCAAGGGGCCTCGTACAACAAGATTGCTAATTAATCCTTTCTCGTTACATAATACCCAGGCTAAGATGGCCTAATCTCTGGTTGGTTCCTTGACATATTGGTCCAGGAAACCATCCCGTAAACACTCCAGGAATTCCTCCTCCACAGTATTGTTACTAATTTGGTTAGCCCAATCTATATGTCGATTAAAGTCACCCATGATGACTGCTGTGCCCTTATTGCATGCTTCTTTAATTTCCCTTTTAATGCCATCCCCAACCTCTGCCTTACTGTTTGGAGGTCTATATACCACTCCCACTAATGTTTTTTTCCCCTTAGTATTTCTCAATTCTACCCATACAGATTCCACATCATCAGAGCTAATATCCTTCATTACAATTGTGTTAATCCCTTCTTTAACCAGTAATGCTACCCCTCCTCCCTTTCATTTTTGCCTATCTTTCCTGAATATCGAATACCCCAGGATGTTGAGTTCCTAGCCTTGGCCATCCTTGAGCCACGTTTCCGTAATCCGAACCAAATCATATTCGTTTACCTCTATTTGCGCAGCCAATTCATCCACCTTATTACAAATGCTCCTCGCATTAAAATACAAAGCCTTCAGGGTTGTTTTTTTAACGCTCTTAGACCTATTAGAATTATTATTTACTGTGGCCACGTTTGATTTAAACCGTTGATTTCTCTGACTGCCACTTTTGTTTTTCTCCTTCCTATCTTTTGCTTTTATCCTTGTTTCCCTTTCCTCTGTCTCCCTGCTCAGGTTCCCAACCCCCTTCCATTTTAGTTTAAACCCTCCCCCACAGCACTAGCAAACACTCCCCCTAGGACATCGGTTCCAGCCCTGCCCAGGTGCAGACCGTCCGGTTTGAACTGGTCCCACCTCATAAGAACATAAGAACATAAGAAATAGGAGCAGGAGTAGGCCAATTGGCCCCTCGAGCCTGCTCCGCCATTCAATAAGATCATGGCTGATCTGATCCTAACCGCCAATCCACTATGACAGGACTATCTCCTGAATCTAACAGAATTAGACACACGAAACAGGAGCAGGATCAGGCTACACGGCCCCTGGGCCCGCTCCGCTACCCACAGGGCCATGACCGATCCGAACCTAGACTCATGTCCAAATTCCTGCCCGCTCCCCGTAACCCTTAATTCCCTTTTCTTCTAGGAAACTGTCTATTTCTGTTTTAAATTTATGTAATGATGTAGCTTCGACAGCTTTTTGGGGCAGCATATTCCATGGACCTACCACCCTCTGAGTGAAGTAGTTCCTCCTCATCTCAGTTTTGAAAGAGCAGCCCCTTATTCTAAGACTATGCCCCCTAGTTCTAGTTTCACCCATCATCTGGAACATCCTCCCTGCATCCACCCGATCCAACCCTTCATAATCTTATATGTTTCAACCTCGCCCAGAACCGGTTCCAATGTCCCAGGAACTTGAATCCCTCCCCTTTGCACCATTCCTCTAGCCACGTATTCATCTGAAGTATCCTTCTATTTCTACTCTGACTAGCACATGGCACTGGTAGCAATCCTGAGCTTACTACCTTTGAGGTCCTGTTTTTTAATTGACCTCCTAACTCCCTATATTCCGCTTTTAGGACCTCATCCCGCTTTTTACCTATATCGTTGGTGCCTATATGCACCACGACAACTGGCTGTTCACCCTCCCCTTCCAAGATGTTCTGCAGCCGCTCGGAGACATCCTTGACCCTTGCACCAGGGAGGCAACACACCATCCTGGAGTCTCGTTTGCGGCCGCAGAAATGCCTATCTATTCCCCTTACAATTGAATCCCCTATTACTACAGCTCTACCACTCTTTTTCCTCCCATTCTGTGCAGCAGAGCCACCCCTGGTGCCAGGAAGTTGGCTGCTGCTGCCTTCCTCTGATAAGCCATCCCCCCCAACAGTACTCAAAGTGGTATATTTGTTGGAGAGGGGGATGGCCACAGGGGACCCCTGCACTACCTGCCTGCACCTAGTACTCTGCCTGTTGGTCACCCGTTCCCTTTCTTCCTGTCCAACCTCTACCTGTGGTGTGTCCAACTCCCTAAACGTGCTATTCACGATGTCCCGAGCATCGTGAACGCTCCAGTATGCATCCAATCGCAGCTCCAGTGCCGCAATGTGGTCTGTCAGTAGCTGCAGCTGGGTGCACTTCCTGCACACGTAGTTGTCAGGGACACAGGAAGTGTCCCTGAGTTCCCACATTTCGCGGGAGGAGCAGATCACAGGGCCGGGCTGTCCTGCCATGACTTACCCTTTAATTAATTGAGTTTAAAGTAAATCAATCAATCCCACTAATTACACTACAGTTAAATAGTTTACCAACAGTCCCCGCTACACCAGAGAGACCTTAGAAACTATAAAACAGAGTTAAAGTTTAAAAAAGAGAGAAATACTCCCCAACCAATCAATTCAATTCAATTCAATTCAAATCGCTTTATTGGCATGATAAGGTGCATCTTATGTTGCCAAAGTATCGAAAAACATTTATGGTTGAACACATAAACGCAGATCTATTCATACAGTGTATAAACAGATATATCCCTGAGTGTATAAATATACATTCGTATAATTTGTATATACTCTTTTCTTAGGTTTACTGGTTGTCCCTCTGTTTATGGCAAGCTGTAACATAGTGTGCCGCTAAGGTTACACAGTTTCTCTGTTCCCCTAGTAGGTATGGGAGTTTTTGGTCGTCATTCAAATTTCTGAATTCAGGGCATATTTGTGTGAATTTTTGGTAGAAATTCTCCCTGATGCCCTGATATTTTCAACAAGCTGTGAGGAAGTGTATCTCTGTCTCCACCACTCCCTGACTGCAGTGAGAGCATATCCTGTCCTCTCTTGGCAGCCGGGTCTGTCTGTGTCTGCCTTTTTCAATGGCCAGGCTATGTTCACTAAGTCTGTACCTTGTCAAGGTTTTTCTCAGTTTGCTATCCTTTACCATGGTCAGGTATTCAGCCATGTTGTATCCCGGGTCTGTCTCTCTCTCTATCTATCCCGGGTCTCTTTCTCTCTCTCTATCTCTATCCCGGATCTCTCTCTCTCTCTATCTCTATCCCGGGCCTCTCTCTCTCTCTCTCGCTCCCGGGTCTCTCTCTCTCTCTCTCTCTATCTCTATCCCAGGTCTCTCTCTCTCTCTATCTATCCCCGGTCTCTCTCTCTCTCTATCCCGGGTCTCTCTCTCTCTCTCTCTCTCCATCCCGGGTCTCTCTCTCTCTCCATCCCGGGTCTCTCTCTCTCTCTCTATCCCGGGTCTCTCTCTCTCTCTCTCTATCCCGGGCCTCTCTCTCTCTCTCTATCACTTACCTGCTTCCTGCTGACGTCACACTTTGATTACTTTTTACCTCTGTCCCCTGCTGCTGTATTGGTCGGGCCTCGTTCACTGGCGCCGCGCTCGATGCTGCTCTCTCCCAGGTCCAGGCCCTGTGGTCGGGCCTCGTTCACTGCCGCCGCTTTTAAGCTCTGCCGCCGCGCTCGATGCTGCTCTCTCCCAGCTCCAGGCTCTGTGGTCGGGCCTCGTTCACTGCCGCCGCTTTTAAGCTCTGCCGCCGCGCTCGATGCTGCTCTCTCCCAGGTCCAGGCTCTGTGGCCGGGCCTCGTTCACTGCCGCCGCTTTTAAGCTCTGCCGCCGCGCTCGATGCTGCTCTCTCCTAGGTCCAGGTCCTGAGTCAATGTTGAGGACTCCCAGGGCTACTCCCTCCCGACTGTATACCACGGTGCCACCACCTCTGGTGGGTCTGTCCTGCCGGTGGGACAGGACATACCCAGGGATGGTGATGGTGGTGTCTGGGACATTGGTTGTAAGGTCTGATTTGGTAATTATGACTATGTCAGGCTGTTGCTTGACTAGTCTGTGGGACAGCTCTCCCAATTTTGGCACAAGCCCCCAGATGTTGGTAAGGAGGACTTTGCAGGGTCGACAGGGCTGGGTTTGCCGTTGTCGTTGTCGTTTCTGGTGCCGAGGTCGATGCCGGGTGGTCCGTCCGGTTTTATTCTTATTGTTTTACGTAGTGGTTGTTTACAACTGAGTGGCTTGCTACGCCATTTCAGAGGGCATTAAGAGTCAACCACATTGCTGTGGGTCTGGAGTCACATGTAGGCCAGACCAGGTAAGGACGGCAGATTTCCTTCCCTAAAGGATATTAGTGAACCAGATGGGGTTTTGCAACATGGCGAGGGCTCGGTCTGGGTCACGGCGAGGGCTCGGTCTGGGTCATGGAGAGGGCTCGGTCTGGGTCACGGTGAGGGCTCAGTCTGTGTCACGGCTAGGGCTCGGTCTGTGTCATGGCTAGGGCTCGGTCTGGGTCACGGCTAGGGCTCGGTCAGGGACACGGCGAGGGCTCGGTCAGGGTCATGGCGAGGGCTCGGTCTGGGTCATGGCGAGGGCTCGGTCTGGGTCACGGTAAGGGCTCGGTCTGGGTCACGGTGAGGGCTCGGTCTGGGTCACGGCGAGGGCTCGGTCAGCTTCACGGTGAGGGCTCGGGCAGGGTCATGGCGAGGGCTCGGTCAGTGTCACGGCGAGGGCTCGGTAGGTGTCACGGCGAGGGCTCAGTCAGTGTCACGGTGAGGGCTCGGTCAGTGTCACGGCGAGGGCTCGGTAAGTGTCACGGCGAGGGCTCGATCTGGGTCACGGCGAGGGCTCGGTCAGGGTCATGGCGAGGGCTCGGACAGGGTCACGGCGAGGGCTTGGTCTGGGTCACGGCGAGGGCTCGGTCTGGGTCACGGCGAGGGCTCGGTCTGTGTCAAGGCGAGGGCTCGGTCTGTGTCACGGCGAGGGCTCGGTCAGGGTCACAGCAAGGGCTCAGTCTGGGTCACGGCGAGGGCTCGGTCAGGGTCACGGCGAGGGCTTGGTCTGGGTCACGGCAAGGGCTCGGTCTGGGTCATGGCGAGGGCTCAATCTGGGTCACGGCAAGGGCTCGGGCAGGGTCACGGCAAGGGCTCAGTCAGTGTCACGGCAAGGGCTCGGTCAGGGTCACGGCGAGGGCTCGGTCAGTTTCATGGCGAGGGTTCGGGCAGGGTCACAGCGAGGGCTCGGTCAGTTTCACGGCGAGGGCTCGGGCAGAGTCACGGCGAGGGCTCGGTCAGTGTCACGGCTAGGGCTCGGTCAGGGTCACGGCGAGGGCTCGGTCAGTGTCACGGCGAGGGCTAGGTCAGTGTCACGGCGAGGGCTCGGTCTGGGTCATGGCGAGGGCTCGGTCTGGGTCACGGCGAGGGCTCGGTCAGTTTCACGGTGAGGGCTCGGGCAGGGTCACGGCGAGGGCTCGGTCAGTGTCACGGCGAGGGCTCGGTCAGTGTCACGGCGAGGGCTCGGTCAGCTTCACGGTGAGGGCTCGGGCAGGGTCATGGCGAGGGCTCGGTCAGTGTCACGGCGAGGGCTCGGTAGGTGTCACGGCGAGGGCTCAGTCAGTGTCATGGTGAGGGCTCGGTCAGTGTCACGGCGAGGGCTCGGTAAGTGTCACGGCGAGGGCTCGATCTGGGTCACGGCGAGGGCTCGGTCAGGGTCATGGCGAGGGCTCGGACAGGGTCACGGCGAGGGCTTGGTCTGGGTCACGGCGAGGGCTCGGTCTGGGTCACGGCGAGGGCTCGGTCTGTGTCAAGGCGAGGGCTCGGTCTGTGTCACGGCGAGGGCTCGGTCAGGGTCACAGCAAGGGCTCAGTCTGGGTCACGGCGAGGGCTCGGTCAGGGTCACGGCGAGGGCTTGGTCTGGGTCACGGCAAGGGCTCGGTCTGGGTCACGGCGAGGGCTCAATCTGGGTCACGGCAAGGGCTCGGGCAGGGTCACGGCAAGGGCTCAGTCAGTGTCACGGCAAGGGCTCGGTCAGGGTCACGGCGAGGGCTCGGTCAGTTTCATGGCGAGGGTTCGGGCAGGGTCACAGCGAGGGCTCGGTCAGCTTCACGGCGAGGGCTCGGGCAGAGTCACGGCGAGGGCTCGGTCAGTGTCACGGCTAGGGCTCGGTCAGGGTCACGGCGAGGGCTCGGTCAGTGTCACGGCGAGGGCTAGGTCAGTGTCACGGCGAGGGCTCGGTCTGGGTCACGGCGAGGGCTCGGTCTGGGTCACGGCGAGGGCTCGGTCAGTTTCACGGTGAGGGCTCGGTAGGTGTCACAGCGAGGGCTCGGTCAGTGTCACGGTGAGGGCTCGGTCAGTGTGATGGCGAGGGCTCGGTCAGTGTCACGGCGAGGGCTCGGTAAGTGTCATGGCGAGGGCTCGATCTGGGTCACGGCGAGGGCTCGGTCAGGGTCATGGCGAGGGCTCGGACAGGGTCACGGCGAGGGCTTGGTCTGGGTCACGGCGAGGGCTCGGTCTGTGTCACGGCGAGGGCTCGGTCAGGGTCACGGCGAGGGCTCAGTCTGGGTCACGGCGAGGGCTCGGTCAGGGTCACGGCGAGGGCTCGGTCTGGGTCACGGCGAGGGCTCGGTCTGGGTCACGGCGAGGGCTCAGTCAGTGTCACGGCGAGGGCTCGGTCAGTGTCACGGCGAGGGCTCGGTCAGTGAAACGGTGAGGGTTCGGTCAGGGTCACGGTGAGGGCTCGGCCTGGGTCACGGCATGGGCTCGGCCAGTGTCACGGCGAGGGCTCGGTCCATGTCACGGCATGTTCTTGATCCGTGTCACGGCGAGGGCTCGGTCAGTGTCACGGCGAGGGCTCGGTCAGTGTCACGGCAAGGGCTCGGTCAGGGTCACGGCGAGGCCTCAGTCAGTGTAACGGCCAGGGCTCGGTCTGGTTCACGGCGATGGCTTGGTCTGGGTCACGGTGAGGGCTCCGTCAGTGTCACGGCCAGGGCTCGGTCTAGGTCATGGTGATGGCTCAGTCTGGGTCACGGCGAGGCCTCGGTCAGGGTCATGGCGATGCCTCGGTCAGGGACACGGTGAGGGCTCGGTCAGTGTCACGGCGAGTGCTCGGTGTGTGTCACGGCGAGGGCTCGGTCCATGTCATGGCGAGGGCTCGGTCCCTGTCGCGGCGAGGGCTCTGTCCATGTCACGACGAGGGCTCGGTCAGTATCACGGCGAGTGCTCGGTCAGGGTCTCGGCGAGGGCTCGGTCATGGTCAGGGCGAGGGCTCGGTCAGTGTCACGGCGAGGGCTCAGTCAGTGTCACGGCGAGGGCTCGGTCAGTGTCACAGTGAGGGCTCTGTCTGGGTCAAGGTGAGGGCTCGGTCTGGGTCACGGCGAGGGCTCCGTCAGTGTCATGGTGAGGGCTCTGTCTGGGTCAAGGTGAGGGCTCGGACAGTGTCACGGCGAGTGCTCGGTCAGTGTCACGGCGAGTGCTCGGACAGTGTCACGGCGAGGGCTCCGTCAGTGTCAAGGCGAGGGCTCGGTCAGTGTCACGGCGAGTGCTCGGACAGTGTCACGGCGAGTGCTCGGTCAGGGTCATGGCGAGCGCTCGGTCAGGGTCTCGGCGAGGGCTTCGTCATGGTCAGGGCGAGGGCTCGGTCATTGTCAAGGCGAGTGCTCGGTCGTTGTCACGGTGAGGGCTCGGTCAGGTTCACGGCGAATACTACGGCCAGGGTCATGGCGAGGGCTCGGTTTGGGTCACGGCGAGGGCTCGGTCTGGGTCACGGCGTGGGCTCAGCCAGTGCCATGGCGAGGGCTCGATCAGTTTCACGGCAAGGGCTAGGTCAGTGTCACGGTGAGGGCTCGGTCAGTGTCATGGCGAGGACTCGGCCAGTGTCACGGCGAGGGCTAGGTCAGTGTCACGGCGAGGGCTCGGTCAGTGTCACGGCGAGGGCTCGGTCAGTGTCATGGCGAGGGCTCGGTCAGTGAAACGGTGAGGGTTCGGTCAGGGTCACGGTGAGGGCTCGGCCTGGGTCACGGCACGGGCTCGGCCAGTGTCATGGCGAGGGCTCGGTCAGTGTCATGGCGATGGCTCGGCCAGTGTCGCGGCCAGGGCTCGGTCTGGGTCACGGCGATGGCTCGGTCTGGGTCACGGCGAGGGCTAGGTCAGTGTCATGGCGAGGGCTCGGCCAGTGTAACGGCCAGGGCTCGGTCTGGTTCACGGCGATGGCTTGGTCTGGGTCACGGCGAGGGCTCCGTCAGTGTCACGGCGAGGGCTCGGCCAGTGTCACGGCCAGGGCTCGGTCTGGGTCACGGCGATGTCTCAATCTGGGTCACGGCGAGGCCTTGGTGAGGGTCACGGCAAGGGCTCGGACAGTGTCACGGTGAGGGCTCGGTCCGTGTCACGGCGAGGGCTCGGTCCGTGTCAGGGCGAGGGCTCGGTCCCTGTCACGGCGAGGGCTCGGTCCGTGTCACGGCGAGGGCTCGGCCAGTGTCACGGCGAGGGCTCGGTCAGTGTAACGGCGAGGGATCGGTCAGGGTCACGGTGAGGGCTCGGCCAGTTTCACGGCGAGGGCTCGGTCAGTGTCACGGCGAGGGCTAGGTCAGTGTCATGGCGAGGGCTCGGTCAGTGTCATGGCGAGGGCTCGGCCAGTGTCGCGGCCAGGGCTCGGTCTGGGTCACGGCGATGGCTTGGTCTGGGTCACGGCGAGGGCTCTGTCAGTGTCACGGCGAGGGCTCTGTCAGTGTCACGGCGAGGGCTCGGCCAGTGTCATGGCCAGGGCTCGGTCTGGGTCATGGCGATGACTCAATCTGGGTCACGGCGAGGCCTCGGTCAGGGTAATGGCGAGGCCTCGGTCAGGGTCACGGCGAGGGCTCGGTGAGGGTCACGGCAAGGGCTCGGACAGTGTCACGGCGAGGACTCGGTCCGTGTCACGGCGAGGGCTCGGTCCGTGTCACGGCGAGGGCTCGGTCCCTGTCACGGCGAGTGCTCGGTCAGGGTCATGGCGAGGGCTCAGTTTGGGTCACGGTGAGGGCTCGGCCTGGGTCATGGCGCGGGCTCGGCCAGTGTCACGGTGACAGCTCCGTCAGTGTCATGGCGAGGGCTAGGTCAGTGTCATGGCGAGGGCTCGGTCAGTGTCACGGCGAGGGCTCGGCCAGTGTCACGGCGAGGGCTCGGTCAGTGTAACTGCGAGGGATCGGTCAGGGTCACGGTGAGGGCTTGGTCTGGGTCACGGCGCGGGCTCCGTCAGTGTCACGGCGAGGGCTCGGCCAGTGTAACGGCCAGGGCTCGGTCTGGTTCACGGCGAGGGCTAGGTCAGTGTCATGGCGAGGGCTCGGTCAGTGTCACGGTGAGGGCTCGGCCAGTGTCACGGCGAGGGCTCGGTCAGTGTAACTGCGAGGGATCGGTCAGGGTCACGGTGAGGGCTCGGGCTGGGTCACGGCGCGGGCTCAGCCAGTGTCACGGCGAGGCCTCGGTCAGTGTCACGGCGAGGGCTCGGCCAGTGTCACGGCCAGGGCTCGGTCTGGGTCACGGCAATGGCTCAATCTGGGTCACGGCGAGACCTCGGTCAGGGTCATGGCTGTAAAGTATGCGAATATACTTAATACAATAAGGAAGAGACAGCTTGGAAGGGTTTAACTTAGGTCTTTACTTCATACCCACAGGCGGGAACTGAGGGGAGATCAGTACCCACAGTACTATTTATACCCCTATGGCCAGGAGTGGTACTACGGTATCACTACGCCCTACAAAGTAGTGCTGCCCTGGCCATAGGTTTAAAGTGACATACATATTACATACACAACATTCCTCCCCTTTTAATTAAAACGTACCCGTGCAATTAAGTCAACAGATGCACCATAACTAGGGCTAATAACATTTGGTAACACAACATACATAACATATTTACATCAGAGTTGTCTACCTATATATATATAAAAAGAAACATGTTATAGATTCAGTCTCTGAGGAGGCCTCCTGTCTCGACTAGGATATCGTCTTTCTCTAGTCGGTCTCGGTGTAGGCGGCGGTACTTCCGTCACCACTTCATCGCTGGAGTCGTCGGTGTCTGATGGCACATCCTGTGCCGTGGAGCTCACTGGAGTGCTGAACTCCTCGCAATCCTGAGACTTCTGTAGCGACGAGCTGGGCCGTGATTCCGCTGGAACAATGTGCTGAGACGTTTGAGGTAATGAATCAGTTGGGTTTCTGGACTCCACAAGTTGATCAGCATGTCGTCTGATTATGCCGTCCCCAGTATCCACTGTGTACATCAAAGGTCCCTGGCGGGCCTTTATCGTACCAGACCGCCACTTTTCATTTCTATAATCACGGGCCAACACTTGCTGTCCCACCACGAAGCTCCGTGTCTGTCTGTCAGGAGCCCTACGAAATACTCGGTTTTCCACATCTCTCCGGATGTTTGGTCTGAGCAATTCGAGGCGAGACCTTAACCTTCTATTAAAGAACATGACGGCAGGGGCCTGGTTGGTCACCGTATGTGCAGCATTACGGTACGCGAATAGGAAATTGTCCACCTTGTGTTGTAGTGGCAACCTTTCCTCCCCCATCGCCTTGATGGCCTTTTTAAAAGTCTGTACAAATCGCTCTGCCAGCCCATTTGTAGCCGGATGATATGGTGCAGACGTATAATGTCGCACTCCATTCCTTTTTAGGAATGCTTGAAATTCTTCTGCCACAAATTGTGGCCCATTGTCCGAACAGACTTGCTCGGGCACCCCGTTTCGGGCAAAAATGGTCCTTAAGGCTGCGACCGTCTTTTCGGCTGTCGTTGATGACATCTTTATGACCTCCGGCCATTTTGAGTGGGCGTCCACTACAATAAGGAACATCGCATCCATGAAGGGCCCAGCGAAGTCCACGTGGATCCTTTGCCACGGCGTTGAGGGCCACTCCCACGGATGTAGTGGGGCTTGGGGTGGTACGTTCTGTACCATCTGGCACCCTTGGCATGCTTTTGCTACTTCCTCGATGTCCCTGTCAATGCCGGGCCACCAGACGTAGGCTCTGGCGAGGCTTTTCATTTTGACACCCCCCAGATGACCTTTGTGTAAGTCCCGCAACACTTTATGTTGTAATTTTTGAGGGACCACCACCCTGGCTCCGCACATCAATGTGCCCCGGCATACGGACAACTGGTCCTTCCTTGCCGAAAACGCCGGCAATGATGCATCACCATGCGCCGGCCAGCCTTTCACGGTCAATTCGTAAACCCTTGCCAGTGTCGGGTCATTTTGTGTTTCCCGCTCGATACATTGGCTGGTGATGGGCAAGTGTTCCATAACCGCCGTATGGTATATTTCCACGGGGTCCTGTACTATCTCTTCGATCTCGGCAGGCAATGGTAGCCGCGACAGGCCATCCGCATTGCCATGCTGTTTGGTACCCTTATATTCGATAAGGTACTGGTGTGCTCCTAAGAACAGTGACCATCTCTGTAGCCTTTGGGCCGTCATCAGGGGCACCCCTTTTGTTGGATTAAATATCGACACCAACGGTTGATGATCCGTCAGTAGTGTGAAACGTTGCCCATGTAGATAGTGGTGGAATTTTTTTACACCCCACACCAGACTGAGGGCCTCCCTGTCGATTTGCGCATAGTTTCTTTCGGCTGTAGTTAACGACCTTGAGGCAAATGCTATTGGCCTCTCCGTCCCGTTGGGAAATTTGTGTGACAACACTGCCCCTATACCGTACGGGGAGGCATCACATGCCAACCTCATTGGCATTTTTGGGTCAAAGTGTGCGAGCACTTCCTTTGATGTAATGAGTTGTTTACCCTTTTTAAAAGCAGCCTCACATGCTTCATCCCAATTCCAGGAGACTCCCTTTTGCAGCAATGAATTTAGTGGATGTAAAATGGACGATAAGTTCGGGAGGAACTTATGGTAATAGTTTATAAGGCCTAAGAATGATCGTAACTGAGATACATTCTCAGGGGGCGGGGCCTTCACTACTGCCTCGACCTTTTCTGGGGACTTATGCAGGCCTTCCTTATCTATAATGGGCCAGAAATTGGTGAACGGGGCTTGCCGCGCGTGCAAGCCCCGTATATGCACTTACCCCGCGCTACTGCCGATCAGCTCCAGGGACGCCTGGACTTGGTGTTTGAAAAAGAAGAATCCCGGGCAGCGTATGACGTCACGCCGCCCAGGAGTGCAGCCAGCACGAAGCCAGGAGCGTGCAGTGTAAGTGAGACACGCCCCTTGAGGTCTCAGTTTCACTGGACACGCCCCCAATGTTTCTGTCAAGCTGCTAAGCATTTTTACATGCAAAGCAGCAGTTTAAATAGGTTTTTGGAAGTTTTTTGAAGATTTTGGTAACTTTTATAAACTTTTTTAAATGTTTACATTATTTTGAGTAATCTGAAGTAGTTTTAAAGAGAATTAAAGCAATTTAAAGACTTTTAAAAGCCCTAAAAGAATTTTTTTAATTCCATTTATTTATTTAGCAATGTCGTCGTCATACGTGTCTTCACACTGTTCCCTTTGGGGAACTGTATGAAGTGGTGGAAGGATTTATGGCCATGATTAACGCTCATTCCGTGACCGTAACCATCTTTGAACCAGCCATTAGGGCGGTTAGTCCTATGGCGGGAGGGTTTTACGGGCTCCCACAAGCTATACAAGGAGGGGGGGCCACCCACACCCACGGACGCAAATATCCCACTGGATGTCAACCCAGAATTTAGAGCCAGAGCTCCGACTCCACTTGCCGGGACTGTCTGGAGCGGGGTTCAAAACCCTACCCTGATCTGGCCCAGCGGCGGGGATCCTACCGCTATGACAAAGGCCCAATCCGATTAGCAACGTGAAATGGCAGCATAGGGCTCCAGTCACGGGGAGGGAAAAGGCGCAGGAAACGTATGGGTGTCACCTTTTGTGCGGAGTGGGCCTTTTGCATAGCAGTAAGCATCCCCGCCGCTGGGCCAGAAGGAGTAGGGTTTTGAACCCCACTCCAGAGAGTCCCGGCAAGTGGAGTCGGAGCTCCAACTTTAAATTCTGGGTGGACATCCAGCGGGATACTTGCGTCCGTGGGTGTTGGTGGCCCCCCCCCCCCTCAGATGGGTTGTGGGAGCCCGTAAAACCCTCCCGCCATAGGACTAACCACCCTAATGGCTGGTTCAAAGATGGTTACGGTCACGGAATGAGCGTTAATCACGGCCATAAATCCTTCCACCACTTCATACAGTTCCCCAAAGGGAACAGTGTGAGGATACGTACGATGATGACCTCTTGCGCAATGCACCTCCTTGGACCCTCAGTCGCAGATGCGAGGGGGCAAGTCGTGCAATTGTTAAATTTTTCATTTTATTGACATGTAAAATGTTGGCCCAATAATTCCCTTCCAAATGCGCGAGTACGGTCGGGGGTACTTACGCATCTGGCCGGATGAAATGCCGGTTTTCAGCATGCACAGTGCATGTGGGGAAAACCGGCATTTCCTGTCCTCTGAACGAAGGGGTTCAGAGGCAGAACGCGTGCGACTGCACAGGCAGCGCGTGCGCAGTATAATTCGCCGCTTTCATTAATGCTTTCAGTGAGGTCAAGTCATTACAACTTACACATGAAAAAAGCATGGGTACAGTTGCTCCAGAGGCTGCGGAGGAAGATATTTATTATCGTGGAGCTTCTGAAAGTATGTATGTCTGTTTGCGTGTTATGTATATATTCCTTTACTTATGTGTATGAATGTATTATTTAATTATGACTTTCAGAGAAAGTAACTTATTGGAAAATCATAATTAAAAACATACATTCATACACATTAGTAAAGGAATATAAAACATACATACATATACGTAAAGGAATATATGTGGACATACATACATAACTCATTCTCACATTCCATTCACACAGCCACAATTGCTCCTTCTACCTACCGTTCTGAAAACCCTTTAAAAAAAAAATTTTAACTTTAAAACTTACTTAAAATTTCTTAAAATAACTTCCCTCCCTTTCCCAAACAAAAATATTGCATTTCAGAAGCTCCACGATAAAATATATCTTCCTCCGCAGCCAATGAACAACTTTACACTTGCTTTTTTCAAGTGTAACTTCTAAGGACTTACCCTCACTGAATCCATCATTGAAATCCACAAAGTTCACTGCGCAAGCGCTGCCTGTGCAGTCGCACGCGCTGTGAATAGACCTCGGGTCTGGAAATGCCGGCGTTCCCCGCATGCGCTGTTCCTGCTGAACGCCGGCATTTCCAACGGCCAGATGCGTGAGTACCCCGACCGTACTCACGCTTCTGGCCGCGAATTTCTGGCCCAATGTGACCACAGTATGAGATACGTTCCTGGAAAAACTCACATTTCTGCTTGTTCGCCCTGAGTCCGTATTGTTGCAACCGCAGAAGTACTCGCTCCAGGTTAGCGAGGTGGTCGTTATCCGTTTGTCCTGTCACCAGGATGTCATCCAGGTAGCACTGCGTTCCTGGAATGCCCTGTAGGACCTGTTCCATGGTCCTCTGCCATATGGCTGGGGCGGACGCCACACCAAATACCAGGCGATTGTACTGGTACAATCCCTTGTGTGTGTTAATCGTTAGGAGCTTTTTCGAGTCCTGCTCCACCTCCATCTGTAAATAAGCTTGACAAAGGTCAATCTTCGTAAAGTGTCTACCCCCAGCTAACGATGCGAATATGTCCTCTATCCGCGGCAGCGGATACTGTACCGTGTGCAGGACTGGGTTAATAGTTATCTTAAAATCCCCGCAAATTCGAACCTTCTTTGGTTCCCCCGGCGTGTTATTTGCAGATTTCTTTATAACTGGGACGATGGGCGTGGCCCACTCACTCCACTCAATCTTTGTAAGGACACCTGCACTCTCTAAGGCATCCAGTTCTGCTTCCACAGCTGGCCGAATGGCGTAAGGCACCGGTCTGGCCTTACAAAACTTGGGGTTTGCGTCTTGAGCAATAGTTATTTTTGCTCTAATGTCCTTTAAGGTCCCCAGCCTTTGTTGGAACACCTCTGGCATTTTTGCCAATATTTTCGACAGCCTGTTTGTAATGGTTGTATCATCCTTGGTGGTCTCTACTTTTATCTCGTGTATCGACTTCCAGTCGAAATGGATTTTTCTTATCCATTCCCTACCCAAAAGTGGTGGTCCACCGTTTGGTAGGACGTATAAATAAAGTCCTGGCACTTTTCTGCCGTTGTATTTAACTGTTACTTGCATTTTTCCCTTCGGGTAAACTTTTTGTCCCGTATATGTTTTTAATTTGATTTCGGTATCCTTTAAGGGAATGTGTTTGAACAGCCTGTTATAATCTTGTTCATTAATTACTGATAGGGCTGAACCCGTGTCCAGCTCCATATTAACTTCGACGCCTGCTACCTTCATTTTAACCCACATTGTGCTGTGGTCCTCCGTTTTGTCTACACCATATAACTTGAGACATCCCAGACCTTTAGGCTCTGCTTTTGTGCCTTCCTGTGACTCGTCTGAGCTACTGTCAGATATCTTATGTATTTTTGTCCTTGCCTTGGTACTGCTCGGATTGCCCCCACTATTGGGTTTCGTACCCGACCGACAAACTTTCGCTATATGCCCCTTTTTCCCACACTGCCGGCATATTTTATCACGAAACCAACAATTACTTTGGTCGTGGGTGGTTTTGCCACAACGGTAGCATTTACCTTTGTGAAATGTCACCTCATGGGTGTCATAGCCGGTTGTATTTTGTCGTATTTGAGCAGCACCCTGTGCTGCCGCTTCATGTGGCAATGCTATTTCCATCGCCTGATCTAGGCTGAGTTGTTTCTTGGCCAGCAACCGTTTTCGTGTACTCTCATTTAACATGCCACAGACAAATCTGTCTCTGATCGCTTCCGCCAAAAAGGCTCCAAACTGGCAATGTTTGGACAACCGTCTGAGCTCAGCCAAATAGGCTGCCTGCGACTCATCATTCCTTTGGTCGCGTCTGTAAAAGCGGTACCTTTCCGCTATAAATGGTGGCTTAGGGTTTAAATGTTCCTTTAACGTATCAACAATTTGGGCATACGTTTTGTCTGCTGGCTTTTCTGGAGTAAGAAGATTCCTCAGCAGACCGTATGTTTTTGCCCCCATAGAATTTAATAAGGTTGCTGCCTTTTCGTCATCTTCCACCTTGTTTACGATGCAATAAAGTTCATGCCTTTCTACATATGCGTCCCAATCTTCTATGTCGGCAACAAATTCTGACAACCGAGCTACTTTAGCCATTTTTAAAACTGCTGAAGAGGTTTTCCCGCCTTTTTCCACTAGATGGCGCTGTTATTTTTTTTCTTTAACTGCTGAAGAGAAAAACTTTTCCCCTTTGTCCACTAGATGGCGCTGTTCATTTTAAACTGCTGAAGAGAAAAACTTTTCCCCTTTGTCCACTAGATGGCGCTGTTCATTTTAAACTGCTGAAGAGAAAAACTTTTCCCCTTTGTCCACTAGATGGCGCTGTTAATTTTAAACTGCTGAAGAGAAAAAACTTTTCCCCTTTTGTCCACTAGATGGCGCTTTTCCCGCCTTTTCTCCCTCTGCTGTCAACGACGTCTCTCCAGGTTCGTTATTTTTGGCCCTTGCAGCTCCCGTTATTGCCACCGCCGCTATTACAACGACCTTCCCCTCTCGTGGCCCGCTAGTCCTCGTGGCTCCGTTTGTTCCCCAGATCGCCTGCCCGTTCTGGCCCTTGCAGCTCGCGTTCCCCGGGAAGGATTGCAGTTTACCTGACCCTGGGTGGACTTTTGCCCCGTGGCTGGAACGCCCGTTCAGCCTCTTCTCTCAGCTGCCGCAGCCTCCGCTGGAACCTCTCTCTCTCGCTCCGTTGCTGCCGCTCCTCCTGAACTGGGCGGCCTCCTTCGGTCGACGCTGGACTCTGCAGGCTGGTAAGAAGCTTCTCTCCCCGTACTGCTACCGATCCTTTGTTGCACCTTGTACTGGTGAGTTCGAACGTTCCTAGTCACCAGTGTAAAGTATGCGAATATACTTAATACAATAAGGAAGAGACAGCTTGGAAGGGTTTAACTTAGGTCTTTACTTCATACCCACAGGCGGGAACTGAGGGGAGATCAGTACCCACAGTACTATTTATACCCCTATGGCCAGGAGTGGTACTACGGTATCACTACGCCCTACAAAGTAGTGCTGCCCTGGCCATAGGTTTAAAGTGACATACATATTACATACACAACAATGGCGAGGCCTCGGTCAGGGTCACGGCGAAGGCTCGGTGAGGGTCACGGCGCGGGCTCGGACAGTGTCACGGCAAGGGCTCGGTCCGTGTCACGGCGAGGGCTCGGTCCGTGTCATGGCGAGGGCTCGGTCCCTGTCAGGGCGAGGGCTCGGTCAGTGTAACGGCGAGGGATCGGTCAGGGTCACGGCGAGGGCTTCGCCTGGGTCACGGCGAGGGCTCGGTCTGTGTCACGGCGAGGGCTCGGTCCGTGTCACGGCGAGGGCTAGGTCAGTGTCACGGCGAGGGCTCGGTCAGTGTCATGGCGAGGGCTCGGTCAGTGTCACGGCGAGGGCTAGGTCAGTGTCATGGCGAGGCCTCGGTCAGGGTCACGGCGAGGGCTCGGTGAGGGCCACGGCAAGGTCTCGGTCAGTGTCACGGCGAGGGCTCGGTCTGTGTCACGGCGAGGGCTCGGTCAGTGTCACGGCGAGTGCTCGGTCCCTGTCACGGCGAGTGCTCGGTCAGGGTCACGGCGAGTGCTCGGCCAGTGTTACGGCCAGGGCTCGCTCTGGGTCACGGCGATGGCTCAGTCTGGGTCACGGCGAGGCCTCGGTCAGGGTCACGGCGAGGCCTCGGTCAGGGTCACGGCGAGGGCTCGGTGAGGGTCACGGCGAGGGCTCGGTCTGTGTCACGGCGAGGGCTCGGTCATGGTCAGGGCGAGGGCTCGGTCAGTGTCACGGCAAGGGCTTGGTCATTGTCACGGTGAGGGCTCGGTCAGGGTCACGGCGAATATTATGGTCAGGGTCACGGCGAATACTACGGTCAGGGTCACGGTGAGGGCTCGGCCTGGGTCACGGCGCGGGCTCGGTCAGTGTCACGGCGAGGGCTAGGTCAGTGTCATGGCGAGGGCTCGGCCAGTGTCGCGGCCTGGGCTTGGTCTGGGTCACGGCGATGGCTAGGTCTGGGTCACGGCGAGGGCTCAGTCAGTGTCACGGCGAGGGCTCGGCCAGTGTAATGGCCAGGGCTCGGTCTGGGTCATGGCGATGGCTCCGTCTGGGTCACGGCGAGGCCTCGGTCAGGGTCATGGCGAGGCCTCTGTCAGGGTCACGGCGAGGGCTCGGTGAGGGTCACGGCGAGGGCTCGGTCAGTGTCACGGCGAAGGCTCGGTCCGTGTCACGGCGAGGGATCGGTCCGTGTCATGGGGAGGGCTTGGTCCCTGTCACGGCGAGGGCTCGGTATGTGTCACGGCGAGGGCTCGGTCAGTGTCACGGCGAGTGCTCGGTCAGGGTCATGGCGATCGCTCGGTCAGGGTCTCGGCGAGGGCTCGGTCATGGTCAGGGCTCGGCTCGGTCAGTGTCACGGCGAGGGCTTGGTCATTGTCACGGTGAGGGCTCGGTCAGGGTCACGGCGAATAATACGGTCAGGGTCACGGCGAATACTACGGTCAGTGTCACGGCAAGGGCTCGGTTTGGGTCACGGTGAGGGCTCGGCCTGGGTCACGGCGAGGGCTCGGTCAGTGTCACGGCGAGGGCTAGGTCAGTGTCATGGCGAGGGCTCAGTCAGTGTCATGGCGAGGGCTCGGCCAGTGTCGCGGCCAGGGCTCGGTCTGTGTCACGGCGATGGCTTGGTCTGGGTGACGGCGATGGCTTGGTCTGGGTCACGGCAAGGGCTCCGTCAGTGTCACGGCGAGGGCTCGGCCAGTGTAACGGCCAGGGCATGGTCTGGTTCACGGCGATGGCTTGGTCTGGGTCACGGCGAGGGCTCCGTCAGTGTCACGGCGAGGGCTCGGCCAGTGTCATGGCCGGGGCTCGGTCTGGGTCACAGCGATGGCTCAATCTGGGTGACGGCGAGGCCTCGGTCAGGGTCATGGCGAGGCCTCGGTCAGGGTCACGGCGCGGGCTCGGTGAGGGTCACGGCAAGGGCTCGGACAGTGTCACGGCGAGGTCTCGGTCCATGTCACTGCGAGGGCTCGGTCTGTGTCATGGCGAGGGCTTGGTCCCTGTCACGGCGAGGACTCAGTCCGTGTCACGGCAAGGGCTCGGTCAGTGTCATGGAGAGGGCTAGGTCAGTGTCATGGCGAGGGCTCAGTCAGTGTCATGGCGAGGGCTCGGCCAGTGTCACGGCGAGGGCTCGGTCAGTGTAACGGCGAGGGATCGGTCAGTGTCACGGTGAGGGCTCGGCCTGGGTCACGGCGCGGGCTCGGCCAGTGTCACGGCGAGGGCTCGGTCAGTGTCACGGCGAGGGCTAGGCCAGTGTCATGGCGAGGGCTCGGTCAGTGTCATGGCGATGGCTCGGCCAGTGTCGCGGCCAGGGCTCGGTCTGGGTCACGGCGATGGCTTGGTCTGGGTCACGACGAGGGCTCAGTCAGTGTCACGGCGAGTGCTCCGTCAGTGTCACGGCGAGGGCTCGGTCTGGGCCACGGCAATGGCTCAATCTGGGTCACGGCGAGGCCTCGGTCAGGGTCGTGGCAAGGCCTCGGTCAGGGTCACGGCGAGAGCTCGGTGAGGGTCACGGCAAGGGCTCGGACAGTGTCACGGTGAGGGATCGGTCAGGGTCACGGTGAGGGCTTGGCCTGGGTCACGTCTCGGGCTCGGCCAGTGTCACGGCGAGGGCTCGGTCAGTGTCACGGCGAGGGATCGGTCAGGGTCAAGGTGATGGCTTGGCCTGGGTCACGTCTCGGGCTCGGCCAGTGTCACGGCGAGGGCTCGGTCAGTGTCACGGCGAGGGCTAGGTCAGTGTCATGGCGAGGGCTCGGTCCCTGTCACGGCGAGGGCTCGGTCAGTGTAACGGCGAGGGATCGGTCAGGGTCACGGCGAGGGCTTGGCCTGGGTCACGTCTCGGGCTCGGCCAGTGTCACGGCGAGGGCTCGGTCAGTGTCACGGCGAGGGCTAGGTCAGTGTCATGGCGAGGGCTCGGTCCCTGTCACGGCGAGGGCTCGGTCAGTGTAACGGCGAGGGATCGGTCAGGGTCACGGCGAGGGCTCGGTCAGTGTAACGGCGAGGGATCGGTCAGGGTCACGGCGAGGGCTCGGCCTGGGTCACGTCTCGGGCTCGGCCAGTGTCACGGCGAGGGCTCGGTCAGTGTCACGGCGAGGGCTAGGTCAGTGTCATGGCGAGGGCTTGGTCAGTGTCACGGCGAGGGCTCGGCCAGTGTAACGGCCAGGGCTCAGTCTGGTTCACGGCGATGGCTTGGTCTGGGTCACAGCGAGGGCTCTGTCAGTGTCACGGCAAGGGCTCGGCCAGTGTCACGGCCAGGGCTCGGTCTGGGTCACGGCGATGTCTCAATCTGGGTCATGGCGAGGCCTCGGTCCGTGTCATGGCGAGGGCTCGGTCCCTGTCACGGCGAGGGCTTGGTCCGTGTCACGGCGAGCGCTCGGTCAGGGTCTCGGCGAGGGCTCGGTCATGGTCAGGGCGAGGGCTCGGTCAGTGTCAAGGAGAGGGCTCAGTCAGTGTCAAGGCGAGGGCTCAGTCAGTGTCACGGCAAGGGCTTGGTCATTGTCACGGTGAGGGCTCGGTCAGGGTCACGGCGAATATTACGGTCAGGGTCACGGCGAATACTACGGTCAGGGTCACGGCGAGGGCTCAGTTTGGGTCACGGTGAGGGCTCGGCCTGGGTCACGGCGCGGGCTCGGCCAGTGTCATGGCGAGGGCTCGGTCAATGTCATGGCGAGGGCTAGGTCAGTGTCATGGCGAGGGCTCGGTCAGTGTCATGGCGAGGGCTCGGCCAGTGTCACGGCGATGGCTCGGTCTGGGTCACGGCGATGGCTTGGTCTGGGTCACGGCGAGGGCTCAGTCAGTTTCACGGCGAGGGCTCGGCCAGTGTAACGGCCAGGGCTCGGTCTGGTTCACGACGATGGCTTGGTCTGGGTCATGGCGATGGCTCCGTCAGTGTCACGGCGAGGGCTCGGCCAGTGTCACGGCCAGGGCTCAGTCTGGGTCACGGCGATGGCTCAATCTGGGTCACGGCGAGGCCTCGGTCAGGGTCATGGCGAGGCCTCGGTCAGGGTCACGGCGAGGGCTCGGTCTGTGTCACGGCGAGGGCTCGGTCCGTTTCAGGGCGAGGGTTCGGTCCCTGTCACGGCGAGGGCTTGGTCCGTGTCACGGCGAGGGCTCGGTCAGTGTCACGGCGAGTGATCGGTCAGGGTCATGGCGAGCGCTCGGCCAGTGTCACGGCGAGTGCTCGGCCAGTGTTACGGCCAGGGCTCGGTCTGGGTCACGGCGATGGCTCAGTCTGGGTCACGGCTAGGGCTCGGTCCGTGTCACGGCGAGGGCTCGGTCCGTGTCACGGCGAGGGCTCGGTCAGTGTCACGGCGAGTGCTCGGTCAGGGTCATGGCGAGCGCTCGGCCAGTGTCACGGCGAGTGCTCGGCCAGTGTTACGGCCAGGGCTCGGTCTGGGTCACGGCGATGGCTCAGTCTGGGTCACGGCGAGGCCTCGGTCAGGGTCACGGCGAGGCCTCGGTCAGGGTCACGGCGAGGGCTCGGTGAGGGTCACGGCGAGGGCTCGGTCTGTGTCACGGCTAGGGCTCGGTCCGTGTCACGGCGAGGGCTCGGTCCGTGTCATGGCGAGGGCTCGGTCCCTGTCACGGCGAGGGCTCGGTCCGTGTCACGGTGAGCGCTCGGTCAGGGTCTCGGCGAGGGCTCGGGCATGGTCAGGGCGAGCGCTCGGTCAGTGTCAAGGCGAGGGCTCGGTCAGTGTCACGGCAAGGGCTTGGTCATTGTCACGGTGAGGGCTCGGTCAGGGTCACGGCGAATATTACGGTCAGGGTCACGGCGAATACTACGGTCAGGGTCACGGCGAGGGCTCGGTCAGGGTCATGGCGAGCGCTCGGCCAGTGTCACGGCGAGTGCTCGGCCAGTGTTACGGCCAGGGCTCGGTCTGGGTCACGGCGATGGCTCAGTCTGGGTCACGGCGAGGCCTCGGTCAGGGTCACGGCGAGGCCTCGGTCAGGGTCACGGCGAGGGCTCGGTGAGGGTCACGGCGAGGGCTCGGTCTGTGTCACGGCTAGGGCTCGGTCCGTGTCACGGCGAGGGCTCGGTCCGTGTCATGGCGAGGGCTCGGTCCCTGTCACGGCGAGGGCTCGGTCCGTGTCACGGTGAGCGCTCGGTCAGGGTCTCGGCGAGGGCTCGGGCATGGTCAGGGCGAGCGCTCGGTCAGTGTCAAGGCGAGGGCTCGGTCAGTGTCACGGCAAGGGCTTGGTCATTGTCACGGTGAGGGCTCGGTCAGGGTCACGGCGAATATTACGGTCAGGGTCACGGCGAATACTACGGTCAGGGTCACGGCGAGGGCTCGGTTTGGGTCACGGTGAGAGCTCGGCCTGGGTCACGGCGCGGGCTCGGCCAGTGCCACGGCGAGGGCTCGGTCAGTGTCACGGCGAGGGCTAGGTCAGTGTCATGGCGAGGGCTCGGTCAGTGTCATGGCGAGGGCTCGACCAGTGTCGCGGCCTGGGCCCGGTCTGGGTCACGGCGATGGCTAGGTCTGGGTCACGGCGAGGGCTCAGTCAGTGTCACGGCGAGGGCTCGGCCAGTGTAACGGCCAGGGCTCGGTCTGGGTCACGGCGATGGCTCCGTCTGGGTCACGGCGAGGCCTCGGTCAGGGTCATGGCGAGGGCTCGGTGAGGGTCACGGCGAGGGCTCGGTCAGTGTCACGGCGAAGGCTCGGTCCGTGTCACGGCGAGGGATCGGTCCGTGTCATGGGGAGGGCTCGGTCCCTGTCACGGCGAGGGCTCGGTCTGTGTCACGGCGAGGGCTCGGTCAGTGTCACGGCGAGTGCTCGGTCAGCGTCATGGCGAGCGCTCGGTCAGGGTCTCGGCGAGGGCTCGGTCATGGTCAGGGCGAGGGCTCGGTCAGTGTCAAGGCTCGGCTCGGTCAGGGTCACGGCGAGGGCTTGCTCATTGTCACGGTGAGGGCTCGGTCCGGGTCACGGCGAATAATACGGTCAGTGTCACGGCAAGGGCTCGGTTTGGGTCACGGTGAGGGCTCGGCCTGGGTCACGGCACGGGCCCGGCCAGTGTCACGGTGAGGGCTCGGTCAGTGTCATGTCGAGGGCTAGGTCAGTGTCATGGCGAGGGCTCGGTCAGTGCCATGGCGAGGGCTCGGCCAGTGTCATGGCGAGGACTCGGTCAGTGTAACGGCGAGGGATCGGTCAGGGTCACGGTGAGGGCTCGGCCTGGGTCACGGCGCGGGCTCGGCCAGTGTCACGGCGAGGGCTCGGTCAGTGTCACGGCGAGGGCTAGGTCAGTGTCATGGCGAGGGCTCAGTCAGTGTCATGGCGAGGGCTCGGCCAGGGCTCGGTCTGGGTCACGGCGATGGCTTGGTCTGGGTCACGGCGAGGGCTCAGTCAGTGTCACGGCGAAGGCTCGGCCAGTGTAACGGCCAGGGCACGGTCTGGTTCACGGCGATGGCTTGGTCTGGGTCACGGCGAGGGCTCCGTCAGTGTCACGGCGAGGGCTCGGCCAGTGTCACGGCCGGGGCTCGGTCTGGGTCACGGCGATGGCTCAATCTGGGTCATGGCGAGGCCTCGGTCAGGGTCATGGCGAGGCCTCGGTCAGGGTCACGCCGCGGGCTCGTTGAGGGTCACGGCAAGGGCTCGGTCCGTGTCACTGCGAGGGCTCGGTCCGTGTCATGGCGAGGGCTCGGTCCCTGTCACGGCGAGGACTCAGTCCGTGTCACGGCGAGGGCTCGTTCAGTGTCATGGAGAGGGCTAGGTCAGTGTCATGGCGAGGGCTCAGTCAGTGTCATGGCGAGGGCTCGGCCAGTGTCACGGCGATGGCTCGGTCAGTGTAACGGCGAGGGATCGGTCAGGGTCACGGTGAGGGCTCGGTCAGTGTCACGGCGAGGGCTAGGTCAGTGTCATGGCGATGGCTCGGCCAGTGTCGCGGCCAGGGCTTGGTCTGGGTCACGGCGATGGCTTGGTCTGGGTCACGACGAGGGCTCAGTCAGTGTCACGGCGAGGGCTCCCTCAGTGTCACGGCGAGGGCTCGGTCTGGGTCACGGCAATGGCTCAATCTGGGTCACGGCGAGGCCTCGGTCAGGGTCATGGCGAGACCTCGGTCAGGGTCACGGCGAGGGCTCGGTGAGGGTCACGGCAAGGGCTCGGACAGTGTCACGGCGAGGGCTCGGTCCATGTCATGGCGAGGGCTCGGTCCCTGTCACGGCGAGGGCTCGGTCAGTGTAACGGCGAGGGATCGGTCAGGGTCACGGTGAGGGCTTGGCCTGGGTCACGTCTCGGGCTCGGCCAGTGTCACAGCGAGGGCTCGGTCAGTGTCACGGCGAGGGCTAGGTCAGTGTCATGGCGAGGGCTCGGCCAGTGTCGCGGCCAGGGCTCGGTCTGGGTCACGGCGATGGCTTGGTCTGGGTCACGGCGAGGGCTCAGTCAGTGTCACGGCGAGGGCTCGGCCAGTGTAACGGCCAGGGCTCGGTCTGGTTCACGGCGATGGCTTGGTCTGGGTCACGGCGAGGGCTTGGTCTGGGTCACGGCGAGGGCTCCATCAGTGTCACGGCGAGGGCTCGGCCAGTGTCACGGCCAGGGCTCGGTCTGGGTCACGGCGATGTCTCAATCTGGGTCACGGCGAGGCCTCGGTCAGGGTCACGGCGAGGCCTCGGTCAGGGTCACGGCGAGGGCTCGGTGAGGGTCACGGCAAGGGCTCGGACAGTGTCACGGCGAGGGCTCGGTCCGTGTCACGGCGAGGGCTCGGTCCGTGTCAGGGCGAGGGCTCGGTCCCTGTCACGGCGAGGGCTCGGTCCCTGTGACGCTGAGGGCTCGGTCCGTGTCACGGCGAGGGCTCGGCCAGTGTCACGGCGAGGGCTCGGTCAGTGTAACGGCGAGGGATCGGTCAGGGTCACGGTGAGGGCTCGGCCTTGGTCACGGCGCGGGCTCGGCCAGTTTCACGGCGACGGCTCGGTCAGTGTCATGGCGAGGGCTCGGTCAGTGTCATGGCGAGGGCTCGGCCAGTGTCGTGGCCAGGGCTCGGTCTGTGTCACGGCGATGGCTTGGCCTGGGTCATGGCGAGGGCTCAGTCAGTGTCACGGCGAGGGCTCGGCCAGTGTAACGGCCAGGGCTCAGTCTGGTTCACGGCGATGGCTTGGTCTGGGTCACGGCGAGGGCTCCGTCAGTGTCACGGTGAGGGCTCGGCCAGTGTCATGGCCAGGGCTCGGTCTGGGTCATGGCGATGACTCAATCTGGGTCACGGCGAGGCCTCGGTCAGGGTAATGGCGAGGCCTCGGTCAGGGTCACGGCGAGGGCTCGGTGAGGGTCACGGCAAGGGCTCGGACAGTGTCACGGCGAGGGCTCGGTCCGTGTCACGGCGAGGGCTCGGTCTGTGTCACGGCGAGGGCTCGGTCGCTGTCACGGCGAGGGCTCGGTCTGTGTCACGGCGAGGGCTCGGTCAGTGTCACGGTGAGTGCTCGGTCAGGGTCATGGCGAGGGCTCGGTTTGGGTTACGGTGAGGGCTCGGCCTGGGTCATGGCGCGGGCTCGGTCAGTGTCACGGCGACGGCTCCATCAGTGTCATGGCGAGGGCTAGGTCAGTGTCATGGCGAGGGCTCGGTCAGTGTCACGGCGAGGGCTCGGCCAGTGTCACGGCGAGGGCTCGGTCAGTGTAACGGCGAGGGATCGGTCAGGGTCACGGTGAGGGCTCGGACTGGGTCACGGCGTGGGCTCGGCCAGTGTCACGGCGGGGGCTCGGTCCGTGTCATGGCGAGGGCTCGGTCCCTGTCAGGGCGAGGGCTCGGTCAGTGTAACGGCGAGGGATCGGTCAGGGTCTCGGTGAGGGCTTGGCCTGGGCCACGTCTCGGGCTCGGCCAGTGTCACGGCGAGGGCTCGGTCAGTGTCACGGCGAGGGCTAGGTCAGTGTCATGGCGAGGGCTCGGTCAGTGTCATGGCGAGGGCTCGGCCAGTGTCACGGCCAGGGCTCGGTCTGGGTCACGGCGATGGCTTGGTCTGGGTCACGGCGAGGGCTCCGTCAGTATCACGGCGAGGGCTCGGCCAGTGTCACGGCCAGGGCTCGGCCTGGGTCACGGCGCGGGCTCGGCCAGTGTCACGGCGAGGGCTCGGTCAGTGTCACGGCGAGGGCTAGGTCAGTGTCATGGCGAGGGCTCAGTCAGTGTCATGGCGAGGGCTCGGCCAGGGCTCGGTCTGGGTCACGGCGATGGCTTGGTCTGGGTCACGGCGAGGGCTCAGTCAGTGTCACGGCGAAGGCTCGGCCAGTGTAACGGCCAGGGCACGGTCTGGTTCACGGCGATGGCTTGGTCTGGGTCACGGCGAGGGCTCCGTCAGTGTCACGGCGAGGGCTCGGCCAGTGTCACGGCCGGGGCTCGGTCTGGGTCACGGCGATGGCTCAATCTGGGTCATGGCGAGGCCTCGGTCAGGGTCATGGCGAGGCCTCGGTCAGGGTCACGCCGCGGGCTCGTTGAGGGTCACGGCAAGGGCTCGGTCCGTGTCACTGCGAGGGCTCGGTCCGTGTCATGGCGAGGGCTCGGTCCCTGTCACGGCGAGGACTCAGTCCGTGTCACGGCGAGGGCTCGTTCAGTGTCATGGAGAGGGCTAGGTCAGTGTCATGGCGAGGGCTCAGTCAGTGTCATGGCGAGGGCTCGGCCAGTGTCACGGCGATGGCTCGGTCAGTGTAACGGCGAGGGATCGGTCAGGGTCACGGTGAGGGCTCGGTCAGTGTCACGGCGAGGGCTAGGTCAGTGTCATGGCGATGGCTCGGCCAGTGTCGCGGCCAGGGCTTGGTCTGGGTCACGGCGATGGCTTGGTCTGGGTCACGACGAGGGCTCAGTCAGTGTCACGGCGAGGGCTCCCTCAGTGTCACGGCGAGGGCTCGGTCTGGGTCACGGCAATGGCTCAATCTGGGTCACGGCGAGGCCTCGGTCAGGGTCATGGCGAGACCTCGGTCAGGGTCACGGCGAGGGCTCGGTGAGGGTCACGGCAAGGGCTCGGACAGTGTCACGGCGAGGGCTCGGTCCATGTCATGGCGAGGGCTCGGTCCCTGTCACGGCGAGGGCTCGGTCAGTGTAACGGCGAGGGATCGGTCAGGGTCACGGTGAGGGCTTGGCCTGGGTCACGTCTCGGGCTCGGCCAGTGTCACAGCGAGGGCTCGGTCAGTGTCACGGCGAGGGCTAGGTCAGTGTCATGGCGAGGGCTCGGCCAGTGTCGCGGCCAGGGCTCGGTCTGGGTCACGGCGATGGCTTGGTCTGGGTCACGGCGAGGGCTCAGTCAGTGTCACGGCGAGGGCTCGGCCAGTGTAACGGCCAGGGCTCGGTCTGGTTCACGGCGATGGCTTGGTCTGGGTCACGGCGAGGGCTTGGTCTGGGTCACGGCGAGGGCTCCATCAGTGTCACGGCGAGGGCTCGGCCAGTGTCACGGCCAGGGCTCGGTCTGGGTCACGGCGATGTCTCAATCTGGGTCACGGCGAGGCCTCGGTCAGGGTCACGGCGAGGCCTCGGTCAGGGTCACGGCGAGGGCTCGGTGAGGGTCACGGCAAGGGCTCGGACAGTGTCACGGCGAGGGCTCGGTCCGTGTCACGGCGAGGGCTCGGTCCGTGTCAGGGCGAGGGCTCGGTCCCTGTCACGGCGAGGGCTCGGTCCCTGTGACGCTGAGGGCTCGGTCCGTGTCACGGCGAGGGCTCGGTCCGTGTCACGGCGAGGGCTCGGCCAGTGTCACGGCGAGGGCTCGGTCAGTGTAACGGCGAGGGATCGGTCAGGGTCACGGTGAGGGCTCGGCCTTGGTCACGGCGCGGGCTCGGCCAGTTTCACGGCGACGGCTCGGTCAGTGTCATGGCGAGGGCTCGGTCAGTGTCATGGCGAGGGCTCGGCCAGTGTCGTGGCCAGGGCTCGGTCTGTGTCACGGCGATGGCTTGGCCTGGGTCATGGCGAGGGCTCAGTCAGTGTCACGGCGAGGGCTCGGCCAGTGTAACGGCCAGGGCTCAGTCTGGTTCACGGCGATGGCTTGGTCTGGGTCACGGCGAGGGCTCCGTCAGTGTCACGGTGAGGGCTCGGCCAGTGTCATGGCCAGGGCTCGGTCTGGGTCATGGCGATGACTCAATCTGGGTCACGGCGAGGCCTCGGTCAGGGTAATGGCGAGGCCTCGGTCAGGGTCACGGCGAGGGCTCGGTGAGGGTCACGGCAAGGGCTCGGACAGTGTCACGGCGAGGGCTCGGTCCGTGTCACGGCGAGGGCTCGGTCTGTGTCACGGCGAGGGCTCGGTCGCTGTCACGGCGAGGGCTCGGTCTGTGTCACGGCGAGGGCTCGGTCAGTGTCACGGTGAGTGCTCGGTCAGGGTCATGGCGAGGGCTCGGTTTGGGTTACGGTGAGGGCTTGGCCTGGGTCATGGCGCGGGCTCGGTCAGTGTCACGGCGACGGCTCCATCAGTGTCATGGCGAGGGCTAGGTCAGTGTCATGGCGAGGGCTCGGTCAGTGTCACGGCGAGGGCTCGGCCAGTGTCACGGCGAGGGCTCGGTCAGTGTAACGGCGAGGGATCGGTCAGGGTCACGGTGAGGGCTCGGACTGGGTCACGGCGTGGGCTCGGCCAGTGTCACGGCGAGGGCTCGGTCCGTGTCATGGCGAGGGCTCGGTCCCTGTCAGGGCGAGGGCTCGGTCAGTGTAACGGCGAGGGATCGGTCAGGGTCTCGGTGAGGGCTTGGCCTGGGCCACGTCTCGGGCTCGGCCAGTGTCACGGCGAGGGCTCGGTCAGTGTCACGGCGAGGGCTAGGTCAGTGTCATGGCGAGGGCTCGGTCAGTGTCATGGCGAGGGCTCGGCCAGTGTCACGGCCAGGGCTCGGTCTGGGTCACGGCGATGGCTTGGTCTGGGTCACGGCGAGGGCTCGGGCAGTGTCGCGGCCACGGCTCGGTCTGGTTCACGGCGATGGCTTGGTCTGGGTCATGGCGCGGGCTCCGTCAGTATCACGGCGAGGGCTCGGCCAGTGTCACGGCCAGGGCTCGGTCTGGGTCACGGCGATGGCTCAATCTGGGGCACGGCGAGGCCTCGGTCAGGGTCATGGCGAGGCCTCGGTCAGGGTCACGGCGAGGGCTCGGTGAGGGTCACGGCAAGGTCTCGGTCAGTGTCACGGCGAGGGCTCGGTCTGTGTCACGGCGAGGGCTCGGTCAGTGTCACGGCGAGTGCACGGTCAGGGTCATGGCGAGCGCTCGGTCAGTGTCACGGCGAGGGCTCGGTGAGGGTCACGGCAAGGGCTCGGACAGTGTCACGGCGAGGGTTCGTTCCGTATCACGGCGAGGGCTCGGTCCGTTTCAGGGCGAAGGCTCGCTCCCTGTCACGGCGAGGGCTCGGTCCGTGTCACGGCGAGGGCTCGGTCAGTGTCACGGCGAGTGCTCGGCCAGTGTCACGGCCAGGGCTCGGTCTGGGTCACGGCGATGGCTCTGTCTGGGTCACGGTGAGGCCTCAGTCAGGGTCACGGCGAGGCCTCGGTCAGGGTCACGGCGAGGGCTCGGTGAGGGTCACGGCGATGGCTCGGTCTGTGTCACGGCGAGGGCTCGGTCCGTGTCACGGCGACGGCTCGGTTCGTGTCACGGCGACGGCTCGGTCCGTGTCATGGCGAGGGCTCGGTCCCTGTCACGGCGAGGGCTTGGTCCGTGTCACGGCGAGCGCTCGGTCAGGGTCTCGGCGAGGGATCGGTCATGGTCAGGGCGAGGGCTCGGTCAGTGTCATGGCAAGGGCTTGGTCATTGTCACGGTGAGGGCTCGGTCAGGGTCACGGCGAATATTACGGTCAGGGTCACGGCGAATACTACGGTCAGGGTCACGGCGAGGGCTCAGTTTGGGTCACGGTGAGGGCTCGGCCTGGGTTACGGCGCGGGCTCGGCCAGTGTCATGGCGAGGGCTCGGTCAGTGTCATGGCGAGGGCTAGGTCAGTGTCATGGCGAGGGCTCGGTCAGTGTCATGGCGAGGGCTCGGCCAGTGTCACGGCGATGGCTCGGTCAGTGTAACGGCGAGGGATCGGTCAGGGTCACGGCGAGGGCTCGGCCTGGGTCACATCGCGGGCTCGGCCAGTGTCACGGCGAGGGCTCGGTCAGTGTCACGGCGAGGGCTAGGTCAGTGTCACGGCGAGGGCTCGGTCAGTGTCATGGCGAGGGCTCGGTCCCTGTCACGGCGAGGGCTCGGTCAGTGTAACGGCGAGGGATCGGTCAGGGTCACGGCGAGGGCTTGGCCTGGGTCACGTCTCGGGCTCGGCCAGTGTCACGGCGAGGGCTCGGTCAGTGTCACGGCGAGGGCTAGGTCAGTGTCATGGCGAGGGCTCGGTCCCTGTCACGGCGAGGGCTCGGTCAGTGTAACGGCGAGGGATCGGTCAGGGTCACGGCGAGGGCTCGGCCTGGGTCACGTCTCGGGCTCGGCCAGTGTCACGGCGAGGGCTCGGTCAGTGTCACGGCGAGGGCTAGGTCAGTGTCATGGCGAGGGCTTGGTCAGTGTCACGGCGAGGGCTCGGCCAGTGTAACGGCCAGGGCTCGGTCTGGTTCACGGCGATGGCTTGGTCTGGGTCATGGCGATGGCTTGGTCTGGGTCACAGCGAGGGCTCTGTCAGTGTCACGGCAAGGGCTCGGCCAGTGTCACGGCCAGGGCTCGGTCTGGGTCACGGCGATGTCTCAATCTGGGTCATGGCGAGGCCTCGGTCCGTGTCATGGCGAGGGCTCGGTCCCTGTCACGGCGAGGGCTTGGTCCGTGTCACGGCGAGCGCTCGGTCAGGGTCTCGGCGAGGGCTCGGTCATGGTCAGGGCGAGGGCTCGGTCAGTGTCAAGGAGAGGGCTCAGTCAGTGTCACGGCAAGGGCTTGGTCATTGTCACGGTGAGGGCTCGGTCAGGGTCACGGCGAATATTACGGTCAGGGTCACGGCGAATACTACGGTCAGGGTCACGGCGAGGGCTCAGTTTGGGTCACGGTGAGGGCTCGGCCTGGGTCACGGCGCGGGCTCGGCCAGTGTCATGGCGAGGGCTCGGTCAGTGTCATGGCGAGGGCTAGGTCAGTGTCATGGCGAGGGCTCGGTCAGTGTCATGGCGAGGGCTCGGCCAGTGTCACGGCGATGGCTCGGTCTGGGTCACGGCGATGGCTTGGTCTGGGTCACGGCGAGGGCTCAGTCAGTTTCACGGCGAGGGCTCGGCCAGTGTAACGGCCAGGGCTCGGTCTGGTTCACGACGATGGCTTGGTCTGGGTCATGGCGATGGCTCCGTCAGTGTCACGGCGAGGGCTCGGCCAGTGTCACGGCCAGGGCTCGGTCTGGGTCACGGCGATGGCTCAATCTGGGTCACGGCGAGGCCTCGGTCAGGGTCATGGCGAGGCCTCGGTCAGGGTCACGGCGAGGGCTCGGTCTGTGTCACGGCGAGGGCTCGGTCCGTGTCAGGGCGAGGGTTCGGTCCCTGTCACGGCGAGGGCTTGGTCCGTGTCACGGCGAGGGCTCGGTCAGTGTCACGGCGAGTGATCGGTCAGGGTCATGGCGAGCGCTCGGCCAGTGTCACGGCGAGTGCTCGGCCAGTGTTACGGCCAGGGCTCGGTCTGGGTCACGGCGATGGCTCAGTCTGGGTCACGGCTAGGGCTCGGTCCGTGTCACGGCGAGGGCTCGGTCAGTGTCACGGCGAGTGCTCGGTCAGGGTCATGGCGAGCGCTCGGCCAGTGTCACGGCGAGTGCTCGGCCAGTGTTACAGCCAGGGCTCGGTCTGGGTCACGGCGATGGCTCAGTCTGGGTCACGGCGAGGCCTCGGTCAGGGTCACGGCGAGGCCTCGGTCAGGGTCACGGCGAGGGCTCGGTGAGGGTCACGGCGAGGGCTCGGTCTGTGTCACGGCTAGGGCTCGGTCCGTGTCACGGCGAGGGCTCGGTCTGTGTCATGGCGAGGGCTCGGTCCCTGTCACGGCGAGGACTCGGTCCGTGTCACGGTGAGCGCTCGGTCAGGGTCTCGGCGAGGGCTCGGGCATGGTCAGGGCGAGCGCTCGGTCAGTGTCAAGGCGAGGGCTCGGTCAGTGTCACGGCAAGGGCTTGGTCATTGTCACGGTGAGGGCTCGGTCAGGGTCACGGCGAATATTACGGTCAGGGTCACGGCGAATACTACGGTCAGGGTCACGGCGAGGGCTCGGTTTGGGTCACGGTGAGAGCTCGGCCTGGGTCACGGCGCGGGCTCGGCCAGTGCCACGGCGAGGGCTCGGTCAGTGTCACGGCGAGGGCTAGGTCAGTGTCATGGCGAGGGCTCGGTCAGTGTCATGGCGAGGGCTCGACCAGTGTCGCGGCCTGGGCCCGGTCTGGGTCACGGCGATGGCTAGGTCTGGGTCACGGCGAGGGCTCAGTCAGTGTCACGGCGAGGGCTCGGCCAGTGTAACGGCCAGGGCTCGGTCTGGGTCACGGCGATGGCTCCGTCTGGGTCACGGCGAGGCCTCGGTCAGGGTCATGGCGAGGGCTCGGTGAGGGTCACGGCGAGGGCTCGGTCAGTGTCACGGCGAAGGCTCGGTCCGTGTCACGGCGAGCGATCGGTCCGTGTCATGGGGAGGGCTCGGTCCCTGTCACGGCGAGGGCTCGGTCTGTGTCACGGCGAGGGCTCGGTCAGTGTCACGGCGAGTGCTCGGTCAGGGTCATGGCGAGCGCTCGGTCAGGGTCTCGGCGAGGGCTCGGTCATGGTCAGGGCGAGGGCTCAGTCAGTGTCAAGGCTCGGCTCGGTCAGGGTCACGGCGAGGGCTTGCTCATTGTCACGGTGAGGGCTCGGTCCGGGTCACGGCGAATAATACGGTCAGTGTCACGGCAAGGGCTCGGTTTGGGTCACGGTGAGGGCTCGGCCTGGGTCACGGCACGGGCCCGGCCAGTGTCACGGTGAGGGCTCGGTCAGTGTCATGTCGAGGGCTAGGTCAGTGTCATGGCGAGGGCTCGGTCAGTGCCATGGCGAGGGCTCGGCCAGTGTCATGGCGAGGACTCGGTCAGTGTAACGGCGAGGGATCGGTCAGGGTCACAGTGAGGGCTCGGCCTGGGTCACGGCGCGGGCTCGGCCAGTGTCACGGCGAGGGCTCGGTCAGTGTCACGGCGAGGGCTCGGCCAGTGTCATGGCGAGGACTTGGTCAGTGTAACGGCGAGGGATCGGTCAGGGTCACAGTGAGGGCTCGGCCTGGGTCACGGCGCGGGCTCGGCCAGTGTCACGGCGAGGGCTCGGTCAGTGTCACGGCGAGGGCTCGGTCCATGTCATGGCGAGGGCTCGGTCCCTGTCACGGCGAGGGCTCGGTCAGTGTAACGGCGAGGGATCGGTCAGGGTCACGGTGAGGGCTTGGCCTGGGTCACGTCTCGGGCTCGGCCAGTGTCACAGCGAGGGCTCGGTCAGTGTCACGGCGAGGGCTAGGTCAGTGTCATGGCGAGGGCTCGGCCAGTGTCGCGGCCAGGGCTCGGTCTGGGTCACGGCGATGGCTTGGTCTGGGTCACGGCGAGGGCTCAGTCAGTGTCACGGCGAGGGCTCGGCCAGTGTAACGGCCAGGGCTCGGTCTGGTTCACGGCGATGGCTTGGTCTGGGTCACGGCGAGGGCTTGGTCTGGGTCACGGCGAGGGCTCCATCAGTGTCACGGCGAGGGCTCGGCCAGTGTCACGGCCAGGGCTCGGTCTGGGTCACGGCGATGTCTCAATCTGGGTCACGGCGAGGCCTCGGTCAGGGTCACGGCGAGGCCTCGGTCAGGGTCACGGCGAGGGCTCGGTGAGGGTCACGGCAAGGGCTCGGACAGTGTCACGGCGAGGGCTCGGTCCGTGTCACGGCGAGGGCTCGGTCCGTGTCAGGGCGAGGGCTCGGTCCCTGTCACGGCGAGGGCTCGGTCCCTGTGACGCTGAGGGCTCGGTCCGTGTCACGGCG
Source organism: Somniosus microcephalus (assembly GCF_052327205.1). Classification (NCBI taxonomy): domain Eukaryota; kingdom Metazoa; phylum Chordata; class Chondrichthyes; order Squaliformes; family Somniosidae; genus Somniosus; species Somniosus microcephalus. The sequence goes on from NC_140996.1 coordinate 231,570,629, forward strand.
AGGGCTCGGCCAGTGTCACGGCGAGGGCTCGGTCAGTGTAACGGCGAGGGATCGGTCAGGGTCACGGTGAGGGCTCGGCCTTGGTCACGGCGCGGGCTCGGCCAGTTTCACGGCGACGGCTCGGTCAGTGTCATGGCGAGGGCTCGGTCAGTGTCATGGCGAGGGCTCGGCCAGTGTCGTGGCCAGGGCTCGGTCTGTGTCACGGCGATGGCTTGGCCTGGGTCATGGCGAGGGCTCAGTCAGTGTCACGGCGAGGGCTCGGCCAGTGTAACGGCCAGGGCTCAGTCTGGTTCACGGTGATGGCTTGGTCTGGGTCACGGCGAGGGCTCCGTCAGTGTCACGGTGAGGGCTCGGCCAGTGTCATGGCCAGGGCTCGGTCTGGGTCATGGCGATGACTCAATCTGGGTCACGGCGAGGCCTCGGTCAGGGTAATGGCGAGGCCTCGGTCAGGGTCACGGCGAGGGCTCGGTGAGGGTCACGGCAAGGGCTCGGACAGTGTCACGGCGAGGGCTCGGTCCGTGTCACGGCGAGGGCTCGGTCTGTGTCACGGCGAGGGCTCGGTCACTGTCACGGCGAGGGCTCGGTCTGTGTCACGGCGAGGGCTCGGTCAGTGTCACGGCGAGTGCTCGGTCAGGGTCATGGCGAGGGCTCGGTTTGGGTTACGGTGAGGGCTCGGCCTGGGTCATGGCGCGGGCTCGGTCAGTGTCACGGCGACGGCTCCATCAGTGTCATGGCGAGGGCTAGGTCAGTGTCATGGCGAGGGCTCGGTCAGTGTCACGGCGAGGGCTCGGCCAGTGTCACGGCGAGGGCTCGGTCAGTGTAACGGCGAGGGATCGGTCAGGGTCATGGTGAGGGCTCGGACTGGGTCACGGCGTGGGCTCGGCCAGTGTCACGGCGAGGGCTCGGTCCGTGTCATGGCGAGGGCTCGGTCCCTGTCAGGGCAAGGGCTCGGTCAGTGTAACGGCGAGGGATCGGTCAGGGTCTCGGTGAGGGCTTGGCCTGGGCCACGTCTCGGGCTCGGCCAGTGTCACGGCGAGGGCTCGGTCAGTGTCACGGCGAGGGCTAGGTCAGTGTCATGGCGAGGGCTCGGTCAGTGTCATGGCGAGGGCTCGGCCAGTGTCACGGCCAGGGCTCGGTCTGGGTCACGGCGATGGCTTGGTCTGGGTCACGGCGAGGGCTCGGGCAGTGTCGCGGCCACGGCTCGGTCTGGTTCACGGCGATGGCTTGGTCTGGGTCATGGCGCGGGCTCCGTCAGTATCACGGCGAGGGCTCGGCCAGTGTCACGGCCAGGGCTCGGTCTGGGTCACGGCGATGGCTCAATCTGGGGCACGGCGAGGCCTCGGTCAGGGTCATGGCGAGGCCTCGGTCAGGGTCACGGCGAGGGCTCGGTGAGGGTCACGGCAAGGTCTCGGTCAGTGTCACGGCGAGGGCTCGGTCTGTGTCACGGCGAAGGCTCGGTCAGTGTCACGGCGAGTGCTCGGTCAGGGTCATGGCGAGCGCTCGGTCAGTGTCACGGCGAGGGCTCGGTGAGGGTCATGGCAAGGGCTCGGACAGTGTCACGGCGAGGGTTCGTTCCGTATCACGGCGAGGGCTCGGTCCGTTTCAGGGCGAAGGCTCGCTCCCTGTCACGGCGAGGGCTCGGTCCGTGTCACGGCGAGGGCTCGGTCAGTGTCACGGCGAGTGCTCGGCCAGTGTCATGGCCAGGGCTCGGTCTGGGTCACGGCGATGGCTCTGTCTGGGTCACGGTGAGGCCTCAGTCAGGGTCACGGCGAGGCCTCGGTCAGGGTCACGGTGAGGGCTCGGTGAGGGTCACGGCGATGGCTCGGTCTGTGTCACGGCGAGGGCTCGGTCCGTGTCACAGCGAGGGCTCGGTCCGTGTCAGGGCGAGGGCTCGGTCCCTGTCACGGCGAGGGCTCGGTCCCTGTGACGCTGAGGGCTCAGTCCGTGTCACGGCGAGGGCTCGGCCAGTGTCACGGCGAGGGCTCGGTCAGTGTAACGGCGAGGGATCGGTCAGGGTCACGGTGAGGGCTCGGCCTGGGTCACGGCGCGGGCTCGGCCAGTTTCACGGCGACGGCTCGGTCAGTGTCATGGCGAGGGCTCGGTCAGTGTCATGGCGAGGGCTCGGCCAGTGTCGTGGCCAGGGCTCGGTCTGTGTCACGGCGATGGCTTGGCCTGGGTCATGGCGAGAGCTCAGTCAGTGTCACGGCGAGGGCTCGGCCAGTGTAACGGCCAGGGCTCAGTCTGGTTCACGGCGATGGCTTGGTCTGGGTCACGGCGAGGGCTCCGTCAGTGTCACGGTGAGGGCTCGGCCAGTGTCATGGCCAGGGCTCGGTCTGGGTCATGGCGATGACTCAATCTGGGTCACGGCGAGGCCTCGGTCAGGGTAATGGCGAGGCCTCGGTCAGGGTCACGGCGAGGGCTCGGTGAGGGTCACGGCAAGGGCTCGGACAGTGTCACGGCGAGGGCTCGGTCCGTGTCACGGCGAGGGCTCGGTCTGTGTCACGGCGAGGGCTCGGTCACTGTCACGGCGAGGGCTCGGTCTGTGTCACGGCGAGGGCTCGGTCAGTGTCACGGCGAGTGCTCGGTCAGGGTCATGGCGAGGGCTCGGTTTGGGTTACGGTGAGGGCTCGGCCTGGGTCATGGCGCGGGCTCGGTCAGTGTCACGGCGACGGCTCCATCAGTGTCATGGCGAGGGCTAGGTCAGTGTCATGGCGAGGGCTCGGTCAGTGTCACGGCGAGGGCTCGGCCAGTGTCACGGCGAGGGCTCGGTCAGTGTAACGGCGAGGGATCGGTCAGGGTCATGGTGAGGGCTCGGACTGGGTCACGGCGTGGGCTCGGCCAGTGTCACGGCGAGGGCTCGGTCCGTGTCATGGCGAGGGCTCGGTCCCTGTCAGGGCGAGGGCTCGGTCAGTGTAACGGCGAGGGATCGGTCAGGGTCTCGGTGAGGGCTTGGCCTGGGCCACGTCTCGGGCTCGGCCAGTGTCACGGCGAGGGCTCGGTCAGTGTCACGGCGAGGGCTAGGTCAGTGTCATGGCGAGGGCTCGGTCAGTGTCATGGCGAGGGCTCGGCCAGTGTCACGGCCAGGGCTCGGTCTGGGTCACGGCGATGGCTTGGTCTGGGTCACGGCGAGGGCTCGGGCAGTGTCGCGGCCACGGCTCGGTCTGGTTCACGGCGATGGCTTGGTCTGGGTCATGGTGCGGGCTCCGTCAGTATCACGGCGAGGGCTCGGCCAGTGTCACGGCCAGGGCTCGGTCTGGGTCACGGCGATGGCTCAATCTGGGGCACGGCGAGGCCTCGGTCAGGGTCATGGCGAGGCCTCGGTCAGGGTCATGGCGAGGGCTCGGTGAGGGTCACGGCAAGGTCTCGGTCAGTGTCACGGCGAGGGCTCGGTCTGTGTCACGGCGAAGGCTCGGTCAGTGTCACGGCGAGTGCTCGGTCAGGGTCATGGCGAGCGCTCGGTCAGTGTCACGGCGAGGGCTCGGTGAGGGTCATGGCAAGGGCTCGGACAGTGTCACGGCGAGGGTTCGTTCCGTATCACGGCGAGGGCTCGGTCCGTTTCAGGGCGAAGGCTCGCTCCCTGTCACGGCGAGGGCTCGGTCCGTGTCACGGCGAGGGCTCGGTCAGTGTCACGGCGAGTGCTCGGCCAGTGTCACGGCCAGGGCTCGGTCTGGGTCACGGCGATGGCTCTGTCTGGGTCACGGTGAGGCCTCAGTCAGGGTCACGGCGAGGCCTCGGTCAGGGTCACGGTGAGGGCTCGGTGAGGGTCACGGCGATGGCTCGGTCTGTGTCACGGCGAGGGCTCGGTCCGTGTCACGGCGACGGCTCGGTCCGTGTCATGGCGAGGGCTCGGTCCCTGTCACGGCGAGGGCTTGGTCCGTGTCACGGCGAGCGCTCGGTCAGGGTCTCGGCGAGGGATCGGTCATGGTCAGGGCGAGGGCTCGGTCAGTGTCATGGCAAGGGCTTGGTCATTGTCACGGTGAGGGCTCGGTCAGGGTCACGGCGAATATTACGGTCAGGGTCACGGCGAATACTACGGTCAGGGTCACGGCGAGGGCTCAGTTTGGGTCACGGTGAGGGCTCAGCCTGGGTTACGGCGCGGGCTCGGCCAGTGTCATGGCGAGGGCTCGGTCAGTGTCATGGCGAGGGCTAGGTCAGTGTCATGGCGAGGGCTCGGTCAGTGTCATGGCGAGGGCTCGGCCAGTGTCACGGCGATGGCTCGGTCAGTGTAACGGCGAGGGATCGGTCAGGGTCACGGCGAGGGCTCGGCCTGGGTCACATCGCGGGCTCGGCCAGTGTCACGGCGAGGGCTCGGTCAGTGTCACGGCGAGGGCTAGGTCAGTGTCATGGCGAGGGCTCGGTCAGTGTCATGGCGAGGGCTCGGCCAGTGTCACGGCCAGGGCTCGGTCTGGGTCACGGCGATGGCTCAATGTGGGTCACGGCGAGGCCTCGGTCAGGGTCATGGCGAGGCCTCGGTCAGGGTCACGGCGAGTGCTCGGTGAGGGTCATGGCGAGGGCTCGGTCCGTGTCATGGCGAGGGCTCGGTCCGTGTCACGGCGAGGGCTCGGTCCCTGTCACGGCGAGGGCTCGGTCCGTGTCACGGCGAGGGCTCGGTCAGTGTCACGGCGAGTGCTCGGTCAGGGTCATGGCGAGGGCTCGGTTTGGGTCACGGCGAGGGCTCGGCCTGGGTCACGGCGCGGGCTCGGCCAGTGTCACGGCGACGGCTCGGCCAGTGTCATGGCGAGGGCTAGGTCAGTGTCATGGCGAGGGCTCGGTCAGTGTCATGGCGAGGGCTCGACCAGTGTCATGGCGAGGGCTCGGTCAGTGTAACGGCGAGGGATCGGTCAGGGTCACGGTGAGGGCTCGGCCTGGGTCACGGCGCGGGCTCGGCCAGTGTCACGGCGAGGGCTCGGTCAGTGTCACGGCGAGGGCTAGGTCAGTGTCATGGCGATGGCTCGGCCAGTGTCGCGGCCAGGGCTCGGTCTGGGTCACGGCGATGGCTTGGTCTGGGTCACGACGAGGGCTCAGTCAGTGTCACGGCGAGGGCTCCCTCAGTGTCACGGCGAGGGCTCGGTCTGGGTCACGGCAATGGCTCAATCTGGGTCACGGCGAGGCCTCGGTCAGGGTCATGGCGAGACCTCGGTCAGGGTCACGGCGAGGGCTCGGTGAGGGTCACGGCAAGGGCTCGGACAGTGTCACGGCGAGGGCTCGGTCCATGTCATGGCGAGGGCTCGGTCCCTGTCACGGCGAGGGCTCGGTCAGTGTAACGGCGAGGGATCGGTCAGGGTCACGGTGAGGGCTTGGCCTGGGTCACGTCTCGGGCTCGGCCAGTGTCACAGCGAGGGCTCGGTCAGTGTCACGGCGAGGGCTAGGTCAGTGTCATGGCGAGCGCTCGGTCAGTGTCATGGCGAGGGCTCGGCCAGTGTTGCGGCCAGGGCTCGGTCTGGGTCACGGCGATGGCTTGGTCTGGGTCACGGCGAGGGCTCAGTCAGTGTCACGGCGAGGGCTCGGCCAGTGTAACGGCCAGGGCTCGGTCTGGTTCACGGCGATGGCTTGGTCTGGGTCACGGCGAGGGCTTGGTCTGGGTCACGGCGAGGGCTCCATCAGTGTCACGGTGATGCTCTATCAATTCTAATAAAAGGCTAGGCAGAGTTCAGAACAACAGGCTTTTATTAACTACTGAATTGCACTTCAGACAGATCAGGACTATGCCTCTAGTGGACGACCGAATGCCAGGAGCTGCCATGCGGCTGCTCTTATACTCGGTAGCCCAGGGGCGGAGTCAGCTGAGGCATAGTCAGGCACAACAGTGAAACAAGAGTGAACGACAACAACAACAACAACAACAGTGAACACAGTGAACTACAGTGGTTTACCACATTCACCCCTCGTTTAAAATTAAGTCCGGCGGGGTGAAGTGTATCAAAAGTTCGAGTAGGCGAGTCTGTCGGGCGGCCTCATTTGCCGTCGAGATCTTCGTGGCGACGGTTGCGATGGTACAGCTTCCTACGACGCGTCTTGAGCGGGGTCCAGCACCGGCGTATCGTCCCCTTTGGTGTTGGGTGGGCGAGTGGGCTCCGGCTGGTCCTGGGGGCACGGCATGCCGTCTACTGGGGTGGAATGGACAGGGGTGAGAATTGGGTCTACTGAATTTTGGGCCGTGTCGGAGGGGGTCGTGGTGGGGGGCAATGGTGGCGGGTCAGTGGACCCCGAGGGTGCCAGATCTCTAATGGAGACTGTGTCCTCCCGCCCGTCCGGGTATGCCACGTAGGCATACTGGGGGTTGGCATGGAGGAGGTGAACCTTCTCTACCAGGGGAGCCGTTTTGTGGGACCTTACATGCTTCCTCAGCAGGACGGGCCCTGGGGACGTCAGCCAGTGTGGTAGTGAGTTACCGGATGTGGACCTCCGGGGAAAAACAAACATTCGCTCATGGGGGGTTGCGTTGGTGGCTGTACACAGCAGTGACCGGATGGAGTGGAGCGCATCGGGTAGGACATCCTGCCAACGGGAGGTCGGAAGGCCCCTAGATTTTAAGGCTAGGAGGGCCGCCTTCCAGACCGTCGCGTTCTCTCTTTCAACCTGTCCGTTCCCCCGGGGGTTGTAGCTGGTGGTCCGGCTTGAGGCAATACCTCTCATGAGCAGGTACTGACGGAGTTCGTCGCTCATGAAGGACGAGCCCCGGTCGCTTTGAATATAGCTGGGAAAACCGAACAGAGCAAAGAGGTTGTGCAGGCATTTAATGACCGTAGCGGTGGTCGTGTCCGGGCAGGGGATGGCAAAAGGGAAACGGGAGTACTCATCAACTATGTTGAGGAAGTACACATTGCGGTCAGAGGAGGGGAGGGGCCCTTTAAAGTCGATACTCAGGCGCTCAAAAGGGCGGGTGGCCTTGATCAGGTTTGCTCTGTCAGGCCTATAGAAGCGCGGCTTGCACTCTGCACAGACTGGGCAGCTCCTGGTCATGGTCCTGACCTCCTCGATGGAGTAAGGCAGGTTGCGGCCCTTAATGAAATGGAAGAACCTGGTGACCCCCGGGTGGCAGAGGTCGTTGTGGAGGCCCCGTAGTCTATCGATCTACGCGGTGGCGCATGTGCCTCGCGATAGAGCGTCTGAGGGTTCGTTGAGTTTCCCTGGCCGGTACAAGATGTCGTAATTGTAGGTGGAAAGTTCGATTCTCCACCTCAAAATCTTGTCATTTTTGATTTTACCCCTCTGCTTGTTGTTGAACATGAAAGCAACTGAACGCTGGTCAGTAAGCAGGGTAAATCGTTTTCCAGCCAGGTAGTGCCGCCAGTGGCGCACCGCCTCCACAATGGCCTGGGCCTCTTTTTCCACAGAGGAGTGTCTGAGTTCGGAGCCCTGGAGGGTTCGTGAAAAGAAGGCCACGGGTCTTCCTGCCTGGTTAAGGGTAGCGGCCAGGGCGAAGTCGGATGCATCGCTCTCCACCTGGAAGGGGATGGACTCGTCTACCGAGTGCATGGTGGCCTTGGCAATGTCATCTTTTATACGGTGAAAGGCTAAGTGGGCCTCCGCCGTCAGGGGGAAGGAAGTGGACTTGATAAGTGGACGGGCTTTGTCCGCATAATGAGGGACCCACTGGGCGTAATAGGAAAAGAAGCCCAGGCACCTTTTGAGGGCCTTGAGACAGTGGGGCAGGGGAAGTTCCATCAACGGGCGCATCCGGTCAGGGTCAGGACTGATGACTCCGTGTTTCACCACGCAACCAAGGATAGCGAGGCGGGCTGTGCGGAATATGCACTTTTCCTTGTTGTACGTGAGGTTTAGGAGTTGGGCCGTGCGGAGGAACTTATCAAGATTGGCGTCATGGTCCTGCAGGTCATGGCCGCAGATGGTCACGTTGTCTAGGTAGGGAAACGTGGCCTGTAACGCATTCTCGTCGACCATCCGGTCCATCTCCCTCTGGAAGACGGAGACACCGTTGGTGACGCCAAAAGGAACCCTGAGGAAGTGAAAAAGGCGGCCGTTTGCCTCGAAAGCTGTGTACTGGCGGTCCTCAGGGCGGATAGGGATTTGGTGGTATGCTGCCTTGAGGTCAATGGTCGAGAAAACGCGGTATTGCGCTATCTTATTAACCATGTCGGCTATGCGGGGGAGGGGGTATGCGTCCAACTGGGTGTACTTGTTGATAGTCTGGCTGTAGTCGATGACTAGGCGCTGCTTGTTGCCAGTCTTAACGACTACCACCTGGGCTCGCCAGGGGCTGGTACTATCCTCAATAATCCCCTCTTTCAGGAGCCGCGTCACCTCAGATCTTATGAAGGATCTGTCCCCGGTGCTGTATCGCCTGCTCTTTGTGGCGATAGGCTTGCAGTCGCGGGTGAGGTTGGCGAACAGGGGGGGGGGGGTGATTTTGAGGGTGGAGAGACTACAGGTGGGGCGTGGCGGGCAATTTAAAAACTGCTGGTTGCAGACAGTGAGTGGGGGAAAAGGTCCACCGTATGTCAAGGTGACACTCTTAAAGTGACAATGAAAGTCCAACCCCAGTAGAACGGCAGCGCAGAGATGTGGCAGGACGAAGAGCTTTACATTTTTATATACGGAGCCCTTCACCGAGAGGGTCACTACGCAGTAGCCGCCGACGTCTGCTGAGTGGGATTTCGAGGCCATGGAGATCCGATGGCGCGTTGGCCGGACCGAGAGAGAATAGCGCCGTACTGTATCAGGGTGTATGAAGCTCTCCGTGCTCCCGGAATCAAAAAGGCAAGTTGTGGCGCGGCCATTTACCTGGATGTCCATCGTGGACCTGGCTAGCTGATGGGGTCTGGATTGATCCAGCGTGATGGAGGCCGCTGTGGAGTCGGTAGCGTCGCTGTAGAACCCCGGTGAGGCAGCGGTGGGTGAGTCGGGGGCCCGTTGGCAGAATGGCAGACAAGATGGCGGCGTCAGAGAGGAAGGACAAAATGGCGGCGCCCATGACGATCCCGATCCCCACAAGGCTGGAGGGAGGCAAGATGGCCGCTCCCACGAATCGCACGCGGCGCTGCTGGAGGTAGGGGTCTTCTGGCTTCTGCAGACGCCAGCGTAGTGTCCCTTCTTACCGCAGGCAGAGCAGACCGCGTTTTTCGCCGGGCAGCGCGCCCTGGGGTGTTTGGTTTGGCCACAGAAATAACATTTCTGGCTCGGGCGGGACATCGCTGCAGCAGTTGAGGCCAGGGCCCGTGGTGGCGCCGCGTCCCAAGGTGGCGGCGGCTGCGGCATCCATGAGGCGGCCGCGCGGTCCGGGGAGTAGGCCTCCATGTTCCGGTGGGCTACGTCCAACGAGAGGGTGAGTGAAATCGCCTTCTTCAGGTCGAGCTCGCTACTTTCCAGCAGTCGCTGCCGTGTGTGAGTGGACCTGAGGCCCGCCACGAGGGCGTCCCGGATGAGCTCCTCCGTATGTTCTGTGGCTGTTACTTGCTTGCATTCGCAGGCTCGGCCGAGTTCCTTCAGCGCCCGTATGTATGCTTCTGTGGGTTCCCCGGGCTGTTGTTTGCGAGACCCCAGGAGATGTCTTGCGTAAACATAGTTGACCGGGCGTGCGTATTGCTCCTTCAAGATGTCGATAGCCCCCTGGTAGCTCGTAGCGTCCCGGATAAGGGCAAAAGCTCGGTGGTTTACTTTAGAGTTCAGCACCCTGAGCTTGTCGGCATCAGCGGCGACGGTCTCGCCGGATGCAGTCAGAAAGGACTCAAAACAGTGCAGCCAGTGCGAGAACTTAGCAGTCGAGTCCGGTTCTTGCGGGTCGAGTTCCAGGCACTTGATCTTAAGAATCTGCAGCATCGTTTTTTTTTTTTTTTTCAGTAGTTAATAAAATTGATGCGCTATCAATTCTAATAAAAGGCTAGGCAGAGTTCAGAACAACAGGCTTTTATTAACTACTGAATTGCACTTCAGACAGATCAGGACTATGCCTCTAGTGGACGACCGAATGCCAGGAGCTGCCATGCGGCCGCTCTTATACTCGGTAGCCCAGGGGCGGAGTCAGCTGAGGCATAGTCAGGCACAACAGTGAAACAAGAGTGAACGACAACAACAACAACAACAACAGTGAACACAGTGAACTACAGTGGTTTACCACACACGGCGAGGGCTCGGCCAGTGTCACAGCCAGGGCTCGGTCTGGGTCACGGCGATGTCTCAATCTGGGTCACGGCGAGGCCTCGGTCAGGGTCACGGCGAGGCCTCGGTCAGGGTCACGGCGAGGGCTCGGTGAGGGTCATGGCAAGGGCTCGGACAGTGTCACGGCGAGGGCTCGGTCCGTGTCACAGCGAGGGCTCGGTCCGTGTCAGGGCGAGGGCTCGGTCCCTGTCACGGCGAGGGCTCGGTCCCTGTGACGCTGAGGGCTCGGTCCGTGTCACGGCGAGGGCTCGGCCAGTGTCACGGCGAGGGCTCGGTCAGTGTAACGGCGAGGGATCGGTCAGGGTCACGGTGAGGGCTCGGCCTGGGTCACGGCGCGGGCTCGGCCAGTTTCACGGCGACGGCTCGGTCAGTGTCATGGCGAGGGCTCGGTCAGTGTCATGGCGAGGGCTCGGCCAGTGTCGTGGCCAGGGCTCGGTCTGTGTCACGGCGATGGCTTGGCCTGGGTCATGGCGAGGGCTCAGTCAGTGTCACGGCGAGGGCTCGGCCAGTGTAACGGCCAGGGCTCAGTCTGGTTCACGGCGATGGCTTGGTCTGGGTCACGGCGAGGGCTCCGTCAGTGTCACGGTGAGGGCTCGGCCAGTGTCATGGCCAGGGCTCGGTCTGGGTCATGGCGATGACTCAATCTGGGTCACGGCGAGGCCTCGGTCAGGGTAATGGCGAGGCCTCGGTCAGGGTCACGGCGAGGGCTCGGTCCGTGTCACGGCGAGGGCTCGGTCTGTGTCACGGCGAGGGCTCGGTCGCTGTCACGGCGAGGGCTCGGTCTGTGTCACGGCGAGGGCTCGGTCAGTGTCACGGCGAGTGCTCGGTCAGGGTCATGGCGAGGGCTCGGTTTGGGTTACGGTGAGGGCTCGGCCTGGGTCATGGCGCGGGCTCGGTCAGTGTCACGGCGACGGCTCCGTCAGTGTCATGGTGAGGGCTAGGTCAGTGTCATGGCGAGGGCTCGGCCAGTGTCACGGCGAGGGCTCGGTCAGTGTAACGGCGAGGGATCGGTCAGGGTCACGGTGAGGGCTCGGACTGGGTCACGGCGCGGGCTCGGCCAGTGTCACGGCGAGGGCTCAGTCCGTGTCATGGCGAGGGCTCGGTCCCTGTCAGGGCGAGGGCTCGGTCAGTGTAACGGCGAGGTCTCGGTCAGTGTCACGGCGAGGGCTCGGTCTGTGTCACGGCGAGGGCTCGGTCAGTGTCACGGCGAGTGCTCGGTCAGGGTCATGGCGAGCGCTCGGTCAGTGTCACGGCGAGGGCTCGGTCTGTGTCACGTCTCGGGCTCGGCCAGTGTCACGGCGAGGGCTCGGTCAGTGTCACGGCGAGGGCTAGGTCAGTGTCATGGCGAGGGCTCGGTCAGTGTCATGGCGAGGGCTCGGGCAGTGTCGCGGCCACGGCTCGGTCTGGGTCACGGCGATGGCTTGGTCTGGGTCACGGCGAGGGCTCGGGCAGTGTCGCGGCCACGGCTCGGTCTGGTTCACGGCGATGGCTTGGTCTGGGTCATGGCGCGGGCTCCGTCAGTATCACGGCGAGGGCTCGGCCAGTGTCACGGCCAGGGCTCGGTCTGGGTCACGGCGATGGCTCAATCTGGGGCACGGCGAGGCCTCGGTCAGGGTCATGGCGAGGCCTCGGTCAGGGTCACGGCGAGGGCTCGGTGAGGGTCACGGCAAGGTCTCGGTCAGTGTCACGGCGAGGGCTCGGTCTGTGTCACGGCGAGGGCTCGGTCAGTGTCACGGCGAGTGCTCGGTCAGGGTCATGGCGAGCGCTCGGTCAGGGTCTCGGCGATGGCTCAATCTGGGTCACGGCGAGGCCTCGGTCAGGGTCATGGCGAGGCCTCGGTCAGTGTCACGGCGAGGGCTCGGTGAGGGTCACGGCAAGGGCTCAGACAGTGTCACGGCGAGGGTTCGTTCCGTATCACGGCGAGGGCTCGGTCCGTTTCAGGGCGAAGGCTCGCTCCCTGTCACGGCGAGGGCTCGGTCCGTGTCACGGCAAGGGCTCGGTCAGTGTCACGGCGAGTGCTCGGCCAGTGTCACGGCCAGGGCTCGGTCTGGGTCACGGCGATGGCTCTGTCTGGGTCACGGCGAGGCCTCAGTCAGGGTCACGGCGAGGCCTCGGTCAGGGTCACGGCGAGGGCTCGGTCAGTGTAACGGCGAGGGATCGGTCAGGGTCACGGTGAGGGCTCGGACTGGGTCACGGCGCGGGCTCGGCCAGTGTCACAGCGAGGGCTCGGTCCGTGTCATGGCGAGGTCTCGGTCCCTGTCAGGGCGAGGGCTCGGTCAGTGTAACGGCGAGGGATTGGTCAGGGTCTCGGTGAGGGCTTGGCCTGGGTCACGTCTCGGGCTCGGCCAGTGTCACGGCGAGGGCTCGGTCAGTGTCACGGCGAGGGCTAGGTCAGTGTCATGGTGAGGGCTCGGTCAGTGTCATGGCGAGGGCTCGGGCAGTGTCGCGGCCACGGCTCGGTCTGGGTCACGGCGATGGCTTGGTCTGGGTCACAGCGAGGGCTCGGGCAGTGTCGCGGCCACGGCTCAGTCTGGTTCACGGCGATGGCTTGGTCTGGGTCATGGCGCGGGCTCCGTCAGTATCACGGCGAGGGCTCGGCCAGTGTCACGGCCAGGGCTCGGTCTGGGTCACGGCGATGGCTCAATCTGGGGCACGGCGAGGCCTCGGTCAGGGTCATGGCGAGGCCTCGGTCAGGGTCACGGCGAGGGCTCAGTGAGGGTCACGGCAAGGTCTCGGTCAGTGTCACGGCGAGGGCTCGGTCTGTGTCACGGCGAGGGCTCGGTCAGTGTCACGGCGAGTGCTCGGTCAGGGTCATGGTGAGCGCTCGGTCAGGGTCTCGGCGATGGCTCAATCTGGGTCACGGCGAGGCCTCGGTCAGGGTCATGGCGAGGCCTCGGTCAGTGTCACGGCGAGGGCTCGGTGAGGGTCACGGCAAGGGCTCGGACAGTGTCACGGCGAGGGTTCGTTCCGTATCACGGCGAGGGCTCGGTCCGTTTCAGGGCGAAGGCTCGCTCCCTGTCACGGCGAGGGCTCGGTCCGTGTCACGGCGAGGGCTCGGTCAGTGTCACGGCGAGTGCTCGGCCAGTGTCACGGCCAGGGCTCGGTCTGGGTCACGGCGATGGCTCTGTCTGGGTCACGGCGAGGCCTCAGTCAGGGTCACGGCGAGGCCTCGGTCAGGGTCACGGCGAGGGCTCGGTGAGGGTCACGGCGATGGCTCGGTCTGTGTCATGGCGAGGGCTCGGTCCGTGTCACGGCGACGGCTCGGTCCGTGTCATGGCGAGGGCTCGGTCCCTGTCACGGCGAGGGCTTGGTCCGTGTCACGGCGAGCGCTCGGTCAGGGTCTCGGCGAGGGATCGGTCATGGTCAGGGCGAGGGCTCGGTCAGTGTCAAGGCGAGGGCTCAGTCAGTGTCATGGCAAGGGCTTGGTCATTGTCACGGTGAGGGCTCGGTCAGGGTCACGGCGAATATTACGGTCAGGGTCACGGCGAATACTACGGTCAGGGTCACGGCGAGGGCTCAGTTTGGGTCACGGTGAGGGCTCGGCCTGGGTTACGGCGCGGGCTCAGCCAGTGTCATGGCGAGGTCTCGGTCAGTGTCATGGCGAGGGCTAGGTCAGTGTCATGGCGAGGGCTCGGTCAGTGTCATGGCGAGGGCTCGGCCAGTGTCACGGCGATGGCTCGGTCAGTGTAACGGCGAGGGATCGGTCAGGGTCACGGCGAGGGCTTGGCCTGGGTCACATCGCGGGCTCGGCCAGTGTCACGGCGAGGGCTCGGTCAGTGTCACGGCGAGGGCTAGGTCAGTGTCATGGCGAGGGCTCGGTCTGGGTCACGGCGATGGCTCAATGTGGGTCACGGCGAGGCCTCGGTCAGGGTCATGGCGAGGCCTCGGTCAGGGTCACGGCGAGTGCTTGGTGAGAGTCATGGCGAGGGCTCGGTCCGTGTCATGGCGAGGGCTCGGTCCGTGTCACGGCGAGGGCTCGGTCCCTGTCACGGCGAGGGCTCGGTCCGTGTCACGGCGAGGGCTCGGTCAGTGTCACGGCGAGTGCTCGGTCAGGGTCATGGCGAGGGCTCGGTTTGGGTCACGGCGAGGGCTCGGCCTGGGTCACGGCGCGGGCTCGGCCAGTGTCACGGCGACGGCTCGGCCAGTGTCATGGCGAGGGCTAGGTCAGTGTCATGGCGAGGGCTCGGTCAGTGTCATGGCGAGGGCTCGACCAGTGTCATGGCGAGGGCTCTGTCAGTGTAACGGCGAGGGATTGGTCAGGGTCACGGTGAGGGCTCAGCCTGGGTCACGGCGCGGGCTCGGCCAGTGTCACGGCGAGGGCTCGGTCAGTGTCACGGCGAGGGCTAGGTCAGTGTCATGGCGAGGGCTCGGTCAGTGTCATGGCGAGGGCTCGGCCAGTGTCGCGGCAGGGCTCGGTCTGGGACACGGCGATGGCTCGGTCTGGGTCACGGCAACTGCTCAGTCAGTGTCACAGTGAGGGCTCGGCCAGTGTCACGGCCAGGGCTCGGTCTGGGTCACGGCAATGGCTCAATCTGGGTCACGGCGAGGCCTCGGTCAGGGTCATGGCGAGGCCTCGGTCAGGGTCACGGCGAGGACTCGGTGAGGGTCACGGCAAGGGCTCGGACATTGTCACGGCGAGGGCTCGGTCCGTGTCACGGCGAGGGCTCGGTCCGTGTCACGGCGAGGGTTCGGTCAGTGTCACGGCGAGTGCTCGGTCAGGGTCATGGTGAGGCCTCGGTCAGGGTGTATGCGAGGGCTCGGTGAGGTTCACGGCGAGGGCTCGGTCAGTGTCATGGCGAGGGCTCCGTCCGTGTCACGGCGAGGGCTCGGTCCGTGTCATGATGAGGGCTAGGTCAGTGTCAAGGCGAGGGCTCGGTCTGTGTCACGGTGAGGGCTCGAACAGTGTCGCGGCCAGGGCTCGGTCTGGGTTACGGCGATGGCTCGGTCTGGGTCACGGCGAGGGCTCGGTCAGTGTCACGGCGAGGGCTCGTCCAGTGTAACGGCCAGGGCTCGGTCTGGTTCACGGCGATGGCTGGGTCTGGGTCACGGCAAGGTCTCGGTCAGTGTCACGGCGAGGGCTCGGTCTGAGTCACGGCGAGGGCTCGGTCCGTGTCAGGGCGAGGGCTCGGTCCCTGTCATGGCGAGGGCTCGGTCCGTGTCACGGCGAGGGCTCGGTCAGTGTCACGGCGAGTGCTCGGTCAGGGTCATGGTGAGCGCTCGGTCAGGGTCTCGGCGATGGCTCAATCTGGGTCACGGCGAGGCCTCGGTCAGGGTCATGGCGAGGCCTCGGTCAGGGTCACGGCGAGGGCTCGGTGAGGGTCACGGCAAGGGCTTGGACAGTGTCACAGCGAGGGCTCGGTCCGTGTCACGGCGAGGGCTCGGTCCGTTTCAGGGCGAAGGCTCGCGCCCTGTCACGGCGAGGACTTGGTCCGTGTCACGGCGAGGGCTCGGTCAGTGTCACGGCGAGTGCTCGGCCAGTGTCACGGCCAGGGCTCGGTCTGGATCACGGCGATGGCTCAGTCTGGGTCACGGCGAGGCCTCGGTCAGGGTCATGGCGAGGCCTCGGTCAGGGTCATGGCGAGGGCTCGGTGAGGGTCACGGCGAGGGCTCGGTCTGTGTCACGGCGAGGGCTCGGTCCGTGTCACGGCGAGGGCTCGGTCCGTGTCATGGCGAGGGCTCGGTCCCTGTCACGGCGAGGGCTTGGTCCGTGTCACGGAGAGCGCTCGGTCAGGGTCTCGGCGAGGGCTCGGTCATTGTCACGGTGAGGGCTCGGTCAGGGTCACGGCGAATATTACGGTCAGGGTCACGGCGAATACTACGGTCAGGGTCACGGCGAGGGCTCGGTTTGGGTCACGGTGAGGGCTCGGCCTGGGTCACGGCGCGGGCTTGGCCAGTGTCATGGCGAGGGCTCGATCAGTGTCATGGCGAGGGCTAGGTCAGTGACATGGCGAGGGCTCGGTCAGTGTCATGGCGAGGGCTCGGCCAGTGTCACGGCGAGGGCTCGGCCAGTGTCACGGCGATGGCTCGGTCAGTGTAACGGCGAGGGATCGGTCAGGGTCACGGCGAGGGCTCGGTCCGTGTCACGGCGAGGGCTCGGTCAGTGTCACGGCGAGTGCTCGGTCAGGGTCATGGCGAGCGCTCGGTCAGGGTCTCGGCGATGGCTCAATCTGGGTCACGGCGAGGCCTCGGTCAGGGTCACGGCGAGGGCTCGGTGAGGGTCACGGCAAGGGCTCGGACAGTGTCATGGCGAGGGCTCGGTCCGTGTCACGGCGAGGGCTCGGTCCGTTTCAGGGCGAAGGCTCGCTCCCTGTCACGGCGAGGGCTTGGTCCTTGTCACGGCGAGGGCTCAGTCAGTGTCACGGCGAGTGCTCGGTCTGTGTCACGGCGAGGGCTCGGTCCGTGTCACGGCGAGGGCTCGGTCCGTGTCATGGCGAGGGCTCGGTCCCTGTCACGGCGAGGGCTTGGTCCGTGTCACGGCGAGCGCTCGGTCAGGGTCTCGGCGAGGGCTCGGTCATGGTCAGGGCGAGGGCTCGGTCAGTGTCAAGGCGAGGGCTCAGTCAGTGTCACGGCAAGGGCTTGGTCATTGTCACGGTGAGGGCTCGGTCAGGGTCACGGCGAATATTACGGTCAGGGTCACGGCGAGGGCTCGGTTTGGGTCACGGTGAGGGCTCGGCCTGGGTCACGGCGCGGGCTCGGCCAGTGCCATGGCGAGGGCTCGGTCAGTGTCATGGCGAGGGCTAGGTCGGTGTCATGGCGAGGGCTCGGTCAGTGTCACGGCGAGGGCTCGGCCAGTGTCACGGCGATGGCTCGGTCAGTGTAACGGCGAGGGATCGGTCAGGGTCACGGCGAGGGCTCGGCCTGGGTCACATCGTGGGCTCGGCCAGTGTCACGGCGAGGGCTCGGTCAGTGTCACGGCGAGGGCTAGGTCAGTGTCATGGCGAGGGCTCGGTCAGTGTCATGGCGAGGGCTCGGCCAGTGTCGCGGCCAGGGCTCGGTCTGGGTCACGGCGATGGCTTGGTCTGGGACACCGTGAGGGCTCAGTCAGTGTCACGGCGAGGGCTCGGCCAGTGTAACGGCCAGGGCTCGGTCTGGTTCACGGTGATGGCTTGGTCTGGGTCATGGCGAGGGCTCCGTCAGTGTCACGGCGAGGGCTCAGCCAGTGTCACGGCGAGGGCTCGGTCAGTGTCATGGCCAGGGCTCGGTCTGGGTCATGGCGATGACTCAATCTGGGTCACGGCGAGGCCTCGGTCAGGGTAATGGCGAGGCCTCGGTCAGGGTCACGGCGAGGGCTCGGACAGTGTCACGGCGAGGGCTCGGTCCGTGTCACGGCGAGGGCTCGGTCCGTGTCACGGCGAGGGCTCGGTCCCTGTCACGGCGAGGGCTCGGTCCGTGTCACGGCGAGGGCTCGGTCCGTGTCACGGCGAGGGCTCGGTCCGTGTCACGGCGAGGGCTCGGCCAGTGTCACGGCGAGTGCTCGGTCAGGGTCATGGCGAGGGCTCGGTTTGGGTTACGGTGAGGGCTCGGCCTGGGTCATGGCGCGGGCTCGGCCAGTGTCACGGCGACGGCTCCGTCAGTGTCATGGCGAAAGCTAGGTCAGTGTCATGGCGAGGGCTCGGTCAGTGTCACGGCGAGGGCTCGGCCAGTGTCAGGGCGAGGGCTCGGTCAGTGTAACGGCGAGGGATCGGTCAGGGTCACGGTGAGGGCTCGGACTGTGTCACGGCGAGGGCTCGGTCAGTGTCACGGCGAGGGCTAGGTCACTGTCATGGCGAGGGCTCGGTCAGTGTCATGGCGAGGGCTCGGCCAGTGTCACGGTGAGGGCTCGGTCAGTGTAACGGCGAGGGGTTGGTCAGGGTCACAGTGAGGGCTCGGCCTGGGTCACGGCGTGGGCTGGCCCAGTGTCATGGCGAGGGCTCGGTCAGTGTCACGGCGAGGGCTAGGTCAGTGTCAAGGCGAGGGCTCGGTCAGTGTCATGGCGAGGGCTCGAACAGTGTCGCGGCCAGGGCTCGGTCTGGGTTACGGCGATGGCTCGGTCTGGGTCACGGCGAGGGCTCGGTCAGTGTCACGGCGAGGGCTCGTCCAGTGTAACGGCCAGGGCTCGGTCTGGTTCACGGCGATGGCTGGGTCTGGGTCACGGCAAGGTCTCGGTCAGTGTCACGGCGAGGGCTCGGTCTGAGTCACGGCGAGGGCTCGGTCCGTGTCAGGGCGAGGGCTCGGTCCCTGTCATGGCGAGGGCTCGGTCCGTGTCACGGCGAGGGCTCGGTCAGTGTCACGGCGAGTGCTCGGTCAGGGTCATGGTGAGCGCTCGGTCAGGGTCTCGGCGATGGCTCAATCTGGGTCACGGCGAGGCCTCGGTCAGGGTCATGGCGAGGCCTCGGTCAGGGTCACGGCGAGGGCTCGGTGAGGGTCACGGCAAGGGCTTGGACAGTGTCACGGCGAGGGCTCGGTCCGTGTCACGGCGAGGGCTCGGTCCGTTTCAGGGCGAAGGCTCGCGCCCTGTCACGGCGAGGACTTGGTCCGTGTCACGGCGAGGGCTCGGTCAGTGTCACGGCGAGTGCTCGGCCAGTGTCACGGCCAGGGCTCGGTCTGGATCACGGCGATGGCTCAGTCTGGGTCACGGCGAGGCCTCGGTCAGGGTCATGGCGAGGCCTCGGTCAGGGTCATGGCGAGGGCTCGGTGAGGGTCACGGCGAGGGCTCGGTCTGTGTCACGGCGAGGGCTCGGTCCGTGTCACGGCGAGGGCTCGGTCCGTGTCATGGCGAGGGCTCGGTCCCTGTCACGGCGAGGGCTTGGTCCGTGTCACGGAGAGCGCTCGGTCAGGGTCTCGGCGAGGGCTCGGTCATTGTCACGGTGAGGGCTCGGTCAGGGTCACGGCGAATATTACGGTCAGGGTCACGGCGAATACTACGGTCAGGGTCACGGCGAGGGCTCGGTTTGGGTCACGGTGAGGGCTCGGCCTGGGTCACGGCGCGGGCTTGGCCAGTGTCATGGCGAGGGCTCGATCAGTGTCATGGCGAGGGCTAGGTCAGTGACATGGCGAGGGCTCGGTCAGTGTCATGGCGAGGGCTCGGCCAGTGTCACGGCGATGGCTCGGTCAGTGTAACGGCGAGGGATCGGTCAGGGTCACGGCGAGGGCTCGACCTGGATCACATCGCGGGCTCGGCCAGTGTCACGGCGAGGGCTCGGTCAGTGTCACGGCGAGGGCAAGGTCAGTGTCATGGCGAGGGCTCGGTCAGTGTCATGGCGAGGGCTCGGCCAGTGTAACGGCCAGGGCTCTGTCTGGTTCACGGTGATGGCTTGGTCTGGGTCATGCCGAGTGCTCCATCAGTGTCACGGCGAGGGCTCGGCCAGTGTCACGGCGAGAGCTCGGTCAGTGTAACGGCGCGGGCTCGGTCAGTTTCACGGCGAGGGCTCGGTCAGTGTCACGGCGAGGGCTAGGTCAGTGTCATGGCGAGGGCTCGGCCAGTGTAATGGCCAGGGCTCGGTCTGGTTCACGGCGATGGCTTGGTCTGGGTCACGGCGAGGGCTCCGTCAGTGTCACGGTGAGGGCTCGAACAGTGTCATGGCCAGGGCTCGGTCCGGGTCATGGCGATGACTCAATCTGGGTCATGGCGAGGCCTCGGTCAGGGTAATGGCGAGGCCTCGGTCAGGGTCACGGCGAGGGCTCGGTGAGGGTCACGGCAAGGGCTCGGACAGTGTCACGGCGAGGGCTCGGTCCGTGTCACGGCGAGGGCTTGGTCCGTGCCACGGTGAGGGCTCGGTCCCTGTCACGGCGAGGGCTCGGTCCGTGTCACGGCGAGGGCTCGGTCAGTGTCACGGCGAGTGCTCGGTCCGGGTCACGGCGAGGGCTCGGTTTGGGTTACGGTGAGTGCTCGGCCTGGGTCAGGGCGCGGGCTCGGCCAGTGTCACGGCGACGGCTCCGTCAGTGTCATGGCGAGGGCTAGGTCAGTGTCACGGCGAGAGCTTGGTCAGTGTCACGGCGAGGGCTCGGCCAGTGTCACGGCGAGGGCTCGGTCAGTGTAACGGCGAGGGATCGGTCAGGGTCACGCTGAGGGCTCAGACTGGGTCACGGCGCGGGCTCGGCCAGTGTCACGGTGAGGGCTCGGTCAGTGTCACGGCGAGGGCTCGGCCAGTGTCACGGCCAGGGCTCGGTCTGGGTCACGGCAATGGCTCAATCTGGGTCACGGCGAGACCTCGGTCAGGGTCATGGCGAGGCCTCGGTCAGGGTCACGGCGAAGGCTCGGTGAGGGTCACGGCAAGGGCTCAGACAGTGTCACGGCGAGGGCTCGGTCCGTGTCACGGCGAGGGCTCGGTCCGTGTCATGGCGAGGGCTCGGTCCCTGCCAGGGCGAGGGCTCGGTCAGTGTAACGGCGAGGGATCGGTCAGGGTCACGGTGAGGGCTTGGCCTGGGTCACGTCTCGGGCTCAGCCAGTGTCATGGCGAGGGCTCGGTCAGTGTCATGGCGAGGGCTCGGGCAGTATCGCGGCCACGGCTCGGTCTGGGTCACGGCGATGGCTTGGTCTGGGTCACGGCGAGGGCTCAGTCAGTGTCACGGCGAGGGGTCGGCCAGTGTAACGGCCAGGGCTCGGTCTGGTTCACGGCGATGGCTTGGTCTGGGTCATGGCGAGGGCTCCGTCAGTGTCACGGCGAGGGCTCAGCCAGTGTCACGGCCAGGGCTCGGTCTGGGTCACGGCAATGGCTCAATCTGGGTCATGGCGAGGCCTCGGTCAGGGTCACGGCGAGGCCTCGGTCAGGGTCACGGCGAGGGCTCGGTGAGGGTCACGGCGAGGGCTCGGTCCGTGTCACGGCGCGGGCTCGGTCCGTGTCACGGCGATGGCTCGGTCCGTGTCACGGCGAGCGCTCGGTCAGGGTCTCGGCGAGGGCTCGGTCCCTGTCACGGCGAGGGCTCGGTCAGTGTCAAGGCGAGGGCTCGGTCAGTGTCACGGCAAGGGCTTGGTCATTGTCACGGTGAGGGCTCGGTCAGGGTCACGGCGAATATTACGGTTAGGGTCACGGCGAATACTACGGTCAGGGTCATGGCGAGGGCTCGGTTTGGGTCACGGTGAGAGCTCGGCCTGGGTCACGGCGCGGGCTCGGCCAGTGTCACGGCGAGGGCTCGGTCAGTGTCACGGCGAGGGCTAGGTCAGTGTCATGGCGAGGGCTCGGTCAGTGTCATGGCGAGGGCTCGACCAGTGTCGCGGCCTGGTCTCGGTCTGGGTCACGGCGATGGCTAGGTCTGGGTCACGGCGAGGGCTCAGTCAGTGTCACGGCGAGGGCTCGGCCAGTGTAACGGCCAGGGCTCGGTCTGGGTCACGGCGATGGCTCCGTCTGGTTCACGGCGAGGCCTCGGTCAGGGTCATGGCGAGGCCTCTGTCAGGGTCACGGCGAGGGCTCGGTGAGGGTCACGGCGAGGGCTTGGTCAGTGTCACGGCGAGGGCTCGGTCCGTGTCACGGCGAGGGATCGGTCCGTGTCATGGGGAGGGCTCGGTCCCTGTCACGGCGAGGGCTCGGTCTGTGTCACGGCGAGGGCTCGGTCAGTGTCACGGCGAGTGCTCGGTCAGGGTCATGGCGAGCGCTCGGTCAGGGTCTCAGCGAGGGATTGGTCAGGGCGAGGGCTCGGTCAGTGTCACGGCGAGGACTCGGTCCGTGTCACGGCGAGGGCTCGGTCCGTGTCACGGCGAGGGCTTGGTCAGTGTCATGGCGAGTGCGCGGTCATGGTCAGGGCGAGTGCTCGGTCAGGGTCACGGCGAGGGCTCGGTCATGGTCAGGGTGAGGGATAGGTCAGCATCATGGCGAGGGCTCGGTCAGTGTCACGGCGAGGGCAGGGTCAGTGTCTCGGCGAGGGCTCGGTCAGTGTCAAGGCGAGGGCTCGGTCAGTGTCACAGCGAGGGCTAGGTCAGTGTCACGGCGAGCTAGGTCAGAGTCACGGCGAGGGCTCGGCCAGTGTTACGGTGAGGGCTCGGTCAGTGTCAGGGCGAGGGCTCGGTCCGTGTCACGGCGAGGGCTCGGTCCGTGTCACGGCGAGGGCTCGGTCCGTGTCACGGCGAGGGCTCGGCCAGTGTCACGGCGAGGGCTCGGCCAGTGTCACGGCGAGTGCTCAGTCAGGATCAAGGCGAGCGCTCGGTCAGGGTTTCGGTGAGGGCTCGGTCATGGTCAGGGCGAGGGCTCGGTCAGTGTCACAGCCAGGGCTCGGTGAGGGTCACGGCGAGGGCTCGGTCCATGTCACGGCGAGGGCTCGGTCCGTGTCACGGCGATGACTCGGTCCGTGTCACGGCGAGAGCTCGGTCAGTGTCATGGCGAGTGCTCGGTCAGGGTCATGGCGAACGCTCGGTCAGGGTCTCGGCGAGGTCTCGGTCAGGGTCACGGCAAGAGCTCGGTCAGTGTCACGGCGAGTGCTCGGTCAGGGTCATGGAGAGCGCTCGGTCAGGGTCTCGGCGAGTGCTCGGTCAGGGTCTCGGCGAGGGCTCGGTCAGTGTCAAGGCGAGGGCTCGGTCAGTGTCACGGCGAGGGCTCGGTCAGGGTGAAGGCGTTGCCTCGGGCAGGGTCACGGCGAGTTAGGTCAGAGTCACGGCGAGGGCTCGGTCAGTGTCACGGCGAGGGCTCGGTCAGTGTCACGGCGAGGGCTCGGTCCGTGTCACGGCGAGGGCTCGGTCCGTGTCACGGCGAGGGCTCGGTCCGTGTCACGGCGAGGGCTCGGTCAGTGTCACGGCGAGGGCTCGGTCCGTGTCACGGCGAGGGCTCGGTCCGTGTCACGGAGAGGGCTCGGTCCGTGACACGGCGAGGGCTCGGTCCGTGTCACGGTGAGGGTTCGGCCAGTGTCACAGCGAGAGCTCAGTCAGGGTCAAGGCGAGCGCTCGGTCAGGGTCTCGGCGAGGGCTCGGTCAGTGTCAAGGCGAGGGCTCGGTCAGTGTCACGGCGAGGGCTCGGTCAGGGTGAAGGCGTTGCCTCGGGCAGGGTCACGGCGAGTTAGGTCAGAGTCACGGCGAGGGCTCGGTCAGTGTCACGGCGAGGGCTCGGTCAGTGTCACGGCGAGGGCTTGGTCCGTGTCACGGCGAGGGCTCGGTACGTGTCACGGCGAGGGCTCGGTCCGTGTCACGGCGAGGGCTCGGTCAGTGTCACGGCGAGGGCTCGGTCCATGTCACGGCGAGGGCTCGGTCCGTGTCACGGCGAGGGCTCGGTCCGTGTCACGGAGAGGGCTCGGACCGTGTCACGGCGAGGGCTCGGTCCGTGTCACGGCGAGGGCTCGGCCAGTGTCACAGCGAGAGCTCAGTCAGGGTCAAGGCGAGCGCTCGGTCAGGGTCTCGGCGAGGGCTCGGTCATGGTCAGAGCGAGGGCTCGGTCAGTGTCAAGGCGAGGGCTCGGTCAGTGTCACAGCCAGGGCTCGGTCTGGGTCATGTCGAGGGCTCGGTCAGGGTCACGGCGAGAGCTCGGTCAGTGTCTTGCCGAGGGCTCCGTCAGGGTCACGGCGAGGGCTCGGTCAGTGTCACGGCGAGGGCTCGGTCATGGTCAGGGCTTGGGCTCGGTCAGTGTCACAGTGAGGGCTCGGTCAGTGTCACGGCGACGGCTCGGTCATTGTCACGGCGAGGGCTCGGTCCGTGTCACGGCGAGGGCGCGGTCCGTGTCACGGCGAGGGCTCGGCCAGTGTCACGGCGAGTGCTCGGTCAGGATCAAGGCGAGTGCTCGGTCAGGGTCTCGGCGAGGGCTCGGTCATGGTCAGGGCGAGGGCTCGGTCAGTTTCAGGGCGAGGGCTCGGTCAGTGTCACAGCCAGGGCTCGGCGAGGGTCACGGCGAGGGCTCGGTCAGTGTCACGGCGAGGGCTCGGTCCGTGTCACGGCGAGGGCTCGGTCCGTGTCACGGCGAAGGCTCGGTCCGTGTCACGGTGAGGGCTCGGCCAGTGTCACAGCGAGTGCTTCGTCAGGGTCAAGGCGAGCGCTCGGTCAGGGTCTCGGCGAGGGCTCGGTCCGTGTCACGGCGAGGGCTCGGTCCGTGTCACGGCGAGGGCTCGGTGCGTGTCACGGCGAGAGCTCGGTCAGTGTCACGGCGAGTGCTTGGTCAGGGTCATGGCGCGCGCTCGGTCAGGGTCTCAGTGAGGGCTTGGTCATGGTCAAGGTGAGGGCTCGGTCAGTGTCACGGCGAGGGCTCGGTCAGGGTGAAGGCGTTGCCTCGGTCAGTGTCACGGCAATGGCTCGGTCAGTGTCACGGCGAGTTAGGTCAGAGTCACGGCGAGGGCTCGGTCAGTGTCACGGCGAGGGATCGGTCAGTGTCACGGCGAGGGCTCGGCCAGTGTCACGGCGAGGGCTCGGTCAGTGTCACGGCGAGGGCTCGGTCCGTGTCACGGCGAGGGCTTGGTCCGTGTCATGGCGAGGACTCGGTCCGTGTCACGGCGAGGGCTCGGTCAGTGTCACGGCGAGGGTTCGGTCAGTGTCACGGCGAGGGCTCGGTCTTGGTCACGGCGAGGGCTCGGTCTGGGTCACGGCGAGGCCTCTGTCTGGGTCACGGCGAGGATTTGGTCTGGGTCACAGCGAGGGCTCGGTCAGAGTCACGGTGAGGGCTCGGTCAATTTCACGGCGAGGGCTCGGTATGTGTCACGGCGATGGCTCGGTCATTGTCACGGCGAGGGCTAGGTCAGCGTCATGGCGAGGGCTCGGTCAGTGTCGCGGCGAGGGCTCGGTCCGTGTCAGGGCGAGGGCTCGGTCAGTGTCACGGCGAGGGCTCAGTCAGTGTCACGGCGAGTGCTCGGTCATGGTCATGGCGAGGGCTCCTTCTGGGCCACGTCGAGGGTTCGGTCAGGGTCATGGTGAGGGCTCGGTCAGTTTCACGGCGAGGGCTCAGTCAGGGTCACGGTGAGGGCTCGGTCAGTTTCACGGCGAGGGCTCAGTCAGGGTCACGGCGGGTGCTCGGTTTGGGTCACGGCGAGGGCTCGGTCTGGGTCATGGCGAGGGCTAGGTCAGCGTCTCGCCGAGGGCTCAGTCAGTGTCTCGCCGAGGGCTCGGTCAGTGTCTCGCCGAGGGCTCAGTCAGTGTCATGGCGAGGGCTCGGTCTGGTACACGGCGAGGGCTCGGTATGTGTCACGGCGATGGCTCGGTCATTGTCACCGCGAGGGCTTGGTCCGCGTCATTGCGAGGGCTCGGTCAGTGTCAAGGCAAGGGCTGGGTGAGTGTCACAGTGAGGGCTCGGTCAGGGTCACGGCGAGGGCTCGGTCAGTGTCTCGCCGAGGGCTCGGTCAGGGTCACGGCGAGGGATCGGTCAGTGTCACGGCGAGGGCTCGGTCAGGGTCACTGCGAGGGCTCGGTCAGTGTCACGGCGAGGGCTCGCTCTGTATCATGGCGAGGGCTCGGTCAGTGTCACGGCGAATTAGGTCAGAGTCACGGAGAGGGCTCGGTCAGTGTCACGGCGAGGGCTCGGTCCGTGTCACGGCGCGGGCGCGGTCTGTGTCATGGCGAGGGCTCGGCCAGTGTCACGGCGAGTGCTCGGTCAGGATCAAGGCGAGCGCTCGGTCAGGGTATCGGCGAGGGCTCGGTCATGGTCAGGGCGAGGGCTCGGTCAGTTTCAGGGCGAGGGCTCGGTCAGTGTCTCCGCCAGGGCTCGGTCCGTGTCACGGCGAGGGCTCGGTCCGTGGCACGGCGAGGTCTCGGTCCGTGTCATGGCGAGGGCTCGG
Organism: Somniosus microcephalus; assembly: GCF_052327205.1. Taxonomy (NCBI): domain Eukaryota; kingdom Metazoa; phylum Chordata; class Chondrichthyes; order Squaliformes; family Somniosidae; genus Somniosus; species Somniosus microcephalus. The sequence goes on from NC_140996.1 coordinate 231,596,402, forward strand.
CCAGTGTCACGGCGAGCGCTCGGTCAGGGTCAAGCCGAGCGCTCGGTCAGGGTCTCGGCGAGGGCTCGGTCGTGTCACGGCGAGGGCTCGGTCCGTGTCACGGCGAGGGCTCGGTCCGTGTCACGGCGAGAGCTCGGTCAGTGTCACGGCGAGTGCTCGGTCAGGGTCAGGGCGAGCGCTCGGTCAGGGTCTCAGCGAGGGCTCGGTCAGTGTCAAGGCGAGGGCTCGGTCAGTGTCACGGCGAGGGCTCGGTCAGGGTCAGGGCGAGGGCTCGGTCAGTGTCACGGCGAGGGCTAGGTCAGTGTCAAGGCAAGTTAGGTCAGAGTCACGGCGAGGGCTCGGCCAGTGTTACGGCGAGGGCTCGGTCAGTGTCAGGGCGAGGGCTCGGTCAGTGTCACGGCGAGGGCTCGGTCAGGGTCACAGCGAGTGCTCGGTCAGGGTCACTGTGAGGGCTCGGTCTGTGTCACGGCGAGGGCTCGGTCAGTGTCAGTGTCACGGCGAGGGCTCGGTCAGGGTCCCGGTGAGGGCTCGGTCAGGGTCACGGCGAGGGCTCGGTCAGTGTCACGGCGAGAGCTCGGTCAGGGTCACGGCGAGAGCTCGGCCAGTGTCAAGGCGAGGGCTCGGTCAGTGTCACGGTGAGGGCTCGGTCAGTGTCACGGCGAGGGTTCGGTCAGTGTCACTGCGAGGGCTCGGTCAAGGTCACGGTGAGGGCTCGGTCTGGGTCACGGCGAGGGCTCTGCCAGTGTCACGGCGAGGGCTCATTCAGTGTCACGGCGAGGGCTCGGTCAGTGTCACGGCGAGGGCTCGGTCAGGGTCATGCCGAGGGCTCGGTCTGGGTCACGACGAGGGCTCGGTCAGGGTCAGGGCGAGGGCTCGGTCAGTGTCTCCGCCAGGGCTCGGTCCGTGTCACGGCGAGGGCTCGGTCCGTGGCACGGCGAGGTCTCGGTCCGTGTCATGGCGAGGGCTCGGCCAGTTTCACGGCGAGCGCTCGGTCAGGGTCAAGCCGAGCGCTCGGTCAGGGTCTCGGCGAGGGCTCGGTCGTGTCACGGCGAGGGCTCGGTCCGTGTCACGGCGAGGGCTCGGTCCGTGTCACGGCGAGAGCTCGGTCAGTGTCACGGCGAGTGCTCGGTCAGGGTCAGGGCGAGCGCTCGGTCAGGGTCTCAGCGAGGGCTCGGTCAGTGTCAAGGCGAGGGCTCGGCCAGTGTTACGGCGAGGGCTCGGTCAGTGTCAGGGCGAGGGCTCGGTCAGTGTCACGGCGAGGGCTCGGTCAGGGTCACAGCGAGTGCTCGGTCAGGGTCACTGTGAGGGCTCGGTCTGTGTCACGGCGAGGGCTCGGTCAGTGTCAGTGTCACGGCGAGGGCTCGGTCAGGGTCCCGGTGAGGGCTCGGTCAGGGTCACGGCGAGGGCTCGGTCAGTGTCACGGCGAGAGCTCGGTCAGGGTCACGGCGAGAGCTCGGCCAGTGTCAAGGCGAGGGCTCGGTCAGTGTCACGGTGAGGGCTCGGTCAGTGTCACGGCGAGGGTTCGGTCAGTGTCACTGCGAGGGCTCGGTCAAGGTCACGGTGAGGGCTCGGTCTGGGTCACGGCGAGGGCTCTGCCAGTGTCACGGCGAGGGCTCATTCAGTGTCACGGCGAGGGCTCGGTCAGTGTCACGGCGAGGGCTCGGTCAGGGTCATGCCGAGGGCTCGGTCTGGGTCACGACGAGGGCTCGGTCAGGGTCAGGGCGAGGGCTCGGTCAGTGTCACGGCGAGGGCTAGGTCAGTGTCACGGCAAGTTAGGTCAGAGTCACGGCGAGGGCTCGGCCAGTGTTACGGCGAGGGCTCGGTCAGTGTCAGGGCGAGGGCTCGGTCAGTGTCTCGGCGAGGGCTCGGTCAGGCTCACAGCGAGGGCTCGGTCCGTGTCATAGCGAGAGCTCGGTCAGTGTCACGGCGAGTGCTCGGTCAGGGTCATGGCGAGCGCTCGGTCAGGGTCTCAGCGAGGGCTCGGTCAGTATCAAGGCAAGGGCTCGGTCAGTGTCACGGCGAGGTCTCGGTCAGGGTGAGGGCGTTGCCTCGGTCAGGGTTACGGTGAGGGCTCGGTCTGTATCATGGCGAGGGCTCGGTCCGTGTCACGGTGATGGCTCGGCCAGTGTCACAGCGAGAGCTCAGTCAGGGTCAAGGCGAGCGCTCGGTCAGGGTCTCAGCGAGGGCTCGGTCATGGTCAGAGCGAGGGCTCGGTCAGTGTCAAGGCGAGGGCTCGGTCTGGGTCATGTCGAGGGCTCGGTCAGGGTCACGGCGAGAGCTCGGTCAGTGTCTCGCCGAGGGCTCCGTCAGGGTCACGGCGAGGGCTCGGTCAGTGTCACGGCGAGGGCTCCGTCATGGTCAGGGCTTGGGCTCGGTCAGTGTCACAGTGAGGGCTCGGTCAGTGTCACGGCGACGGCTCGGTCATTGTCACGGCGAGGGCTCGGTCAGGGCCACGGCGAGGGCTCGGTGAGGGTCACGGCCAGGGCTCGGTCTGGGTCACGGCGATGGCTCAATCTGGGTCATGGCGAGGCCTCGGTCAGGGTCACGGCGAGGCCTCGGTCAGGTTCACGGCGAGGGCTCGGTGAGGGTCACGGCGAGGGCTCGGTCTGTGTCACGGCGAGGGCTCGGTCCGTGTCACGGCGAGGGCTCGGTCCCTGTCACGGCGAGGGCTCGGTCCGTGTCACGGCGAGCGCTCGGTCAGGGTCTCGGCGAGGGCTCGGTCCCTGTCACGGCGAGGGCTCGGTCAGTGTCAAGGCGAGGGCTCGGTCAGTGTCACGGCAAGGGCTTGGTCATTGTCACGGTGAGGGCTCGGTCAGGGTCACGGCGAATATTACGGTCAGGGTCACGGCGAATACTACGGTCAGGGTCACGGCGAAGGCTCGGTTTGGGTCACGGTGAGAGCTCGGCCTGGGTCACGGCGCGGGCTCGGCCAGTGTCACGGCGAGGGCTCGGTCAGTGTCACGGCGAGGGCTAGGTCAGTGTCATGGCGAGGGCTCGGTCAGTGTCATGGCGAGGGCTCGACCAGTGTCGCGGCCTGGGCTCGGTCTGGGTCACGGCGATGGCTAGGTCTGGGTCACGGCGAGGGCTCAGTCAGTGTCACGGCGAGGGCTCGGCCAGTTTAACGGCCAGGGCTCGGTCTGGGTCACGGCGATGGCTCCGTCTGGTTCACGGCGAGGCCTCGGTCAGGGTCATGGCGAGGCCTCTGTCAGGGTCACGGCGAGGGCTCGGTGAGGGTCACGGCGAGGGCTCGGTCAGTGTCACGGCGAGGGCTCGGTCCGTGTCACGGCGAGGGCTCGGTCCGTGTCACGGCGAGGACTCGGTCCGTGTCACGGCGAGGGCTCGGTCAGCGTCACAGCGAGGGTTCGGTCAGTGTCACGGCGAGGGCTCGGTCTTGGTCACGGCGAGGGCTCAGTCTGGGTCACGACGAGGCCTCTGCCTGGGTCACGGCGAGGATTTGGTCTGGGTCACAGCGAGTGCTCGGCCAGAGTCACGGTGAGGGCTCGGTCAATTTCACGGCGAGGGCTCGGCCAGGGTCACGGCGAGGGCTCGGTATGTGTCACGGCAATGGCTCGGTCATTGTCACGGCGAGGGCTAGGTCAGCGTCATGGCGAGGGCTCGGTCAGTGTCGCGGCGAGGGCTCGGTCCGTGTCAGGGCGAGGGCTCGGTCAGTGTCACGGCGAGGGCTCAGTCAGTGTCACGGCGAGTGCTCGGTCATGGTCATGGCGAGGGCTCCTTCTGGGCCACGTCGAGGGTTCGGTCAGGGTCATGGTGAGGGCTCGGTCAGTTCCATGGCGAGGGCTCAGTCAGGGTCACGGTGAGGGCTCGGTCAGTTTCACGGCGAGGGCTCAGTCAGGGTCACGGCGGGTGCTCGGTTTGGGTCACGGCGAGGGCTCGGTCTGGGTCACGGCGAGGGCTAGGTCAGCGTCTCGCCGAGGGCTCAGTCAGTGTCTTGCCGAGGGCTCGGTCAGTGTCTCGCCGAGGGCTCAGTCAGTGTCATGGCGAGGGCTCGGTCTGGGGCACGGCGAGGGCTCGGTATGTGTCACGGCGATGGCTCGGTCATTGTCACTGCGAGGACTTGGTCCGCGTCATTGCGAGGGCTCGGTCAGTGTCAAGGCAGGGGCTGGGTGAGTGTCACAGTGAGGGCTCGGTCAGGGTCACGGCGAGGGCTCGGTCAGTGTCTCGCCGAGGGCTCGGTCAGGGTCACGGCGAGGGATCGGTCAGTGTCACGGCGAGGGCTCGGTCAGGGTCACTGCGAGGGCTCGGTCAGTGTCACGGCGAGGGCTCGCTCTGTATCATGGCGAGGGCTCAGTCAGTGTCACGGCGATTTAGGTCAGAGTCACGGAGAGGGCTCGGTCAGTGTCACGGCGAGGGCTCGGTCCGTGTCACGGCGAGGGCTCGGTCCGTGTCACGGCGCGGGCGCGGTCTGTGTCACGGCGAGGGCTCGGCCAGTGTCACGGCGAGTGCTCGGTCAGGATCAAGGCGAGCGCTCGGTCAGGGTCTCGGCGAGGGCTCGGTCATGGTCAGGGCGAGGGCTCGGTCAGTTTCAGGGCGAGGGCTCGGTCAGTGTCACCGCCAGGGCTCGGTGAGGGTCACGGCGAGGGCTCGATCCGTGTCACGGCGAGGGCTCGGTCCGTGTCACGGCGAGGGCTCGGCCAGCGTCACGGCGAGGGCTCGGTCAGTGTCACGGCGAGGGCTCGGTCCGTGTCACGGCGAGGGCTCGGTCCGTGGCACGGCGAGGGCTCGGTCCGTGTCACGGTGAGGGCTCGGCCAGTGTCACGGCGAGCGCTCGGTCAGGGTCAAGGCGAGCGCTCGGTCAGGGTCTCGGCGAGGGCTCGGTCGTGTCACGGCGAGGGCTCGGTCCGTGTCACGGCGAGGGCTCGGTCCGTGTCACGGCGAGAGCTCAGTCAGTGTCACGGCGAGTGCTCGGTCAGGGTCAGGGCGAGCGCTCGGTCAGGGTCTCAGCGAGGGCTCGGTCAGTGTCAAAGCGAGGGCTCGGTCAGTGTCACGGCGAGGGCTCGGTCAGGGTCAGGGCGAGGGCTCGGCCAGTGTCACGGCGAGTGCTCCGTCAGGATCAACGCGAGCGCTCGGTCAGGGTCTCGGCGAGGGCTCGGTCATGGTCAGGGCGAGGGCTCGGTCAGTTTCAGGGCGAGGGCTCGGTCAGTGTCACAGCCAGGGCTCGGTGAGGGTCACGGCGAGGGCTCGGTCCGTGTCACGGCGAGGGCTCGGTCCGTGTCACGGCGATGACTCGGTCCGTGTCACGGCGAGAGCTCGGTCAGTGTCACGGCGAGTGCTCGGTCAGGGTCATGGCGAACGCTCGGTCAGGGTCTCGGCGAGGTCTCGGTCAAGGTCACGGCAAGAGCTCGGTCAGTGTCACGGCGAGTGCTCGGTCAGGGTCATGGCGAGCGCTCGGTCAGGGTCTCGGCGAGGGCTCGGTCAGTGTCAAGGCGAGGGCTCGGTCAGTGTCACGGCGAGGGCTCGGTCAGGGTGAAGGCGTTGCCTCGGGCAGGGTCACGGCGAGTTAGGTCAGAGTCACGGCGAGGGCTCGGTCAGTGTCACGGCAACGGCTCGGTCAGTGTCACGGCGAGGGCTCGGTCCGTGTCACGGCGAGGGCTCGGTCCGTGTCACGGCGAGGGCTCGGCCAGTGTCACGGCGAGGGCTCGGTCCGTGTCACGGCGAGGGCTCGGTCCGTGTCACGGCGAGGGCTCGGTCCGTGTCACGGCGAGGACTCGGTCCGTGTCACGGCGAGGGCTCGGTCCGTGTCACGGAGAGGGCTCGGTCCGTGTCACGGCGAGGGCTCGGTCCGTGTCACGGTGAGGGCTCGGCCAGTGTCACAACGAGAGCTCAGTCCGTGTCACGGCGAGCGCTCGGTCAGGGTCTCGGCGAGGGCTCGGTCATGGTCAGAGCGAGGGCTCGGTCAGTGTCAAGGCGAGGGCTCGGTCAGTGTCACAGCCAGGGCTCGGTCTGGGTCATGTCGAGGGCTCGGTCAGTGTCACGGCGAGGGCTCGGTCATGGTCAGGGCTTGGGCTCGGTCAGTGTCACAGTGAGGGCTCGGTCAGTGTCACGGCGACGGCTCGGTCATTGTCACGGCGAGGGCTCGGTCAGTGCCACGGCGATGGCTCGGTCCGTGTCACGGCGAGGGCTCGGTCTGTGTCACGGCGAGGGCGCGGCCCGTGTCACGGCGAGGGCTCGGCCAGTGTCACGGCGAGTGCTCGGTCAGGATCAAGGCGAGTGCTCGGTCAGGGTCTCGGCGAGGGCTCGGTCATGGTCAGGGCGAGGGCTCGGTCAGTTTCAGGGCGAGGGCTCGGTCAGTGTCACAGCCAGGGCTCGGCGAGGGTCACGGCGAGGGCTCGGTCAGTGTCACGGCGAGGGCTCGGTCCGTGTCACGGCGAGGGCTCGGTCCGTGTCACGGCGAAGGCTCGGTCCGTGTCACGGCGAGGGCTCGGCCAGTGTCACGGCGAGTGCTGCGTCAGGGTCAAGGCGAGCGCTCGGTCAGGGTCTCGGCGAGGGCTCGGTCCGTGTCACGGCGAGGGCTCGGTCCGTGTCACGGCGAGGGCTCGGTCCGTGTCACGGCGAGGGCTCGGTGCGTGTCACGGCGAGAGCTCGGTCAGTGTCACGGCGAGTGCTTGGTCAGGGTCACGGCGAGGGCTCGGTGCGTGTCACGGCGAGAGCTCGGTCAGTGTCACGGCGAGTGCTTGGTCAGGGTCATGGCGCGCGCTCGGTCACGGTCTCAGTGAGGGCTTGGTCATGGTCAGGGCGAGGGCTCGGTCAGTGTCAAGGTGAGGGCTCGGTCAGTGTCACGGCGAGGGCTCGGTCAGGGTGAAGGCGTTGCCTCGGTCAGTGTCACGGCAATGGCTCGGTCAGTGTCACGGCGAGTTAGGTCAGAGTCACGGCGAGGGCTCGGTCAGTGTCACGGCGAGGGATCGGACAGTGTCACGGCGAGGGCTCGGCCAGTGTCACGGCGAGGGCTCGGTCAGTGTCACGGCGAGGCCTCGGTCCGTGTCACGGCGAGGGCTCGGTCCGTGTCACGGCGAGGGCTCGGTCCGTGTCACGGCGAGGGCTCGGTCCGTGTCACGGCGAGGGCTCGGTCCGTGTCACGGAGAGGGCTCGGTCCGTGTCACGGCGAGGGCTCGGTCCGTGTCACGGTGAGGGCTCGGCCAGTGTCACAACGAGAGCTCAGTCCGTGTCACGGCGAGCGCTCGGTCAGGGTCTCGGCGAGGGCTCGGTCATGGTCAGAGCGAGGGCTCGGTCAGTGTCAAGGCGAGGGCTCGGTCAGTGTCACAGCCAGGGCTCGGTCTGGGTCATGTCGAGGGCTCGGTCAGTGTCACGGCGAGGGCTCGGTCATGGTCAGGGCTTGGGCTCGGTCAGTGTCACAGTGAGGGCTCGGTCAGTGTCACGGCGACGGCTCGGTCATTGTCACGGCGAGGGCTCGGTCAGTGCCACGGCGATGGCTCGGTCCGTGTCACGGCGAGGGCTCGGTCTGTGTCACGGCGAGGGCGCGGCCCGTGTCACGGCGAGGGCTCGGCCAGTGTCACGGCGAGTGCTCGGTCAGGATCAAGGCGAGTGCTCGGTCAGGGTCTCGGCGAGGGCTCGGTCATGGTCAGGGCGAGGGCTCGGTCAGTTTCAGGGCGAGGGCTCGGTCAGTGTCACAGCCAGGGCTCGGCGAGGGTCACGGCGAGGGCTCGGTCAGTGTCACGGCGAGGGCTCGGTCCGTGTCACGGCGAGGGCTCGGTCCGTGTCACGGCGAAGGCTCGGTCCGTGTCACGGCGAGGGCTCGGCCAGTGTCACGGCGAGTGCTGCGTCAGGGTCAAGGCGAGCGCTCGGTCAGGGTCTCGGCGAGGGCTTGGTCCGTGTCACGGCGAGGGCTCGGTCCGTGTCACGGCGAGGGCTCGGTCCGTGTCACGGCGAGGGCTCGGTGCGTGTCACGGCGAGAGCTCGGTCAGTGTCACGGCGAGTGCTTGGTCAGGGTCACGGCGAGGGCTCGGTGCGTGTCACGGCGAGAGCTCGGTCAGTGTCACGGCGAGTGCTTGGTCAGGGTCATGGCGCGCGCTCGGTCACGGTCTCAGTGAGGGCTTGGTCATGGTCAGGGCGAGGGCTCGGTCAGTGTCAAGGTGAGGGCTCGGTCAGTGTCACGGCGAGGGCTCGGTCAGGGTGAAGGCGTTGCCTCGGTCAGTGTCACGGCAATGGCTCGGTCAGTGTCACGGCGAGTTAGGTCAGAGTCACGGCGAGGGCTCGGTCAGTGTCACGGCGAGGGATCGGACAGTGTCACGGCGAGGGCTCGGCCAGTGTCACGGCGAGGGCTCGGTCAGTGTCACGGCGAGGGCTCGGTCCGTGTCACGGCGAGGGCTCGGTCCGTGTCAAGGCAAGGACTCGGTCCGTGTCACGGCGAGGGCTCGGTCAGTGTCACGGCGAGGGTTCGGTCAGTGTCACGGCGAGGGCTCGGTCTTGGTCACGGCGAGGGCTCGGTCTGGGTCACGGCGAGGCGTCTGTCTGGGTCACGGCGAGGATTTGGTCTGGGTCACAGCGAGGGCTCGGTCAGAGTCACGGTGAGGGCTCGGTCAATTTCACGGCGAGGGCTCGGCCAGGGTCACGGCGAGGGCTCGGTATGTGTCACGGCGATGGCTCGGTCATTGTCACGGCGAGGGCTCATTCAGTGTCACGGCGAGAGCTCGGTCAGTGTCACGGCGAGGGCTCGGTCAGGGTCATGCCGAGGGCTCGGTCTGGGTCACTGCGAGGGCTCGGTCAGTGTCACGGCGAGGGCTCGCTCTGTATCATGGCGAGGGCTCAGTCAGTGTCACGGCGATTTAGGTCAGAGTCACGGAGAGGGCTCGGTCAGTGTCACGGCGAGGGCTCGGTCCGTGTCACGGCGAGGGCTCGGTCCGTGTCACGGCGCGGGCGCGGTCTGTGTCACGGCGAGGGCTCGGCCAGTGTCACGGCGAGTGCTCGGTCAGGATCAAGGCGAGCGCTCGGTCAGGGTCTCGGCGAGGGCTCGGTCATGGTCAGGGCGAGGGCTCGGTCAGTTTCAGGGCGAGGGCTCGGTCAGTGTCACCGTCAGGGCTCGGTGAGGGTCACGGCGAGGGCTCGATCCGTGTCACGGCGAGGGCTCGGTCCGTGTCACGGCGAGGGCTCGGCCAGCGTCACGGCGAGGGCTCGGTCAGTGTCACGGCGAGGGCTCGGTCCGTGTCACGGCGAGGGCTCGGTCCGTGGCACGGCGAGGGCTCGGTCCGTGTCACGGTGAGGGCTCGGCCAGTGTCACGGCGAGCGCTCGGTCAGGGTCAAGGCGAGTGCTCGGTCAGGGTCTCGGCGAGGGCTCGGTCGTGTCACGGCGAGGGCTCGGTCCGTGTCACGGCGAGGGCTCGGTCCGTGTCACGGCGAGAGCTCAGTCAGTGTCACGGCGAGTGCTCGGTCAGGGTCAGGGCGAGCGCTCGGTCAGGGTCTCAGCGAGGGCTCGGTCAGTGTCAAAGCGAGGGCTCGGTCAGTGTCACGGCGAGGGCTCGGTCAGGGTCAGGGCGAGGGCTCGGCCAGTGTCACGGCGAGTGCTCCGTCAGGATCAAGGCGAGCGCTCGGTCAGGGTCTCGGCGAGGGCTCGGTCATGGTCAGGGCGAGGGCTCGGTCAGTTTCAGGGCGAGGGCTCGGTCAGTGTCACAGCCAGGGCTCGGTGAGGGTCACGGCGAGGGCTCGGTCCGTGTCACGGCGAGGGCTCGGTCCGTGTCACGGCGATGACTCGGTCCGTGTCACGGCGAGAGCTCGGTCAGTGTCACGGCGAGTGCTCGGTCAGGGTCATGGCGAACGCTCGGTCAGGGTCTCGGCGAGGTCTCGGTCAAGGTCACGGCAAGAGCTCGGTCAGTGTCACGGCGAGTGCTCAGTCAGGGTCATGGCGAGCGCTCGGTCAGGGTCTCGGCGAGGGCTCGGTCAGTGTCAAGGCGAGGGCTCGGTCAGTGTCACGGTGAGGGCTCGGTCAGGGTGAAGGCGTTGCCTCGGGCAGGGTCACGGCGAGTTAGGTCAGAGTCACGGCGAGGGCTCGGTCAGTGTCACGGCAACGACTCGGTCAGTGTCACGGCGAGGGCTCGGTCCGTGTCACGGCGAGGGCTCGGTCCGTGTCACGGCGAGGGCTCGGCCAGTGTCACGGCGAGGGCTCGGTCCGTGTCACGGCGAGGGCTCGGTCCGTGTCACGGCGAGGGCTCGGTCCGTGTCACGGCGAGGGCTCGGTCCGTGTCACGGCGAGGGCTCGGTCCGTGTCACGGAGAGGGCTCGGTCCGTGTCACGGCGAGGGCTCGGTCCGTGTCACGGTGAGGGCTCGGCCAGTGTCACAACGAGAGCTCAGTCCGTGTCACGGCGAGCGCTCGGTCAGGGTCTCGGCGAGGGCTCGGTCATGGTCAGAGCGAGGGCTCGGTCAGTGTCAAGGCGAGGGCTCGGTCAGTGTCACAGCCAGGGCTCGGTCTGGGTCATGTCGAGGGCTCGGTCAGTGTCACGGCGAGGGCTCGGTCATGGTCAGGGCTTGGGCTCGGTCAGTGTCACAGTGAGGGCTCGGTCAGTGTCACGGCGACGGCTCGGTCATTGTCACGGCGAGGGCTCGGTCAGTGCCACGGCGATGGCTCGGTCCGTGTCACGGCGAGGGCTCGGTCTGTGTCACGGCGAGGGCTCGGTCTGTGTCACGGCGAGGGCACGGTCAGTGCCACGGCGATGGCTCGGTCCGTGTCACGGCGATGGCTCGGTCCGTGTCACGGCGAGGGCTCGGTCTGTGTCACGGCGAGGGCGCGGCCCGTGTCACGGCGAGGGCTCGGCCAGTGTCACGGCGAGTGCTCGGTCAGGATCAAGGCGAGTGCTCGGTCAGGGTCTCGGCGAGGGCTCGGTCATGGTCAGGGCGAGGGCTCGGTCAGTTTCAGGGCGAGGGCTCGGTCAGTGTCACAGCCAGGGCTCGGCGAGGGTCACGGCGAGGGCTCGGTCAGTGTCACGGCGAGGGCTCGGTCCGTGTCACGGCGAGGGCTCGGTCCGTGTCACGGCGAAGGCTCGGTCCGTGTCACGGCGAGGGCTCGGCCAGTGTCACGGCGAGTGCTGCGTCAGGGTCAAGGCGAGCGCTCGGTCAGGGTCTCGGCGAGGGCTTGGTCCGTGTCACGGCGAGGGCTCGGTCCGTGTCACGGCGAGGGCTCGGTGCGTGTCACGGCGAGAGCTCGGTCAGTGTCACGGCGAGTGCTTGGTCAGGGTCACGGCGAGGGCTTGGTCAGGGTCACGGCGAGGGCTCGGTGCGTGTCACGGCGAGAGCTCGGTCAGTGTCACGGCGAGTGCTTGGTCAGGGTCATGGCGCGCGCTCGGTCAGGGTCTCAGTGAGGGCTTGGTCATGGTCAGGGCGAGGGCTCGGTCAGTGTCACTGTGAGGGCTCGGTCAGTGTCACGGCGAGGGCTCGGTCAGGGTGAAGGCGTTGCCTCGGTCAGTGTCACGGCAATGGCTCGGTCAGTGTCACGGCGAGTTAGGTCAGAGTCACGGCGAGGGCTCGGTCAGTGTCACGGCGAGGGATCGGACAGTGTCACGGCGAGGGCTCGGCCAGTGTCACGGCGAGGGCTCGGTCAGTGTCACGGCGAGGGCTCGGTCCGTGTCACGGCGAGGGCTCGGTCCGTGTCAAGGCAAGGACTCGGTCCGTGTCACGGCGAGGGCTCGGTCAGTGTCACGGCGAGGGTTCGGTCAGTGTCACGGCGAGGGCTCGGTCTTGGTCACGGCGAGGGCTCGGTCTGGGTCACGGCGAGGCGTCTGTCTGGGTCACGGCGAGGATTTGGTCTGGGTCACAGCGAGGGCTCGGTCAGAGTCACGGTGAGGGCTCGGTCAATTTCACGGCGAGGGCTCGGCCAGGGTCACGGCGAGGGCTCGGTATGTGTCACGGCGATGGCTCGGTCATTGTCACGGCGAGGGCTCATTCAGTGTCACGGCGAGAGCTCGGTCAGTGTCACGGCGAGGGCTCGGTCAGGGTCATGCCGAGGGCTCGGTCTGGGTCACGACGAGGGCTCGGTCAGGGTCAGGGCGAGGGCTCGGTCAGTGTCACGGCGAGGGCTAGGTCAGTGTCACGGCAAGTTAGGTCAGAGTCACGGCGAGGGCTCGGCCAGTGTTACGGCGAGGGCTCGGTCAGTGTCAGGGCGAGGGCTCGGTCAGTGTCTCGGCGAGGGCTCGGTCAGGCTCACAGCGAGGGCTCGGTCCGTGCCATGGCGAGAGCTCGGTCAGTGTCACGGCGAGTGCTCGGTCAGGGTCATGGCGAGCGCTCGGTCAGGGTCTCAGCGAGGGCTCGGTCAGTGTCAAGGCAAGGGCTCGGTCAGTGTCACGGCGAGGTCTCGGTCAGGGTGAGGGCGTTGCCTCGGTCAGGGTTACGGTGAGGGCTCGGTCTGTATCATGGCGAGGGCTCGGTCCGTGTCACGGTGAGGGCTCGGCCAGTGTCACAGCGAGAGCTCAGTCAGGGTCAAGGCGAGCGCTCGGTCAGGGTCTCGGCGAGGGCTCGGTCATGGTCAGAGCGAGGGCTCGGTCAGTGTCACGGCGAGGGCTCGGTCCGTGTCACGGCGAGGGCTCAGTCCCTGTCACGGCGAGGGCTCGGTCCGTGTCACGGCGAGCGCTCGGTCAGGGTCACGGCGAGAGCTCGGTCAGTGTCTCGCCGAGGGCTCCGTCAGGGTCACGGCAAGGGCTCGGTCAGTGTCACGGCGAGGGCTCCGTCATGGTCAGGGCTTGGGCTCGGTCAGTGTCACAGTGAGGGCTCGGTCAGTGGCACGGCGACGGCTCGGTCATTGTCACGGCGAGGGCTCGGTCAGGGCCACGGCGAGGGCTCGGTGAGGGTCACGGCCAGGGCTCGGTCTGGGTCACGGCGATGGCTCAATCTGGGTCATGGCGAGGCCTCGGTCAGGGTCACGGCGAGGCCTCGGTCAGGGTCACGGCGAGGGCTCGGTGAGGGTCACAGCGAGGGCTCGGTCTGTGTCACGGCGAGGGCTCGGTCCGTGTCACGGCGAGGGCTCGGTCCGTGTCACGGCGAGGGCTCGGTCCGTGTCACGGCGAGGGCTCGGTCCCTGTCACGGCGAGGGCTCGGTCCGTGTCACGGCGAGCGCTCGGTCAGGGTCTCGGCGAGGGCTCGGTCCCTGTCACGGCGAGGGCTCGGTCAGTGTCAAGGCGAGGGCTCGGTCAGTGTCACGGCAAGGGCTTGGTCATTGTCACGGTGAGGGCTCGGTCAGGGTCACGGCGAATATTACGGTCAGGGTCACGGCGAATACTACGGTCAGGGTCACGGCGAGGGCTCGGTTTGGGTCACGGTGAGAGCTCGGCCTGGGTCACGGCGCGGGCTCGGCCAGTGTCACGGCGAGGGCTCGGTCAGTGTCACGGCGAGGGCTAGGTCAGTGTCATGGCGAGGGCTCGGTCAGTGTCATGGCGAGGGCTCGACCAGTGTCGCGGCCTGGGCTCGGTCTGGGTCACGGCGATGGCTAGGTCTGGGTCACGGCGAGGGCTCAGTCAGTGTCACGGCGAGGGCTCGGCCAGTGTAACGGCCAGGGCTCGGTCTGGGTCACGGCGATGGCTCCGTCTGGTTCACGGCGAGGCCTCGGTCAGGGTCATGGCGAGGCCTCTGTCAGGGTCACGGCGAGGGCTCGGTGAGGGTCACGGCGAGGGCTCGGTCAGTGTCACGGCGAGGGCTCGGTCCGTGTCACGGCGAGGGCTCGGTCCGTGTCATGGCGAGGACTCGGTCCGTGTCACGGCGAGGGCTCGGTCAGCGTCACGGCGAGGGTTCGGTCAGTGTCACGGCGAGGGCTCGGTCTTGGTCACGGCGAGGGCTCGGTCTGGGTCACGGCGAGGCCTCTGCCTGGGTCACGGCGAGGATTTGGTCTGGGTCACAGCGAGTGCTCGGCCAGAGTCACGGTGAGGGCTCGGTCAATTTCACGGCGAGGGCTCGGCCAGGGTCACGGCGAGGGCTCGGTATGTGTCACGGCAATGGCTCGGTCATTGTCACGGCGAGGGCTAGGTCAGCGTCATGGCGAGGGCTCGGTCAGTGTCGCGGCGAGGGCTCGGTCCGTGTCAGGGCGAGGGCTCGGTCAGTGTCACGGCGAGGGCTCAGTCAGTGTCACAGCGAGTGCTCGGTCATGGTCATGGCGAGGGCTCCTTCTGGGCCACGTCGAGGGTTCGGTCAGGGTCATGGTGAGGGCTCGGTCAGTTCCACGGCGAGGGCTCAGTCAGGGTCACGGTGAGGGCTCGGTCAGTTTCACGGCGAGGGCTCAGTCAGGGTCACGGCGGGTGCTCGGTTTGGGTCACGCCGAGGGCTCAGTCAGTGTCTTGCCGAGGGCTCGGTCAGTGTCTCGCCGAGGGCTCAGTCAGTGTCATGGCGAGGGCTCGGTCTGGGGCACGGCGAGGGCTCGGTATGTGTCACGGCGATGGCTCGGTCATTGTCACTGCGAGGGCTTGGTCCGCGTCATTGCGAGGGCTCGGTCAGTGTCAAGGCAGGGGCTGGGTGAGTGTCACAGTGAGGGCTCGGTCAGGGTCACGGCGAGGGCTCGGTCAGTGTCTCGCCGAGGGCTCGGTCAGGGTCACGGCGAGGGCTCGGTCAGTGTCTCGCCGAGGGCTCGGTCAGGGTCACTGCGAGAGCTCGGTCAGTGTCACGGCGAGGGCTCGCTCTGTATCATGGCGAGGGCTCGGTCAGTGTCACGGCGAATTAGGTCAGAGTCACGGAGAGGGCTCGGTCAGTGTCACGGCGAGGGCTCGGTCCGTGTCACGGCGAGGGCTCGGTCCGTGTCACGGCGCGGGCGCGGTCTGTGTCACGGCGAGGGCTCGGCCAGTGTCACGGCGAGTGCTCGGTCAGGATCAAGGCGAGCGCTCGGTCAGGGTCTCGGCGAGGGCTTGGTCATGGTCAGGGCGAGGGCTCGGTCAGTTTCAGGGCGAGGGCTCGGTCAGTGTCACCGCCAGGGCTCGGTGAGGGTCACGGCGAGGGCTCGATCCGTGTCACGGCGAGGGCTCGGTCCGTGTCACGGCGAGGGCTCGGCCAGCGTCACGGCGATGGCTCGGTCAGTGTCACGGCGAGGGCTCGGTCCGTGTCACGGCGAGGGCTCGGTCCGTGTCACGGCGAGGGCTCGGTCCGTGGCACGGCGAGGGCTCGGTCCGTGTCACGGCGAGGGCTCGGCCAGTGTCACGGCGAGCGCTCGGTCAGGGTCAAGGCGAGCGCTCGGTCAGGGTCTCGGCGAGGGCTCGGTCGTGTCACGGCTAGGGCTCGGTCCGTGTCACGGCGAGGGCTCGGTCCGTGTCACGGCGAGAGCTCGGTCAGTGTCACGGCGAGCGCTCGGTCAGGGTCAGGGCGAGCGCTCGGTCAGGGTCTCAGCGATGGCTCGGTCAGTGTCAAAGCGAGGGCTCGGTCAGTGTCACGGCGAGGGCTCGGTCAGGGTCAGGGCGAGGGCTTGGTCAGTGTCACGGCGAGGGCTAGGTCAGTGTCAGGGCGAGGGCTCGGTCAGTGTCAGGGCGAGGGCTCGGTCAGTGTCACGGCGAGGGCTCGGTCAGGGCCACAGCGAGTGCTCGGTCAGGGTCACTGCGAGGGCTCGGTCAGGGTCACGGCGAGGGCTCGGTCAGTGTCACGGCAAGGGATCGGTCAGTGTCACGGCGAGGGCTCGGTCAGGGTCACGGCGAGTGCTACGGTCAGGGTCACGGCGAGAGCTCGGTCAGGGTCACGGCGAGAGCTCGGCCAGTGTCAAGGCGAGGGCTCGGTCAGTGTCACGGTGAGGGCTCGGTCAGTGTCACGGCGAGGGTTCGGTCAGTGTCACTGCGAGGGCTCGGTCAAGGTCACGGTGAGGGCTCGGTCTGGGTCACGGCGAGGGCTCTGCCAGTGTCACGGCGAGGGCTCGTTCAGTGTCACGGCGAGGGCTCGGTCAGTGTCACGGCGAGGGCTCGGTCAGGGTCAAGGCAAGGGCTCGGTCATGGTCAGGGCGAGGGCTCGGTCTGGGTCATGGCGAGGGCTCGGTCTGGGTCATGCCGAGGGCTCGGTCTGGGTCACGACGAGGGCTCGGTCAGGGTCAGGGCGAGGGCTCGGTCAGTGTCACGGCGAGGGCTAGGTCAGTGTCACGGCAAGTTAGGTCAGAGTCACGGCGAGGGCTCGGCCAGTGTTACGGCGAGGGCTCGGTCAGTGTCAGGGCGAGGGCTCGGTCAGTGTCTCGGCGAGGGCTCGGTCAGGCTCACAGCGAGGGCTCGGTCCGTGTCATGGCGAGAGCTCGGTCAGTGTCACGGCGAGTGCTCGGTCAGGGTCATGGCGAGCGCTCGGTCAGGGTCTCAGCGAGGGCTCGGTCAGTGTCAAGGCAAGGGCTCGGTCAGTGTCACGGCGAGGTCTCGGTCAGGGTGAGGGCGTTGCCTCGGTCAGGGTTACGGTGAGGGCTCGGTCTGTATCATGGCGAGGGCTCGGTCCGTGTCACGGTGATGGCTCGGCCAGTGTCACAGCGAGAGCTCAGTCAGGGTCAAGGCGAGCGCTCGGTCAGGGTCTCGGCGAGGGCTCGGTCATGGTCAGAGCGAGGGCTCGGTCAGTGTCACGGCGAGGGCTCGGTCCGTGTCACGGCGAGGGCTCGGTCCCTGTCACGGCAAGGGATCGGTCAGTGTCACGGCGAGGGCTCGGTCAGGGTCACGGCGAGTGCTACGGTCAGGGTCACGGCGAGAGCTCGGTCAGGGTCACGGCGAGAGCTCGGCCAGTGTCAAGGCGAGGGCTCGGTCAGTGTCACGGTGAGGGCTCGGTCAGTGTCACGGCGAGGGTTCGGTCAGTGTCACTGCGAGGGCTCGGTCAAGGTCACGGTGAGGGCTCGGTCTGGGTCACGGCGAGGGCTCTGCCAGTGTCACG
The DNA here is from genome assembly GCF_052327205.1 of Somniosus microcephalus. Lineage (NCBI taxonomy): Eukaryota > Metazoa > Chordata > Chondrichthyes > Squaliformes > Somniosidae > Somniosus > Somniosus microcephalus. Next base: position 231,613,215 of record NC_140996.1, read on the forward strand.
GCGAGGGCTCGTTCAGTGTCACGGCGAGGGCTCGGTCAGTGTCACGGCGAGGGCTCGGTCAGGGTCAAGGCAAGGGCTCGGTCATGGTCAGGGCGAGGGCTCGGTCTGGGTCATGGCGAGGGCTCGGTCTGGGTCATGCCGAGGGCTCGGTCTGGGTCACGACGAGGGCTCGGTCAGGGTCAGGGCGAGGGCTCGGTCAGTGTCACGGCGAGGGCTAGGTCAGTGTCACGGCAAGTTAGGTCAGAGTCACGGCGAGGGCTCGGTCAGGGTCTCAGCGAGGGCTCGGTCAGTGTCAAGGCAAGGGCTCGGTCAGTGTCACGGCGAGGTCTCGGTCAGGGTGAGGGCGTTGCCTCGGTCAGGGTCACGGCGAGGGCTCGGTCATGGTCAGAGCGAGGGCTCGGTCAGTGTCAAGGCGAGGGCTCGGTCTGGGTCATGTCGAGGGCTCGGTCAGGGTCACGGCGAGAGCTCGGTCAGTGTCTCGCCGAGGGCTCCGTCAGGGTCACGGCGAGGGCTCGGTCAGTGTCACGGCGAGGGCTCGGTCATGGTCAGGGCTTGGGCTCGGTCAGTGTCACTGTGAGGGCTCGGTCAGTGTCACAGTGAGGGCTCGGTCAGTGTCACGGCGACGGCTCGGTCATTGTCACGGCGAGGGCTCGGTCAGGGTCACGGCGAGGGCTCGGTGAGGGTCACGGCTAGGGCTCGGTCTGGGTCACGGCGATGGCTCAATCTGGGTCATGGCGAGGCCTCGGTCAGGGTCACGGCGAGGCCTCGGTCAGGGTCACGGCGAGGGCTCGGTGAGGGTCACGGCGAGGGCTCGGTCTGTGTCACGGCGAGGGCTCGGTCCGTGTCACGGCGAGGGCTCGGTCCGTGTCACGGCGAGGGCTCGGTCCCTGTCACGGCGAGGGCTCGGTCCGTGTCACGGCGAGCGCTCGGTCAGGGTCTCGGCGAGGGCTCGGTCCCTGTCACGGCGAGGGCTCGGTCAGTGTCAAGGCGAGGGCTCGGTCAGTGTCACGGCAAGGGCTTGGTCATTGTCACGGTGAGGGCTCGGTCAGGGTCACGGCGAATATTACGGTCAGGGTCACGGCGAATACTACGGTCAGGGTCACGGCGAGGGCTCAGTTTGGGTCACGGTGAGAGCTCGGCCTGGGTCACGGCGCGGGCTCGGCCAGTGTCACGGCGAGGGCTCGGTCAGTGTCACGGCGAGGGCTAGGTCAGTGTCATGGCGAGGGCTCGGTCAGTGTCATGGCGAGGGCTCGACCAGTGTCGCGGCCTGGGCTCGGTCTGGGTCACGGCGATGGCTAGGTCTGGGTCACGGCGAGGGCTCAGTCAGTGTCACGGCGAGGGCTCGGCCAGTGTAACGGCCAGGGCTCGGTCTGGGTCACGGCGATGGCTCCGTCTGGTTCATGGCGAGGCCTCGGTCAGGGTCACGGCAAGGCCTCTGTCAGGGTCACGGCGAGGGCTCGGTGAGGGTCACGGCGAGGGCTCGGTCAGTGTCACGGCGAGGGCTCGGTCCGTGTCACGGCGAGGGATCGGTCCGTGTCATGGGGAGGGCTCGGTCCCTGTCACGGCGAGGGCTCGGTCTGTGTCACGGCGAGGGCTCGGTCAGTGTCACGGCGAGTGCTCGGTCAGGGTCATGGCGAGCGCTCGGTCAGGGTCTCAGCGAGGGCTTGGTCATGGTCAGGGCGAGGGCTCTGTCAGTGTCACGGCGAGGACTCGGTCCGTGTCACGGCGAGGGCTCGGTCCGTGTCACAGCGAGGGCTTGGTCAGTGTCATGGCGAGTGCGCGGTCATGGTCAGGGCGAGTGCTCGGTCAGGGTCACGGCGAGGGCTCTGTCATGGTCAGGGTGAGGGACAGGTCAGCATCATGGCGAGGGCTCGGTCAGTGTCACGGCGAGGGCAGGGTCAGTGTCTCGGCGAGGGCTCGGTCAGGGTCAAGGCGAGGGCTCGGTCAGTGTCACGGCGAGGGCTAGGTCAGTGTCACGGCGAGCTAGGTCAGAGTCACGGCGAGGGCTTGGCCAGTGTTACGGTGAGGGCTCGGTCAGTGTCAGGGCGAGGGCTCGGTCTGTGTCACGGCAAGAGCTCGGTCAGTGTCACGGCGAGTGCTCGGTCAGGGTCATGGCGAGCGCTCGGTCAGGGTCTCGGCGAGGGCTCTGTCAGTGTCAAGGCGAGGGCTCGGTCAGTGTCACGGCGAGGGCTCGGTCAGGGTGAAGGCGTTGCCTCGGGCAGGGTCACGGCGAGTTAGGTCAGAGTCACGGCGAGGGCTCGGTCAGTGTCACGGCAAGGGCTCGGTCAGTGTCACGGCGAGGGCTCGGTCCGTGTCACGGCGAGGGCTCAGTCCGTGTCACGGCGAGGGCTCGGCCAGTGTCACGGCGAGGGCTCGGTCCGTGTCACGGCGAGGGCTCGGTCCGTGTCACGGCGAGGGCTCGGTCCGTGTCACGGAGAGGGCTCGGTCCGTGTCACGGCGAGGGCTCGGTCCGTGTCACGGTGAGGGCTCGGCCAGTGTCACAACGAGAGCTCAGTCAGGGTCAAGGCGAGCGCTCGGTCAGGGTCTCGGCGAGGGCTCGGTCATGGTCAGAGCGAGGGCTCGGTCAGTGTCAAGGCGAGGGCTCGGTCAGTGTCACAGCCAGGGCTCGGTCTGGGTCATGTCGAGGGCTCGGTCAGTGTCACGGCGAGGGCTCGGTCATGGTCAGGGCTTGGGCTCGGTCAGTGTCACAGTGAGGGCTCGGTCAGTGTCACGGCGACGGCTCGGTCATTGTCACGGCGAGGGCTCGGTCAGTGTCACGGCGATGGCTCGGTCTGTGTCACGGCGAGGGCTCGGTCCGTGTCACGGCGAGGGCGCGGCCCTTGTCACGGCGAGGGCTCGGCCAGTGTCACGGCGAGTGCTCGGTCAGGATCAAGGCGAGTGCTCGGTCAGGGTCTCGGCGAGGGCTCGGTCATGGTCAGGGCGAGGGCTCGGTCAGTTTCAGGGCGAGGGCTCGGTCAGTGTCACAGCCAGGGCTCGGCGAGGGTCACGGCGAGGGCTCGGTCAGTGTCACGGCGAGGGCTCGGTCCGTGTCACGGCGAGGGCTCGGTCCGTGTCACGGCAAAGGCTCGGTCCGTGTCACGGCGAGGGCTCGGCCAGTGTCACAGCGAGTGCTGCGTCAGGGTCAAGGCGAGCGCTCGGTCAGGGTCTCGGCGAGGGCTTGGTCCGTGTCACGGCGAGGGCTCGGTCCGTGTCACGGCGAGGGCTCGGTCCGTGTCACGGCGAGGGCTCGGTGCGTGTCACGGCGAGAGCTCGGTCAGTGTCACGGCGAGTGCTTGGTCAGGGTCATGGCGCGCGCTCGGTCAGGGTCTCAGTGAGGGCTTGGTCATGGTCAGGGCGAGGGCTCGGTCAGTGTCAAGGTGAGGGCTCGGTCAGTGTCACGGCGAGGGCTCGGTCAGGGTGAAGGCGTTGCCTCGGTCAGTGTCACGGCAATGGCTCGGTCAGTGTCACGGCGAGTTAGGTCAGAGTCACGGCGAGGGCTCGGTCAGTGTCACGGCGAGGGCTCGGCCAGTGTCACGGCGAGGGCTCGGTGAGTGTCACGGCGAGGGCTCGGTCCGTGTCACGGCGAGGGCTCGGTCCGTGTCACGGCGAGGACTCGGTCCGTGTCACGGCGAGGGCTCGGTCAGTGTCACGGCGAGGGTTCGGTCAGTGTCACGGCGAGGGCTTGGTCTTGGTCACGGCGAGGGCTCGGTCTGGGTCACGGCGAGGCGTCTGTCTGGGTCACGGCGAGGATTTGGTCTGGGTCACAGCGAGGGCTCGGTCAGAGTCACGGTGAGGGCTCGGTCAATTTCACGGCGAGGGCTCGGCCAGGGTCACGGCGAGGGCTCGGTATGTGTCACGGCGATGGCTCGGTCATTGTCACGGCGAGGGCTAGGTCAGCGTCATGGCTAGGGCTCGGTCAGTGTCGCGGCGAGGGCTCGGTCCGTGTCAGGGCGAGGGCTCGGTCAGTGTCACGGCGAGGGCTCAGTCAGTGTCACGGCGAGTGCTCGGTCATGGTCATGGCGAGGGCTCCTTCTGGGCCACGTCGAGGGTTCGGTCAGGGTCATGGTGAGGGCTCGGTCAGTTTCACGGCGAGGGCTCAGTCAGGGTCACGGTGAGGGCTCGGTCAGTTTCACGGCGAGGGCTCAGTCAGTGTCTCGCCGAGGGCTCGGTCAGTGTCTCGCCGAGGGCTCAGTCAGTGTCATGGCGAGGGCTCGGTCTGGGGCACGGCGAGGGCTCGGTATGTGTCACGGCGATGGCTCGGTCATTGTCACGGCGAGGGCTTGGTCCGCGTCATTGCGAGGGCTCGGTCAGTGTCAAGGCAAGGGCTGGGTGAGTGTCACAGTGAGGGCTCGGTCAGGGTCACGGCGAGGGCTCGGTCAGTGTCTCGCCGAGGGCTCGGTCAGGGACACGGCGAGGGATCGGTCAGTGTCACGGCGAGGGCTCGGTCAGGGTCACTGCGAGGGCTCGGTCAGTGTCACGGCGAGGGCTCGCTCTGTATCATGGCGAGGGCTCGGTCAGTGTCACGGCGAATTAGGTCAGAGTCACGGAGAGGACTCGGTCAGTGTCACGGCGAGGGCTCGGTCCGTGTCACGGCGAGGGCTCGGTCCGTGTCACGGCGCGGGCGCGGTCTGTGTCACGGCGAGGGCTCGGCCAGTGTCACGGCGAGTGCTCGGTCAGGATCAAGACGAGCGCTCGGTCAGGGTCTCGGCGAGGGCTCGGCCAGTGTCACGGCGAGGGCTCGGTCAGTGTCACGGCGAGGGCTCGGTCCGTGTCACGGCGAGGGCTCGGTCAGTGTCACGGCGAGCTAGGTCAGAGTCACGGCGAGGGCTTGGCCAGTGTTACGGTGAGGGCTCGGTCAGTGTCAGGGCGAGGGCTCGGTCTGTGTCACGGCGAGGGCTCGGTCCGTGTCACGGCGAGGGCTCGGTCCGTGTCACGGCGAGGGCTCGGCCAGTGTCACGGCGAGGGCTCGGCCAGTGTCACGGCGAGGGCTCGGCCAGTGTCACGGCGAGTGCTCAGTCAGGATCAAGGCGAGCGCTCGGTCAGGGTCTCGGCGAGGGCTTGGTCATGGTCAGGGCGAGGGCTCGGTCAGTTTCAGGGCGAGGGCTCGGTCAGTGTCACAGCCAGAGCTCGGTGAGGGTCACGGCGAGGGCTCGGTCCGTGTCACGGCGAGGGCTCGGTCCGTGTCACGGCGAGAGCTCGGTCAGTGTCACGGCGAGTGCTCGGTCAGGGTCATGGCGAACGCTCGGTCAGGGTCTCGGCGAGGTCTCGGTCAAGGTCACGGCAAGAGCTCGGTCAGTGTCACGGCGAGTGCTCGGTCAGGGTCATGGCGAGCGCTCGGTCAGGGTCTCGGCGAGGGCTCTGTCAGTGTCAAGGCGAGGGCTCGGTCAGTGTCACGGCGAGGGCTCGGTCAGGGTGAAGGCGTTGCCTCGGGCAGGGTCACGGCGAGTTAGGTCAGAGTCACGGCGAGGGCTCGGTCAGTGTCACGGCAAGGGCTCGGTCAGTGTCACGGCGAGGGCTCGGTCCGTGTCACGGCGAGGGCTCAGTCCGTGTCACGGCGAGGGCTCGGCCAGTGTCACGGCGAGGGCTCGGTCCGTGTCACGGCGAGGGCTCGGTCCGTGTCACGGCGAGGGCTCGGTCCGTGTCACGGAGAGGGCTCGGTCCGTGTCACGGCGAGGGCTCGGTCCGTGTCACGGTGAGGGCTCGGCCAGTGTCACAACGAGAGCTCAGTCAGGGTCAAGGCGAGCGCTCGGTCAGGGTCTCGGCGAGGGCTCGGTCATGGTCAGAGCGAGGGCTCGGTCAGTGTCAAGGCGAGGGCTCGGTCAGTGTCACAGCCAGGGCTCGGTCTGGGTCATGTCGAGGGCTCGGTCAGTGTCACGGCGAGGGCTCGGTCATGGTCAGGGCTTGGGCTCGGTCAGTGTCACAGTGAGGGCTCGGTCAGTGTCACGGCGACGGCTCGGTCATTGTCACGGCGAGGGCTCGGTCAGTGTCACGGCGATGGCTCGGTCTGTGTCACGGCGAGGGCTCGGTCCGTGTCACGGCGAGGGCGCGGCCCTTGTCACGGCGAGGGCTCGGCCAGTGTCACGGCGAGTGCTCGGTCAGGATCAAGGCGAGTGCTCGGTCAGGGTCTCGGCGAGGGCTCGGTCATGGTCAGGGCGAGGGCTCGGTCAGTTTCAGGGCGAGGGCTCGGTCAGTGTCACAGCCAGGGCTCGGCGAGGGTCACGGCGAGGGCTCGGTCAGTGTCACGGCGAGGGCTCGGTCCGTGTCACGGCGAGGGCTCGGTCCGTGTCACGGCAAAGGCTCGGTCCGTGTCACGGCGAGGGCTCGGCCAGTGTCACAGCGAGTGCTGCGTCAGGGTCAAGGCGAGCGCTCGGTCAGGGTCTCGGCGAGGGCTTGGTCCGTGTCACGGCGAGGGCTCGGTCCGTGTCACGGCGAGGGCTCGGTCCGTGTCACGGCGAGGGCTCGGTGCGTGTCACGGCGAGAGCTCGGTCAGTGTCACGGCGAGTGCTTGGTCAGGGTCATGGCGCGCGCTCGGTCAGGGTCTCAGTGAGGGCTTGGTCATGGTCAGGGCGAGGGCTCGGTCAGTGTCAAGGTGAGGGCTCGGTCAGTGTCACGGCGAGGGCTCGGTCAGGGTGAAGGCGTTGCCTCGGTCAGTGTCACGGCAATGGCTCGGTCAGTGTCACGGCGAGTTAGGTCAGAGTCACGGCGAGGGCTCGGTCAGTGTCACGGCGAGGGCTCGGCCAGTGTCACGGCGAGGGCTCGGTGAGTGTCACGGCGAGGGCTCGGTCCGTGTCACGGCGAGGGCTCGGTCCGTGTCACGGCGAGGACTCGGTCCGTGTCACGGCGAGGGCTCGGTCAGTGTCACGGCGAGGGTTCGGTCAGTGTCACGGCGAGGGCTAGGTCTTGGTCACGGCGAGGGCTCGGTCTGGGTCACGGCGAGGCGTCTGTCTGGGTCACGGCGAGGATTTGGTCTGGGTCACAGCGAGGGCTCGGTCAGAGTCACGGTGAGGGCTCGGTCAATTTCACGGCGAGGGCTCGGCCAGGGTCACGGCGAGGGCTCGGTATGTGTCACGGCGATGGCTCGGTCATTGTCACGGCGAGGGCTAGGTCAGCGTCATGGCTAGGGCTCGGTCAGTGTCGCGGCGAGGGCTCGGTCCGTGTCAGGGCGAGGGCTCGGTCAGTGTCACGGCGAGGGCTCAGTCAGTGTCACGGCGAGTGCTCGGTCATGGTCATGGCGAGGGCTCCTTCTGGGCCACGTCGAGGGTTCGGTCAGGGTCATGGTGAGGGCTCGGTCAGTTTCACGGCGAGGGCTCAGTCAGGGTCACGGTGAGGGCTCGGTCAGTTTCACGGCGAGGGCTCAGTCAGTGTCTCGCCGAGGGCTCGGTCAGTGTCTCGCCGAGGGCTCAGTCAGTGTCATGGCGAGGGCTCGGTCTGGGGCACGGCGAGGGCTCGGTATGTGTCACGGCGATGGCTCGGTCATTGTCACGGCGAGGGCTTGGTCCGCGTCATTGCGAGGGCTCGGTCAGTGTCAAGGCAAGGGCTGGGTGAGTGTCACAGTGAGGGCTCGGTCAGGGTCACGGCGAGGGCTCGGTCAGTGTCTCGCCGAGGGCTCGGTCAGGGACACGGCGAGGGATCGGTCAGTGTCACGGCGAGGGCTCGGTCAGGGTCACTGCGAGGGCTCGGTCAGTGTCACGGCGAGGGCTCGCTCTGTATCATGGCGAGGGCTCGGTCAGTGTCACGGCGAATTAGGTCAGAGTCACGGAGAGGACTCGGTCAGTGTCACGGCGAGGGCTCGGTCCGTGTCACGGCGAGGGCTCGGTCCGTGTCACGGCGCGGGCGCGGTCTGTGTCACGGCGAGGGCTCGGCCAGTGTCACGGCGAGTGCTCGGTCAGGATCAAGACGAGCGCTCGGTCAGGGTCTCGGCGAGGGCTCGGCCAGTGTCACGGCGAGGGCTCGGTCAGTGTCACGGCGAGGGCTCGGTCCGTGTCACGGCGAGGGCTCGGTCCGTGGCACGGCGAAGGCTCGGTCCGTGTCACAGCGAGGGCTCGGCCAGTGTCACGGCGAGCGCTCGGTCAGGGTCAAGGCGAGCGCTCGGTCAGGGTCTCGGCGAGGGCTCGGTCGTGTCACGGCGAGGGCTCGGTCCGTGTCACGGCGAGGGCTCGGTCCGTGTCACGGCGAGTGCTCGGTCAGGGTCAGGGCGAGCGCTCGGTCAGGGTCTCAGCGAGGGCTCGGTCAGTGTCAAGGCGAGGGCTCGGTCAGTGTCACGGCGAGGGCTCGGTCAGGGTCAGGGCGAGGGCTCGGTCAGTGTCACGGCGAGGGCTAGGTCAGTGTCAAGGCAAGTTAGGTCAGAGTCACGGCGAGGGCTCGGCCAGTGTTACGGCGAGGGCTCGGTCAGTGTCAGGGCGAGGGCTCGGTCAGTGTCACGGCGAGGGCTCGGTCAGGGTCACAGCGAGTGCTCGGTCAGGGTCACTGTGAGGGCTCGGTCTGTGTCACGGCGAGGGCTCGGTCAGGGTCCCGGTGAGGGCTCGGTCAGGGTCACGGCGAGGGCTCGGTCAGTGTCACGGTGAGGGATCAGTCAGTGTCACGGCGAGGGCTCGGTCAGGGTCACGGCGAGAGCTCGGCCAGTGTCAAGGCGAGGGCTCGGTCAGTGTCACGGTGAGGGCTCGGTCAGTGTCACGGCGAGGGTTCGGTCAGTGTCACTGCGAGGGCTCGGTCAAGGTCACGGTGAGGGCTCGGTCTGGGTCACGGCGAGGGCTCTGCCAGTGTCACGGCGAGGGCTCGTTCAGTGTCACGGCGAGGGCTCGGTCAGTGTCACGGCGAGGGCTCGGTCAGGGTCAAGGCAAGGGCTCGGTCATGGTCAGGGCGAGGGCTCGGTCTGGGTCATGGCGAGGGCTCGGTCTGGGTCATGCCGAGGGCTCGGTCTGGGTCACGACGAGGGCTCGGTCAGGGTCAGGGCGAGGGCTCGGTCAGTGTCACAGCGAGGGCTAGGTCAGTGTCACGGCAAGTTAGGTCAGAGTCACGGCGAGGGCTCGGCCAGTGTTACGGCGAGGGCTCGGTCAGTGTCAGGGCGAGGGCTCGGTCAGTGTCTCGGCGAGGGCTCGGTCAGGCTGACAGCGAGGGCTCGGTCCGTGTCATGGCGAGAGCTCGGTCAGTGTCACGGCGAGTGCTCGGTCAGGGTCATGGCGAGCGCTCGGTCAGGGTCTCAGCGAGGGCTCGGTCAGTGTCAAGGCAAGGGCTCGGTCAGTGTCACGGCGAGGTCTCGGTCAGGGTGAGGGCGTTGCCTCGGTCAGGGTCACGGCGAGGGCTCGGTCTGTATCATGGCGAGCGCTCGGTCAGGGTCTCGGCGAGGGCTCGGTCATGGTCAGAGCGAGGGCTCGGTCAGTGTCAAGGCGAGGGCTCGGTCTGGGTCATGTCGAGGGCTCGGTCAGGGTCACGGCGAGAGCTCGGTCAGTGTCTCGCCGAGGGCTCCGTCAGGATCACGGCGAGGGCTCGGTCATGGTCAGGGCTTGGGCTCGGTCAGTGTCACGGCGAGGGCTCGGTCAGTGTCACGACGAGGGCTCGGTCAGGGTCACGGCGTGGGCTCGGTCAGTGTCACAGCGAGGGCTCGGTCATGGTCAGGGCTTGGGCTCGGTCAGTGTCACAGTGAGGGCTCGGTCAGTGTCACGGCGACGGCTCGGTCATTGTCACGGCGAGGGCTCGGTCAGGGTCATGGCGAGGGCTCGGTGAGGGTCACGGCGAGGGCTCGGTCAGTGTCACGGCGAGGGCTCGGTCCGTGTCACGGCGAGGGCTCGGTCCGTGTCACGGCGAGGGCGCGGTCCGTGTCACGGCGAGGGCTCGGCCAGTGTCACGGCGAGTGCTCAGTCAGGATCAAGGCGAGCGCTCGGTCAGGGTCTCGGCGAGGGCTCGGTCATGGCCAGGGCGAGGGCTCGGTCAGGGTCAGGGCGAGGGCTCGGTCTGTGTCACGGCGAGGGCTAGGTCAGTGTCACGGCAGGTTAGGTCAGAGTCACGGCGAGGGCTCGGCCAGTGTTACGGTGAGGGCTCGGTCAGTGTCAGGGCGAGGGCTCGGTCAGTGTCTCGGCGAGGGCTCGGTCAGGGTCACGGCGAGGGCGCGGTCCGTGTCACGGCGAGGGCTCGGCCAGTGTCACGGCGAGTGCTCGGTCAGGATCAAGGCGAGCTCGGTCAGGGTCTCGGCGAGGGCTCGGTCATGGTCAGGGCGAGGGCTCGGTCAGTTTCAGGGCGAGGGCTCGGTCAGTGTCACGGCCAGGGCTCGGTGAGGGTCACGGCGAGGGCTCGGTCAGTGTCACGGCGAGGGCTAGATCCGTGTCACGGCGAGGGCTCGGTCCGTGTCACGGCGAGGGCTCGGTCCGTGTCACGGCGAGGGCTCGGCCAGTGTCACGGCGAGGGCTCGGTCCGTGTCACGGCGAGGGCTCGGTCCGTGTCACGGCGAGGGCTCGGTCCGTGGCACGGCGAGGGCTCGGTCCGTGTCACGGCGAGGGCTCGGCCAGTGTCACGGCGAGCGCTCGGTCAGGGTCAAGGCGATCGCTCGGTCAGGGTCTCGGCGAGGGCTCGGTCCGTGTCACGGCGAGGGCTCGGTCCGTGTCACGGCGAGGGCTCGGTCCGTGTCACGGCGAGAGCTCGGTCAGTGTCACGGCGAGTGCTCGGTCAGGGTCACGGCGAGCGCTCGGTCATGGTCTCAGCGAGGGCTCGGTCATGGTCAAGGCGAGGGCTCGGTCAGTGTCACGGCGAGGGCTCGGTCAGGGTGAAGGCGTTGCCTCGGTTAGGGTCACTGCGAGGGCTCGGTCTGTAACATGGCGAGGGCTCGGTCAGTGTCACGGCGAGGGCTCGGTCAGTGTCACGGCGAGGGCTTGGTCCGTGTCACGGCGAGGGCTTGGTCCGTGTCACGGCGAGGGCTTGGTCAGTGTCATGGCGAGTGCTCGGTCATGGTCAGGGCGAGGGCTCGGTCAGTGTCACGGCAAGGGCAGGGTCAGTGTCTCGCCGAGGGCTCGTTCAGGGTCACGTTGAGGGCTCGGTCTGTGTCACGGCGAGGGCTCGGTCAGTGTCTCGCCGAGGGCTCGGTCAGGGACACGGCGAGGGCTCGGTCAGGGTCACGGCGAGGGCTCGGTCAGTGTCTCGCCGAGGGCTCGGTCAGGGACACGGCGAGGGATCGGTCAGTGTCACGGCGAGGGCTCGGTCAGGGTCACTGCGAGGGCTCGGTCAGTGTCACGGCGAGGGCTCGCTCTGTATCATGGCGAGGGCTCGGTCAGTGTCACGGCGAATTAGGTCAGAGTCACGGAGAGGACTCGGTCAGTGTCACGGCGAGGGCTCGGTCCGTGTCACGGCGAGGGCTCGGTCCGTGTCACGGCGCGGGCGCGGTCTGTGTCACGGCGAGGGCTCGGCCAGTGTCACGGCGAGTGCTCGGTCAGGATCAAGACGAGCGCTCGGTCAGGGTCTCGGCGAGGGCTCGGCCAGTGTCACGGCGAGGGCTCGGTCAGTGTCACGGCGAGGGCTCGGTCCGTGTCACGGCGAGGGCTCGGTCCGTGGCACGGCGAAGGCTCGGTCCGTGTCACAGCGAGGGCTCGGCCAGTGTCACGGCGAGCGCTCGGTCAGGGTCAAGGCGAGCGCTCGGTCAGGGTCTCGGCGAGGGCTCGGTCGTGTCACGGCGAGGGCTCGGTCCGTGTCACGGCGAGGGCTCGGTCCGTGTCACGGCGAGTGCTCGGTCAGGGTCAGGGCGAGCGCTCGGTCAGGGTCTCAGCGAGGGCTCGGTCAGTGTCAAGGCGAGGGCTCGGTCAGTGTCACGGCGAGGGCTCGGTCAGGGTCAGGGCGAGGGCTCGGTCAGTGTCACGGCGAGGGCTAGGTCAGTGTCAAGGCAAGTTAGGTCAGAGTCACGGCGAGGGCTCGGCCAGTGTTACGGCGAGGGCTCGGTCAGTGTCAGGGCGAGGGCTCGGTCAGTGTCACGGCGAGGGCTCGGTCAGGGTCACAGCGAGTGCTCGGTCAGGGTCACTGTGAGGGCTCGGTCTGTGTCACGGCGAGGGCTCGGTCAGGGTCCCGGTGAGGGCTCGGTCAGGGTCACGGCGAGGGCTCGGTCAGTGTCACGGTGAGGGATCAGTCAGTGTCACGGCGAGGGCTCGGTCAGGGTCACGGCGAGAGCTCGGCCAGTGTCAAGGCGAGGGCTCGGTCAGTGTCACGGTGAGGGCTCGGTCAGTGTCACGGCGAGGGTTCGGTCAGTGTCACTGCGAGGGCTCGGTCAAGGTCACGGTGAGGGCTCGGTCTGGGTCACGGCGAGGGCTCTGCCAGTGTCACGGCGAGGGCTCGTTCAGTGTCACGGCGAGGGCTCGGTCAGTGTCACGGCGAGGGCTCGGTCAGGGTCAAGGCAAGGGCTCGGTCATGGTCAGGGCGAGGGCTCGGTCTGGGTCATGGCGAGGGCTCGGTCTGGGTCATGCCGAGGGCTCGGTCTGGGTCACGACGAGGGCTCGGTCAGGGTCAGGGCGAGGGCTCGGTCAGTGTCACAGCGAGGGCTAGGTCAGTGTCACGGCAAGTTAGGTCAGAGTCACGGCGAGGGCTCGGCCAGTGTTACGGCGAGGGCTCGGTCAGTGTCAGGGCGAGGGCTCGGTCAGTGTCTCGGCGAGGGCTCGGTCAGGCTGACAGCGAGGGCTCGGTCCGTGTCATGGCGAGAGCTCGGTCAGTGTCACGGCGAGTGCTCGGTCAGGGTCATGGCGAGCGCTCGGTCAGGGTCTCAGCGAGGGCTCGGTCAGTGTCAAGGCAAGGGCTCGGTCAGTGTCACGGCGAGGTCTCGGTCAGGGTGAGGGCGTTGCCTCGGTCAGGGTCACGGCGAGGGCTCGGTCTGTATCATGGCGAGCGCTCGGTCAGGGTCTCGGCGAGGGCTCGGTCATGGTCAGAGCGAGGGCTCGGTCAGTGTCAAGGCGAGGGCTCGGTCTGGGTCATGTCGAGGGCTCGGTCAGGGTCACGGCGAGAGCTCGGTCAGTGTCTCGCCGAGGGCTCCGTCAGGATCACGGCGAGGGCTCGGTCATGGTCAGGGCTTGGGCTCGGTCAGTGTCACGGCGAGGGCTCGGTCAGTGTCACGACGAGGGCTCGGTCAGGGTCACGGCGTGGGCTCGGTCAGTGTCACAGCGAGGGCTCGGTCATGGTCAGGGCTTGGGCTCGGTCAGTGTCACAGTGAGGGCTCGGTCAGTGTCACGGCGACGGCTCGGTCATTGTCACGGCGAGGGCTCGGTCAGGGTCATGGCGAGGGCTCGGTGAGGGTCACGGCGAGGGCTCGGTCAGTGTCACGGCGAGGGCTCGGTCCGTGTCACGGCGAGGGCTCGGTCCGTGTCACGGCGAGGGCGCGGTCCGTGTCACGGCGAGGGCTCGGCCAGTGTCACGGCGAGTGCTCAGTCAGGATCAAGGCGAGCGCTCGGTCAGGGTCTCGGCGAGGGCTCGGTCATGGCCAGGGCGAGGGCTCGGTCAGGGTCAGGGCGAGGGCTCGGTCTGTGTCACGGCGAGGGCTAGGTCAGTGTCACGGCAGGTTAGGTCAGAGTCACGGCGAGGGCTCGGCCAGTGTTACGGTGAGGGCTCGGTCAGTGTCAGGGCGAGGGCTCGGTCAGTGTCTCGGCGAGGGCTCGGTCAGGGTCACGGCGAGGGCGCGGTCCGTGTCACGGCGAGGGCTCGGCCAGTGTCACGGCGAGTGCTCGGTCAGGATCAAGGCGAGCTCGGTCAGGGTCTCGGCGAGGGCTCGGTCATGGTCAGGGCGAGGGCTCGGTCAGTTTCAGGGCGAGGGCTCGGTCAGTGTCACGGCCAGGGCTCGGTGAGGGTCACGGCGAGGGCTCGGTCAGTGTCACGGCGAGGGCTAGATCCGTGTCACGGCGAGGGCTCGGTCCGTGTCACGGCGAGGGCTCGGTCCGTGTCACGGCGAGGGCTCGGCCAGTGTCACGGCGAGGGCTCGGTCCGTGTCACGGCGAGGGCTCGGTCCGTGTCACGGCGAGGGCTCGGTCCGTGGCACGGCGAGGGCTCGGTCTGTGTCACGGCGAGGGCTCGGCCAGTGTCACGGCGAGCGCTCGGTCAGGGTCAAGGCGATCGCTCGGTCAGGGTCTCGGCGAGGGCTCGGTCCGTGTCACGGCGAGGGCTCGGTCCGTGTCACGGCGAGGGCTCGGTCCGTGTCACGGCGAGAGCTCGGTCAGTGTCACGGCGAGTGCTCGGTCAGGGTCACGGCGAGCGCTCGGTCATGGTCTCAGCGAGGGCTCGGTCATGGTCAAGGCGAGGGCTCGGTCAGTGTCACGGCGAGGGCTCGGTCAGGGTGAAGGCGTTGCCTCGGTTAGGGTCACTGCGAGGGCTCGGTCTGTAACATGGCGAGGGCTCGGTCAGTGTCACGGCGAGGGCTCGGTCAGTGTCACGGCGAGGGCTTGGTCCGTGTCACGGCGAGGGCTTGGTCCGTGTCACGGCGAGGGCTTGGTCAGTGTCATGGCGAGTGCTCGGTCATGGTCAGGGCGAGGGCTCGGTCAGTGTCACGGCAAGGGCAGGGTCAGTGTCTCGCCGAGGGCTCGTTCAGGGTCACGTTGAGGGCTCGGTCTGTGTCACGGCGAGTTCGGTCAGAGTCATGGCGAGGGCTCGGTCAGTGTCAGGGCGAGGGCTCGGCCAGTGTAACAGCGAGGGCTCGGTCAGGGTCAGGGCGAGGGCTCGGTCAGTGTCACGGCGAGGGCTAGGTCAGTGTCACGGCAAGTTAGGTCAGAGTCACGGCGAGGGCTCGGCCAGCGTTACGGCGAGGGCTCGGTCAGTGTCAGGGCGAGGGCTCGGTCAGTGTCACGGCGAGGGCTCGGTCAGGGTCACAGCGAGTGCTCGGTCAGGGTCACTGCGAGGGCTCGGTCTGTGTCATGGCGAGGGCTCAGTCAGTGTCGCGGCGAGGGCTCGGTCAGGGTCACGGTGAGGGCTCGGTCAGGGTCACGGCGAGGGCTCGGTCAGGGTCACGGTGAGGGCTCGGTCAGGGTCACGGCGAGGGCTCGGTCAGTGTCACGGCGAGGGATCGGTCAGTGTCACGACGAGGGCTCGGTCAGGGTCACGGCGAGTGCTACGGTCAGGGTCACGGCGAGAGCTCGGTCAGGGTCACGGCGAGAGCTCGGCCAGTGTCAAGGCGAGGGCTCGGTCAGTGTCACGGTGAGGGCTCGGTCAGTGTCACTGCGAGGGCTCAGTCAGGGTCACGGTGAGGGCTCGGTCTGGGTCATGGCGAGGGCTCTGCCAGTGTCACGGCGAGGGCTTGTTCAGTGTCACGGCGAGGGCTCGGTCCGTGTCATGGCGAGGGCTCAGTCCGTGTCATGGCGAGGGCTCGGTCAGTGTCACGGCGAGGGCTCGGTCAGGGTCAAGGCGAGGGCTCGGTCATGGTCAGGGTGAGGGCTCGGTCTGGGTCACGGCGAGGGCTCGGTCTGGGTCATGGCGAGGGCTCGGTCTGGGTCACGGCGAGGGCTCGGTCAGGGTCAGGGCGAGGGCTCGGTCTGTGTCACGGCGAGGGCTAGGTCAGTGTCACGGCAGGTTAGGTCAGAGTCACGGCGAGGGCTCGGCCAGTGTTACGGTGAGGGCTCGGTCAGTGTCAGGGCGAGGGCTCGGTCAGTGTCTCGGCGAGGGCTCGGTCAGGGTCACGGCGAGGGCTCGGTCAGTGTAACGGCGAGGGCTCGGTCAGGGTCAGGGCGAGGGCTCGGTCAGTGTCACGGCGAGGGCTCGGTCAGGGTCAAGGCGAGGGCTCGGTCATGGTCAGGGCGAGGGCTCGGTCTGGGTCACGGCGAGGGCTCGGTCTGGGTCATGGCGAGGCCTCTGTCTGGGTCACGGCGACGATTCGGTCTGGGTCACAGCGAGGGCTCGGTCAGAGTCACGGTGAGGGCTCGGTCAGTTTCACGGCGAGGGCTCAGTCAGTGTCATGGCGAGGGCTCGGCCAGTGTCACTGCGAGGGCTCGGTCAGTGTCACGGCGAGGGCTCGGTCACGGTTATGGCGAGGGCTCAGTCAGTGTCACGGCGAGGGCTCGGTCAGTGTCAGGGCGAGGGCTCGGCCAGTGTCACTGCGAGGGCTCGGTCAGTGTCACGGCGAGGGCTCGGTCACGGTCACGGCGAGGGCTCAGTCAGTGTCACGGCAAGGGCTCGGTCAGTGTCAGGGCGAGGGCTCGGTCAGTGTCACGGCGACGGCTCGTTCAGTGTCACGGCGACGGCTCGGTCATTGTCACGGCGAGGGCTCAGTCAGGGTCACGGCGAGTACTATGGTCAGGGTCACGGCGACGGTTCGGTGAGGGTCACGGCGAGGGCTCGGTGAGAGTCACGGCGAGGGCTCGGTCAGTGTCACGGCGAGGGCTCGGTCCATGTCACGGCGAGGGCTCGGTCCGTGTCACGGCGAGGGCTCGGCCCGTGTCACAGCGAGTGCTCGGTCAGGGTCAAGGCGAGCGCTCGGTCAGGGTCCCGGCGAGGGCTCGGTCAGTGTCACGGCGAGGCCTTGGTCATTGTCACGGCGCGGCCTCGGTCAGGGTCACGGCGAGGCCTCGGTCAGCGTCATGGCGAGGGCTCGGTCTGTATCATGGCAAGGGCTTGGTCAGTGTCACGGCAAGGGCTCGGTCAGTGTCACGGCGAGTTAGGTCAGAGTCACGGCGAGGGCTCGGCCAGTGTTACGGCGAGGGCTCGGTGAGGGTCACGGCGAGGGCTCGGTCAGTGTCACGGTGAGGGTTCGGCCAGTGTCACGGCGAGGGCTCGGTCAGTGTCACGGCGAGGGCTCGGTCCGTGTCACGGCGAGGGCTCGGTCCGTGTCACGGCGACGGCTCGGTCTGGGTCACGGCGAGGGCTCGGTCAGTGTCATGGCGAGTGCTCGGTCAGAGTCAAGGCGAGCACTCGGTCAGGGTTACGGCGAGTGCTCGGTCATGGCCAGGGCGAGGGCTCGGTCTGGGTCATGGCGAGGGCTCGGTCTAGGTCACAGCGAGGGCTCGGTTTGGGTCATGGCGAGGCCTCTCTCTGGGTCAAGGCGAGGATTCGGTCTGGGTCACAGTGAGGGCTCGGTCAGGGTCACGGCGAGGGCTGGGTGAGGGTCACGGCGAGGGCTCGGTCAGTGTCACGGCGAGGGCTCGGTCGGTGTCACGGCGAGGGCTCGGTCGGTGTCACGGCGAGGGCTCGGTCAGTGTCACGGCGAGGGCTGGGTGAGGGTCACGGCGAGGGCTCGGTCAGTGTCACGGCGAGGGCTCGGTCAGTGTCACGGTGAGGGCTCGGTCCGTGTCAGGGCGAGGGCTCGGTCAGGGTCACGGCGAGGGCTCGGTCAGGGTCACGGTGAGGGCTCGGTCAGTTTCACGGCGAGGGCTCAGTCAGGGTCACGGCGAGGGCTCGCTCTGGGGCACGGCGAGGGCTCAGTATGTGTCACGGCGATGGCTCGGTCATTGTCATGGCGAGGGCTCGGTCAATGTCACGGCAAGGGCTCGGTCAGTGTCTCACCGAGGGCTCGGTCAGTGTCAAGGCGCGGCCTCGGTCAGAGTCACGGCGAGGGCTCGGTCAGTGTCACGCCGAGGGCTCGGTCAGTGTCTCGGCGAGGGCTTGGTCCGTGTTACGGCGAGGGCTCGGCCAGTGTCACGGCGAGGGCTCGGTCCGTGTCACGGCGAGGGCTCGGTCCGTGTCACGGCGAGGGCTCGGCCAGTGTCACGGCGAGGGCTCGGTTAGGGTCACGGCCAGTACTACGGTCAGGGTCACGGCGAGGGTTCGGTCAGGGTCATGGCGAGGGCTCGGTGAGGGTCACGGCGAGGGCTCGGTCCCTGTCACGGCGAGGGCTCGGTCAGTGTCTCGGCGAGGGCTCGGTCCGTGTCATGGCGAGGGCTCGGCCAGTGTCACGGCGAGTGCTCGGTCCGTGTCACGGCGAGGGCTCGGTCCGTGTTACGGCGAGCGCTCGGTCCGTGTCACGGCGAGGGCTCGGCCAATGTCACGGCGAGGGCTCGGTTAGGGTCACGGCCAGTACTACGGTCAGGGTCACGGCGAGGGTTCGGTCAGGGTCACGGCGAGGGCTCGGTGAGGGTCACGGCGAGGACTCGGTCCGTGTCACGGCGAGGGCTCGGTCCGTGTCACGGCGAGGGCTCGGTCAGGGTCACGGCGAGAGCTACGGTCAGGGTCACGGCGAGGGCTCGGTCTGTGTCATGGCGAGGGCTTGGTCTGTGTCACGGTGAGGGCTCGGTCAGTGTCATGGCGAGGGCTCGGTCTGGTTCACGGCGAGGGCTCGGTCAGAGTCATCCAAGGGCTCGGTCTGGGTCAAGGCGAGGGCTTGGTCTGGGTCACGGTGAGGGCTCGGTCAGGGTCGCGGCGAGGACTCGGTCAGGGTCACGGCGAGTGCAATGGTCAGGGTCACGGCGAGAGCTCGGTCAGTGTCTCGCTGAATGCTCGGTCAGGGTCATGGCGAGGACTTGGTCAGTGTCACGGCGAGGGCTCGGTCCGTGTCACGGCGATGGCTCGGTCAGTGTCACGGCGAGTCCTCGGACATAGTCAGGTCGGGGACTCGGTCTGGGTCACGGCGCGGGCTCGGTCTGGGTCACGGCGAGGGCTCGGTCCGTGTCACGGCGAGGGCTCGGTCCGTGTCACGGCGAGTACTGAAGGAGCGCCGCAATGTCGGAGAGGCAGTACTGAGGGAGCGCTGCACTGTCGGATGGGGCAGTACTGAGGGAGCGCCACACTGTCGGAGGGGTAGTACTGAAGGAACGCCGCACTGTCGGAGAGGCAGTACGGTGGGAGCGCTGCACTGTCGGAGGGGCAGTACTGAGGGAGCGCTGCACTGTTGGAGGGGCAGTACTGAGGGAGCGCTGCACTGTCGGAGGGGCAGCACTGAGGGAGCGCAGCACTATCGGAGGGGCAGTACTGAGGGAAGCCGCACTGTGTCGGGGCAGTACTGAGGGAGTGCTGCACTGTCGGAGGGGCAGTGCTGAGGGAGCGCCGCACTGTCGGAGGGGCAGTGCTGAGGGAGCGCTGCAATTTCGAAGGGGCAGTACTGAGGGAGCGCCGCACTGTCGGAGGGGCAGTACTGAGGGAGTGCAGCAATGTTGGAGGGGCAATACTGAGGGAGTGCTTCACTGTCAGAAAGGGAAGTACTGAGGGAGTGCCGAACTGTCGGAGGGGCAGTACGGAGGGAGCGCTGCACTGTCGGAGGTGCAGTACTGAGGGAGCGCCGCACTGTCGAAGTGCAGTACTGAGGGAGCACCACACTGTTGGAGGGGCAGTGCGGAGGGAGCGATGCATTGTCGGAGGGGCAGTATTGAGGGAGCGCTACACTGTCGAAGTGGCAGTACTAACGGAGCGCCGCACTGTCGCAGGGCCAGTACTAAGGGAGTGCAGCCCTGTTGGAGTGGCAATACTGAGGGAGTGCTGCACTGTCGGAATGGGAAGTACTGAGGGAGCGCCGAACTGTCGGAGAGGCAGTATGGAGGGAGCACCGCACTGTCGGAGGGGCAGTACAGAGGGAGCGCCGCAATGTGTAGGGGCAGTACTGAGGGAGTGCTGCACTGTTGGAGGGGCAGTACTGAGGGAGCTCCGCACTGTCGGAGGGGCAGTGCTGAGGGAGCTCCGCACTTTCGGAGGGGCAGTACTGAGGGAGCGCTGCTCTGTTGGAGCGGCAGTACTGAAGGAGCGCCGCACTGCCGGAGGGGCAGTACTGAGGGAGTGCAGCACTGTTGGAGGGGCAATACCGAGGGAGTGCTGCATTGTCAGAATGGGAAGTACTGAGGGAGCGCCGAATTGTCGGAGGGGCAGTACGGAGGGAGCACCGCACTGTCGGAGGGGCAGTACAGAGGGAGCGCCGCAATGTGTAGGGGCAGTACTGAGGGAGTGCTGCACTGTTGGAGGGGCAGTACTGAGGGAGCACTGCACTGTCGGAGACGCAGTACTGAGAGAATGCTGCACTGTCGGATGGGGCAGTACTGAGGGAGCGCTACACCGTCGAAGGGGCAGTACTGACGGAGCGCCGCACTGTCGGAGGGGCAGTACTGAGGGACTGCTGCACTGTTGGATGGGCAATACTGAGGGAGTGCTGCACTGTCGGAATGGGAAGTACTGAGGGAGCGCCGAACTGTCGGAGGGGCAGTATGGAGGGAGCACCGCACTGTCGGAGGGGCAGTACTGAGGGAGCGCCGCAATGTGTAGGGGCAGTACTGAGGGAGTGCTGCACTGCTGGAGGGGCAGTACTGATGGAGCGCCACACTGTCGGAGGGGCAGTACTGAGGGAGTGCTGCACTGTTGGAGGGGTAGTACTGAGGGAGCGCAGCACTGTTGGAGAGGCAGTACTGAGGGAGTGCCGCACTGTCGGAGGGGCAGTGCTGAGGGAGCGCTGCACTGTTGGAGAGGCAGTGCTGAGGGAGCGCCTCATTGTCGGAGGGGCAGTACTGATGGAAGGCGCACTATCGGAGGGGCAGTGCTGAGGGAGTGCCGCACTGTCGGAGGGGCAGTGCTGAGAGAGAGCCGCATTGTCAGAGGGGCAGTACTGAGGGAGCGCTGCACTGGTAGAGGGGAGGTACTGAGGGAGTGCTGCACTGTCGGAGGGACAGTACTGAGGGAGCGCAGCACTGTCAGAGCGGCAATACTGAGGGAGTGCTGCACTGTCGGAGGTGCAGTACTGAGGGAGCACTGCACTGTCAGAGGGTCTGTACTGAGGGAGCACTGCACTGTCGGAGGGTCAGTACTGAGGGAGCACTGAACTGTCGGGGGGCAGTACAGAGTGTCCACTGCACTGATGGAGGGGCAGTACTGATGGAGCACCGCACTTTCGTAGGGGCAGTGCTGAGGGAGCGCCACACTGTTGGAGGGGCAGTACTGAGGGAGCGCCGCAATGTCAGAGGGGCAGTACTGAGGGAGTGCTGCACTGTTGGAGCGGCAGTACTGAGGGGGCAATGCACTGTCGGATGGGACAGTACTGAGGGTGTGCCACACTGTCGGAGGGGCAGTACTGAGGGAGCACCGCACTGTCGGAGTGGCAGTGCTGAGGGAGCACAGCACTGTCGGAGGGGCTGTGCTGAGGGAGTGCTGCACTGTCGGAGGGGCAGTACTGAGGGAGCGCCGCACTGTCGGAGCGGCAGTACTGAGGGCGTGCTGCACTGTCAGAGGGGCAGTACTGAGGGAGTGCTGCACTGTCAGGTGGGCTATACTGAGGGGGCAACGCACTGTCGAAGGGGAAGTACTGAGGGAGCACTGCACTGTCAGAGACGCAGTACTGAGGGAATGCTGCACTGTAGGAGGGGCAGTACTGAGGGAGCGCTGCCCTATCAGACGGGCAGTACTGAGGGAGCGCTGCACTGTCGGAGGGGTAGTACTGTGGGAGCACTGCACTGTCGGAGGGCAGTACTGAGGGTCTGCTGCACTGTCGGATAGGGCAGTACGGAGGGAGCGCTACACTGTCGGAGGGGCAGTACTGACGGAGTGCCGCACTGTCTGAGGGGCAGTACGGTGGGAGCGCTGCACTGTTGGATCGGGCAGTACTGAGGGAGCGCTACACCGTCGGAGGGGCAGTACTGAAGGAGCGCCGCAATGTTGGAGAGGCAGTACTGAGGGAGCGCTGCACTGTCGGATGGGGCAGTACTGAGGGAGCGCTACACTGTCGGAGCGGCAGTACTGAAGGAGCGCTGCACTGTCGGAGGGGCAGTAGGGTGGCAGCGCTGCACTGTTGGAGGGGCAGTACAAATGGAGCGCCGCACTGTTGGAGGAGCAGTACTGAGGGAGCGCTGCACTGTCAGATGGGGTAGTACTTAGGGAGCACTACACTGTCGGAGGGGCAGTACTGAGGGAGCACCGCACTGTCGGAGGGGCAGTACTGAGGGAGCGCTGCACTGTCGGAGGGGCAGTATTGAGGGAACGCCGCACTGTCGGAGGGGCAGTACTGAGGGAGCGCCGCACTATCTGAGGGGCAGTACTGAGGGAAGCCGCACTGTGTAGGGGCAGTACTGAGAGAGTGCTGCACTGTCGGAGGTGCAATACTGAGGGAGCGCCGCACTGTCGGAGGTGCAGTACTGAGGGAGCACTGTACTGTCGAAGGGGCAGTATTGAGGGAGCGCCGCACTGTCGGAGGGGCAGTACTGAGGGAGTGCAGTACTGTTGGAGGGGCAATACTGAGGGAGTGCTGCACTGTCGGAATGGGAAGTACTGAGGGAGCGCCAAACTGTCGGACGGGCAGTACGGAGGGAGCACCGCACTGTCGGAGGGGCAGTACTGAGGGAGCGCCGCAAAGTGTAGGGGCAGTACTGAGGGAGTGCTGCACTGTCGGAGGGGTAGTGCTGAGGGAGCGCTGCACTGTCGGAGAGGCAGTACTGAGGGAGCGCTGCACTGCCAGAGGGGCAGTACTGAGGGAGCGCCACAATGTCGGAGGGGCAGTACTGAGGGAGTGCAGCACTGTCGGAGGGGCAGTACTGAGGGAGTGCTGCACTGTCGGATGGGGCAGTACTGAGTGAGCGCTACACTGTCGGAGGTGCAGTACTGAAGGAGCGCCGCACTGTCGGAGGGGCAGTACGGTGGGAGCGCTGCACTGTCGGATGGGGCAGTACTGAGGGAGCGCTACACCGTCGGAGGGGCAGTACTGAAGGAGCGCCGCACTGTCGGAGAGGCAGTACTGAGGGAGCGCTGCACTGTCGGATGGGGCAGTACTGAGGGAGCGCTACACTGTCGGAGGGGCAGTACTGCAGGAGTGCCGCACTGTCGGAGGGGCAGTACGGTGGGAGCGCTGCGCTGTCGGAGGGGCAGTACTGAGGGAGCGCCGCACTGTTGGAGGGGAAGTACTGAGGGAGCGTAGCACTGTCAGATGGGGTAGTACTGAGGGAGCACTACACTGTCGGAGGGGCAGTACTGAGGGATCACCGCACTGTCGGAGGGGCAGTACTGAGGCAGCGCTGCACTGTCGGAGGGGCAGTACTGAGGGAGCGCCGCACTGTCGGAGTCGCAGTACTGAGGGAGTGCCGCACTATCGGAGGGGCAGTACTGAGGGAGCGCCACACTGTCGGAGGGGCAGTGCTGAGGGAGTGCAGCACTGTTGGAGGGGCAATACTGAGGGAGTGCTGCACTGTCGGAATGGGAAGTACTGAGGGAGCGCTGAACTGTCGGAGGGGCAGTACGGAGGGAGCACCGCACTGTCGGAGGGGCAGTACTGAGGGAGCGCCGCAATGTGTAGGGGCAGTACTGAGGGAGTGCTGCGCTGTTGGAGGGGCAGTACTGAGGGAGCGCCGCACTGTTGGAGGGGCAGTACTGACGGAGCATCGCACTGCCGGAGAGGCAGTGCTGAGGGAGCGCCGCACTGTCGGAGGGGCAGTACTGAGGGAGTGCAACACTGTCGGCGGGGCAGTACTGAGGGAGTGCTGCACTGTCGGAGGGGCAGTACTGAGGGTGCGCAGCACTGTCGGAAGGGCAGTACTGAGGGAGTGACGCACTGTCGGAGGGGCAGTGCTGAGGGAGCGCCGCACTGTCGGAGGGGCAGTGATGTGAGAGAGCCGCACTGTCAGAGGGGCAGTACTGAGGGAGCGCTGCACTGTTAGAGGGGAGGTACTGAGGGAGTGCTGCACTGTCGGAGGGATAGTACTGAGGGAGCGCAGCACTGTCAGAGGGGCAGTACTGAGGGAGTGCTGCACTGTCGGAGGGGCAGTACTGAGGTGGCATTCACTGTCAGAGGGGCAGTACTGATGGAGCACTGCACTGTCAGAGGGTCAGTGCTGAGGGAGCACTGCACTGTCGGAGGGGCAGTACTGAGGGAGCACTGCACTGCCGGGGGGCAGTACTGAGGGACCACTGCACAGATGGAGGGGCAGTACTGATGGAGCGCCGCACTGTCATAGGGGCAGTGCTAAGGGAGCACCACACTGTTGGAGGGGCAGTACTGAGGGAGCGCCGCAATGTCAGAGGGGCAGTACTGAGGGAGTGCTGCACTGTTGGAGGGGCAGAACTGAGGGGGCAATGCACTCTCGGATGGGGCAGTACTGAGTGAGTGCCACACTGTCGGAGGGGCAGTACTGAGGGAGCGCTGCACTGTCGGAGGGGCAGTGCTGAGGGAGCGCCACACTGTCGGAGGGGCAGTGCTGAGGGAGCATCGCCCTGTCGGAGGGGCTGTGCTGAGGGAGTGCTGCACTGTCAGAGGGTCAGTACTTAGGGAGCGCTGCACTGTCAGATGTGCAGTGCTGAGGGGGCAATGCACTGTCGAAGGGGAAGTACTGAGGGAGCACTGCACTGTCGGAGACGCAGTACTGAGTGAATGCTGCACTGTAGGAGGGGCAGTACTGAGGGAGCGCTGCCCTATCAGAAGGGCAGTACTGAGGGAGCGCTGCACTGTCAGAGGGTCAGTACTGAGGGAGCGCTGCACTGTCGGAGGGGCAGCACTGAGGGAGCACTGCACTGTCGGAGGGCAGTAAAGAGGGAGTGCTGCACTGTCGGATTGGGCAGTACTGAGGGAGCGCTACGCTGTCGGAGGGGCAGTACTGAAGGAGCGCCGCACTGTCGGAGGGGCAGTACGGTGGGAGCACTGCACTGTCAGATGTGGCAGTGCTGAGGGAGCGCTACACTGTCGGAGGGGCAGTACTGAAGGAGCGCTGCAATGTCGGAGAGGCAGTACTGAGGGAGCGCTGCACAGTCGGATGCGGCAGTACTGAGGGAGCGCTACACTGTCGGAGGGGCAGTACTGAAGGAGCGCCGCACAGTCGGAGGGGCAGTACGGTGGGAGCGCTGCACTGTCGGAGGGGCAGTACTGAGGGAGCGCCGCACTGTTGGAGGGGCAGTACTGAGGGAGCGCTGCACTGTCAGATGGGGTAGTACTGAGGGAGCGCTACACTGTCGGAGGGGCAGTACTGAGGGAGCACCGCACTGTCGGAGGGGCAGTACTGAGGGAGCGCTGCACTGTCGGAGGGGCAGTACTGAGGGAGCGCCACACTGTCGGAGGGGCAGTGCTGAGGGAGCGCCGCACTGTCGGCGGGGCAGTACTGAGGGAGCGCCGCACTGTCGGAGGGGAAGTACTGAGGGAGTGCCGCACTGTCGGAGGGGCAGTACTGAGGGAGTGCTGCACTTTTCGAGGGGCAGTACTGAGGGAGCGCCGCACTGTCGCAGGGGCAGTACTGAGGGAGCATCGCACTGTTGGAGGGGCAGTGCTGAGGGAGCGCCGCACTGTCGGAGGGGCAGTAATGAGGGAGCGCTGCACTGTTGGAGGGGCAGTACTGAGGGAGCGCCGCACTGTCGGAGGGGCAGTACTGAGGGAGTGCAGCACTGTCGGTGGGGCAGTACTGAGGGAGCGCCGCACTGTCGGAGGGGCAGTGCTGAGGGAGCACCGCACTGTCGGAGGGGCTGTGCTGAGGGAGTGCTGCACTGTCGGAGGGGAAGTACTGAGGGAGTGCCGCACTGTCGGAGGGGCAGTACTGAGGGAGCGCTGCACTATCAGTGGGGCAGTACTGAGGGAGCGCTGCACTGTCAGAGGGTCAGTACTGAGGGAGCGCTGCACTGTCGGAGGGGCAGTACTGAGGGAGCGCCGCACTGTCGGAGGGGCAGTACAGTGGGAGCGCTGCACTGTCGGATGGGGCAGTACTGAGGGAGCGCTACACCGTCGGAGGGGCAGTACTGAAGGAGCGCCGCACTGTCGGAGAGGCAGTACTGAGGGAGCGCTGCACTGTCGGATGGGGCAGTACTGAGGGAGTGCTACACTGTCGGAGGGGCAGTACTGAAGGAGCGCCGCACTGTCGGAGGGGCAGTACGGTGGGAGCGCTGCACTGTCGGAGGGGCAGTACTGAGGGAGCACCGCACTGTTGGAGGGGAAGTACTGAGGGAGCGCTGCACTGTCAGATGGGGTAGTACTGAGGGAGCGCTACACTGTCGGAGGGGCAGTACTGAGGGATCACCGCACTGTCGGAGGGGCAGTACTGAGGCAGCGCTGCACTGTCGGAGGGGCAGTACTGAGGGAGCGCCGCACTGTCGGAGTCGCTGTACTGAGGGAGCGCCGCACTATCGGCGCGGCAGCACTGAGGGAAGCCGCATTGTGTAGGGACAGTACTGAGGGAGTGCTGCACTGTCGGAGGTGCAGTACTGAGGGAGCGCCGCACTGTCGGAGGTGCAGTACTGAGGGAGCGCCACACTGTCGGAGGGGCAGTGCTGAGGGAGCGCCGCACTGTCGGAGGGGCAGTACTGAATGAGCGCCGCACTGTTGGAGGGGCAGTACTGAGGGAGTGCAGCACTGTTGGAGGGGCAATACTGAGGGACTGCTGCACTGTCGGAATGGGAAGTACTGAGGGAGCGCCGAACTGTCGGAGGGGCAGTACGGAGGGAGCACCGCACTGTCGGAGGGGCAGTACTGAGGGAGCGCCGCACTGTCGGAGGGGCAGTACTGAGGGAGTGCCGCACTGTTGGAGGGACAGTACTGAGGGAGCACCGCACTGTCGGAGGGGCAGTACTGAGGGAGCGCCGCACTGTCGGAGGGGCAGTACTGAGGGAGCGCCGCAGTGTCGGAGGGGCAGTACTGAGGGAGCGCCGCACTGTCGGAGGGGCAGTACTGAGGGAGCGCCGCACTGTCGGAGGGGCAGTACGGAGGGAGCACCGCACTGTCGGAGGGGCAGTACTGAGGGAGCGCCGCACTGTCGGAGGGGCAGTACTGAGGGAGCGCCGCACTGTCGGAGGGGCAGTACGGAGGGAGCACCGCACTGTCGGAGGGGCAGTACTGAGGGAGCGCCGCACTGTCGGAGGGGCAGTACTGAGGGAGCGCCGCACTGTCGAAGGGGCAGTACTGAGGGAGTGCCGCTCTGTCGGAGGTGCTGACTTTCGGATGTGATGTTAAACCGAGGCCTCATCTGCTCTCTCAGGTGGATCTAAATGATCCCATGGCACTATTTGTAAGAAGAGTCGGGGTGTTATCCCCAGTGTCCTGACCAATAGTTATCCCTCAGCCAAAATCACTAAAACAGATGATCCGGTCATTGTGACATGGCTCTTTGTGGGAGCTTGTTGTAATCAAATTGGCTGCCACGTTTCCTGCATTGCAACAGTGACTACACTTCAAAAAAGTACTTAATTGGCTGTAAAGCGCTTTGGGTCGTCCTGACGTGGTGAAATGCGCTGTAGAAATAAAAGTTCTCTTTTTTTCCGCCGGGGGAGGGCGGGGGGTTGGCCACTAAACTCGGTGAGTCAGGATCAGCAGGTTTGTCGATCATTCTGCCATTGCCATTTACACTTCATCTAGAATCATCTATTGTTTCTTAACTTGTCCCATTACATAGATACATAGATACATAGAAGATAGGAGCAGGAGTAGGCCATTCGGCCCTTCGTGCCTGCTCCGCCATTCGATGAGATCATGGCTGATCCTTTAATTCAGTATCCCGTCCCCGCCTTCTCTCCGTAACCCTTAACCCCTTTTGCCCGTAGAAATATATCTAATTCCCTCTTAAATATATTTAATGAGCTGGCGTACACTGCCCTCTGTGGCAATGAGTTCCACAGGTTCACCACTCTCTGAGTGAAGAAATTCCCCCTCATCTCTGTCCTAAATGGTTTAGCCCTTATCCTTAAATTATGTCCTCTAGTTCTGTTCTCACCCGCCAAGGGAAACATTCCTTCTGCATCCAGTCTGTCTAGACCTGTCAGAATTTTATACACTTCTATGAGGTCCCCTCTCAATCTTCTAAACTCCAGTGCGTACATCCCTAAACTACATAGTCTCTCCTCATAGGTCATTCCCGCCATTCCTGGTATCAGCCTGGTGAATCGCCGCTGCACCCCCTCCATGGCAAGAACATCCTTCCTCAGATGAGGCGACCAAAACTGTACACAGTACTCGAGGTGTGGTCTCACCAGTGCCCTGTACAGCTGCAGCAAG
This sequence comes from Somniosus microcephalus, assembly GCF_052327205.1. Taxonomy (NCBI): domain Eukaryota; kingdom Metazoa; phylum Chordata; class Chondrichthyes; order Squaliformes; family Somniosidae; genus Somniosus; species Somniosus microcephalus. The sequence continues at coordinate 231,641,005 of NC_140996.1, forward strand.
GTATCCCTGTTCCTGTATTCTAACCCTTTTGCTATGAAGGCCAGCATACCGTTTGCCTTCTTGACCGCCTGTTGCACCTGCATGCTCGCCTTCAGTGACTGGTGTACAAGAACACCCAGGTCTCTCTGTACTTCCCCCTCTCCCAATCTATTGCCATTTAAATAATAATTTGCCCTCCCGTTCCTGCACCCAAGGTGGATAACTTCGCACTTGTCCACATTATAGTGCATCTGCCATTTATCCGCCCAATCGCCCAGTCTGTCCAAATCGCTCTGGAGCTTCCTGGTCTCTTCCTCTGAGCCCACCCCCCCTCCTAGTTTAGTGTCGTCTGCAAATTTGGAAATGCTGCATCCGACTCCCTGATCCAGGTCATTAATGTAAATTGTGAACAGCTGGGGGCCCAGGACAGATCCCTGTGGTACCCCACTTGTTACTGCCTGCCATTCAGAAAATGAGCCGTTTATTCCAACTCTCTGTTTTCTATCTGACAGCCAGTTCCCTATCCACGCCAAAACTTTCCCCTTTATCCCATGAGCCTCAATTTTCCATGCTAATCTTTTATGTGGGACCTTATCGAAGGCCTTTTGGAAGTCCAGGTACGCCACATCTACTGGCTCTCCCCCATCTATTCTACCAGTTACTCCCTCAAAAAATTCCAATAGATTAGTCAAGCACGATTTACCCTTTGTAAATCCATGTTGACTCTGTCCTATCCTGTCCCCATTTGCTAAGTGCTCCGCTATTTCATCCTTAATGATGGACTCCAGCATTTTGCCCACAACTGATGTAAGGCTTACAGGTCTGTAATTACCTGCTTTTTCCCTACCCCCCTTTTTGAATAGTGGGGTAACGTTAGCTACCCTCCAATCCATCGGCACTGTTCCCGAGTCTAATGAATTCTGAAAAATCATCCTTAGTGCATCCGCTATCTCTAGGGCCACCTCCTTCAGTACCCTAGGATGCATGTTATCAGGCCCTGGGGATTTGTCCACCTTCAATCCCTTTAGCTTCCTTAACACCATATCCTTAGAGATATTGATTTGCGTCAGTTCCTCCTTTGCCAATGTCCCTATTTTTCCCGATATCCCAGGGAGGTTTTTTGTGTCTTCCTTCGTAAAGACTGACCCAAAGTATGCATTTAGTTGATCTGCCATTTCCTTATTTCCCATTATATATTCCCCCGTATCTGACTGCAATGGACCAACTTTGGTTTTCACCAGTCTTTTCCTTTTGATATACTTATAAAAGCTTTTGGAGTTAGTTTTTATATTTTCCGCCAGCTTGTTTTCGTAAGCTATTTTGCCCCTCTTGATTATGCCCTTTGCCCTCCTTTGCTCTATCTTAAACTGTTCCCAATCTTCCGCTCTGGCGCTTTTTTTGGCTATTTTATACGCCCTATCTTTGGATTTTATGCTGTCTCTAATTTCCCCTGTTATCCACGGTTGAGTCACCTTTTTAGATTTCCTTTTATGCCAGATTGGTATAAACAATTTTTGCAATTTTGTCATTCTATCTTTAAATGTTTGCCATTGTTTATCTACCTCCAGTCCTCCCAGGAACGTTGTCCAATCAGACCTACTCAGTTCCCGTCTCATGGCATCATAATTCCCCTTGTTTAAATTCAGGACCTTAGTCTCTGAGTCAATTTCTTCGCTCTCCATTTCGAGTGAGAAATCGATCATGTTATGATCGCTCTGACCCAAGGGTCCCCGTACAACAAGATTACTGATTAGTCCCTTCTCATTGCACAGTACCCAGTCCAATATAGCCTGTTCCCGAGTTGGTTCCTCGACATATTGATCCAGATAACCATCCCTCAAACACTCAAGGAATTCCTCCTCCTCATTATTTTTACTGATTAGGCTAGTCCAATCTATATGTAAGTTAAAGTCACCTATGATGACAGCTGTGCTCTTATTGCACGCTTCTCTAATTTCCCTCGTGATGCCCTCCCTAACCTCTATTTTACTATTTGGAGGCCTATATACCACTCCTATTAATGTTTTTCGCCCCTCGCTATTTCTTAGCTCCACCCATATAGATTCTGTATTAACTGAGTTAATATCCTTCCTTTCAATTGCATTTATCCCCTCTTTTACTAGCAATGCTACCCCTCCTCCCTTTCTTTTTTGTCGATCCTTCCTAAATACTGAATACCCCTGTATGTTAAGCTCCCAGCCCTGCTCACCCTGCAACCATGTTTCCGTAATCCCAATTAGGTCATAATTATTAACCTCTATTTCCACAGCTAATTCATCTACCTTGTTCCTGATGCTTCTCGCATTAAGGTATAAAACCCTCAGGCTTTTTTTATGCTCACATTTTTTATGAATTAGTTTGGCCCTTTGTTTTTTGTTCCTCACCCTTTTATCATTTATTTCTGTCTGCCTTTCACTTTCCTCTATTTCACTACATAGGTTTCTAGCCCCCTGCCATACTAGTTTAAATGCTCCCGAACTGCTTTATCAAAAATTACCCCGAGAACATCAGTTCCATCTCTGCACAGGTGTAGACCGTCCCTTTTGTATAGGTCACACCTACCACAAAACTGGTTCCAATGCCTCAAAAATTTAAAACCCTCCCTCTTACACCACTGCTCAAGCCACGTATTTAGCCTAACTATCCTGTTCTCTGTACTCTTACTAGCACGTGGCACTGGTAGTAATCCAGAGATTACTACCTTCGAGGTCCTACTTTTTAGCTTGGCTCCTAACTCCCGAAATTCTACTTGTAGGACCTCTTCCCTTTTTTTAGCTACGTCGTTGGTACCAACATGTATCACGACAACTGGCTGTTCCCCCTCCCCCTCCAGAATGTTCTGCACCCGCGCCGAGACATCCTTGACCCTTGCACCAGGGAGGCAACATACCATCCTGGAGTCTCGGTCGCGACCACAGAAACCCCTATCTATTCCCCTTACAATCGAATCCCCTATTACTATAGCCCTGCCACTCTTTTTCCCTCCCTTCTTTGCAACAGAGCCAGTCATGGTGCCATGAGCCTGGCTGCTGGTGCCTTCCCCCGATGTGTCACCCCCCCCGACAACAGTACCTAAGGCGGTGAACCTGTTGCTAAGGGAGACAACCCCAGGGGATTTCTGCACTACCTTCCTGCCCTTGCTCTGCCTTTTGGTCACCCATGTACTGTCTACGCTGGCCTTAACCTGCGGTGTGACCAACTCACTAAATGTGCTATCCACACCCCTCTCAGAATCGTGGATGCTCCAAAGTGAGTCCATCTGCAGCTCAAGGGCCGTCATGCGGTCCCACATGAGCTGCAGCTGGACACACTTCCTGCACACATAGTCGTCAGGGACACAGGAAGCGTCCCTGATTTCCCACATGTTACAGGAGGAGCATGACACAGGTCCGAGCTCTACTGCCATGACTTAACCCTTATATTACTTTTAATTTTCTAGTTTTAGTTTATTTATCGACTTTTGTTTTCCCGAAGCTTACTTAGACCAATGTATACTGTACTCCTCTTATTCCTTTTTAAACTAACCAAATCCCACTAGTTTTGGTTTTACTTCCTAGGAAGGTTTGAGGAAAGTACTTACCAGTTAGTCTTACCTCCCTGGTCTTTCGCTGACTTCCCGGTCTTGTGTCCCCTTGGTCCTACGCCGACTTCCCGCTCCTCCCGGTTCCTGCCCTGCTGAAAAGAAACTGAGACCAAAAAATTTGTGACCTCTGTTTTTAGACAGCTGCTAAAAGACTACTAGGTTAGAGGAGGGGGGCGGTGGGGGTTCCTACTCTGTAGGAACTCGGGTTTAAGCCACCACCCTCCTTAAATACCTTTCACCTGGGTGCTTCCCACCAGGTCCGCTTCTGAAAAAAAGCTCAAGAGCTGGACTTCCGCCTCAGCTGTTTTTTAAATGGCCCCGAGTCTCGCCGACTCCTTGTGCCTCGCACCATCATCCCTTTTGTCATTTAATCTCTCCTTCCTTCCACCCGATCACAGACCTTCCCTTTTGTTCTGTCCTCCCCTCCCCCCTTTCCCTCCCCCTGCACTTGCTTAAAAATCTGTTCCATCTCCAGCTTTTTCCAGTTCTGACGATGCTGCCTGACCTGCTGAATGTTTCCAGCGTTTTCTGTTTTTATTTCAGTCGGGCTGTGGCCTGAAATCACGGCGTAAACCCCTGGATGGTACAGATGTGGGACGCCTGCCGCTGTTGACGTGGTTATTTTACAGACGTGTCGTAGACCAAGTGTGTGTTGTGCATAGAGTCGCTGGGATTCCAGGGCAGGAGCGAATGGGCAAAGGAAACTAGCTCCACTTTGGAGAGTTGGCACATTTAGGCCTAGAAATTCAGTGGCCTGCGCCACCAGTTTGCGCCCAAAGAGGGCTTTTGCGCCACTGTGCAAACCTACCGCGATATTTCGCGGGGCGCTAATGGCGGCGTTAGCCATTAGCGCTGCGCCGCCACCGATGACGCCACGCAGCGCCCCGCTATCGCCCCGCTGGCAATATTTGGTTGCCGCCGCCTCCCCCGCGCCGGCAGCAAACAACGACCGGTACACGGGGCCTACCTGTGCCGGTAGTGGGGTGAGTTAAGGTGGAGGTGCGGCCGGCCGCTTTTTCGGAGGCCACCTGCCCGCACCTCCGTCCCCGGCCTCCTACACCCCCCCCCCCCCCCCGCGGCATTGCCGGCTGTTTCCAGAGAGCCCGGCACTTCTCCTTGGTGCCGGGCTCATTTGCCGGCACTCGGGAGCGGGGATCGCGCTGTTGCAGGCACCTCCCCCTTAAGAATGAGAGGAAGGCCTGCAGTACCGCAGGCTGCCGTGCCGCAGCGGGTGGCGCTGCGGCACTTTACACGCCGATATTCAGTTTCAGCGCCCCAAGCGGGGCGCCGAAACCCTTGTTTAGCGGCCGGCTTCCACTTGGGGCGCTGAAACTGAATTTCCCGCTGGCACAAGTGGCTCCGCGCGCAGCGGTAATTCCGGCGCCCAGGCGAGCTGAGCGCCCCAAAGTGAATTTCTAGGCCTTAGTTTGCTCTGCCATATCCTTGCATTGTAGTGGTTCTATGGCTGGATTAATAATCCGGTAGAACACGAGGTTCAAGAAGGCGGCTCACCACCACCTTCTGAAGGGCAACTAGGGATGGGCAATAAATGCTGGCCTTGCCAGCGACGCCCACATCCCATAAGCGAATTTTTAAAAAAAACCACGGCAGTTAGAAAATTGGACTTCAGTTAAACAAAATTTTGGAGTCCATTATTAAGGAGACAGTAACAGGACATTTGGATAATCATAATTTAATAGGACAAAGTCAGCATGGTTTTATGAAGGGGAAGTCATGTTTGACAAATTTGCTGGAGTTCTTTGAGGAAGTAACATATAGGGTGGATAAAGGGGAACCAGTGGACGTAGTGTATTTAGACTTCCAAAAGGCATTTGACAAGGTGCCACACAAAAGATTATTGCTTAAGATAAAAAATCACGGGATTGGGGGTAATATTCTGACATGGATACAGGATTGGCTATCTAACAGAAGGCAGAGAGTTGGGATAAATGGTTCATTCTCGGACTGGCAATCAGTAACTAGTGGTGTTCCGCAGGGGTCAGTGCTGGGTCCCCAACTCTTTACAATCTATATTAACGATTTGGAGGAGGGGACCGAGTGTAACATATCAAAGTTTGCAGATGATACTAAGATGGGAGGGAAAGTAGTGAGTGAGGAGGACATAAAAAACCTGCAAGGGGACATAGACAGGCTAAGTAAGTGGGCAGAGATTTGGCAGGTGGAATACAATACTGGAAAGTGTGAGGTTATGCACTTTGGCAAGAAAAATCGTAGAGCAAGTTATTATCTTAATGGCAAGAAACTGGAAAGTACTGAAGTACAAAGGGATCTGGGGGTCCTGGTGCACGAAACTCAAAAGGTTAGTTTGCAGGTGCAGCAAGTGATTAAGAAGGCCAATGGAATGTTGGCTTTCATTGCTAGGGGGATAGAATATAAAAATAGGGAGGTATTGCTTCAGTTGTACAAGGTATTGGTGAGACCGCACCTGGAATACTGCGTACAGTTTTGGTGTCCATACTTAAGAAAGGACATACTTGCTCTCGAGTCAGTACAAAGAAGGTTCACTCGGTTAATCCCGGGGATGAGGGGATGGACATATGAGGAGAGGTTGAGTAGTTTGGGACTCTACTCATTGGAGTTCAGAAGAATGAGAGGCGATCTTATTGAAACATATAAGATTGTGAAGGGGTTGGATCGGGTGGATGCGGGGAGGATGTTCCCGATGATGGGTGAAACTAGAACTAGGGGGCATTGTCTTAGAATAAGGAGCTGCTCTTTCAAAACTGAGATGAGGAGGAACTACTTCACTCAGAGGGTAGTAGGTCCATGGAATATGCTGCCCCAAAAAGCTGTAGAAGCTACATCATTACATAAATTTAAAACAGAAATAGACAGTTTCCTAGAAGTAAAGGGAATTAAGGGTTACGGGGAGCGGGCAGGAATTTGGACATGGGTCTAGGTTCGGATCGGTCATGGCCCTGTGGGTAGCGGAGCGGGCCCAGGGGCCGTGTAGCCTGATCCTGCTCCTATTTCGTGTGTCTAATTCTGTTAGATTCAGGAGATGGTTCTGTGATAGTGGATTGGCGGTTTGGATCAGATCAGCCATGATCTTATTGAATGGCGGAGCAGGCTCGAGGGGCCGATTGGCCTACTCCTGCTCCTATTTCTTATGTTCTTATGTTCTTAAAAAAGAATTCGGTAGAAGTGACCATGAATGAAGCGGTTGGATTGTCGTTGAAAAAAACCCAACTGTTTCACTGATGTTCCTTCAGGGGAGAAAGCCGCAGATTGCAGGAAGATATCAGTGGACTGGTCAGGTGGGCAGAACGGCAGCAAATGGAATTCAATCCAGAGAAGTGTGAGGTAATGCATTTGGGGAGGGCTAACAAGGCAAGGGAATACACAATAAATGGTAGGACACTGAGAAGTGCAGAGGATCAGAGGGACCACGGAGTGCATGTCCACAGATCCCTGAAGGTAGCAGGACAGGTAGATAAGGTGGTTAAGAAGGCATACAGGATACTTGCCTTTATTAGCTGAGGCATCGAATATAAGAGCAGGGAGGTTATTCTTGAACTGTATTTAGTATACTGTATTCGCTGCTCACGATGTGGTCTCCTCTACATTGGGTGACCGCTTTGCGGAACACCTCCGTTCAGTCCGTAAGGGTGACCCCGAGCTTCCGGTCACCTGTCATTTCAATTCACCGCCCCATTCCCACTCAGACCTCACCGTCCGCGACCTCGTGCATTGTTCCACGGAAGCTCAGCGTAAGCTCGAGGAACAGCACTTCATCTTCCGATTAGGCACTTTACAGCCTTCCGGACTCAATATCGAGATCAACAATTTCAGATCATAACCTCGGCCCCTATCATAATTTTATATTTTTTTATCCACACCTTTGGTTTGTGCCTTTTCCTTTTTTTCTCTCCCACATGGCAGCTGTCTCTCGCTCTGCCAGCGCATTTCACACTTCATCTAGAGCCATCTTTTGTCTCTTTACCTGTCCTATTACCATCTCGTCTCGTCTTGAATATCTCTTAATGGGGGAAAAATTCAGTTGGTTGCGCCTCCCGTTAGCGCCTTAAGAGGGCGCTAACGGGACGCAATGCAACTAGCGCCCGGGCGCGGCACTGCCCACGCCTCCCGCAAAATTCAGCGGGAGGTTAGTGGTGGCGCTAACTGGTAGCGCCCTGCGGCGCTGCGCCGCTGACGATGACGTAATTGGCATGCGCAGCGCCCTGCTCACGCCCCGGCCACGATCTTCGGGAGCGCCCCATGACTTACCGCCGGACGCTATGTCCAACGGGGTCAGGGGGGCGTACCTGCGGCCGGGGAGGCGCAAATTCAAGGCGAGGTACGGGGCGCCCATTTTTGTTGCTGGCCGCCTGCCAGCACCTGCCTACGCTCCCGTCCCAGACCTCCTGAACCCCCCCCCCCCCCGTGGAGTGCTGGCTGCGCTCCCGATCCCCGGGGGCCCAGCTGGGCCCCAGGTCGCGCTACACAAGGCCCCTCCCCTTTAAGAAGGGGAGGAAGACCTGCAATACCGCGGCCCGACGTGCCGCAGCATGTGGCGCTGTGGCACGTAACGCCGCAATATTGACTCGCAGCACCCCAAAAGGGATGCAGGGCGCTTCCAGTAGCGCCCCGCTTCCCTCTTGGGGCACAACCACTCAAGTTCCAGCGCAGGGGGCGCTAATTTTTCTGGGGCGCTAAAAGTGGCGCCCCGGCGAAGTTAGCGCTACTCAATTTTTAGCCCAATGTCTCTTTGCCTCCCACAGACCTTCCCTTTTGTTCTTTCATCCCCTCCCCCATTTCCCAGCCCCCAAACTTGCCTTTTAATCTGTTTCATTTCCTGCTTTTTTTTCAGTTCTGACGAAGGGTTTCGACCTGAAACGTTAACTCTGTTTCTCTCTCCACGGATGTTGCCTGGCCTGCTGAGTTTTTCCAGCGTTTTCTGTTGTTATTTTGTATAAAACACTAGTTAGGCTGCAGCTAGAGTACTGCGTGCAGGTCTGGTCACCACATTACAGGAAGGATGTGATTGCACTAGAGAGGGTTGCAGAGGAGATTTACCGGGATGTTGCCTGGGCTGGAGAATTTTAGCTATGAGGAAAGTTTGGATAGGCTGGGGTTGTTTTCTTTGGAACAGAGGAGGCTGAGGGGAGACTTAATTGAGGTGTATAAATGATGAGGGGCCGAGATAGAGTGGATAGGAAGGACCTATTTCCCTTAGCAGAGGGGTCAATAACCAGGGGGCAGAGATTTAAAGTAATTGGTAGAAGGATTAGAGGGGAGTTGAGGAGAACTTTTTTCACCCAGAGGGTGGTGGGGGTCTGGAACTCACTGCCTGAAAGGGTGGTAGAGGCAGAAACCCTCATCACATTTAAAAAGAACTTGGATATGCACTTGAAGTGCCGTAACCTACAGGGCTATGGACCAAGAGCTGGGAAGTGGGATTAGGGTGGGAGAGCTCTTTATCGGCCGGCACGGACACGATGGGCCAAATGGCCTCCTTCTGTGCCGTAAATTTCTATGATTCTATGTGACTCCAGTCCCATATCAATGTGGTTGACTCGTAACTGTCCTCTGAAATGACCGAGCAAGACACTCAGTTGAGGGCAACTAGGGCTGGGCAATAAATGCTGGCCTTTGCCTGCGACACTCACATCCCAGGAATTAATTTTTTTTAATACTTGAAAGGGGAAAAATTTGCAGGGCTACTGGGAAAGAGCGGGGCTGAGTGGGGCTAATTGGAGAGCTCTTAAAAAGAGCCGGCACAGGCACGATGGGCCGAATGGTCTCCTCCTGTGCTGTGTGATTCTGCTTGTCCTAATTAGAATTCAGAGATAGGCCACATTCAGAGCGGGAGATGGGATCAGGGAACGATCCGAAGATCTCACCCCAAAGATGGAGGCCCAGGAAGCGTTGGGAATTGGTCCTCGGCCTCATCTGCATATTCGGGGCGAGCTGTCCGCACCTGTTGCATCCTCCATAACCGGCTCGTCCGAAGGAAGTCTTCATAGCACTACTTTGAAGAAGAAGCAGAGAGGAGTCCTGGCCAATACTTATCCCTCAACCAACGCCTTAAAAACAGATCGTCCGGTCATCTAACTCATTGCTGTTTGTGGGAGCTTGCTGTGCGCTAATTGGCTGCCGCTTTTCACCACAACACAAGAGTGACTACACGTCAAAAAACTATTTCATTGGCTGTGAAGCATTTTGGGACGTCCTGAGGTTGTGGAAGGAATTGTAGAAATGTGAGTTCTTTCTTTATATATCAGACATTTAGCACGATAACAGAACCTAGAGCACCTTATGGTCAGGACGATAGGCCCAGGACAGCTGGGAGGGCAACGATCTACAAGGAAATACCAGACGCAAGGGCCCGATGGGACCATTGCCGCCTGAATGTGTTCTCAAACAGATCAGGGCATTCAGTTCCAGGGATCCCAACCCTCCAGGTTTGGCTTGGGCTCTCCAGAAATTGAAGATGAAAAAAAGAAAAATAGACAGACTTGCATTTCTCCAGCGCCTTTCACCACCTCAGGATGTCCCAAAGCGCTTTACAGCCAATGAAGTACTTTTTGAAGTGTAGTCACTGTTGTAATGTGGGAAATGCGGCAGCCAATTTGCGCACAGCAAGCTCCCACAAACATCAATGTGATAGTGACCAGATCATCTGTTTTGGGGATGTTGATTGAGGGACAACTATTGGCCCCAGGACACCGGGGAGAACTCCCCTGATATTCTGTTGAAATAGTGGCCGCGGGATCTTAAATGTCCATCTGAGAAGGGAAACAGGATCTCGGTTTAACATCTCATTCGAAAGACGGCACATTCGATAGTGCGGCGCTCCCTCAGTACTGCCCCTCCAACAGTGCGGTGCTCCCTCAGTACTGCCCCTCCAACAGTGCGGCGCTCCCTCAGTACTGCCCCTCTGACAGTGCGGTGCTCCCTCAGTACTGCCCCTCCAACAGTGCGGCGCTCCCTCAGTACTGCCCCTTCGACAGTGCTGTAGTGTCCGAGTATCAATAATACACGGACTGCAGGAGAACAATAATAACAGGTATTTACTGAACAGAGGGTAACTTAAGACTGAAATACAGCTATGGCTTTATATACAGGGGTGGTCACTGCCGGTACTGCAGTATAGAATCAGTTCTTCTCTTAAAGGTACATACACAACAATTCCTCCCCTTTTAGATAAACAGTACATAACATTCATTTAACAACTAAATAATAACTAATTACAATTACAATTTTCTCCGTACTATATACATCAACTGAAATAATCATTTATAAGTTCAGTCTTTGAGGAGGCTTCCTGATCCTGACTGGATAGCGCCTTTCTCGAGTATCCTGTTCTTGCGGCAGAGTTGATTCTGGCTCATTGTCATTGGTTGGTTCGTCAGCTTCCAATACCACTGCTTCTGAGGTAGACGCAATCTGTACTTCGGGTTGATTACCAGGTGCACCTGCTCGTGGTATGGGTTTGGCTTGTTCCTGTGACTCTAGAATCTGGTCAGCATGGCGTCTCACGATGCTCTCTCCAACGTCCACTGTGTACATTAGTGGTCCCTGCTGTGTGCATATCGTTCCTGGCTGCCATTTTTCTGTTCGGTAGTCGCGGGCCAAGACTGGTTGCCCTATCTTGAAGCTCCTGGTTGGCTTCTCATTTATGTGCTGGAATTGCTTATCCTCAACATCTCGTCTTATGTTTGGTTTGAGCAAATCCAGGCGACATCTTAGCCTTCGGTTGAAGAACATTATGGCTGGAGCTTGGTTGGTGACTGCATGTGTCTCATTCCGGTAAGCAAACAAGAAATTATCCACCTTGTGTTGTAGTGGTATGTCGTCATTATGCATTGCCTTTATGGCCTTTCTAAAGGTCTGAACAAACCTCTCAGCCAATCCATTTGTGGCTGGATGATATGGGGCAGATGTGTAATGCTTCACCCCATTATTCCTCAGAAACCTCCGGAAATCCTCGGACACAAACTGTGGCCCATTGTCAGAGCAAATCTGTTCTGGCAAGCCATTCCTGGCGAAGATGGTCCGTAGGACTGCAATAGTTTTCTCCGTGGTGGTGGAGGACATTTTGATGACCTCTGGCCATTTCAAATGGGCGTCCTACAGCGATTAGGAACATTGAGTCCATAAATGGACCAGCAAAATCAATGTGTACCCGTTGCCATGGAGATGAGGGCCACTCCCATGGATGTAGCGGGGCCTGTGGTGGAGCGTTTTGGACCTTCTGGCATCCTGTGCATCTCTTGGTCATATCCTCGATTTCTTTATCGATTCCCGGCCACCACACAAACGCCCTGGCTAGGCTCTTCATTTTTACCCCTCCCAGATGACCCTCATGAAGCTCATTGAGCACTCGATCTCTCAACTTGGGTGGAATTACCACTCGGGATCCACACATCAAGGTCCCCCGGCACACTGACAGCTGTTCTCTCCTTGGCGAGAATGCTGGCAACAGTGAGTCGCCATGTGCTGGCCATCCCTTCACCGTCAAATCATAGACCCGAGAGAGTGTCGGGTCATTTTAGGTTTCCTTCTCTATACTTGAGTTTGTAACAGGTAAACATTCGACTATGGCCGCATGGAATATCTCAACAGGGTCCACTGCAGGTGCTTCCTCTACCGTAGGCAACGGTAGGCGCGACAGCCCATCAGCGTTTCCATGCTGTTTCGTACCCTTGTACTCTATGTCGTACTGATGTGCCCCTAGAAAAAGTGACCATCTTTGCAGCCGTTGCGCCATCATCACCGGAACGCCCTTCTTTGGGTTAAAAATGGAGACCAGGGGCTGATGATCAGTCAGTAGGGTGAATTTCTGCCCGTGCAGATAGTGATTGAACTTCTTCACCCCCCACACCAGGCTGAGGGCCTCCCTGTCAATCTGGGCGTAGTTACGCTCAGCTGAGGTTAACGAGTGCGACGCAAAGGCTATTGGCCTCTCTGAACCATCAGGGAATTTGTGTGACAGCACCGCTCCGATGCCGTAGGGAGACGCATCACATGCTAACCGAATCGGTAGTGTTGCATTGTAGTGGGCCAATACTTCTTTTGAAGTGATTAGGCATTTACATTTCTGAAAGGCACGCTTACACTCATCACTCCATTTCCATGTTACTCCAGTTTGCAGTAGGGCGTTCAGTGGGTGCAGAATTGTAGATAAATTCGGCAAGAACTTATGGTAGTAGTTCACCAACCCGAGGAACGACCTCAGTTGCAACACATTTTCCAGTGCTGGAGCCTTGACTACAGCCTCAATCTTGTCCGGCGACTTATGCAACCCTTCCTCATCAATCATGTGGCCACAATACGAGATTTGTCTCCTGAAGAACTCGCATTTGGGGCGGTTGGCTCGTAGCCCATATTCCTGTAATCTCGTGAGCACCTGCTCCAGGTTGGCAAGGTGTTCACTGTCATTTTCGCCCGTAACCAGGATGTCGCCGAAATAACACTGGGTCCCCGGGATCCCTTGCAGGACTTGTTCCATCGCCCTCTGCCAAATAGCCGGGGCTGATGCTACCCCGAATACCAGTCGATTGTACTGGTAAAGGCCTTTGTGAGTGTTTATCGTGAGGTACTTCCTAGACGCTTCTTCCACCTCCATTTGTAGATACGCTTGGGCCAGATCAATCTTTGTAAAGCGTTTCCCTCCAGATAGTGAGGCGAAAATATCTTCTACCCGTGGAAGTGGATATTGTACTGTGTGCAGGACTGGGTTCACAGTTACCTTGAAGTCCCCACAGATGCGAACCTTCTTCGGTTCCCCAGGCGTGCTGCTCAATGATTTCGTCATTACAGGAACGATGGGTGTGGCCCACTCGCTCCAGTCCACCTTGGACAGCACACCCGAACGCTCCAGACTCTCCAGCTCTGCTTCAACGGCTGGGCGGATCGCGTAAGGTACCGGTCTGGCATTAAAAAATTTTGGGTTTGCGTTATCTTCGATTTTTATCATTGCCATTACTCCTTTTAGAGTCCCAAGTCCTTGTTGGAAAACCTCTTTCGCGTCAGTTAGAATTTTTGACAGTCGTCCAGGTGTGGCGTCGTCATCCTTTTTATCAGTCACAGTTAGCGCCTGAATGGAATGCCAATCCAATTGTATTTTTCAGATCCATTCACGTCCCAATAATGGTGGTCCTCCATCTGGTAGTATATATAGATAAAGTTTCTGTGTTTCCTTGCCGTTGTATTCAACTGGCGCCCTTATTTTTCCTCTGGGGTAGACTTTTTGCTCTGTGTATGTCTTCAATACAATGGACGTGTCCTTCAAGGGTATGTGTGAGAATAGCCGCTCATAGTCTCGTCGATTCATGACAGTTAGGGCTGATCCTGTGTCCAATTCCATCTTTACTGGGGACCCTGCTATCATGAGGGTGACCCAAATGGTTTGGTGATCCTCCTTTGCGATCACGTTGTGTAACTTTAGACAACTTAGTCTCCTGCTCCCGGAGTCCTTATCAGTCTCCTGATCTTCCGAACTACTGTCTGTCAATTTCTTTACTTTCTTGTACTTTTCCTTAGTAGTTCTTGTAGTGTTGGTTTTCTTTCCCAACCTGCAGACTCTTGCTATGTGTCCCATTTTCCCACATTGCCTGCATACTTTGTCCTTAAACCAGCAGTCCTTCTGGTCATGGGTTGTTCTGCCGCAACAATAGCACTTTTCTGCTCCATACGCCATTTCATTAGCGCTGTATTCTTGTGGTTTCTGTTGTATTTCCGCAGCTCCCCGTGCTGCTGCTTCGCAGGATACTGCCACGCTGAAAGCCTGTTCTAGCATCAGGTCCTTTTCCGAAAGTAGTCATTTCTGGGTTCCTTCACTCTGGAGCCCGCAGACAAACTTATCCCATAAGGTGTCTGCCAGTCCTGCTCCGAACTGGCAGTGCTTCGTTAACTTGCGTAGTTCCGTAAGATAGACAGCATTGCTCTCATCTTTGTGCTGGTTTCTTTTCTGGAACTTGAATCTTTCTGCTATCAGCAGCGGTGTAGGGTTTAGGTGTTCCTGTAAGATATGAACAATCTCTTCAAAACTTTTCTCCATTGGTTTAGCTGGGGTAATTAAATTCCGCAATAGGCCGTACGTTCTCACGCCCATCAAATTTAATAATACTGATGCCTTCTTTCCATTAGCCACCTCATTTGCCTTGCAGTACACTTCAATTCTTTCCACATACGTGGTCCAGTCTTCTACGTCGTTGTCGAAAGCAGTGATACTGCCACTTTTTGGCATCTTGGGTGATTTAAAATGGCGCCTCCCGCGCTTTTTTCTTCTTCACCAATGGATTAAAATGGCGCCTCCCGCGCTTTTCCTTCTTCCCCAATGGAATAAAATGGCGCCTCCCGCGCTTTTCCTTCTTCCCCTTGCTGCCACGCTGCTCCTAGCGTTCTGCAGGGTAATGGTGGCGACCCGTGGCTTCGGCGCGTCTCACTTTTCCTTCCCCTTGTTTTATTTTCGCTACGCTGCCCGGTTCTTGAGCACTGACCGCGCCCTATGCGCTCCACCCTCTCTCTCTCTCTCTTTTCCTCCCGACGACGCTGCACGGCCCATTTGCAGAGCCGCTCGATCGAGCGCGAGCCCGCCGCAGTCCGGAAGGGTCAGCGCACTACCTGCTACCAGCACGATTTGCTGGAACACCTTGACTGGGGAGCCAAGCCCAGCTCTCCACAGCCTCTCCTGCAACTCTCCGAACTCTGATGGATCCTTGGGCGTTTGCCTGCGGTCGACGCCCGTTGTTCTGACTTCGACCTCCAAGAAGCTTCTTCGCAGGGAAAGATCCCCGTGAGGTGATGCAGTACTGCAGGTGAGTTCGAACCTGTTCGTCGCCAATGTAGTGTCGGAGTATAAATAATACACGGACTACAGGAGAACAATAATAACAGGTATTTACTGAACAGAGGGTACTCTTTTTGTTTGGACCAAAAAAAAACCCAATTAGACTGTAAATAAACAAAAGTTCAACTAAAACTTAACAAATCAAATTAAAATTTGGTTTTCCGGGTTGATAATGCACTCCAGTCCCCGCGGCGCCCACCGGTCGCGGAAATACTCAAGCGCGCCGGCGGACACTGCGTGCTCCAACTCCAGGGCCACCCGGGCGCGAACATGGCCGCGGAAGAGAGGCAGGCAATCCGGCTGGACGGCCCCCTCGACCGCCCGCTGCCTGCACCAATTGATGGCTCTCTTAGCCAGGCCCAGGAACAGGCCCACAAGGAGGTCCTCCAACCTGTCCGCTCCCCTCCGCACCGGGTGACTGTAGATCAAGAGCGTGGGACTGAAGTGCAACCAAAAATCGAGGAGCAGCCCCTTCAAGTAGTGAAAGAGGGGCTGCAACCTCTCACACTCCATATAAACATGAAACACGGACTCCACCAGGCCGCAAAAAATGCAGGCGGCCTGGGAGTCCGTGAACCTACTTAAAACCTTATTGCATGGGACCGCTCCGTGCAACACCCTCCAGGCCAAGTCCCCGATGGAACAAGGGAGGACTCCCGCGTAGAGAGCCCTCCATTGGGGACCTCCGCCACCGCCAGTCAGCAAGATGCCACGCCAAGGCGTGTCCGGACAGTAGACGAAGATGGCAAAGTGGAGAGTGTGCTGGAGCAGCCCGTACAGGAAACCCCCCCGTGCGGAATGAAAAGGCACGGAGGGTATTTCCTCGAGACGGCTCAAGTTGTGAGGCGCCGGTTCCCGAGGGGAGTTTCGGGGCCGGGCGCCGATGAGGAATTCCGTCCGAACGGGGGTAAGCTTGGACGGGATCGCCCCACGTGCTTGAGCCGCCTCGATACACCTAGTGGAGTCGGGGCCCAGTGCCGCTTTCACCGATTCGATGGCTTCGACCGCGAGCCGGACGTTGGCCCAGGACAGGCGCAACGCCAGCTCCTCTGGCGCCATCCAGCCCGCTCCTCCGCCATCGAGCAGGTCCCCGACTCTGGTCACCTTGCCAGGCACAGCCCTGCCCTCTGCCAGCCGCCCGAACCCGCGTTCATGGAGGTGCGGATTCCTGAGCAGCAGCTCCCGAAGGAGAGCTGCCGCTCCTGACAGGGGAGAGCTCTGCCTGGAAGCGACGTAGTTCCAAACCCATAGTAGTTCCTGGTAGAAGACAGGCAGCTCCTGCAGGCCGGCACGCCTGCCGCCCACTTTCGCAAACTGGAGCTGCGTGTCCTAATTGAGGCCGTGCAGCTGGCGGAAGAAAAACGTCGCCAGCGCACACCATCTCGGAGGATTCTCTACGTACAGGTATCTCTGCAGCGTCTGAAGACGGAAAGTCGCAGCCTGGGTGCGAAGGCACACCAGCGACTGACCGCCCTCCCTAAGCGGGAGACACAGAACCGCAGCAGAGACCCAGTGCTTCCTTTTGTCCCAGAAGAAGTCGATGAGCTTCTTCTGCATCTTGGCGACAAACGCAGGGGGAGGGATCAAAGTGACCAACCGGTACCACAACATGGCAGCCACTAGCTGGTTTATGACCAGCGCTCGACCCCTGTAGGACAACACTCGGAGCAGTCCTGTCCAGCGTCCTAGGCGAGCGGTGACTTTGGCATCCAGCTCTTGCCAGTTCGCCGGCCAGGCGTCCTCGGCAGGGCTAAGGTAAACTCCCAAATAGAGGAGGTGCGTGGTGCTAAGGCAAAAGGCCTGAGCTCCTCCGGCAGGGAGTCCACCCGCCACTGACCCACCAGGAGTCCGGAACATTTCTCCCAGTTGATCTTGGCGGAGGATGCGTCCGAGTAAATCTGCTGGCATTCCCGCATCCTCCGCAAGTCAGCGGGATCCGTGACCGTGAGGAGCACGTCATCGGCGTAAGCCGAGAGGACCACCTCCACGCCCGGCCCTTGCAGAGCCAGTCCCGTCAACCTCTTCCGCAAGAGGCGCAGGAAAGGCTCCACGCAAATGGCGTATACCTGACCGGACATGGGGCATCCCTGACGCACTCCCCTCCCGAAGCGAAGGGGCGCCGTCAAGGACCCATTAACTTTAATCAGACACTCCGCGGCGGCGTACAGAAGTCGGATCCGGGCGACGAAATGCGTCCCGAACCCGAATGCGCGTAGAGTCCCAAAGAGATACTCGTGATCCACCCTGTCGAACGCCTTCTCCTGATCCAGGGAAAGGAAGGCGACCGACAGACCAGCCCTCTGGGAGTGGTGGACCAGGTCCCGGACCAGATGGATGTTATCATGGATGGTCCGGCCTGGGACCGTGTAGGACTGGTCGGGGTGGATCATGTGGGCCAGCACGGTGCCAAGGCGAGCAGACATGGCCCTGGCAAAGATTTTATCGTCCGTGCTGAGGAGGGAGACCGGGCGCCAGTTCTTAAGGAGGCGGCGATCGCCCTTCTTAGGCAGCAGGACAATGACCGCCCTGCGCCAAGAGAGGGGCATCTCCCCGGTCGCCAAACTTTCCCCCAGGACCCGCGCGTAGTCGCCCCCCAAGACGTCCAAGAACGTCCTGTGGAACTCCACGGTCAGCCCGTCCAGCCCCAGGGACTTTCCCCTAGAGAGCTGGCGGAGGCCGCCGGTCAGCTCCGCCAGGGTTAGCGGAGCGTCCAATTTTTCGGCGCCCTCCGGGCTGACCTTCGGCAGGTCCCCCCACAAAGATTAATCAGGGATAGTCAACATGGCTTTGTCAAGGGAAGATCATGTCTGACTAATTTGATTGAATTTTTTGAGGGGGTGACTAGGTGTGTGGATGAGGGTAACGCAGTGGATGTGGTATACATGGATTTCAGTAAGGCCTTCGATAAAGTCCCGCACAGGAGGCTGGTCAAGAAGGTAAGAGCCCATGGAATCCAGGGTGCCTTGGTACATTGGATACAAAACTGGCTTAGTGGCAGAAGGCAGAGGGTGATGGTCGAAGGTTGTTTTTGTGACTGGAAGCCTGTGGCCAGTGGGGTGCCACAGGGATCGGTGCTGGGTCCCTTGCTGTTTGTGGTCTACATTAATGACTTGGATATGAATGTAAAGGGTATGATCAGTAAGTTCGCGGATGATACAAAAATTGGTAGGGTGGTAAATAGCGAGGAGGGTAGCCTCAGTCTGCAGGACGATATAGATGGGTTGGTCAGATGGGCGGAACAGTGGCAAATGGAATTTAACCCGGAAAAGTGCGAGGTGATGCACTTTGGGGGGACTAACAAGGCAAAGGAATACACAATGAATGGAAGGACCCTAGGCAAGACGGAGGGTCAGAGGGATCTGGGTGTGCAAGTACACAGATCCCTGAAGGCGGCGGAACAGGTGGATAGGGTGGTAAAAAAGGCATATGGGATACTTGCCTTCATTAGCCGAGGCATTGAGTATAAGAGCAAGGAGGTTATGATGGAGCTGTATAAAACGCTGGTTAGGCCACAGCTGGAATACTGTGTGCAGTTCTGGTCACCACACTACAGGAAGGATATGATCGCGTTAGAGAGGGTGCAGAGGAGGTTCACCAGGATGTTACCAGGGCTGGAGCGCTTCAGCTATGAAGAGAGACTGGGCAGATTGGGTTTGTTTTCCTTGGAGCAGAGGAGGCTGAGGGGGGACATGATTGAGGTGTACAAAATTTTGAGGGGCATAGATAGGATGGATGCTGAGGAGCTTTTTCCCTTAGTAGAGGGGTCAATAACTAGGGGGCATAGATTCAAGGTAAAGGGCGGGAGGTTTAGAGGGGATTTGAGAAAGAACTTTTTCACCCAGAGGGTGGTTGGAGTCTGGAACTCACTGCCTGAAAGGGTTGTGGAGGCAGAAACCCTCACAACATTTAAGAAGCATTTGGATGTGCACTTGAAATGCCATAGCATACAAGGCTACGGGCCAAATGCTGGAATATGGGATTAGATTAGACAGGGCTTGATGGCCAGCGCGGACACGATGGGCCGAAGGGCCTCTATCCGTGCTGTATTACTCTATGACTCTCTATGACTCTAAAACTCTGCGCGCATCCTCGCTGGACGGATCCGGAGAGAACAGAGCCCCGTAGTAGGCACGGGTCTCCACGCTGATTCCCTCCGGATCCGAGACCAGAGATCCGTCGTCGGCCAGCAGCCCCAAGAGCTGCTTACAGACCCCCCGTCTTTTTTCCAGCGAGTAGAAGGGGGAGCTGTGGTCCAGGTCCCGCAGGAGCTGGATCCGCGACCTCACGTACGCGCCTCGGGACCCTACAAGCTGCAGGTCCTTCAGCGCGCCCTTCTTCTCTTCGTACACCTTCCGAAGGGCCGGGTCCTCAACGACCTGACCGAGACGGGACTCCAGGTCGTGCACCTGCTTCTCCAACCGCCCGACCCGGGCCTCCCGCCTCTTGGTCGACCCCTTCGCGTACTCCTGACAGAAGAGACGGATGTGAGCCTTGCCCACGTCCCACCATAGCCTCAAGGAGGGGAAGCCCCCCCGCTTCCTACTCCAGTCGGCCCAGAACCGACGAAATGAATCCCGGAGCCGCGCGTCCTCCAGCAGCAGGTTGTTAAAATGCCAGTACACGGACCCCTCCCGCGCACGCAGCGGAGCGAGCTCTGCCCACACCAGGTGGTGGTCCGTGCACGGCACCAGCCGCATGGAAGCTGCCGGAACACTGGAGACGTACGCCCGGGAAATGTAGAGGCGGTCGATTCTGGACCTTCCTCCCCCAGACCTCACGCTAGTGAAGGCGCTGGAGTCGGGGTGGAGATTTCGCCAGACGTCCACCAAGTCGAAGGACCCGACCAGGTCCCTCAACTTCTCCATCGCCGCCGGGCTTCGCGGGGACCCGAACGGTCCCTCGCCTCGAGGCTGCAGTTAAAATCCCCCCCGAGGATAACGCACTCGCCCGCGTCGAAGGAGCCCAAAAGAGCGGACACTTCTTCGAAGAAGCGCACTTGCTGCGCACCGGTCTGAGGGGCGTACACGTTCACTAGATGGAGCGGCACGCCCCCCAGGCGAACAGTGACCTGGAGCAAGCGGCCCGGCACGTGCTCCTTGACCCCCAAGATCTCCGGCTGAAAATGCGGGGCCAGCAAGATAGCCACCCCGCTAGAATTGTTGGAGAGGTGACTCATGCTGACCCCTCCTTGCCACTCCAGGAGCCATGTGGCTTCGTCTCCCAGAACGGTGTGGGTTTCTTGCAGGAAACACACCGCATACTTCCCGTCCCGAAGGACCGAGAAGTTATTGAATCTGCGGCGCGCCTCCCTGCTGCCGTTGATGTTGAGGCTGGCTATGGTTATCTTCATGTCAGAAGCATAGTGCTACCTCTACCTACACCTAACGGGGGGAGGGAGCGCAGCCGCTGGTCAGCCGCCACTTCCTCAGCAGCCCAGTGAGAAATGTTCTGAGCCGACGCAGCTCGAGCGGTCCACGCCCTCGTCCGCGCCCATGATTTTAACGGCGGCGCGGAAGGACACGATGAGCAGCGCCAGCTCCAACCACCTGTCGAGGGCCAGCCGGATCTTATTTTGCCGACCCTAGCACGTGGCCATAAAGTCCCGGAGTTCCCTTACAGGAATGAGGAGAGACTCAGCGAGGGGCACGAGGTCATCCAGCGCCTCGTTGACGGTGGAGTCCAAATCGTCCTCCATGCCCATCACTGAGTCCCCATCCTCCTCCAGGGGGTCGTCACCAGCGGCCGACCCGTTCGTCATGCAGTGCGCAGCGAACGGCTCGGCCGCACCATCCGGCCCCGCCTCCGCCCGGATCCCACCCCCAGGATCGGCGGCAGAGGATTCCTCCTTGGGCTCCTCTAGGGGCGCCGGGCCAGAAGACGGCGGCGGTTTGGAGTCCCCCCCCACGCCCACCCCCACAGGCAGGGTCTCGTCCTCATCCCCGGGAGTCACGTGCCAGACAGACCCATCTGCCTCAGCCTCCCGAGGGACAGGCGACCCCTGCCGATCGCCGGTGGTAATGACAGCGGGGGGGGGCGCAGTACCCACGGCGGGCGACGACTCCCCCTGCTCGGAGGGACCTTCCTCCTCCCGGTCCTCCTCCTCTTCTGGGGGTCGCGCCTTCTTTTTAACGCGGAGGGAGTGAGGGAGACCTCCATGTCTGCAGGGGTCTCCTCGCCCACTCCCTCCGGTGGAGCAGGTTTGTCGGGTTCCACAGGCCCGAGCCCGGCCGCAGGTATTGGCGTTTCCGCTACGGCGGTTGCGGCCACAGGCTCGGGCACGAGGCCCCTCCCACTCGCATCTGCCCCGATTAACTCCGCGAGGAGCGCGGGTGTAAGGGGCTCAAGGGGCAAGGGCTGGCCCTCCACGGGGGGACCCGCCCTAAGGTGTTTCGTTTTATTCCGCGCCTTCCTTCTGGCCGGACGTGCTCCCTCCCCCCCGCCGGAGGCCTTGGTGGCATCGGCCTCCGACGCCGACTGCGCATCAGCGGTTCCCGATGCGCGGGCAGATCCGGGGGGAGAAGCGGTGGCGGCGCCAGCCTCGGCCGCACTAGATGATCCGGCGGCCTTGGAGGCAGGGCAGTTTTTCCAAATGTGCCCCACCTCCTTGCAGGCGTGGCACCGCACACCGTCCGACGTCCAGAAGACGCGAAAGGCGGTCCCCTCGTAGTGGACGACGAATGCCCCGTCGGATAAACAGCTGGCGCCGGAAGGAGAAGACATGGCGAAGGCTGGCTTCCCGGAAGCCGAGCGGGATGGGCGTGATCCCCGACCTCACCTCCCCAAGTTGGCATAAATGGGGGAGGAGGAGCTCACCAGGAACATAGGGCGGGACGTTCGAGATGACGATCCTCTGCGCGGTGGCCTCGAGAGGATCCACCGGCAGGAAGGTCCCGCCCACGGTGAGCCCCTTGGCGACGGCCAGGGACACCGCCCGCTCCGACCCCAGGAAGAACACAGCCTTCCCGTACATTTTTGAGGCCGCGACGATGGCTGAGGGGCCGACCACCCCAGCCACGGCTTTAACGCAGGCCTCAATGGTCATAGTGGGGTGAGTGTAGCTCTTCACCCCAAGCTTTTTTGTCATAAGTTTAAAAGGTGGCGGGGCAGCAGAAGCAGCGGGAGCAGCTGTGGCTGTGGCTGCCACTCCCGCATAAGTCCTGGCTGGCCCCGCCACCGGCGAAGATGCAGTCGCCATTATGGGGTGTTTTTATAAGGGCTACACTCACGCCAAGTCACAGGCCTGAAGGTGTTAATGGCCTCAGGTATTTTTTGGTCCTCTATTGAGCAGAGGGAGCTGTTTAAGATGAAGACACACCTCTCCCCTTATTGATTGAAATTGGGAGAGGGGCCTTCTCCCCTCTGCTCAATAGGCAATTAATAAAAAGAGATGAAATTGAGGTGCCTCAGAGAAATAGGCAGAGAGCGACAAAGAGAGAGAGGGGGGGGTGGGAAGGAGGGAGGCCGCAAGGGCAGGGTTGCCACTCAGGATGGTGGGTGGGTGGGTGTTGGCAGGGGTGCACTCTCTGATGGGAATTTAAAGTCTTTGATGTTGGTGGTCTTCTGGCAGGGGGAGAAGATGTCTTCACCTGGGAAAGCTGGAGATGCCCCAGGCTCAGTCCTGCACCAGGTCTTAACGATGTAATTAATGAAATTGGACTTCACCTAGGCAGCTCCAGCTGTCCCAGGTCAGGCAATAGAGCCACACACACACACAGACACCCCTTGATGATCCGGCCTTGTTTCTTCTTTTCTCCCCCCACCTAAAATACAAAGTCTTTGGGAGAGTGCCCCAAATAACACCCACCTGTAGATGTTCAGAAAAGATGATTTTGTTCTTCCCTCCTTCCAAACAGTTGGTGATTGTTGGTTGTTTCTCTCCCCTCTCTCCCTCTCCTGAAGTGGAGGCCAATTTGGGGAGGCAGTAATGGAAAGGCCTCTCCCCTGGTTGGTGTTGTTGCTGGCCTCCTTTCTCCTTCTCCTCCTCTGTCCCCTCTCTCCAGGCACCTCAGTTGCTGTGATGATGGTGGAGGAGGTGGAGGTGGTGGTCTATCGTTATCCTCCTCTTCCTGGTCAGGAGACCACCACTTTACACTCTCCACTCTCCTGGTTTGGCTGCTCCTTCGCCTCCTGCTGACTGAGGCAGCTGCACAGCCAGAAATGCTGGAACAGAGGGTACTCTTTTTATTTGTACCAAAAAAAAACCAAATTGGACTGTAAACAAAAGTTCAACTAAAACTTAACAAATCAAATTAAAATTTGGTTTTCCGGGTTGATGATGCACTCCAGTCCCCACGGTGCCCACCGGTCGTGGAAATACTCAAGCGCACCGGCGGACACCGCATGCTCCATCTCCAGGGCCACCCGGGCGCGAACATGGCCACGGAAGAGAGGCAGGCAATCCGGCTGGACGACCCCCTCGACCGCCCGCTGCCTGGACCAATTGATGGCTCTTTTAGCCAGGCCCAGGAGCAGGCCCACAAGGAGGTCCTCCAACCTGTCCGCTCCCCTCCGCACCGGGTGACCGTAGATCAAGAGCGTGGGACTGAAGTGCAACCAAATATCGAGGAGCAGCCCCTTCAAGTAGTGAAAGAGGGGCTGCAACCTCTCACACTCCATATAAATGTGAAACACGGACTCCTCCAGGCCGCAAAAAATGCAGGTGGCCCAGGAGTCCATGAACCTACTTAAAACCTTATTGCACGGGACTGCTCCGTGTAACACTCTCCAGGCCAAGTCCCCGATGGAACAAGGGAGGACTCCCGCGTAGAGAGCCCTCCATTGGGGACCTCCGCCACCGCCAGTCGGCAAGACGCCACGCCAAGGCGTGTCCGGACGGTAGACGAAGATGGCAAAGTGGAGAGTGTGCAGGAGCAGCCCGTACAGGAAACCCCTCCGCGCGGAATGAAAAGGCACGGAGGGTATTTCCTCGAGACGGTTCAAGTTGTGAGGCGACGGTTCCCGAGGGGAGTTTCGGGGCCGGACGCCGATGAGGAATTCCGTCCGAACTGGGGTAAGCTCGGACGGGATCGCCCCACGTGCTTAAGCCGCCTCGATACACCTAGTGGAGTCGGGGCCCAGTGCCGCTTTCACCGATTCGATGGCTTCGACCGCGAGCCGGATGTTGGCCCAGGACAGGCGCCGCGCCAGCTCCTGCGGCGCCATCCAGCCCGCTCCTCCGCCATCGAGCAGGTCCCCGACTCTGGTCACCTTGCCAGGCACAGCCCTGCCCTCCGCCAGCCGCCTGAACCCGCGTTCGTGGAGGTGCTGATTCCTGAGCAGCGGCTCCCGAAGGAGAGCCGCCGCTCCTGACAGGGGAGAGCTCCGCCTGGAAGCGACGTAGTTCCAAACCCATAGTAGTTCCTGGTAGAAGACAGGCAGCTCCCGCAGGCCGGCACGCCTGCCGCCCACTTTCGCAAACAGGAGCTGCGTGTCGTAATTGAGGCCGTGCAGCTGGCGGAAGAAAAACGTCGCCAGTGCACAACATCTCGGAGGATTCTCGACGTACAGGTATCTCTGCAGCGTCTGAAGATGGAAAGTCGCAGCATGGGTGCGAAGGCACACCAGCGCCTGACCGCCCTCCCTAAGCGGGAGACACAGAACCGCGGCAGAGACCCAGTGCTTCCTTTTGTCCCAGAAGAAGTCGATGAGCTTCTTCTGCATCTTGGCGACAAACGCAGGGGGAGGGATCAAAGTGACCAACCGGTACCACAACATGGCGGCCACCAGCTGGTTTATGACCAGCGCTCAACCCCTGTAGGACAACACTCGGAGCAGTCCTGTCCGGCGTCCTAGGCGAGCGGTGACTTTGGCCTCCAGCTCTTGCCAGTTCGCCGGCCAGGCATCCTCGGCAGGGCTAAGGTAGACTCCCAAATAGAGGAGGTGCGTGGTGCTCCAGGCGAAAGGCCTGAACTCCTCCGGCAGGGAGTCCACCCGCCACTGACCCACCAGGAGTCCGGAACATTTTTCCCAGTTGATCTTGGCGGAGGATGCGTCCGAGTAAATCTGTTGGCATTCCCGCATCCTCCGCAAGTCAGCGGGATCCGTGACCGTGAGGAGCACGTCATCGGCATAAGCCGAGAGGACCACCTCCACGCCCGGCCCTTGCAGAGCCAGTCCTGTCAACCTCTTCCACAAGAGGCGCAGGAATGGCTCCACGCAAACGGCGTATAACTGACCGGACATGGGGCATCCCTGATGCACCCCCCTCCCGAAGCGAAGGGGCGCCGTCAAGGACCCGTTAACTTTAATCAGACACTCTGCGGTGGCGTACAGAAGTCAGATCCGGGTGACGAAATGCGTCCCGAACCCGAATGCGCGCAGAGTCCCGAAGAGATACTCGTGATCCACCCTGTCAAACGCCTTCTCCTGATCCAGGGAAAGGAAGGCGACTGACAGACCAGCCCTCTGGGAGTGGTGGACCAGGTCCCGGACCAGATGGATGTTATCGTGGATGGTCCGGCCCGGGACCGTGTAGGACAGGTCGGGGTGGATCATGTGGGCCAGCACGGTGCCAAGGCAAGCAGACATGGCCCTGGCAAAGATTTTATAGTCCGTGCTGAGGAGGGAGACCGGGCGCCAGTTCTTAAGGAGGTGGAGATCGCCCTTCTTAGGCAGCAGGACAATGACCGCCCTGCGCCAAGAGAGGGGCATCTCCCCGGTCGCCAAACTTTCCCCCAGGACCCGCGCGTAGTTGCCCCCCAAGATGTCCCAGAACGTCCTGTGGAACTCCACGGTCAGCCCGTCCAGCCCCGGGGACTTTCCCCTAGAGAGCTGGCGGAGGGCGCCAGTCAGCTCCGCCAGGCTTAGCGGAGCGTCCAATTTTTCGGCGCCCTCCGGGCTGACCTTCGGCAGGTCCTCCCGCAAAACTCTGTGCGCATCCTCGCTGGACGGATCCGGAGAGAACAGAGCCCCGTAGTAGGCGCGGGTCTCCGCGCTGATTCCCTCCGGATCCAAGACCAGAGATCCGTCGTCGGCCAGCAGCCCTAAGAGCTGCTTACGGACCCCCCGTCTTTTTTCCAGCGAGTAGAAGAAAGGGGAGCCGCGGTCCAGGCCCCGCAGGAGCTGGATCCGCGACCTCACGTATGCGCCTCGGGACCCGACGAGCTGCAGGTCCTTCAGCGCGCCCTTCTTCTCTTCATACACCTTCCGCAGGGCCGGGTCCTCGACGACCTGACCGAGACGGGACTCCAGGTCGAGCACCTCCTTCTCCAACCGCCCGACCCGGGCCTCCCGCCTCTTGGTCGACCCCTTCGCGTACTCCTGACAGAAGAGACGGATGTGAGCCTTGCCCACATCCCACCATAGCCTCAAGGAGGGGAAGCCCCCCCGCTTCCTCTCCAGTCGGCCCAGAACCGACGAAACGAATCCCGGAACCGCGCGTCCTCCAGCAGCAGGTTGTTAAAATGCCAGTACGCGGACACCCCCCGCGAGCGCAGCGGAGCGAGCTCCGCCCATACCAGGTGGTGGTCCGTGCATGGCACCGACCGCATGGAAGCCGCCGGAACGCAGGAGACGTACGCCCGGGAAATGTAAAGGCGGTCGATTCTGGACCTTCCTCCCCCAGACCTCACGCTAGTGAAGGCGCTGGAGTCGGGGTGGAGATTTCGCCAGACGTCCACCAAGTCGAAGGACCCAACCAGGTCCCTCAACTTCTCCATCGCCGCCGGGCTTCGCGGGGGACCCGAACGGTCCCTCGCCTCGAGGGTGCAGTTAGAATCCCCCCCGAGGATGACGCACTCGCCCACGTCGACGGAGCCCAAAAGAGCGGACACTTCTTCGAAGCAGCGCACTTGCTGCGCACCGGTCTGAGGGGCGTACACGTTCACTAGATGGAGCGGCACGCCCCCCAGGCAAACAGTGACCTGGAGCAAGCGGCCCGGCACGTGCTCCTTGACCCCCAAGATCTCCGGCTGAAAATGCGGGTCCAGCAAGATAGCCACCCCGCTGGAATTGTTGGAGAGGTGACTCATGCTGACCCCTCCTTGCCACTCCAGGAGCCACGTGGCTTCGTCTCCCGGAACGGTGTGGGTTTCTTGCAGGAAGCACACCGCATACTTCCCGTCCCGAAGGACCGAGAAGTTATTGAATCTGCGGCGCACCTCCCTGCTGCCGTTGATGTTGAGGCTGGCTATGGTTATCTTCATGTCAGAAGCATAGTGCAACCTCTACCTACACCTAACGGGGGGAGGAAGCGCAGCCGCTGGTCAGCCGCCACTTCCTCAGCAGCCCAGTGAGAAACATTCTGAGCCGACGCAGCTCGAGTGGGTTTACACCCTCGTCCGCGCCCGTGATCTTAACGGCGGCGCGGACAGATACGATGAGCAGCGCCAGCTCCGACCACCTGTCGAGGGCCAGCCGGACCTTATTGCGCCGACCCAGGCACGTGGTCATAAAATCCCGGAGTTCCCTTACGGGAATGAGGGGAGACTCAGCAAGGGGCATGAGGTCATCCATTGCCTCGTCGGCGCTGGTGTCCGAATCGTCCTCCGTGCCCATCACCGAGTCCCCATCCTCCTCCAGGGGGTTGTCACCAGCGGCCGACCCGTCCGCCACGCAGTGCACAGCGAATGGCTCGGCCGCACCAGCCAGCCCCGCCTCCGCCCGGATCCCACCCCCCGGATCGGCGGCAGAGGATTCCTCCCTGGGCTCCTCTAGGGGTGTTGGGCCAGAAGCCGGCGGCGGTTCAGAACTCCCCTCCGCCCCAGATGCCGGAACAACCGGAGAAACCGGGGAGAGAACAATTCCCAGCTCCTCCAGTACGTCCGGCACCAGAGACGCAGCCAGGGGGCCATCCTCCTCCCCGCCACCAACCTCCGACCCAGCGGATGGGGTGTTTTGAATTAAAACCTCTACCAGGTCGAGCAGCCCCTGGGAGATGTCCGGGTCGCATTGGGCGAGCTCATTATCCTCGAGCTCGCCCGACCCAGACCCCAGGCCGCCCGACCCGGCGAGGGGTAACGGCACCGATAGAATGTCAATTTTCGCCGCGGGTTGTTCCGCGACCCCCCTCATGGGCAGGGTCTCGTCCCCATCCCCGGGAGGCACGCGCCGGACAGACACATCTGCCTCAGCCTCCCGAGGGACAGGCGACCCCTGCCGATCACTGGTGATGACGACAGCGGGGGGGGGCGCAGTACCCGCGGCGGGCGACGACTCCCCCTGCCCGGAGGGACCTTCCTCCTCCCGGTGCTCCTCCTCTTCCAGGGGGTCACCGCTTCTTTTTAGCACAGAGGGAGCGAGGGAGACCTCCATGTCTGCAGAGGCCTCCTCCTCAGCTCCCTCCGGCGGAGCAGGTTTGTCGGGTTCCTCGGGCCCGAGCCCGGCCGCAGGTATCGGCGTTTCCGCAACAGTGGTTGCGACCACAGGCTCGGGCACGAGGCCCCTCCCACTCACGTCCGCCCCGATTAACTCCGCGAGGAGCGCGGGTGTAAGGGGCTCAAGGGGCAAGGGCTGGCCCTCCACGGGGGGACCCGCCCTAAGGTGTTTTGATTTTATCCGCGCCTTCTTTCCAGCCGGACGCACTCCCTCCCCCCCGCCGGAGGCCTTGGTGGCATCGGCCCCCGACGTCAACCGCGCATCAAATGTTCTCGACACGCGGGCAGATCCGGGGGGGGGAGCGGCGGCGGCGCCAGCCTCGGCCGCACGAGATGCTCCGGCGGCCTTGGAGGCGGGGCAGTTTTTCCTGATGTGCCCCACCTCCTTGCAGGCGTGGCACCGCACACCATCCGACGTCCAAAAGACGCGATAGGCGGTCCCCTCGTGGAGGACGACGAACGCCCCGTCGGTGTCCTCCTCCCGCGCCAGCTGAATAAACAGCTGGCGCCGGAAGGAGAAGACGTGGCGAAGGCTGGCCTCCCAGAAGCCGAGCGGGATGGGCGTGATCCCCGACCTCACCTCCCCAAGTTGGCGTAAATGGGGAAGGAGGAGCTCACCAGGAACATAGGGCGGGACGTTGGAAATGACGATCCTCTGCGCGGTGGCCTCGAGAGGATCCACCGGCAGGAAGGTCCCGCCCACGGTGAGCCCCTTGGCGACGGCCAGGGATACCGCCCGCTCTGACCCCAGGAAGAACACAGCCTTCCCATACATTTATGAGGCCGCGACGATGGCTGAGGGGCCGACAACCTCAGCCATGGCTTTAACGCAGGCCTCAATGGTCATAGTGGGGTGAGTGTAGCTCTTCACCCCAAGCTTTTTTGTTATAAGTTTAAAGGGTGACGGGGCAGCAGAAGTAGCGGGAGCAGCTGTGGCTGTGGCTCCCACTCCCGCATAAGTCCTAGCTGGCCCCGCCACCGGCGAAGATGCAGTCGCCATTATGGGGTGTTTTTATAAGGGCTACACTCACCCCAAGTCACAGGCCTGAAGGTGTTAATGGCCTCAGGTATTTTTTGGTCCTCTATTGAGCAGAGGGAGCTGTTTAAAATGAAGACACACCTCTCCCCTTATTGGTTGAAATTGGGAGAGGGGCCTTCTCCCCTCTGCTCAATAGGCAATTAATGAAAAGAGATGAAATTGAGGTGCCTCAGAAGAAATAGGCAGAGAGAGACAAAGAGAGAGAGAGAGGGGGGGTGGGAAGGAGGGAGGCCGCAAGGGCAGGGTTGCTACTCAGGATGGTGGGTGGGTGGGTGTTGGCAAGGGTGCACTCTCCGATGGGAATTTAAAGTCTTTGAAGGTGGTCTTCTGGCAGGGGGAGAAGATGTCTTCACCTGGGAAAGCTGGAGATGCCCCAGGCTCAGTCCTGCACCAGGTCTTAACGATGTAATTAATGAAATTGGACTTCACCTAGGCAGCTCCAGCTGTCCCAGGTCAGGCAATAGAAGGGGTGCTTATTAGTGGTGTGTGTGGCCTAGCTTTTAACAAGAGCCACACACACACACAGACACCCCTTGATGATCTGGCCTTGTTTCTTCTTTTCTCCCCCCACCTAAAATACAAAGTCTTTGGGAGAGTGCCCCAAATAACACCCACCTGTAGATGTTCAGAAAAGATGATTTTGTTCTTCCCTCCTTCCAAACAGTTGGTGGTTGTTGGTTGTTTCTCTCCCCTCTCTCCCTCTCCTGAAGTGGAGGCCAATTTGGGGAGGCAGTAATGGAAAGGCCTCTCCCCTGGTTGGTGTTGTTGCTGGCCTCCTTTCTCCTTCTCCTCCTCTGTCCCCTCTCTCCAGGCACCTCAGTTGCTGTGATGATGGTGGAGGTGGGGGTCTATCGTTATCCTCCTCTTCCTGGTCAGGAGACCACCACTTTACACTCTCCACTCTCCTGGTTTGGCTGCTCCTTCTCCTCCTGCTGACTGAGGCAGCTGCACAGCCAGAAATGCTGGAACAGAGGGTACTCTTTTTTTTTTATTTGAACCCAAAAAAAAAAAACCCAATTCAACTGTAAATAAACAAAAGTTCAACTAAAGCTTAACAAATCAAATTAAAATTCGGTTTTCTGTGTTGATGATGCACTCCAGTCCCCGCGGCGCCCATCGGTCGCGGAAATACTCAAGCGCACCGGCGGACACCGCGTGCTCCATCTCCAGGGCCACCCGGGCGCGAACATGGCCGCAGAAGAGAGGCAGGCAATCCGGCTGGACGACCCCCTCGACCGCCCGCTGCCTGGACCAATTGATGGCTCTTTTAGCCAGGCCCAGGAGCAGGCCCACAAGGAGGTCCTCCAACCTGTCCGCTCCCCTCCGCACCGGGTGACCGTAGATCAAGAGCGTGGGACTGAAGTGCAACCAAAAATCGAGGAGCAGCCCCTTCAAGTAGTGAAAGAGGGGCTGCAACCTCTCACAATCCATATAAACGTGAAACACGGACTCCTCCAGGCCGCAAAAAATGCAGGCGGCCTGGGAGTCCATGAACCTATTTAAAACCTTATTGCACGGGACTGCTCCATGCAACACCCTCCAGGCCAAGTCCTCGATGGAACAAGGGAGGACTCCCGCATAGAGAGCCCACCATTGGGGACCTCCGCTACCGCCGGTCGGCAAAACGCCACGCCAAGGCGTGTCCGGACGGTAGACGAAGATGGCAAAGTGGAGAGTGTGCAGGAGCAGCCCGTACAGGAAACCCCTCCGCGCGGAATGAAAAGGCACGGAGGGTATTTCCTCGAGACGGCTCAAGTTGTGAGGCGTCGGTTCCCGAGGGGAGTTTCGGGGCCGGGCGCCGATGAGGAATTCCGTCCGAACGGGGGTAAGCTCGGACGGGATCGCCCCACGTGCTTGAGCCGCCTCGATACACCTAGTGGAGTCGGGGCCCAGTGCCGCTTTTACCGATTCGATGGTTTCGACCGCGAGCCGGACGTTGGCCCAGGACAGGCGCCGCGCCAGCTCCTCCGGCGCCATCCAGCCCGCTCCTCTGCCATCGAGCAGGTCCCCGACTCTGGTCACCTTGCCAGCCACAGCCCTACCCTCCGCCAGCCGCCTGAACCCGTGTTCGTGGAGGTGCGGATTCCTGAGCAGCGGCTCCCGAAGGAGAGCCGCCGCTCCTGACGGGGGAGAGCTCCGCCTGGAAGCGACGTAGTTCCAAACCCATAGTAGTTCCTGGTAGAAGACAGGCAGCTCCCGCAGGCCGGCACGCCTGCTGCCCACTTTCGCAAACAGGAGCTGCGTGTCGTAATTGAGGCCATGCAGCTGGCGGAAGAAAAACGTCGCCAGCGCACACCATCTCGGAGGATTCTCGACGTACAGGTATCTCTGCAGCGTCTGAAGACGGAAAGTCGCAGCCTGGGTGCGAAGGCACACCAGCGCCTGACCGCCCTCCCTAAGCGGGAGACACAGAACCGCGGCAGAGACCCAGTGCTTCCTTTTGTCCCAGAAGAAGTCGATGAGCTTCTTCTGCATCTTGGCGACAAACGCAGGGGGAGGGATCAAAGTGACCAACCGATACCACAACATGGCGGCCACCAGCTGGTTTATGACCAACGCTCGACCCCTGTAGGACAACACTCGGAGCAGTCCTGTCCAGCGTCCTAGGCGAGCGGTGACTTTGGCCTCCAGCTCTTGCCAGTTCGCCGGCCAAGCGTCCTCGGCAGGGCTAAGGTAGACTCCCAAATAGAGGAGGTGCGTGGTGCTCCAGGCGAAAGGCCTGAACTCCTCCGGCAGGGAGTCCACCCGCCACTGACCCACCAGGAGTCCGGAACATTTCTCCCAGTTGATCTTGGCGGAGGATGCGTCCGAGTAAATCTGCTGGCATTCCCGCATCCTCCGCAAGTCAGCGGGATCAGTGACCATGAGGAGCACGTCATCGGCGTAAGCCGAGAGGACCACCTCCACGCCCGGCCCTTGCAGAGCCAGTCCCGTCAACCTCTTCCGCAAGAGGCGCAGGAAAGGCTCCATGCAAATGGCATATAACTGACCGGACATGGGGCATCCCTGACGCACCCCCCTCCCGAAGCGAAGGGGCGCCGTCAAGGACCCGTTAACTTTAATCAGACACTCCGCGGCGGCGTACAGAAGTTGGATCCGGGCGACGAAATGCGTCCCGAACCCGAAAGCGCGCAGAGTCCCGAAGAGATACTCGTGATCCACCCTGTCGAACGCCTTCTCCTGATCCAGGGAAAGGAAGGCGACCGACAGACCAGCCCTCTGGGAGTGGTGGACCAGGTCCCGGACCAGATGGATGTTATCGTGGATGGTCCGGCCCGGGACCGTGTAGGACTGGTCGGGGTGGATCATGTGGGCCAGCATGGTGCCAAGGCGAGCAGACATGGCCCTGGCAAAGATTTTATAGTCCGTGCTGAGGAGGGAGACCGGGCGCTAGTTCTTAAGGAGGCGGAGATCGCCCTTCTTAGGCAGCAGGATAATGACCGCCCTGCGCCAAGAGAGGGGCATCTCCCCGGTCGCCAAACTTTCCCCCAGGACCCGCGCGTAGTCGCCCCCCAAGGCGTCCCAGAACGCCCTGTGGAACTCGACGGTCAGCCCGTCCAGCCTCGGGGACTTTCCCCTAGAGAGCTGGCGGAGGGCGCCGGTCAGCTCCGCCAGACTTAGCGGAGTGTCCAATTTTTCGGCGCCCTCCGGGCCAACCTTCATCAGGTCCTCCCACAAAACTCTGCACGCATCCTCGCTGGACGGATCCGGAGAGAACAGAGCCCCGTAATAGGCGCGGGTCTCCGCGCTGATTCCCTCCGGATCCGAGACCAGAGATCCGTCGTCGGCCAGCAGCCCCAAGAGCTGCTTACGGACCCCCCGTCTTTTTTCCAGCGAGTAGAAGAAGGGGGAGCCGCGGTCCAGGTCCCGCAGGAGCTGGATCCGCGACCTCACGTACGCGCCTCGGGACCCGACGAGCTGCAGGTCCTTCAGCGCGCCCTTCTTCTCTTCGTACACCTTCCGCAGGGCCGGGTCCTCGACGACCTGACCGAGACGGGACTCCAGGTCGAGCACCTCCTTCTCCAACCGCCCGACCCGGGCCTCCCGCCTCTTGGTCGACCCCTTCGCGTACTCCTGACAGAAGAGACGGATGTGAGCCTTGCCCACATCCCACCATAGCCTCAAGGAGGGGAAGCCCCCCTGCTTCCTTCTCCAGTCGGCCCAGAATCGACGAAACGAATCCCGGAACCGTGCGTCCTCCAGCAGCAGGTTGTTAAAATGCCAGTACACGGACCCCCCCCGCGCGTGCAGCGGAGCGAGCTCCGCCCACACCAGGTGGTGGTCCGTGCACGGCACCGGCCGCATGGAAGCTGCCGGAACGCAGGAGACGTACGCCCGGGAAATGTAGAGGCGGTTGATTCTGGACCTTCCTCCCCCAGACCTCACGCTAGTGAAGGCGCTAGAGTCGGGGTGGAGATTTCGCCAGACGTCCACCAAGTCGAAGGACCCAACCAGGTCCCTCAACTTCTCCATCGCCGCCGGGCTTCGCGGGGGACCCGAACGGTCCCTCGCCTCGAGGGTGCAGTTAAAATCCCCCCCGAGGATGACGCACTCGCCCACGTCGATGGAGCCCAAGAGAGCGGACACTTCTTCGAAGAAGCGCACTTGCTGCGCACTGGTCTGAGGGGCGTACACGTTCACTAGATGGAGCGGCACGCCCCCCAGGCGAACAGTGAACTGGAGCAAGCGGCCCGGCACGTGCTCCTTGACCCCCAAGATCTCCGGCTGAAAATGCGGGGCCAGCAAGATAGCCACCCCGCTGGAATTGTTGGAGAGGTGACTCATGCTGACCCCTCCTTGCCACTCCAGGAGCCACGTGGCTTCGTCTCCCGGAACGGTGTGGGTTTCTTGCAGGAAGCACACCGCATACTTCCCGTCCCGAAGGACCGAGAAGTTATTGAATCTGCGGCGCGCCTCCCTGCTGCCGTTGATGTTGAAGCTGGCTATGGTTATCTTCATGTCAGAAGCATAGTGCAACCTCTACCTACACCTAACGGGGGGAGGAAGCGCAGCCGCTGGTCAGCCGCCACTTCCACAGCAGCCCAGTGAGAAACGTTGTGAGCCAACGCAGCTCGAGCGGGTTCACACCCTCGTCCGCGCCCATGATCTTAACGGTGGCGCGGACGGAATCGATGAGCAGCGCCAGCTCCGACCACCTGTCGAGGGCCAGTCGGACCTTATTGCGCTGACCCAGGCACGTGGCCATAAAATCCCGGAGTTCCCTTACGGAAATGAGGGGAGACTCGGCAAGGGGCACGAGGTCATCCATCGCCACGTCGGCGCTGGAGTCCGAATCGTCCTCCGTGCCCATCACCGAGTCCCCATCCTCCTCCAGGGGGTCGTCACCAGCGGCCGACCCGTCCGCCGCGCAGTGCGAAGCGAACGACTCGGCCGCACCAGCCAGCCCCGCCTCCGCCCGGATCCCACCCCCAGGATCGGCGGCAGAGGATTTCTCCCTGGGCTCCTCTAGGGGTGCCGGGCCAGAAGACGGCGGCGGTTCAGAGCTCCCCTCCGCCTCAGACGCCGGAACGACCGGAGAAACCGGGGAGAGAACAATTTCCAGCTCCTCCAGTACGTCCGGCACCAGAGACGCAGCCAGGGGGCCATCCTCCTCCCCGCCACCAACCTCCGACCCAGCGGACGGGGGGTTTTGAATTAAAAGCTCTACCAGGACGAGCATCCCCTGGGAGACGTCCGGGTCGCATTGGGCGAGCTCATTATCCTCGAGCTCGCCCGACCCAGCCCCCAGGCCGCCCGACCCGGCGAGGGGTAACGGCACCGATAAAAGGTCAATTTCAATTACTGCCGCGGGTTGTTCCGCAACCCCCCCCACGGGCAGGGTCTCATCCCCATCCCCGGGAGGCACGTGCTGGACAGACACATCTGCCTCAGCCTCCCGAGGGACAGGCGACCCCTGCCGATCACTGGTGATGACGACAGCGCTGGGGGGGGGGGCGCAGTACCCGCGGCGGGCGACGACTCCCCCTGCTCGGAGGGACCTTCCTCCTCCCGGTCCTCCTCCTCATCCAGGGGGTCACGCCTTCTTTTTAGCATGGAGGGAGCGAGGGAGACCTCCATGTCTGCAAAGGCCTCCTCCTCGACTCCCTCCGGCGGAGCAGGTTTGTCGGGTTCCTCGGGCCCGAGCCCGGCCGCAGGTATTGGCATTACCGCTGCGGCGGTTGCGGCCACAGGCTCGGGCACGAGGCCCCTCCCGCTCACATCTGCCCTGATCAACTCCGCGAGGAGCGCGGGTGTAAGGGGCTCAAGGGGCAAGGGCTCGCCATCCACGGGGGGACCCGCCCTAAGGTGCTTCTTTTTTCCCCGCGCCTTCTTTCCGGCCGGACACGCTCCCTCCCCCCCGCCGGAGGCCTTGGTGGCATCGGCCCCCGACGTCAACCGCGCATCAGACGTACTTGACGCGCGGGCAGATCCGGGGGGAAGGGCGGCGGCGGCGGCGCCAGCCTCGGCCGCACGAGATGATCCGGCGGCCTTGGAGGCAGGGCAGTTCCTCCTGATGTGCCCCACCTCCCTGCAGGCATGGCACCTCACACCGTCCGACGTCCAAAAGGCGCGGTAGGCGGTCCCCTCATGGAGGACGACGAACGCCCCGTCAGTGTCCTCCTCCCGCGCCAGCTGGATAAACAGCTGGCGCTGGAAGGAGAAGACGTGGCGAAGGCTGGCCTCCCGGAAGCCGAGCGGGATGGGTGTGATCCCCGACCTCACCTCCCCAAGTTGTTGCAAATGGGGAAGGAGGAGCTCACCAGGAACATAGGGCGGGACGTTGGAAATAATGATCCTCTGCGCGGTGGCCTCGAGAGGATCCACCGGCAGGAAGGTCCCGCCCACGGTGAGCCCCTTGGCGACAGCCAGGGACACCGCCCGCTCCGACCCCAGGAAGAACACAGCCTTCCCATACATTTTCGAGGCCGCGACGATGGCTGAGGGGCCAACAACCCCAGCCATGGCCTTGACGCAGGCCTCGATGGTCATAGTGGGGTGAGTGTAGCTCTTCACCCCAAGCTTTTTTGTTATTAATCGAAAAGGTGCCGGGGCAGCAGGAACAGCGGGAGCAGCTGTGGCTGTGGCTACCACTCTCGCATAGGTCCCGGCTGGCCCCGCCACCGGCGAAGATGCAGTCGCCATTCTGGGGTGCTTTTTTTAAGGGCTACACTCACCCCAAGTCACAGGCCTGAAGGTATTAATGGCCTCGGTGTGTATATATATATTTTTTTGTCCTCTATTGAGCAGAGGGAGCTGATTAAAATGAGGACACACCTCTCTCCTTACTGATTTAAATTGGGAGAGGGGCCCTCTCCCCTCTGCTCAATTGGCAATTAGTAAAATAGATGAAACTAAGGTGCCTTAGAAAGACAGGCAGAGAGAGACAAAGAGAGAGAGAGAGGTGGGGGGGTGGGAAGGAGGGAGGCCGCAAAGGGCAGTGTTGCCACTCAGGATGGTGGGTGGGTGTTGGCAGGGTTGCACTCTCCGATGGAAAAAGTCTTTGGTGGTGGTGGTCTTCTGGCAGGGGGAGAAGACGTCTTCACCTGGAAAAGCTGGAGAAGCCCAGGCTCAGTCCTGCAACAGGTCTTAACGATGTAATTAAATTAAATTAAGGACTTCACCTTGGGCAGCTCCAAGCTCTCCCAGGGCAGGCAATAGAAGGGATGCTAATTAGTGGTGTGTGTGGCCTAGCTTTTAACAAGAGTCACACACACACACACTACACCCCTTGATGATCCGGCCTTGCTTCTTCTTTTCTCCCCCCACCTAAAATACAAAGTCTTGGGAGAGTGCCCCAAATAACACCCACCTGTAGATGTTCCGGATGAAGTTTTCTTCCCTCCTTTCAAGCAGTTGGTTTCTCTCCCCTCTCTCCCTCTCCTGAAGTGGAGGCCAATTTGGGGAGGCAGTGATAGAAAAGGCCTCTCCCCTGGTTGATGTTGATGTAGGCCTCCTTTCTCCTTCTCCTCTGTCCTCTCTCTCCAGGCACCTCAGTTGATGTAATGTTGGTGGTGGTGGTGGTCCAACGTTCTCCTCCTCTTCCTGGTCAGGGGACCACCACTTTAATCCACTCTCCAAAGTCTGGCTGCTCCCTCTGCTCGTGCTTGCAGCTGAACAGAGGGTACTCTTTTAACTTAAGACTGAAATACAGAAGCCTGCTATGGCTTTATATACAGGGGTGGTCATTGCCGGTACTGCAGTATAGAATCAGTTCTTCTCTTAAAGGAACATACACAACAAGTGCGGCGCTCCCTCAGTACTGCCCCTCTGACAGTGCGGCGCTCCCTCAGTATTGCCCCTCCAAGAGTGGCGATCCCTCAGTACCGACCCTCCGACAGTGCAGCGCTCCCTCAGTACTGCCCCTCTGACAGTGCGGCGCTCCCTCAGTACTGCCTCTCCGACAGTGTGGCGCTTCCTCAGTACTGCCCCTCCGACAGTGCGGCGCTTCCTCTGTACTGCCTCTCCGACAGTGCAGCACTCCCTCAGTACTGCCCCTCCGGCAGTGCGGCGCTCCCTCAGTACTGTCCCGCCGACAGTGCGGCGCTCCATCAGTACTGCCCCTCCGACAGTGCGGCGCTCCCTGAGTACTGCCCCTCCGACAGTGCGGCCCTCCCTCAGTACTGCCCTTCCGACAGCACAGCGCTCCCTCAGTACTGCCCTTCCTACAGTTCAGTGCTCCCTCAGTACTGCCCCTCTGAGTGTGGCGCTCCCTCAGTACTGCCACTCCGACAGTGCAGCACTCCCTCAGTACTGCCCCTCCGACAGTGCAGTGCTCCCTCAGTACTGTCCCTCCGACAGTGCAGCACTCCCTCAGTACTGCCCCTCCGACAGTGCGGCGCTTCCTCTGTACTGCCTCTCCGACAGTGCAGCGCTCCCTCAGTACTGCCTCTCCAACAGTGTGGCACTCCCTCAGTACTGCCCCTCCGGCAGTGCGGCGCTCCCTCAGTACTGCCCCTCCGACAATGCGGCGCTCCCTCAGTACTGCCCCTCCGACAGTGCGGCGCTCCCTCAGTACTGCCCCTCCGACAATGCGGCGCTCCCTCAGTACTGCCCCTCCGACAGTGCGGCGCTCCCTCAGTACTGCCCCTCCGACAGTGCTGCGGTCCCTCAGTACTGCCCCTCCAACAGTGCGGTGCTCCCTCAGTACTGCCCCTCCGACAGTGCGGCGCTCCCTCAGTACTGCCCCTCCGACAGTGCAGCGCTCCGTACTGCCCCTCCGACAGTGCGGCGCTCCCTCAGTACTGCCCCTCCGACAGTTCAGCGCTTCCTCAGTACTGCCCCTCTGACAGTGTGGCGCTCCCTCAGTACTGCCCCTCCGACAGTGCGGCGCTCCCTCAGTACTGGCCCTCCGACACTGCGGCGCTCCCTCAGTACTGCACTGGGAGTGTCAGTCTAGATTTTGTTCTCAAGTCTCTGGAGTGGGACTCGATCCCACGACCTTCTGACTCAGAGTGCCGCCCATTGAGCCACGGTCGACGCTCTCCTGGATTCATCTCGGTGACCCCGCTGCGAGCGAAACCCAGGAGAAACAGCACCGGGGGCGTTAAAATAAATTGTTGATGTGTTTTTTTTTAATTTAATTTCCTTTGAACCCTTCAGTTCAGTAGTTACAAAAATATCGAAGAGGGAAATAGAGGGTCAAGAATCACCCAATCGGTTTAACGCAGAATCTGTTTGCTTCCTGATTGGCTGCGGGGATGGACGGGCCGGGCGACCAATGGTGGGAGTGCGGGAGATCATGTCACAAAAGCTGCAGGGACATGTTGGCAGACCCCGAGTCAATTGCAGGCCGGCAAAGTCAGTGTCTCAGTTTATGGAAACGAAATCAAGGGAGTAGAGAACACAAAAAACAGAGTTTATTCAGAAACATAAGTGTTTTATATTTACAACAACCAGACAGCGCAGGAGATTACTCCCGCTCGTTCAGAGTGAGTGATATGTTGACTAGCTCCAGACAAGCAGCACATGGCAAATGCCCCCTTACTACACAGTCAGGAAGTGCGTTCTACTGAAAGTCTCACAGGAAGCCACCTGCCCACGGCCTGGTGTCTCCATCGGTTGCTCGTCTTAATGTGTGTTACGCTGGTCAGAATCGTACATAATGGGTGTTGAGGGATATAAGGGGAAAGAGGCAAGGAATTGAAACGAAAAGCAAGATGGCTCACAAAATGGGAGAGCAGGCTCGAAGGGCTGAATGGCCTGGCACCCGCTTCCTTTATGGAGAGCAGCCA
This sequence comes from Somniosus microcephalus, assembly GCF_052327205.1. Taxonomy (NCBI): domain Eukaryota; kingdom Metazoa; phylum Chordata; class Chondrichthyes; order Squaliformes; family Somniosidae; genus Somniosus; species Somniosus microcephalus. The sequence goes on from NC_140996.1 coordinate 231,680,969, forward strand.
ATGTGTGTTATAACCCTTCCTCACTGCCGACGTTACTCGAGCAGGTATTTACAATGGAAATTCGCTACACCCAAACCAACCCGTCCAGTTTCGAAAGCACGAAATAGGCCAACGGTGAGGGGCCCCACCAAGTGTGCAGGCGTCATCACTTTAAAACCTTACACTCCTCGGGATTCTGAAGCAACCCAGAGGAATTTACATCCCATTTAACAGAACAGATGGAAATTTATGGAAGAGGGGGAAATGGAGTGCCTTCAACCTTGGGATTAAACCAAAAATTCATCCACATTCCGCACTGCCCCAATCAAACACTCCGAGTAGGGATTAGATACAGAGTAAAGCTCCCTCTACACTCTCCCATCAAACACTCCCAGGGCAGGTACAGCACGGGTTAGATACAGAGTAAAGCTCCCTCTACACTGCCCCATCAAACACTCCCAGGGCAGGTACAGCACGGGTTAGAAACAGAGTAAAGCTCCCTCTACACTGTCCCATCAAACACTCCCAGGGCAGGTACACCACGGGTTAGATACAGACTAAAGCTCCCTCTACACTGCCCCATCAAACACTCCCAGGGCAGGAACAGCACGGGTTAGATACAGAGTAAAGCTCCTTCTACATTGTCCCATCAAACACTCGCAGGGCAGGAACAGCACGGGTTAGATACAGAGTAAAGCTTCCTCTACACTGTCCCATCAAACACTCCCAGGGCAGGTACAGCATGGGTTAGATACAGAGTAAAGCTCCCTCTACAGTGTCCCATCAAACACTCCCAGGGCAGATACAGCACGGGTTAGGTACAGAGTAAAGCTCCCTCTACCCTGTCCCATCAAACACTCCCAGGGCAGGTACAGCACGGGTTAGCTACAGAGTAAAGCTCCCTCTACCCTGTCCCATCAAACACTCCCAGGGCAGGTACAGCACGGGTTAGATACAGAGTAAAGCTCCCTCTACACTGTCCCATCAAACACTCCCAGGGCAGGTACAGCATGGGTTAGATACAGAGTAAAACTGTCTCTACACTGTCCCAGCAAACACTCCCAGGGCAGGTACAGCACGGGATAGATACAGAATAAAGTTTCCTCTACACTGTCCCATCAAACACTCCCAGAGCAGGTACAGCACGGGTTAGATACAGAGTAAAACTGTCTCTACACTGTCCCATCAAACACTCCCGGGGCAGGTACAGCACGGGGTAGATACAGAGTACAGCTCCCTCTACACTGTCCCGTCAAACACTCCCAGGGCAGGTACAGCACGGGTTAGATACAGAGTAAAGCTCCCTCGACACTATCCCATCAAACACTCCCAGGGCAGGTACAGCACGGGTTAGATACAGAGTAAAGCTCCCTCTGCACTGCCCCATCAAACACTCCCAGGGCAGGTACAGCATGGGTTAGATACAGAGTAAATCTCCCTCTACACTGTCCCATCAAACACTCCCAGGGCAGGTACAGCACGGGTTAGATACAGAGTAAAGCTACCTCTACACTGTCCCATGAAACACTCCCAGGGCAGGTACAGCACGGGTTAGATACAGAGTAAAGCTACCTCTACATTGTCCTATCAAACACTCCCAGGGCAGGAACAGCACGGGTTAGATACAGAGTAAAGCTCCCTCTACACTGTCCCATCAAACACTCCCAGGGCAGGTACAGCATAGGTTAGATACAGAGTAAAGCTCCCTCTACAGTGTCCCATCAAACACTCCCAGGGCAGATACAGCACAGGTTAGATACAGAGTAAAGCTCCCTCTACCCTGTCCCATCAAACACTCCCAGGGCAGGTACAGCATGGGTTAGATACAGAGTAAAGCTCCCTCTACCCTGTCCCATCAAACACTCCCAGGGCAGGTACAGCACGGGTTAGATACAGAGTAAAGCTCCCTCTACACTGTCCCATCAAACACTCCCAGGGCAGGTACAGCACGGGTTAGATACAGAGTAAAGCTACCTCTACACTGTCCCATGAAACACTCCCAGGGCAGGTACAGCATGGGTTAGATACAGAGTAAAACTGTCTCTACACTGTCCCAGCAAACACTCCCAGGGCAGGTACAGCACGGGACAGTTACAGAATAAAGTTTCCTCTACACTGTCCCATCAAACACTCCCAGAGCAGGTACAGCACGGGTTAGATGCAGAGTAAAGCTCCCTCTACACTGTCCCATCAAACACTCCCGGGGCAGGTACAGCACGGGGTAGATACAGAGTACAGCTCCCTCTACACTGTCCCGTCAAACACTCCCAGGGCAGGTACAGCACGGGTTAGATACAGAGTAAAGCTCCCTCTACACTATCCCGTCAAACACCCCCAGAGCAGGTACAGCACGGGTTAGATATAGAGTAAAGCTCCCTCTACACTGTCCCATCAAACGCTCCCAGGGCAGGTACAGCATGGGTTAGATACAGAGTAAAGCTCCCTCTACACTGTCCCATGAAACAGTCCCAGGGCAGGTACAGCACGGGTTAGATACAGAGTAAAGCTCCCTCTACACTGCCCCATCAAACACTTCCAGGGCAGGTACAGCATGGGTTAGATACAGAGTAAAGCTCCCTCTACACTGTCCCATCAAACACTCCCAGGGCAGGTACAGCACGGGTTAGATACAGAGTAAAGCTCCCTCTACCACTCCTACCTCAGGCACCCCTTGTGATTAGTCCACGTTCTCTGGGTATTGAGTTGTAAGCAGTGTTGCCTGATGAATCTGCACCCATTAGAAATTGGGTTGGGTGTGGGAGGTGAGGGGCAGGGAGTCCCAATCTCATTAGAGGTCACGTTGAGACGAGACCCTGATCCTATCAGTACGGATGTAGATGCTGGAGCTGATCCATCAATAAGCTGATCCATTGTGAGAGCCAAGGGCCCACCATTGATAGTTCGGAGAGTACACAATCAAGGAGCACATCAAACTCAACAGCCTCAGTACGGTTAAAGCGATCGCGGCAATGGGTTACATAAGGACCCGAGGTTGGGTACGCTTTCCTGCATGGCCGCCAACCGCCCGTGTTGCCCATTCTTCTTGCGTGAACCGGGGCACCAAACTTTACCCAATCTTGGAAGCCTCGTGGTTAGGTTACCAGACCAGCAACCCCAGAGTTGAAAATCCAACCATCGAATTCAATAATCCTGTCGATTTGTGGGATGTCTCCGGATTGAGAACTCGCCACGAAAGGAAGGAAACCTGCTGTCCTTACCCGGCCTGGACTACCCGTGACGCTGGAGTGTGACGGGGCAGGAGCGGGGGTTCGGGGGATAGATTCGTTACCTCCAGACTCGACTCTCCGGGCCGGCCTCTCACCTTCCACCCTCCCTAAACTTGAACTCATCCAAACCTCTGCTGCCCCGTGTCCTAACTCGCACCAAGTCCCCCTCACCCATCACCCCCCGTGTCCTAACTCGCCCCGAGTCCCCCTCACCCATCACCCCCCCGTGTCCTAACTCACCCCGAGTCCCCCTCACCCATCACCCCCCGTGTCCTAACTCACCCCGAGTCCCCCTCACCCATCACCCCCCGTGTCCTAACTCGCCCCGAGTCCCCCTCACCCATCACCCTTCCCTGTGCTCGCTGACATGCAACTGGTCCGGCAACATCTCGATTTAAAAATTCTCATCCTCGTGTTCAAATCCCTCCATGGCCCTCGTCCCCCTCCCTATCTCTGTAACCTCCTCCAGCCCTGACATGAATCCTGTCATTCATGTGGAAATGACATGAAATAATACGGGCGGCCTGCTGGTGGCGCTGTCCAGGGAGAGTATAAATACTCGGGCATGGGCCCAGCTTGCTCAGGACATTCTTTAACAGGAACTAGTGAAGGACACAACTAGGCCTCCATGTTGTAAAACAGTTGATTAAAGTTTGTTTAACGCTTAGACCAAGTGCCTAGTAGTTTTTTTATGTCAAGCCCCTACAACCCCTCCGAGATCTCGGCGCTCCTCCAATTTTGGCCACTTGCGCATCCCTGATTTCCATCGCTCCGCCATTGGCGGCCGCGCCTTCAGCCGCCTGGGCCCTAAACTCTGGAACTCCCTCCCTAAACCTCTCCACCTCTCTCTCCTCCTTTAAGACGCTCCTTAAGACCAACCTCTATTGACCAAGCTTTTGGTCACCTGTCCCTAATATGTGGCTCGGTGTCAAATTATGTCTGATAATCGCCCCTGTGAAGCACCTTGGGAGGTTTTTGTTCTATGTCAGAGGTGCTATATGAATGCAGGTGCTTGTTGTTGTTGAATGCAAACCTCAAAATGAAATAAGAGTGAGAAAAAGACAATGGAAAACATCCACTCAATTAATATTCAGGCCTATAAAAAATAAATTTAAATGATGCCAATGTTTGCTGATGTCAGTCGCTTCCTTGTTTTTTTTGTTTGTATTTTTTTTCCTGTTCTTTAAACTGCAATAAAAATAATCATTATTGTCTCATGCCCTTTTGGTCTTTGGGGAAGTTTTTGTCGGGTTCACTGCGTCTGTTGCCTCTTCATTGAGGAAGTCCAGTGAGTTGTTGCTGGGAAGCCCGGGGCTGGTGAACTTGGAAGAGACTTTAAACCAATGGTCTCGGTTGGCCTTCACACGCTGGTACAGAACGTCCGCCTGAGGCACGAGTTCCTTCAGCAGGCTGCGCCAAAGAGGGGGAAAAAAAAAGAATAAGCGTTAATGCCGCGACAGCCGTGGCTCAGATCTGGGTAGCAACTCTCACCCCCCTCCCCGAGTCAGGATGGTTCCTCTGGCTGAAGAGTCTGGAACAGTCTCAGGATAAGGGGTCGGCCATTTAGGACTGAGATGAGGAGGAATTTCTTCACTCAGAGGGTGGTGAATCTTTTGAATTCTCTACCCCAGAGGGCTGTGGAGGCTCAGTCGTTGAGTATATTCAAGACAGAGATCGATAGATTTTTGCACTCAAGGGATATGGGGATCGGGCGTGAAAGTGGAGTTGAGGTCGAAGGTCGGCCATGATCTTATGGAATGGCGGAGCAGGCTCGAGGGGCCGAATGGCCGACTCCTGCTCCTGCTTCTTATGTTCTTTATTGTGTTAGAAGGTCGTGGGTTCGCGCCCCCATTACTGTCGGAGGGGCCGTCTTTCGGGATGAGACGTTAAACCTAAGTCCCCGTCTGCTCTCTCAGGTGGTCGTAAAAGAATCCACGGCCACTATTTCGAAGAAGAGCGGGGGGAGTTCACCCCGGTGTCCTGAGGCCAATATTTATCCCTCAATCAACATCTTTAAAAGACAGATTACATGGTTGAGGGAGGGGCAGGACTGGCAGCTCAATATTCCGGGGTATAGAATCTTCAGGTGAGACAGAGGGGGATGTAAAAGAGGAGGGGGTGTCGCAATATTAATCAAGGAGTCAATTACTGCTGTAAGGAGGGATGATAGCAGGTTCCTCTAATGAGGCCGTATGGGTAGAACTTCAAAATAAAAAGGGGGCAAGCACTTTGCTTGGGAGTGTACTAATGGCCCCCAAACAGTCAGGGGGAGATAGAGGAACAGATATGTAGGCAAATCTCAGAGAAGTGTAGAAATAATAGTGGGGGATTTCAACTTCCCCAATATTAACTGGGATAGTCAGAGTGTGAAAGGCTTAGCGGGTGCGGAATTCTTAAACTGCATCCAGGAGAGCTTTTTGAGCCAGCATGTAGAAAGTCCTACAAGAGAGGGGGCGGTACTGGACCTAATTCTACGGAATGTAGCCGGGCAAGTGGTAGATGTGTCAGTTGGAGAGCATTTTGGTGACAGTGACCATAATTCGGTGAGATTTAAGGTAGTCATGGAAAAGGACAAAGATGGATCGGAAATAAAGGTTCTAAACTGGGGGAAGGCCGATTTTAATATGATAAGGCAGGATCTGTCCAAAGTGGACTGGGATCAGCTACTTGTAGGAAAATCCACATCAGGAGTCATTCAGAAAGGAAATAGAGAGAGTACAGCGCCAACATGTTCCCGTAAAGGTCAAGGGTGGGACCAACAAGTCCAGGGAACCCTGGATGTCAAGGGATATACAAGAATGGATTAGGAAAAAAACAGAGGCTTTTGGCAGATACAAAGGACTAAAAACAGTGGAAGCCCTAGAGCAGTATAGAAAATGCAGGGGGGTACTTAAAAAAGATATTAGGAGAGCGAAAAGGGAGCATGAAAAAACACTGGCGGGCAAAATAGAGGAAAATCCCAAGGTGTTTTATAAGTATATTAAGGACAAGAGGATAACCAGGGAAAGAGTAGGTCCCATTAGGGACCAAATGGCAATCTGTGTGTAGAGCCGGAAGATGTAGGTGAGGTTTTAAATGAATATTTTGCATCTATGTTCACTATGGAGAAGGATGATGTAGGCATAGAAATCAGGCAGGGGGATTGTAATATACTTGAACAAATTAGCACTGAGAGGGAGGAGGTACTAGCGGTTTTAGCGGACTTAAAAGTGGATAAATCCCCAGGCCCAGACGAGATGTATTCCAGGCTTCTGTCTGAGGCAAGGGAGGAGATTGCAGGGGCTCTGGCACAAATTTTCAGAACCTCTCTGGCCACAGGGGAGGTGCCAGAGGACTGGAGGACAGCTAACATAGTACCATTATTCAAGAAGGGTAGTAGGGATAAACCAGGGAATTACAGGCCAGTGAGCCTAACATCAGTGGCAGGGAAATTATTGGAAAAAATTCTGAGGGACAGAATTAGTCTCCACTTGGAGAGGCAAGGATTAATCAAGGATAGTCAGCATGGCTTTGTCAGGGGGAGATCATGTCTAACCAATTTGATTGAATTTTTTGAGGGGGTGACTAGGTGCATGGATGAGGGTAGTGCAGTTGATGTAGTCTATATGGACTTCAGTAAGGCTTTTGACAAAGTCCCGCATGGGAGACTGGTCAAGAAGGTAAGAGCCCATGGGATCCAGGGCAATTTGGCACATTGGATCCAAAATTGGCTTAGTGGCAGGAGGCAGAGGGTGATGGTCGAAGGTTGTTTTTGTGACTGAAAGCCTGTGTCCAGTGGTGTACCGCAGGGATTGGTGCTGGGTCCTTTACTGTTTGTAGTGTACATTAATGATTTAGATATGAATGTAGGAGGTATGATTAGTAAGTTCGCAGATGACACGAAAATTGGTGGAGTGGTAAATAGCGAGGAGGGAAGCCTCAGGCTACAGGACGATATAGACGGGTTGGTCAGATGGGTAGAACAGTGGCAAATGGAATTTAACCCTGAAAAGTGTGAGGTGATGCATTTTGGGAGGACTAACAAGGCAAGGGAATACACAATGAATGGTAGGACCCTAGGAAGGACAGAGGATCAGAAGGACCTTGGTGTGCATGTACATAGATCCCTGAAGGCAGCAGGACAGGTAGATAAGGTGGTTAAGAAGGCATATGGGATACTTATATTCTGTGCCTCGGCTAATGAAGGCAAGAGCAGGGAGGTTATAATGGAGCTCTACAAAACGCTAGTTAGGCCACAGCTGGAATACTGTGTGCAGTTCTGGTCGCCACGTTATAGGAAGGATGTGATTGCATTAGACAGGGTGCAGAGGAGATTCACCAGGATGTTACCTGGGCTGGAGCGTTTCAGCTATGAAGAGAGACGGGACAGGCTGGGGTTGTTTTCCTTAGAGCAGAGAAGGCTGAGGGGGGACCTGATTGAGGTGTACAAAATTATGAGTGGCATAGATAGGGTAGATAGAAAGGAACTTTTCCCCTTAGTAGAGGGGTCAATAACCAGGGGGGCATAGTTTCAAGGTAAGGGGCAGGAGGTTTAGAGGGGATTTGAGGAAAAACTTTTTCACCCAGAGGGTGGTTGGAATCTGGAACTCACTGCCTGAAAGGGTGGTAGAGGCAGGAATCCTCACAACATTCAAGAAGCATTTAGACAAGCACTTGAAACGCCATAGCATACAAGGCTACGGACCAAGTGCTGGAAAATGGGATTAGAATAGACAGGGCTTGATGGCCAGCGCGGACACGATGGGCTGAAGGGCCTCTTTCTGTGCTGCATAAAATGACTCTAACAGGTCATTTATTTCATAGGATATGCAGCACAAAAACAGGCCATTGGGCCCAACCAGTCCATGCCGGCGTTTATGCTCCACTCGAGCCATTTCATTGCTGTTTGTGGGAGCTTGCTGTGCTCAAATTGGCTGCCGCGTTTCCTACATTACAACAGTGACTACACTTCAAAAAAGTACTTCAATGGCTGTAAAGCACTTTGGGACGTCCTGAGGATGTGAAAGGTGTGATAGAAATGGGCCTTTTTGTTTTATTGCACATCCTATAGATCGGTGCCAAGTGGGGTGCTCGGCTTTGAGTCACGTGAAAGTGACAATGGAGAAGACGGTCACTTGGCTGATATTGGCCCCTCTGTCCCAATGGCGTGGAATCTGTGCTATGCCCCGGGGCTCTCCGCTGCTCTCGGTACCGCTGGCAGCAGATGTTGCAGGGTATCCCAGAACGTCCCCCCTCCCCACCCCACCAGGTGGTGGGATGAAGGTTGGGGCAAGGAGCGGAAGCACCGACAAGCAACACTCCTCGCCTCACCCGCCCCCCCACACCACCCACCCACCCCCCCCGCCCCCCATCCCCCAAGAGCAAGAATTGTCCGAGTGAAAGCAAAATACTGCGGATGCTGGAAATCTGAAATAAAAACAGAAAATGCTGGAAACACTCAGCAGGTCAGGCAGTGTCTGTGGAGAGAGAAACAGAGTTAATGTTTTCAGGTCGATGACCCTTCGTCAGAACTGGAAAAAGCTGGTGATGGAACAGGTTTTAAACAAGTGTAGGGGCTGGGAAAGGGGAGAGGAGGGGACAGAACAAAAGGGAAGGACTGCGATCGGATGGAAGGCGGGAGAGATTAAGAGACATTAAGAGAGATTAAGAGATGGTGCAAGGCAAAAGGAGATGGTAATGGGACAAGTTAAGAAACAAAACAGATGAGTCTAGATGAAGTGTAAATGGCAATGGCAGAATGAAAGACAGCTGCCATGTGGGAGAGAAAAAAATAAATAAATAAATGGGGAAAACAATGATAGGGGCCGAGGTTATGGTCTGAAATTGTTGAACTCGATGTTGAGTCCAGAAGGCTGTAAAGTGCCTAATCGAAAGGTGAGGTGCTGTTCCTCGAGCTTACGTTGAGCTTCATTGGAACAATGTAATAGGCCGAGGACAGAGAGATCAGAGTGGGAGTGGGGCGGTGAATTAAAGTGACAGGCGACCGGAAGCTCGGGGTCCCCCTTACGGACTGAACGGAGGTGTTCCGCAAAGCGGTCACCCAATCTGCGTTTGGTCTCCCCAATGTAGAGGAGACCGCATCGTGAGCAGCGAATACAGTATACTAGATTGCAAGAAGTACAAGTAAATCGCTGTTTCACCTGGAAGGGATGTTTGGGGTCCTGGACAGTGGGAAGGGGGGGAAGTAAAGTATTGTCTGAGTGAGTTTTCCACTCCCTCCCGCGGAGAAATTTTGCTTTCCTCCCTCCCTCCCGTGAGGTAATTTCCAGCCTTGCTTCCCCAGCCTCGCTTGCCCAATTACCCCAGCCTCCTCACACTCTTCTCCCCATCCCCCTCGACCTGCCTCCCCCCTCTCCTCCTCTGCTCCTCCAGCTGCCTATCCTCATCTTCCGTCCCTCCTTCTCTGCTCCGTTCTCTTCCTCCTCATCCTTCTACCTATCTCGTTGTTTCCCCTCTCTCCTCCTCCAGTCTCCCTCCTCTTCTCCTGCACCCCCTCAATCTCTCTCTTTCTCCTTCTTCCCATCCCTGTTTCCATCCATCACTCCTCTCTCCTCCTCGCTCCTCTTTCTCCTCCACCCGCCTAACCTCATCTTCCCTCCGCCTTCCCTGCTCCACTGACCTTTCTTCCCTGTTCCACCACTCTCTCCTCCTAGTCCCCTTCCTTTTCCCCCACCCCTCCCAATCTCCCTTTCCCCTTCCGCCTCACCCGTTTCCATTAACCCTCTCCCCTTCCCATGCCCACCCCTCCCCTCTGCCTCCTCTCTAATGCCGCTTGCCCTGAATGTCCCATCTCACATGGGCAATTCCGTCAAAGCTGCTGCCCATCACTTGTCCCTTGGACCCTTACTTGGGGGGGGTGCGGGAACCAGAACTCTTGCCCGTTTATCCACTACCAACTGCCTAACGACTTGCCAGCACTAGACAAAAACGTGTTAACCCTGCCCCTTCGGACTTACCGGTATGTTGGCATAGCGATCTGTTCCATGAAATTGATCTGGAGTTCTGGAACATAGGCCTTGTCTCTATCCATCATCTCAAGTGGATGGTTCCCCATTGCTTTTTCCTGTAAATGGGCAGAACACAAAAAAAAGCTCAAAGGTTCATGTGGGAGGCAGCCATTGGAGGAAGTCCCATCGCCCTGCTGTCCTGGCCACTGTCTGAGGCTGTCTGGAGCGTTGGCAACCTCGCCGTCTTATGTGTCAGCCGTGGCTCCGTGGGCAGTACCCTCGCCTCTGAGTCAGAAAGTTGTGGGTTCAAGTCCCACTCCAGAGACTTGAGCACAAAATCTAGGCTGACTCTTCCAGTGCAGCACTCAGGGAGTGCTGCACTGTCGATGGTGCCGTCTTTTGGATGAGACGTTAAACCGAGGCCCCGTCTGCTCTCTCAGGGGGACGTAAAAGATCCCACAGCCACTATTTTGAAGAAGAGCAGGGGAGTTCTCCCTGGGGTCCTGGACAATATTTATCCCTCAATCAACATCACTAAAAAACAGATTATCTGGTCATTATCACATTGCTGTTTGTGCGTAAATTGGCTGCCACATTTCCTACATTACAACAGTGACTACACTTCAAAAAGTACTTCATTGGCTGTAAAGCGCCTTGGAACATTCGGTGGTTGTGAAAGGCACCATAGAAATGCAAGGCTTTCTTGTTATTTTCTTCAGCTGAGCGTCCAACCACATATCCGCGCCGTTACCATGGCTGCCTACTTCCACCTCGGTAACATCGCCCGTCTCCACCCCTGCCTCAGCTCATCTGCTGCTGAAACCCTCATCCATACCATTACCTCCAAACTTGACTATTCCAACGCACTCCTGGCCGGCCTCCCATCTTCCACCCTAAATAAACTTCAACTCATCCAAAACTCGGCTGCCTGTGTCCTAACTCACACCCAGTCCCGTTCACCCATCACCCCCCTGTGCTCACTGCCCCGTGTCCTAACTCACACCCAGTCCCGTTCACCCATCACCCCCTGTGCTCACTGCCCCGTGTCCTAACTCACACCCAGTCCCGTTCACCCATCACCCGCTGTGCTCACTGCCCCGTGTCCTAACTCACACCCAGTCCCGTTCACCCATCACCCCCTGTGCTCACTGCCCCGTGTCCTAACTCACACCCAGTCCCGTTCACCCATCATCCCCTGTGCTCACTGCCCCTTGTCCTAACTCACACCCAGTCCCGTTCACCCATCACCCCCTGTGCTCACTGCCCCGTGTCCTAACTCGCACCCAGTCCCGTTCACCCATCACCCCCTGTGCTCACTGCCTGGTGTCCTAACTCACACCCAGTCCCGTTCACCCATCACCCCCTGTGCTCACTGCCCCGTGTCCTAACTCGCACCCAGTCCCGTTCACCCATCACCCCCTGTGCTCACTGCCTGGTGTCCTAACTCACACCCAGTCCCGTTCACCCATCACCCCCTGGGCTCACTGCCCCGTGTCCTAACTCGCACCAAGTCCCGTTCACCCATCGCCCCGTGCTCACTGCCCCGTGTCCTAACTCGCACCCAGTCCCGTTCACCCATCACCCCCAGTGCTCACTGCCCCATGTCCTAACTCACACCCAGTCCCGTTCACCCATCACCCCCTGTGCTCACTGCCCCATGTCCTAACTCACACCCAGTCCCGTTCACCCATCGCCCCCTGTGCTCACTGCCCCGTGTCCTAACTCACACCCAGTCCCATTCACCCATCGCCCCCTGTGCTCACTGCCCCGTGTCCTAACTCACACCGAGTCCCGTTCACCCATCACCCCCTGTGCTCACTGCCCCGTGTCCTAACTCACACCCAGTCCCGTTCACCCATCACCCCCTGTGCTCACTGCCCCGTGTCCTAACTCACACCGAGTCCCGTTCACCCATCACCCCCTGTGCTCACTGCCCCGTGTCCTAACTCACACCCAGTCCCGTTCACCCATCACCCCCCGTGCTCACTGCCCCGTGTCCTAACTCGCACCCAGTCCCGTTCACCCATCACCCCCAGTGCTCACTGCCCCATGTCCTAACTCACACCCAGTCCCGTTCACCCATCACCCCCTGTGCTCACTGCCCCATGTCCTAACTCACACCCAGTCCCGTTCACCCATCGCCCCCTGTGCTCACTGCCCCGTGTCCTAACTCACACCCAGTCCCATTCACCCATCGCCCCCTGTGCTCACTGCCCCGTGTCCTAACTCACACCGAGTCCCGTTCACCCATCACCCCCTGTGCTCACTGCCCCGTGTCCTAACTCACACCCAGTCCCGTTCACCCATCACCCCCTGTGCTCACTGCCCCGTGTCCTAACTCACACCGAGTCCCGTTCACCCATCACCCCCTGTGCTCACTGCCCCGTGTCCTAACTCACACCCAGTCCCGTTCACCCATCACCCCCTGTGCTCACTGCCCCGTGTCCTAACTCACACCGAGTCCCGTTCACCCATCACCCCCTGTGCTCACTGCCCCGTGTCCTAACTCACACCCAGTCCCATTCACCCATCACCCCCCTGTGCTCACTGCCCCGTGGCCTAACTCGCACCCAGTCCCGTACACCCATCACCCCCTGTGCTCACTGCCCCGTGTCCTAACTCACACCCAGTCCCATTCACCCATCGCCCCATGTGCTCACTGCCCTGTGTCCTAACTCGCACCAAGTCCCGTTCACCCATCGCCCCCTGTGCTCACTGCCCCGTGTCCTAACTCACACCCAGTCCCGTTCACCCATCGCCCCCTGTGCTCACTGCCCCGTGTCCTAACTCGCACCCAGTCCCGTTCACCCATCACCCCCAGTGCTCACTGCCCCATGTCCTAACTCACACCCAGTCCCGTTCACCCATCGCCCCCTGTGCTCGCTGACCTACACTGGCTCCCAGTCTGGCAACGCCTATATTTTAAAATTCTCATCCTTGTTTTCAAATCCCTCCGTGGCCTCGCCCCCTCCCCATCTCCGTAACCTCCTCCAGCCCCACAACCCTCCAAGATCTCTGCGTTCCTCCAATTCTGGCCTCTTGCGCATCCCCGATTTCCATCGCTCCACCATTGGCGGCCGTGCCTTCAGCTGCCTGGGCCCCGAGCTCTGGAATTCCCTCCCTAAACCTCTCCGCCTCTCTCTCCTCCATTAAGACCCTCCTTAAAACCGACCTCTTTGACCAAGCTTTTGGTCACCTGTCCTAATATCTCCTTATGTGGCTCGGTGTCAATTTTTTTTTTGCTTACACTCCTGTGGAGAGGTTTTACTCCGTTAAAGGCGCTGTATAAATGCAAGTTGTTGTTGGATTTAATGAAAGTTCCTGACTCACCCTTTACTACTTCATAAAACTCTACTGCATCCCCACTCAGTCACCCACTTCTCAACACCTATTTCTTCACTCTGATCCATCAATGAATATCAGAATATGAATAAAAACAACAAGCTGAATCCCAACAGAAAAATTAACATTTTTTAAGTGTTGACTTACCAGATCTCCTTGTGAAAAAAATTCTTTATATATCAGTTCCTAGGAGAAAGAAACAGAACAAGGACTGTGTGGGTGAGGGTGCTCTGTCGTAGAGAGTGAGCAGTGAGTGTCCTGACAATGGGACAGGTGGTCAGTCACCAGTTGGCGATAGACAGAAATACATAGAAGGTGCAGCATCAAAACAGGGCATTCGGCCCAACCAATCCATGTTGCCCTTTACCCCCCACATGAGCAAACAGTTCTAATTGCATTTACCCACCCTGTTCCCATATCCCTTCACCCGCCTACCCAACCTAATAAGGACATAAGAACATAAGAATTAGGAGCAGGAGTAGGACATTCGGCCCCTCAAGCCTGCTCCACCATTCAATAAGAACATGGCTGATCTTCGACTTCAACTCCACTTTCCCGCCCGATCCCCTGATTCCCCTAGGGTCTAAAAATCTATCGATCTCAGCCTTGAATATACTCAAAGACTGAGCCTCCACAGCCCTCTGGGGTAGAGAATTCCAAAGATTCACCACCCTCTGAGTGAAGAAATTTCTCCTCATCTCAGTCCTGAATGGCCGACCCCTTATCCTGAGACTGTGACCCCTGGTTCTAGACTCTCCAGCCAGGGGAAACAACCTCTCAGCATCTACCCTGTCAAGCCCCCTCAGAATCTTATATGTTTCAATGAGATCTTAGATGTTCACGTAGTTTCTGCCTCAACCATATCAATAATTTGGACTTCAATGTATGAAATATGATAAAGAAGTTTGCAGATGATACTAAAATTGGCCGTGTGGTTGATAATGAAGAAGAGAGCCGCAGGAAATCAATGGACTGGTCAGGTGGGCAGAACAGTGGCAAATGGAATTCAATCCGGAGAAGTGTGAGGTAATGCATTTGGAGAGGGCTAACAAGGCAAGGGAATACACATTAAATGGTAGGACACTGAGAAGTGCAGAGGATCAGAGGGACCTTGGAGTGCATGTCCACAGATCCCTGAAGGTAGCAGGACAGGTAGATAAGGTGGTTAAGAAAGCATACGGGATACTTGCCTTTATTGGCCGTGGCATAGAATATAAGAGCAGGGAGGTTATGCTTGAACTGTATAAAACACTAGTTAGGCCACAGCTAGAGTACTGCGTGCAGTTCTGGTCACCACATTACAGGAAGGATGTGATTGCACTGGAGAGGGTGCAGAGGAGATTTATGAGGATGTTGCCAGGACTGGAGAAGTTTAGCTATGAGGAGAGATTGGATAGGCTGGGGTTGTTTCCTTTGGAACAGAGGAGGCTGAGAGGAGATTTAATTGAGGTGTATAAAATGATGAGGGACCGAGATAGAGTGGATAGGAAGGACCTATTTCCCTTAGCAGAAGGGTCAATAACCAGGGGGCAGAGATTGAAAGTAATTGGTCAGAGGTTTAGAGGGGATTTGAGGGGAAATTTCTTCACCCAGAGGGTTGTGGGAGTCTGGAACTCACTGCCTGAAAGGGTGGTCGAGGCAGAGACCCTCATCACATTTAAAAAGTACTTGGATGTGCACTTGAAGTGCCATAACCTACAGGGCTACGGACCAAGAGCTGGAAAGTGGGATTAGGCTGGAGAGCTCTTTGTCGGCCGGCACGGACACGATGGGCCGAATGGCCTCCTTCTGTGTTTCCACAGATTCACGACCCTCTGAGAGAAGAAATTCCTCCTCATCTCCGTTTTAAAAGGGCGTCCCCTTATTCTGAAACTATGCCCCTGAGTTCTAGATTCCCCCACGAGGGGAAACATAGAAACATAGAAGATAGGAGCAGGAGTCGGCCATTCGGCCCCTTGAGCCTGCTCCGCCATTCAATGCGATCATGGCTGATCATCCAAATTCAGTACCCTGTCCCTGCTTTCTCCCCATATCCCTTCATCCCTTTAGCCTTAAGAAATATATTCAACTCCTTCTTGAATATATTTAATGAATTGGCCTCCACTGCCTTCTGTGGTAGAGAATTCCACAGGTTCACCACTCTCTGGGTGAAGAAATTCCTCCTCATCTCAGTCCTAAATGGCTTACCCCTTATCCTTAGACTGTGACCCCTGGTTCTGGACTCCCCGACCATCGGGAACATCCTTCCTGCATCTAGTCTGCCTAGTCCTGTTAGAATTTTATAAGTTTCAATGAGATCCCCTCTCATGCTTCTAAACTCCAGCGAATATAAGCCCAATCGACCCAATCTCTCTTCATACGTCATTCCTGCCATCCCAGGTATCAGTCTGGTGAATCTTCGCTGAACTCCTTCCCTTCATCTACCTCGTCAAGCTCCCCTCAGAATCTTGTGTTTTAATAAGATCCCCTCTCATTCTTCTAAACTCCAATGAGTATAGGCCCAACCTGCTCAACCTTTCCTCACTCCTTCAACTCCGGAATCAACCTCGTGAACCTTCTCTGACCTGCCTCCAATGAAATGCAAGGATTGAATGAACTGCAGCTGGGCCTGTCCCTGCCCCATTGCGTTTTCCACCTAACCCTCTTACCGCTATCTTTGTGGTAGTCTTCCATCCTTTGGTTTGGTCATTGAGGTCGCAGGACGTCATCAGCAGGCACAACAGCAGCATGCGATGGGAAATATCATCCTTGTTGTAAGCGGCTGTAAGATAAAAAGAGGTTAGTAAGTGGCAGGAAAGCATTCCGTTTCAAGGGGGAGGCGGTCTCAGTTCATCGGTCACGGGGCCCTTCACCAGTGGCACTTGATTTCAAACATGACCCAAGTCGATTGGATGAAGGTTTCCCCCACCCCCCCAAGTCTGCAAGATTCAAGTAAAAAGAAACCAGAAAGAAGAAAGACACGCATTTCTACAGCGTCTTTCACGACCTCAGCACGTCCCACAGCGCTTCACAGCCAATGAAGTGCTTTTTGAAATGTAGTCACTGTTGTAATGTAGGAAACACGGCAGCCAATTTGCGCACAGCAAGCTCCCACAAACAGCAATGTGATAATGACCAGGTTATCTGTTTTTAGTGATGTTGGTTGAGGGGTAAATATTGGCCCCAGGACACCCGGGAGAACTCCCCCTGCTCTTCATAGAATCATAGATTGATACAGCACAGGAGGAGGCCATTCGGCCCATCGTGCCTGTGCCGGCTCTTTGAAGGAGCTCTCCAATTAGTCCCACTCCCCCCTGCTCTTTCCCCACAGCCCTGCAAATTTTTCATTTTCAAGTATTTATCCAATTCTCTTTTGAAAGTTACTATTGAATCTGCTTCCACCGCCCTTTCAGGCAGCGCGTTCCAGATCACAACAACTCGCTGTGTAAAAATATGTTTCCTCATTTCCCCTCTGGATCTTTCGCCAATTATCTTAAATCTGTGTCCTCTGGTTACCGACCCTCCCGCCACTGGGAACAGTTTCTCCTTATTTACTCTATCAGAACCCCCTCATCATTTCGAACACCTCTATTAAATCTCCCCTTAACCTTCTCTGCTCTAAGGAGAACATCCCCAGCTTCTCCAGTCTCTCCACATAACTGAAGTCCCTCATCCCTGGGACCATTCTAGTAAATCTCCTCTGCACCCTCTCCAAGGCCTTGACATCCTTCCTAAAGTGCGGGGCCCAGAATTGAACACAATACTCCAGCTGGGGCCTAACCAGTGTTTTATAAAGATTTAGCATAACCTGTTTGCTTTTGTACTCTATGCCTCTATTTAATAAGCCAAGAGTCTTGTTTGCCTTTTTAACAGCCTTCTCAACCTGCCCTGCCACCTTCAACAATTTCTGCACATATACCCCCAGGCCTCTCCGTTCCTGCACCCCCTTTAGAATTGCACCCTTTAGTTTATATTGCCTCTCCTCATTCTTCTTACCAAAATGTATCACTTCACACTTCACTGCATTAAATTTCATCCGCCGTGTGTCTGCCCATTTCACCAGTCTGTCTGTGTTCACCTGAAGTCTGTTACTATCCTCCTCACTGTTTACTACATTTCTTAGTTTTGTATCATCTGCAAACTTTGAAATTATGTCCTGTATACCCAAGTCCAGATCATTAATATATATCAAAAAGAGCAGTGGTCCCAATACCGACCCCTGGGGAACACCACTGTATACTTGCCTCCAGTCTGAATAACAACCGTTCACCACTGCTCGCTGCTTTCTGTCCCTTAGCCAATTTCCTACCCACAGTGGCACTGTCCCTTTAATCCCAAGAGCTTCAGTTTTGCCAACAAGTCTATTATGTGTTACTTTGTCAAACGCCTTTAGAAAGTCCAGATACACAACATCAACCGCACTACATAAGAGCATAAGAATTAGGAGCAGGAGTAGGACATTTGGCCCCTCGAGCCTGCTCTGCCATTCAATAAGATCATGGCTGATCTTTGACCTCAACTCCACTTTCCTGCCCGATCCCCATATCCCTCGATTCCCCTAGAGTCCAAAAGTCTATCGATCTCAGCTTTGAATATACTCAAAGACTCAGCATCCACAGCCCTCTGGGGCAGAGAATTCCAAAGATTCACAACCCTCTGAGTGAAGAAATTCCTCCTCATCTCAGTCTTAAATGGCCGACCCCTTATCCTGAGACTGTGACCCCTGGTTCTAGACTCTCCAGCCAGGGGAAACTGTAGAGTATGTACCTTTAAGAGAGAACTACTTTTTACTGTACTACCGGCAGTGACCACACCTGTATATAAGCTCTGAGCAGGCATCTGTACTGTTAGTTTTTAGACTACCCTCATCCAGTAAACACCTGTTGATTGTTGATCTGCAGTCTCCGTCTATTTATTGAAACACCATACCTTAAGATTCACGGATTTAATAGTGGCGACGAGGTCGATTCGAACCTACCTGCAACTCTGCATTTCCTCCCAAGGATTTGCTCCTGGAGGACAGTGGAAGAAAGTCGAGGCCAGAAGCACGGGCGTCGACCATGAGCAACCGCCCAGTCATCCGGCAGAGAGTGAGCATCGCAGGGGAGGCTGTTGAGAGCTGGGCTTGTTTCTCCAGCCACGACGATCCAGCAACAGGCTGGCAACAGGTACAGCGCAGACCCTTCCCGGACAGCGGCGGCTGGAACCGACCGACGGCACAGAAAAGACCGAGCAGCGTCGACGGGGTAAGAGAGAGGGTAACGCGCACAGGGCGCAGCCGGGGGTTGAAGACCGAGCGGCGTCGACGGAAAACAAAAAGAGAGAGGGTAAAGCACAGCCGGGGTTCAGGATCGAGCGGCGGCAACAAGAGAGGCGCACAGGAAAACGCGCCGAGCGCAGCCAGGGCTCAAGGGCTGAGCAGCGTCCGCGGGGGAAGAAAGGAAGCATGGGAGACGCCATTTGAGCCGCGGAGAAGAAGGGAGAGCGCGGGAGATGCCATTTTTGAAGCCGCAGCGGAGAAGAAGGGCGAGCGCGGGAAGAAAGGGAAGCGCGGGAGATGCCATTTTGAGCCAGCGGAGAAGAAGGGAGAGCGCGGGAGACGCCATTTTAGCCAGTCTAACCACACCCAGGGATGCCGAAGAGTGGCAGTGTCACAGCGTTCGACAATGAAGTCAAAGATTGGGCGACATATGTGGAATGCATTGAGGTGTACTGCAGGGCGAATGAAGTGCCAGATGCCAGGAAAGCACTGGTTTTGTTGAATTCCATGGGTGCAAAAATGTATGGCTTACTGCGAAACCTAATAACCCCAGAGAAGCCAGTGGATAAGGATTTCGGAAACATAGTGGAAATCCTACAGGACCACTTAAACCCCGCACCGCTGCTGATAGCAGAAAGATTTAAGTTTCACAAAAGGAACCAGCATAAAGACGAAAGTAATGCTGAGTATTTAACAGAACTGCGCAAGCTATCGAGACACTGCCAGTTTGGAATGGGACTAGCAGATACGTTAAGGGACAAGTTTGTGTGTGGGCTTCAAAGTAAAGGAACCCAGAAACGGCTTCTATCAGAAAAGGATCTTACGCTGGACAAGGCTTTCAGCATGGCAGTATCACACGAAGCAGCCGCACGGGGCGCTGCAGAGATACAACAGAGACCGCAAGAATATGGCACCAATGAAATGTCATATGGAGCAGGGAAGTGTTATCACTGCGGCAGAACAACACACGACCAGAAGGATTGTTGGTTCAAGGACCAAGTGTGCAGAGAGTGTGGAAAAGCAGGACACATAGCAAGAGTCTGCAGGTCGGGGAAGAAAACCAGCAGCAAGAAATCTCCACAAGAGAAGTACAAAAAGGTACATAAGGTGACGGAGAGTAGTTCAGATGAACAGAAAAGTGATACAGACTCCGGAAGCAAGGAGCTGGGTTGTCTGAAACTACATAATGTAATCAAAATGGAGGATCACCAGACTATCTGGGTGATGCTCAAGATAGACGGAGTCCAAGTGAAAATGGAATTGGACACAGGATCAGCCCTAACAGTCATAAACCAAAGGGACTACAAGCGGCTATTCTCACATATACCCTTGAGAGCTACAGAGATTGTCTTGAAGACATACACGGGGCAAAAAGTCTACCACAAAGGAAAAATAAGGGTGAACGTGATATACAACGGCCAGGAAATACCAAAAATGGACCTATATGTATTGCCAGATGGAGGACCACCACTACTAGGACGTGAATGGATCCGGAAGATACAATTAGATTGGCATTCCATACAGGCACTGACGGTAGAGGCCAAAAAGGATGACGACGTCACACCTGGACGACTGTCAAAAATGCTAACTGACGCACAAGAAGTGTTCCAGGAGGGACTCGGAACACTAAAAGGCATAACAGCGACAATTAAAATAGAGGAAAATGCAAGCCCAAAGTTTTTTAAGGCCAGACCGATGCCTTATGCGATCCGCCCAGCCGTCGAAGCAGAGCTGGAAGGTTAGGAACGTTCAGGAGTACTGTCCAAAGTGGACTGGAGCGTTGAGTAATACGCCTGGGGAACCAAAGAAGGTTCGCATCTGTGGGGTCTTTAAGGTGACAGTGAACCCAGTCCTTCACACGGTACAATATCCGCTTCCGCGGCTTGAAGATATTTTTGCCTCGCTATCTGGAGGGAAACGCTTCACTAAGATTGATCTGGCCCAGGCGTACCTGCAAATGGAGGTAGAAGAAGCCTCGAAACAATACCTCATGATCAACACTCACAAAGGTCTCTACCAATACAACCGGCTGGTGTTCGGGGTAGCATCGGCTCCGGCTATTTGACAAAGGGCAATGGATCAAGTCCTGCAAGGGATTCCAGGGACCCAGTGTTATTTGGATGGCATCCTGGTCACGGGCAAAAATGACCAGCCAACCTGGAGCAGGTGCTCACTAGATTGAAGGAATATGGGCTACGAGCTAATCGCCACAAATGCGAGTTTTTCCAGAAGCAGATCTCGTATTGTGGCCACGTTATTGATGAAGAGGGGTTACATAAGTCCCCTGAGAAGATTGAGGCAGTAGTCAAGGCTCCAGCACCGGAAAATGTGTCACAACTGAGGTCGTTCCTCGGGCTGGTGAACTACTACCATAAGTTCTTACTAAATTTGTCCACAGTATTACACCCACTGAACACCCTACTGCAGACAGGGGTACCATGGAAGTGGAATGACGAATGTAAACGAGCTTTCCAGAAGTGCAAAGAATTGATCACATCAAAAGAGGTGTTGGCCCATTTCAACCCAGCACTACCCATTCGGTTGGCGTGTGATGCATCACCCTATGGTATTGGAGCGGTGCTGTCGCACAAATTCCCAGACGGGTTGGAGAGGCCAGTAGCCTTTGCGTCTCGGTCACTAACCTCAGCCGAGCGCAACTATGCCCAGATTGACAGGGAGGCCCTCAGCCTAGTATGGGGAGTAAAAAAGTTCAACCACTATCTGCACGGGCAGAAGTTCACCTTGCTGACTGACCACCAACCACTTGTCTCCATCTTTAATCCAAAGAAGAGCGTTCCGGTGATGACTGCGCAACGGCTACAAAGATGGTCCCTTTTTCTAGGGGCGAACCAATATGAAATAGAGTATAAGGGCACGAAACAGCATGGAAACGCTGATGGGCTATCACGCCTGCCACTGCCTACTGCGGAGGAAGCACCAGCAGTGGACCCTGTCGAAATATTTTATTCGTCAATAATTGAACGCTTGCCAGTAACTAACGTGGATATAGAGAAGGAGACCTGAAATGATCCAACACTGTCTCGGGTATATGATTTGACGGTGAAGGGATGGCCAACACATGGTGACTCACTGTTGCCAGCATTCTCATCCAGAAGAGAACAGCTGTCAGTATGCCAGGGGACAGTGATGTGTGGATCCCGAGTGGTAATTCCACCCAAGTTAAGGGAGAGAGTGCTCAATGAGCTTCACGAAGGCCATCTGGGAGGGGTGAAAATGAAAAGCCTTGCTAGGGCTTGTGTGTGGTGGCCGGGAATCGATCAACAAATCAAGGACCTAACAAAGAGCTGCTCAGGATGCCAGAAGGTCCAAAATGCACCACCACATGCCCCTCTACACCCATGGGAGTGGCCCTCCTCTCCATGGCAACGGGTGCATATTGATTTTGCTGGTCCATTCATGGACTCAATGTTCTTAATAGCAGTGGATGCGCACTCGAAATGGCCTGAGGTGATCAAAATGTCCTCCACCACTACGGAGAAAACGATTGCAGTCCTACGGACCATATTTGCCAGGAACGGCTTGCCAGGGCAGATTTGCTCTGATAACGGACCACAGTTTGTGTCCGAAGAGTTTCGGAAATTTATGAGAAGGAATGGGGTAAGGCATTACACATCCGCCCCATATCATCCAGCCACAAATGGATTGGCTGAGAGGTTCGTACAAACCTTTAAAAAGGCAGTAAGGGCCATGTGCGATGACGACATTCCACTGCAGCATAAGGTGGACAATTTCCTGTTAGCCTACAGAAATGCGACACATGCAGTTACCAACCAGACCCTGGCCATGATGTTCTTTAACCGAAGGTTGAGATTTCGTCTGGATTTGCTCAGACCAAATGTGCGAAGAAATGTTGAGAATAAGCAATTCCAGCACATCAATGAGAAGCCGACAAGGAGCTTCAATGTAGGACAACCAGTCTTGGCCCGCGACTACCGAACAGAGAAATGGCAACCCGGAACGATATGCACACGGCAGGGGCCACTAATGTACACAGTGGATGTCGGGGAGAACATTGTGAGACACCATGTCGACCAGATCCTAGCGTCACAGGAACGAGTCAACCTCATGTCTAGCGTACCTGGTGATGAACCCGACATACCGGTAGCATCTACCCCAGAAACAGTAGCATCGGAAACTGATGAACTAACCGACGACAGGGGGCCAGAATCGCCTCCGCACCAAGAACAAGACACTCAGGAAAGGCGCTATCCAGAAAGGATCAGGAAGCCGCCCCAAAGACTGAATCTATAAATGGACTATTTCAGTTACTGTGCATGTTAAAAGTGTTAACTGTTATTTGAATGTTATGGTACTGTTAATCTAAAAGGGGAGGAATTGTAGTGTATGTACCTTTAAGAGAGAACTACTTTTACAGCTCCTGTATACTGTAGTACCGGCAGTGACCACACCTGTATATAAGCCCTGAGCAGGCATCTGTACTGTTAGTTTTTAGACTACCCTCATCCAGTAAACACCTGTTGATTGTTGATCTGCAGTCTCCGTCTATTTATTGAAACACCATACCTTAAGATTCACGGATTTAATAGAAACAACCTCCCAGCATCTACCCTGTCAATCCCCCTCAGAATCTTATCTGTTTACTACCCTCATCAACCCTCTCCGTTACTTCATCAAAGAAATCAATCAAGTTCGTCAAGCACAATTTGCCTTTAACAAATCCGTGCTGGCTTCAATTATTTAATGATATTTTTCCAAGTGCCAATTAATTTTGTCCTGGGTTATTGTCTCTAAAAGTCCGCCCCCCCCCCCCCCCCCCACACCCCACCAGCCTCAGGCTGACTGGCCTGTAATTGCCGGATTTATCCCCCTCTCCACTTTTTCAACAGGGGTGTAACATTTGCAACCCTCCAGTCCTCCGGCACCACCGCCATATCTAAGGAGAATCGGAAGACTGTGGCCAGAGCCTCCACAATTTCCATCCATACTTCCCTCAGCAGCCTTGAATGCCTCCCATCCGGACCAGGTGACTATTTTACTTTCAGTGCTGCCTTTAAGTACCTTCTCTGTATCTACTTCTATCCTATGCAATTTCTCGACTACCCCCTGCTTCACTGTGATATTGGTAACATCCTCTTCTTTAGCGAAGACAGATACAAAGTGCTCATTTACTACCTCAGCCATGACCTCTGCCTCCACAAGAAGAGTTAAATCCGTGAATCTTAAGGTATGGTGTTCTTCAATAAATAGACGGAGACTGCAGATCAACAATCAACAGGTGTTTACTGGATGAGGGTATTCTAAAAACTAACAGTACAGATCCCTACTCAGGGTTTATATACAGGTGTGGTCACTGCCGGTACTACAGTATACAGGAGCTGTAAAAGTAGTTCCCTCTTAAAGGTACATACACTACAAGAAGACTTCCTTTTTTGGTCCACTAATCAGACCCACATTCCTTTGACTATCCTGTTACATATATAGATGGGGCCTCGGTTTCTCATCTGCAAGACGGCACCTCTGACAGTGCGGCACTCACTCAGTACTGCATTGGGAGTGTCAGCCTAGATTGCATGCTCAAGTTTTTGGAGTGGGACTTGAACCCACAATCTTCTGACTCCGAGGTGAAGGTGCTGCCCACTGAGTCACGGCTGACACTTGATACAGAAAGCTCAGGTGAGACCCCATCTCTTCCCCAAAAAACTGCTGCGGCTGGAGGGCAATTGAAATTTTTAAAACTTAAATTGATAGGCCATCCTGTACCTGCCCTGGGAGTGTTTGATGGGACAGTGTAGAGGGAGCCGACACTGAAACACACACACGGGCCGTACAGGAGCTGACACTGAGACACACACACGGGCCGTACAGGAGTTGACACTGAGACACACACGGGCCGTACAGGAGCTGACACTGAGACACACACGGGCCGTACAGGAGTTGACACTGAGACACACACGGGCCGTACAGGAGCTGACACTGAGACACACACGGGCCGTACAGGAGCCTACACTGAGACACACACGGGCCGTACAGGAGCTGACGCTGAGACATACACGGGCCGTACAGGAGCCTACACTGAGACATACACGGGCCGTACAGGAGCCTACACTGAGACACACACGGGCCGTACAGGAGCTGACACTGGACACACACTCGGGCCGTACAGGAGCTGACACTGAGACACACACACGGGCCGTACAGGAGCTGACACTGAGACACACACACGGGCCGTACAGGAGCTGACACTGAGACACACACACGGGCTGTACAGGAGCTGACACTGAGACACACACACGGGCTGTACAGGAGCTGACACTGAGACACACACGGGCCGTACAGGAGCTGACACCGATACACACACGGGCCGTACAGGAGCTGACACTGAGACACACACATGGGCCATACAGGAGCTGACACCGATACACACATGGGCCATACAGGAGCTGACACTGAGACACACACGGGCTGTACAGGAGCCGACACTGAGACACACACAGGCCGTACAGGAGCTGACACTGAGACACACACACGGGCCATACAGGAGCTGACACTGAGACACACACGGGCCGTACAGGAGCTGACACTGAGACACACACACAGGCCGTACAGGAGCTGACACTGAGACACACACGGGCCGTACAGGAGCTGACACTAAGACACACACACGGGCCGTACAGGAGCTGACACTGAGACACACACGGGCCGTACAGGAGCTGACACTGAGACACACACGGGCCGTACAGGAGCCGACACTGAGACACACACGGGCCGTACAGGAGCTGACACTGAGACACACACTGGCCGTACAGGAGCCTACACTGAGACACACACGGGCCGTATAGGAGCTGACACTGAGACACACACGGGCCGTGCAGGAGCTGACACTGAGACACACTCGGACTGTACAGGAGCTGACACTGAGACACACACGGGCCGTACAGGAGCTGACACTGAGACACACACTTGGGCCGTACAGGAGCTGACACTGAGACACACACGGGCCGTACAGGAGCTGACACTGAGACACACACGGGCCGTACAGGAGCTGACACTGAGACACAATTGGGCCGTACAGGAGCTGACACTGGACACACACTCGGGCCGTACAGGAGCTGACACTGAGACACACACACGGGCCGTACAGGAGCTGATACTGAGACACACACACGGGCTGTACAGGAGCTGACACTGAGACACACACGAGCCGTACAGGAGCTGACACCGATACACACGGGCCGTACAGGAGCTGACACTGAGACACACAGGGGCTGTACAGGAGCCAACACTGAGACACACACGGGCCGTACAGGAGCTGACACCGATACACACATGGGCCGTACAGGAGCTGACACTGAGACACACACACGGGCCGTACAGGAGCTGACACCATAACACACATGGGCCGTACAGGAGCTGACACTGAGACACACACACGGGCCGTACAGGAGCCGACACTGAGACACACACGGGCTGTACAGGAGCCGACACCGAGCGGGCCGTACAGGAGCTGACACTGAGACACACACGGGCCGTACAGGAGCTGACACTGAGACACACACGGGCCGTACAGGAGCTGACACTGAGACACACACTGGCCGTACAGGAACCTACACTGAGACACACACGGGCCGTATAGGAGATGACACTGAGACACACTCGGACTGTACAGGAGCTGACACTGAGACACACACGGGCCGTATAGGAGCTGACACTGAGACACACACGGGCCGTGCAGGAGCTGACACTGAGACACACTCGGACTGTACAGGAGCTGACACTGAGACACACACGGGCCGTACAGGAGCTGACACTGAGACACACACTCGGGCCGTACAGGAGCTGACACTGAGACACACACGGGCCATACAGGAGCTGACACTGAGACAAACACGGGCCGTACAGGAGCTGACACTGAGACACACACACGGGCCGTACAGGAGCTGATGGGGGTGAAGATCAGATGATACTGAAAGTATTAATGTAGTGACAGACTGGGCAGGAGTCTGAACAGTTCACACCCTGTCGCCCTGTACGACTCTGTCTTTGAGAGATTTCTGTTTGCAGCAAGCCTGGTACCTTTAACCATTGCCTCGAGTTCTGGAACGATCCGTAGGTGGTGAGCCATATCCGTGGCGAGGATAATGTCACGTATCATGTCCAGCATTCTCTGGTAATCCTGCATGGAGCAACAAACGAACTGTGAATTTCCCATCGGAGTGGACACTGGGCTACGATGGACACTGGGCTACGATGGACACTGGGCTAGGAGGGACACGGGGCTACGATGGACACGGGGCTACGATGGACACTGGGCTACGATGGACACGGGGCTACGATGGACACGGGGCTACGATGGACACGGGGCTACGAGGGACACGGGGCTACGAGGGACACTGGGCTACGAGGGACACTGGGCTACGATGGACACTGGGCTACGATGGACACGGGTCTACGATGGACACTGGGCTACGAGGGACAGTGGGCTACGAGGGACACTGGGCTACGATGGACACTGGGCTACGAGGGACACTGAGCTACGATGGACACTGGGCTACGATAGACATGGGGCTACGATGGTCACTGGGCTCCGATGGACACTGGACTACGATGGACACGGGCTTACGAGGGACACTGGGCTACGATGGATACTGGGCTACAATGGACACAGGGCTACGATGGACACTGGGCTATGAGGGACATGGGGCTACGATAGACATTGGGCTACGATGGACACTGGGCTACGAGAGACACTGGGCTACGAGAGACACTGGGCTACGATGGACACTGGGCTACGATGGACACTGGGCTACGAGGGACACGGGGCTACGAGGGACACGGGGCTACGATGGACACGGGGCTACGATGGACACTGGGCTACAATGGACACTGGGCTACGAGGGACACTGGGCTACGATGGACATTGGGCTACGATGGACATTGGGCTATGATGGACACTGGGCTACGAGGGACACTGGGCTACGATGGACACGGGGCTACGATGGACACGGGGCTACGATGGACATGGGGCTATGATGGACACTGGGCTACGAGAGACACTGGGCTACGATGGACACGGGGCTACGATGGACACTGGGCTCCAATGGACACTGGGCTATGAGGTACACTCGGTCATTGCTTGCCTTGGCCAGTGTGAGGCAATGTTTCACCATCCACAAACACAGGCCTGAGTGGCACTAAGAGAGAGAGAGAGCTCTCACATTATACAGCTTAGCTACAATGGAAGAACGGTGAGCACACGGGAGTGGGGGTGGAAGGGAAAAATCGGGCTCTGGGCGGCCGCGCAGAACGGGCTCGTACCAAATCGGGCGTGGTTGTAAAATCCCAATTTCCCCGCCCCAGCTATCGCCTAGCGAGCCTTACAGTGCCCATTCCACTGCCCCCCCCCCCAACCTCACTCTCCCTGCCTCACCCTGCTCACACTCACCTTCCGAGAGAACTTCTCAAAGATGTTACATCCTTCTGAGTTCAAGATGGCGATGGCTTGTGCGAAGTGGTGCCTCTGAGAGGGGGAGACAAGAAAGAACCCGTAAGCGATTCGGTTTCATCCTCATGTTCAGATCCTCACATGGCCTCATCCCTCCTCCAACAATTATGTAACCTCGCATTTATTAATTTTAAAAAAATATTCATTCTCGGGATGTGGGCATCGTTGGCAAGGCCAGCATTTATTGCACATCCCTAATTGCCCTTGAGAAGGTGGTGGTGAGCCGCCTTCTTGACCCATTGCAGTCCGTGTGGTGAAGGTACTCCCACAGTGCTGTCAGGGAGGGAGTTCCAGGATTTGGACCCAGCGACGATGAAGGAACGGCCGATATATTTCCAAGTCAGGATGGTGTGTGACTTGGAGGGGAACTTGGAGGTGGTGGTGTTCCCATGCGCCTGCTGCCCTTGTCCTTCTAGGTGGAAGAGGTCGCAGGTTTGGGAGGTGTTGCTTAAGAAGCCTTGGCGAGTTGCTGCAGTGCATCTTGTAGATGGTACACACTGCAGCCACGGTGCGCCGGTGGTGGAGGGAGTGAATGTTTAAGGTGGTGGATGGGGTGCCAATCAAGCGGGCTGCTTTGTCCAGGATGGTGTCGAGTTTCTTGAATACATAGATACATAGAAGATAGGAGCAGGAGTAGGCCATTCGGCCCCTCGAGCCTGCTCCACCATTTAATGAGATCATGGCTGATCATCCAAATTCAGTACCCTGTCCCTGCTTTCTCCCCATGTCCCTTGATCCCTTTAGCCTTAAGAAATATATCCAACTCCTTCTTGAATATATTTAATGAATTGGCCTCAACAGCCTTTTGTGGTGGAGAATTCCACAGGTTCACCACTCTCTGGGTGAAGAAATTCCTCCTCATCTCTGTCCTAAATGGCTTACCCCTTATCCTTAGACTGTGACCCCTGGTTCTGGACTCCCCCGCCATCGGGAACATCCTTCCTGCATCTAGTCTGTCTAGTCCTGTTAGAATTTTATAAGTTTCAATGAGATCCCCTCTCATTCTTCTAAACTCCAGCGAATATAAGCCCAATCGACCCAATCTCTCCTCATACGTCATTCCTGCCATCCCAGGTATCAGTCTGGTGAATCTTCGCTGCACTCCCTCCATGGCAAGAACATCCTTCCTCAGATAAGGCGACCAAAACTGCACACAATACTCAAGGTGTGGTCTCACCAAGGCCCTGTACAACTGCAGCAAGACATCCTTGTTCCTGTACTCGAACCCTCTCGCTATAAAGGCCAACATACCATTTGCCTTCTTAACCGCCTGCTGCACCTGCATGCTTACCTTCAGCGACTGGTTGATGGAGCTGCACTCATCCAGGCAAGTGGAGAGTATTCATTGTGCTCATTGAGTTGAGGACCATCCATGCCTAGTTGTTTTCAGGAGACCAAAATCAATTTTACCCCCATTAAGTTCAGTTGTACAACCTTCTATGATGAACGTCTCTGCCTCAGCTCATCTGCTGCTGAAACCCTCATCCATGCCTTTGTTACCTCCAGACTTGACTATTCCAACGCACTCCTGGCCGGCCTCCCAGCTTTCATGCTACATAAACTTGAGCTTATCCAAAACTCAGCTGCCCGTGTCCTAACTCGCAACAAGTCCCGCTCACCCATCACCCCCTGTGCTCACTGCCCCGTGTCCTAACTCGCACCAAGTCCCGCTCACCCATCACCCCCTGTGCTCGCTGACCTACATTGGCTCCCGGTTAAGCAACGCCTCGATTTTAAAATTCTCATCCTTGTTTTCAAATCCCTCCATGGCCCCTCGCCCCCTCCCTATCTCTGTTATCTCCTCCAGCCCTACAACCCTCCGAGATCTCTGCGCTCCTCCAATTCTGACCTCTTGAGCATCCCCGATTTTAATCGCTCCACCATTGGCGGCCGTGCCTTCAGCTGCCTGGGCCCTGAGCTCTGGAATTCCCTCCCTAAACCTCTCCGCCTCTCTCTCCTCCTTTAAGACGCTCCTTAAAACCTACCTCTTTGACCAAGCTTTTGACCAACCTGTCCTACTATCTCCTTCTGTGGCTCGGTGTCAAATTTTGTTTGATAATCGTTCCTGTGAAGCGCCTTGGGACATTTTACTGTGTTAGAGGCGCTAAATAAATACAAGTTGTTGTTGAATGGTACGTGATTAATACCTTATCTGTTAAATATATTATGCTAACTATTTTTTCTTTTTTTTGTCCTCAGCTTCAACCCTGTGTTTGTGTTTTGTGACCTCATCGGACACGAAGGATTTATCTTCCAGAACTTCCTCTGTGCTTCTCCTGAAGTTTGTTGAGGTACAGGTTCCAAGGGTCCTTCCTGTCCTCTGGCACATCACTCATTCTTGATGTGTTTTTTTTTAATTCATTCACACGATGTGGGCGTCGCTGGCATGGCAGGCATTTATTACCCATCCCTAGTTGCCCTCGAGAAGGTGGTGGTGAACCGCCTTCTTGAACGGCTGCAGTCCGTGTGGTGAAGGTGCTCCCACAGTGCTGTTAGGGAGGGAGTTCCAGGATTCTGACCCAGCGACAATGAAGGAACAGCAAAGGTGTGAGACCAGACTGGGCTACGAGAAGCACTGGGCTACAGGAGACACTGGGCTACAGGTGACACTGGGATACAGGCGATACTGGGCTACAGGTGACATTGAGCTACAGGTGACACTGGGCTACAGAAGGCACTGGGCTATAGGCGACACTGGGCTACAAGCGACACTGGGCTATAGGCGACACTGGGCTACAAGCGACACTGGGCTACAGGCGATACTGGGCTACAAGAGGCACTGGGCTACAGGCGACACTGGGCTACAGGAGACACTGGGCTACAGGAGACACTGGGCTACAGGAGACACTGGGCTACAGGCGACACTGGGCTACAGGCGACACTGAGCTACAGGCGACACGGGGCTACAGGAGACACTGGGCTACAGGCGATACTGGGCTACAGTCGATACTGGGCTACAGGCGACACTGGGCTACAGGAGGCACTGGGCTACAGGCGACATTGGGCTACAGGTGACACTGGGCTACTGGAGACACTGGGCTACAGGTGACACTGGGCTACAGGAGGCACTGGGCTACAGGCGACACTGGGCTACAGGCGACACTGGGCTACAGGCGACACTGGGCTACAGGCGACACTGGGCTACAGGCGACACTGGGCTGCAGGAGACACTGGGCTGCAGGCGACACTGGGCTACAGGCGACACTGGGCTACAGATGACACTGCGCTACAGGCGATGCTCGGCTACAGGCGACACTGGGCTACAGGCGACACTGGGCTACAGGCAACACTGGGCTACATTTGACACTGGGCTACAGGCGATACTGGGCTACAGGCGACGCTGGGCTATAGGCAACACTGAGCTACAGGTGACACTGAGCTACAGGCGACACTGGGCTACAGGAGACACTGGGCTACAGGCGATACTGGGCTACAGGTGACACTGGGCTACAGGCTACACTGGGTTACAGGAGACACTGGGCTACAGGAGACACTGGGCTACAGGCGATGCTCGGCTATAGGCGACACTGAGCTACAGGTGACACTGAGCTACAGGCAACACTGCGCTACAGGAGACACTGGGCTACAGGCGATACTGGGCTACAGGTGACACTGGGCTACAGGCTACACTGGGTTACAGGAGACACTGGGCTACAGGCAAAATTGGGCTACAGGAGACACTGGGCTACAGGTGACACTGAGCTATAGGCGACACTGGGCTACAGGAGGCACTGGGCTATAGGCGACACTGGGCTACAGGAGACACTGGGCTACAGGAGACACTGGGCTAGAGGAGGCACTGGGCTATAGGCGACACTGGGCTACAGGTGACACTGGGCTACAGGCGACATTGGACTACAGGAGGCACTGGGCTATAGGCGACACTGGGCTACAGGTGACACTGGGCTACAGGCGACACTGGGCTACAGGCAACACTGGGCTACAGGAGGCACTGGGCTATAGGCGACACTGGGCTACAGGTGACACTGGGCTACAGGCGACACTGGGCCACAGGCGACACTGGGCTATAGGCGACACTGGGCTACAGGTGACACTGGGCTACAGGCGACACTGGGTTACAGGAGACACTGGGCTACAGGCGACACTGGGCTACAGGAGACACTGGGTTACAGGCAATACTGGGCTACAGGCGACACTGGGCTACAGGAGGCACTGGGCTATAGGCGACACTGGGCTACAGGCGACACTGGGCTACAGGCGACACTGGGCTACAGGAGGCACTGGGCTATAGGCAACACTGGGCTACAAGCGACACTGGGCTACAGGCGATACTGGGCTACAGGAGGCACTGGGCTACAGGCGACACTGGGCTACAGGAGACACTGGGCTACAGGTGACACTGGGCTTCAGGAGACACTGGGCTACAAGCAACACTGGGTTACAGGCGACACTGGGCTACAGGCGATATTGGGCTACAGGCGATACTGGGCTACAGGAGACACTGGGTTACAGGAGACACTGGGCTACAGGCGACACTGGGCTACAGGAGACCCGGGGCTACAGGTGACACTGGGCTACAGGCGATACTGGGCTACAGGCGACACGGGGCTACAGGCGACACGGAGCTACGGGAGACACGGGGCTACAGGCGACACAGGGCTACAGGCGACACGGGGCTACAGGCGACACGGGGCTACAGGCGACACGGGGCTACAGGAGACACTGGGCTACAGGCGACACTGGGCTACAGGCGACACTGAGCTACAGGGAGACACGGCTACAGGAAGACACTGGGCTACAGGGAGACACTGGGCTACAGGAGATACTGAGCTACAGGAGACACTGGGCTACAGGCGACACTGGGCTACAGGAGATACTGAGCTACAGGAGACACTGGGCTACAGGTGACACTGGGCTACAGGAGACACTGGGCTACTGGAGATACTGGGCTCGGAGGGACGGTGGGGTTGGAGTGGCACTGGGCTAGATCACCTCAGATAGTGAGTCCCTCCCCAAGTGAGCTAATCGAGGAGCCGGGATAGGACTTCATTGAATTTGCTGCAACCTTAATGCTACCCACTTCGCTCTGTTCCCATCCTGCATCAATCTCACCATGGACTTATCAACAGCTGGCAAGTCCCAGTTAATGTGACTCGGGATAGAGGGACGAAATGTTTTCCAGTACCTCCATCACTGATCCTTCGGAGCTGTACAGCGCAGCCAGCACAGACTTCTGTAGGTACAAGAGGAGACAGATTCACATCATTAGAGGAGAGGCCTCTTGTCGAATTATAGACAGGGGGACAGTCACAAGAACCTACGAATTAGGAGCAGGAGCATGGCCGCATGGCCCCTCGAGCCTGCTCCGCCATTCAATAAGATCACGACCTCAACTCCACTGCTGGTGTTGGCACTGGCACGAGCCTAGATTACGTGCTCAAGCCCCTGGAGTGGTCCTTGTGCCCACAACCAGCTGACTCATGAGTCAAAAGGGCTGCCACTTAAACAAAGGGCTTCTACATGTCCCATAACATCCTGGTATCCATGCGCTCCTCTGCGAATCACTTTGGGGTGTTTTGGCCATTAAAGGTGCAGTATAAATGCAGGTTATTATGGATTGGCGCTAGATGTCAAATGTGGCTCAGTGGGGTGCACTCTCTCACCTCTGAGTCAGAAGGTCGTGGGTCCAAGTCCCGCTCCAGAGATTTGAGCACAAAACTCTAGACCGACTCTCCCAGTGCAGTGCTGAGTGAGTGCCGCACTGTCAGAGGTGCCGTCTTTTTGATGAGACGTTAAACCGAGGCCCCGTCTGCCCTCTCAGGCGGGACGTAAAAGATCCCACGGCCACTATTTCAAAGAAGAGCAGGGTGAGTTCTCCCCGATGTCCTGGGGCCAATATTTATCCCTCAACCAACATCACTAAAACCAGATCATCTGGTCATTATCACATTGCTGTTTGTGGGAGCTTGCTGTGCGCAAATTGACTGCCGCGTTTCCCACATTACAACAGTGACTACACTTCAAAAAGTACTTCATTGGCTGTAAAGCACTTTGAGACGTGCTGAGGTGGTGAAAGGCGCTATAGAAATGCAAGTCTTTCTTTTCTTTCTCTTTGGCCGCTGACTGGGAATGAATGCAATGCAAGTCTAAGCAAAGCTTGGTCTGGCGAAGAAGGTAAGTTGTTTAGATATTTGATGGAGACGTAGAAACGATGATGAGCAGAGATCGAGAGAAATGCCGAGGCGGTCCCAGGGTGCCTCGCCCTAATCAGGCGCGAGGCTCGGCTCGGCTCGGCGGGTAGCGCTTGCGCCTCTGAATCACAAGGCCGTGGGTTCGAGCCCCACTCCAGGACTCGAGCACGTCCTCCTGGATGACACTTTGGCGCAGAAGCTCGGGAGCGCCGGAGGAGCCAGCCTTCGGATGGGACGATAAAAGGAGCCCCCCCCCCCTCCTCAATCTCTCACCCTCGAAGGGCACCAAAGATCCAACAGCACGTGTGAGAATCTAAACCGCCACCAAAAAACCAAACTGGCCAGCCATTCGTCTCATTTGCTGTTTGTGGGACCTTGCTATGCATAAAAATGGCTGACTCATTTGCCTACGGCAGGGGGGGGGGGCGGGCTGCGAGCACTTGGATGCAATCCATGGGCCATCCATCACTTGAGGTCATGCCGAATTGCTATTCAAGTGCAAATTGTTCTCGCTGACCCACCCTGAGAGGGGGAGGGTCAGGGAGGACACAGGCTGAGATGAGTTCTGCCATTGATAGCCACCATGTCCCGAACCCCCAGCACTTACTGATGCCACTTGAAAGGAGTTGTTGGTCCCTCGGTGGTCCAGGTCATGGCACATACACGACACGAACAACGCAAAAATCTCGATCTCCCTGACAAGGCAAAAACAAAAGAGCATTAGTACCATCGTGTGGAGGCAAGACACCAGACTCTCCCCCCAACCCCGCTCGCCTCATTAAACGGTTCTCAAAGTGCACCGTGAGCCCGTCCTATTCGGACAGGTCCCTGCTGTCGTGGAACCTGTCAGGCACCCTGCTGTCCCAATGAAACGGTTTGTGTTTGAAGTTGGAACGCGGGGTCAAACTGGACCGCTCAACGTTTCCCACTGCACTGCATCAATTCAACAGATATTCCAAAAGGACCCAGCCCCTTCCCATTCACTCCCACTGTACACAATCCCAATGGACCCAGCCCCTTCCCATTCACTCCCCCTGTACACAGTCCCAATGGACCCAGCCCCTTCCCATTCACTCCCACTGTACACAATCCCAATGGACCCAGCCCCTTCCCATTCACTCCCCCTGTACACAATCCCAATGGACCCAGCCCCTTCCCATTCACTCCCCCTGTACACAGTCCCAATGGACCCAGCCCCTTCCCATTCACTCCCCCTGTACACAATCCCAATGGACCCAGCCCCTTCCCATTCACTCCCCCTGTACACAATCCCAATGGACCCAGCCCCTTCCCATTCACTCCCCCTGTACACAGTCCCAATGGACCCAGCCCCTTCCCATTCACTCCCACTGTACACAATCCCAATGGACCCAGCCCCTTCCCATTCACTCCCCCTGTACACAGTCCCAATGGACCCAGCCCCTTCCCATTCACTCCCCCTGCACGCAATCCCAATGGACCCAGCCCCTTCCCATTCACTCCCCCTGTACACAATCCCAATGGACCCAGCCCCTTCCCATTCACTCCCCCTGTACACAATCCCAATGGACCCGACCCCTTTACTCCCCCGTACACAATCCCAATGGACCCGACCCTTCCCATTCACTCCCCCTGTACACAATCCCAATGGACCCAGCCCCTTCCCATTCACTCCCCCTGTACACAATCCCAATGGACCCAGCCCCTTCCCATTCACTCCCCCTGTACACAATCCCAATGGACCCAGCCCCTTCCCATTCACTCCTGAGGCATAGAATTCCAATCAGACATTGACCCCCTGGAGAGGGAGAGTGTGGTGGCTTCGGCCGTTTGCTTGTGATGGACCTTCACATCCCGCGCTGCGGTCCAAGTACAGACACGGCCCAGGTCCCAACTATCGCCTGTGCACAGCCACGGAAGGTCAGCAGGAGGTCACTGGCCTGCAGCTCAGCGCGTGGGGCGGGTCAACAATGAGGCAGAACCTCCTCACAATCTGCTTAAATATCCAGCCCCCCCTGCCCCGAACTTAGAGTTGGAGGAATTTACTTTCCACCCTCCCCCCTATCTTGATGCTGTGGCCACTGTTCGACTGGGGCAGGCTGCACTTCAAGTGACCCGCGCCTGATCCTGTCCTGTCCTCGACCGTCCCATTTAGAGGGATGGCCAACTCTGATTGGACGTATTCCAGGAGGTTTCATCACATGACCTCCTGCCTCAAACGACCCCACCCTCCCTCCATTGGTCACCCGACACACCCGTCCCCGCCGGTCCCCGCCTTCCCCGCGGCCAATCGGAAAGCAGACAGACTCCTCATTACCCGATTGGATGATGCTTGACGGTCAGTCAAAACAGTCTTTGTTCCCCATCTCCGATAATTTTATAACAAATATATAGAAGCGTTCAAAGAAAATGAAAAAAACACACAATTTATTTAACAGCCCTAGGATTTTTCTCCTGGGTATGTTTTGCTCCCAGTAGTGTCCTGGAGATGAATCTTCAATTCCTAGATATTAACATTCTCATCCTTGTTTTCAAATCCCTCCATGACCTCGCCCCCCTCCCTAGCTTTGTAACCTCCTCCAGCCCCACAACCATCCGAGATCTCTGCGCTCCTCCAATTCTGGCCTCTTGAGCATCCCTGATTTTAATCGCTCCACCATTGGCGGCCGTGCCTTCAGCTGCCTGGGCCCTAAGCTCTGGAAATCCCTCCCTAAACCTCTCCGCCTCTCTCTCCTCCTTTACATACAAGATTCTGAGGGGGATTGACAGGGTAGATGCTGAGAGGCTGTTTCCCCTGGCTGGAGAGTCTAGAACCAGGGGTCACAGTCTCAGGATAAGGGGTCGGCCATTTAGGACTGAGATGAGGAATTTCTTCACTCAGAGGGTTGTGAATCTTAGGAATTCTCTACCCCAGAGGGCTGTGGAGGCTGAATCATTGAGTATATTCAAGGCTGAGATCGATAGATTTTTTTGGACTCTGGGGGAATCGAGGGATATGGAGATCGGGCGGGAAAGTGGAGTTGAGGTCGATGATCAGCCGCGATCTTATTGAATGGCGGAGCAGGCTCGAGAGGCCGAATGGCCGATTCCTGCTCCTAATTCTTATGTTCTTAAGACGCTCCTCAAAACCGACTTTTTTGACCAAGCTTTTGCTCACCTGTCCTAATATCTCCTTATGTGGCTCGGTGTCAAATTTTGTTTGATAATCGCTCCTGTGAAGAGCCTTGGGACGGTTTACTACGTTAAAGGCGATGTATACATACAGTTTAGGATTCAGCAAAGGAGGACAAAGGGATTAATTAAGGGGGGGAAATAGAGTATGAGAGTAAGCTTGCATGGAACATAAAAACTGACTGTAAAAGCTTCTGTAGATATGTGAAGAGAAAAAGATTGGTGAAGTCAAGCGTAGGTTCCTTGCAGTCAGAATCAGGGGAATTTATAATGAGGAACAAAGAAATGGCAGACCAATTAAATACATACTTTGGTTCTGTCTTCACAAAGGAGGACACAAATAACCTCCCAGAGATGGCAGGGAACATAGGGTCTGATGAGAGGGAGGAACTGAATGAAATCAGTATTTGTAGGGAAATGGTGTTAGGGAAATTGACGGGATTGAAGGCCGATAAATCCCCAGGGCCTGATATTTCTTAAGGCTAAAGGGATCAAGGGATATGGGGAGAAAGCAGGGACAGGGTACTGAATTTGGATGATCAGCCATGATCTCATTAAATGGACTAGCAGGCTCGAGGGGCCGAATGGCCTACTACTGCTCCTATCTTCTATGTCTATGTCTATGATTGAAGGCCGATAAATCCCCAGGGCCTGATAATCTACATCCTAGGGTACTTAAGGAAGTGGCCCTAGAAATAGTAGATGCATTGCTGGGAACAGTTCCCATGGATTGGAGGGTAGCTAATGTTACCCCACTATTTAAAAAAGGTGGTAGAGAGGAAACAGGGAATTACAGACCGGTAAGCCTGACATCGGTAGTGGGGAAAATGCTAGAGTCCATTATAAAAGATGTAATAGCAGAGCACTTGGAAAACAGTGACAGGATCGGACAAAGTCAACATGGATTTACAAAAGGTAAATCATGCTTGATTAATCTACTGGAATTTTTTGAGGATGTAACTGGTAGAATAGATAAGGGAGAACCAGTGGATGTGGTGTATTTGGACTTTCAGAAGGCTTTCGATAAGGTCTCGCATAAGAGATTAGTGTGCAAAGTTAAAGCACATGGGATTGGGGGTAAGGTACTGACTTGGATAGAAAACTGGTTGGCAGACAAGAAGCAAAGAGTTGGAATAAATGGGTCTTTTTCCGAGTGGCAGGCAGTGACTAGTGGGGTACCGCAGGGATCGGTGCTAGGACCCCAGTTATTCACAATACAGGAAACTTTGTGATATCCGGCACCGACGGGACCGAGCTGTTGCCGATCTATCAAAACTGCCAGACATACCAGCGTTAATGTTGAAGCATATGGAGGTTTTCATCTCCGTATCTGACAACAAACACTGTTACCTTAGAAGCGTCTCTGTAGCTTAGCAACAGCTTCAGAGAGACTTTGCAGAGCCCGACTGTTGAAAAAAAAGCCACGAGAAGAAAAAAAACCTAACAAGATGGCTCCTGATTTCTGCCGGTAGATCGAGGTTTCCGGACATACAACCTCCGGATAAACCAAAGTTTCCTATATATATTAATGATCTAGATGAGGGAACTAGATGTAATATCTCCAAGTTTGCAGATGACACAAAGCTGGGTGGGCGTGTGTGCTGTGAGGAGGATGCAGAGAAACTCCAGTATGATTTGGATAGGTTGGGTGATTGGGCAAATGCATGGCAGATGCAGTATAATGTGGATAAATGCGAGGTTATCCACTTTGGTGGTAAAAACAGGAAGGCAGATTATTATCTGAATGGCAATAGATTGGGAAAAGGGGAAGTGTAACGAGACCTGGTTGTCCTTGTGCACCAGTCGCTGAAGGTAAGCATGCAGGCGTAGCAGGCGGTTGAGAAGGCAAATGGTATGTTGGCCTTCATAGCGAGAGGATTCGCGTACAGGAGCAAGGATGTCTTGCTGCAGTTGTACAGGGCCTTGGTCAGACCACACCTTGAGTATTGTGTGCAGTTTTGGTCGTCTTATCTGAGGAAGGATGTTCTTGCCATGGAGGGAGTGCAGCGAAGATTCACCAGACTGATACCTGGGATGGCAGGAATGACGTATGAGGAGAGATTGGGCCGATTGGGCTTGTATTCGCTGGAGTTTAGAAGAATGAGAGGGGATCTCATTGAAACTTATAAAATTCTAACAGGACTAGACAGACTAGATGCAGGAAGGATGTTCCCGATGGCGGGGGAGTCCAGAACCAGGGGTCACAGTCTAAAGATAAGGGGTAAGCCATTTAGGACAGAGATGAGGAGGAATTTCTTCACCCAGAGAGTGGTGAACCTGTGGAATTCTCTACCACAGAAGGCAGTTGAGGCCAATTCATTAAATATATTCAAGAAGGAGTTAGATATATTTCTTAAGGCTAAAGGGATGAAGGGATATGGGGAGAAGGCAGGGACAGGGTAGAGTATTGAGTTTGGATGATCAGCCATGATCTCATTGAATGGCGGAGCAGGCTCGAGGGGCTGAATGGCCTACTCCTGCTCCTATCTTCTATGTTTCTACGTTGCAAGCTGTTGTTGTTGGAGACTCCAGGGCAATCCTGGAGGAGTTGGGAACCCCTACTTACAGTAGGAGTCACTGGATAACAAACCACCTTACCCTTAGCAATGAGGCAAGTTGAAGGGTATTGGTGAGACCACACCTGGAGTACTGTGTACAGTTTTGGTCTCCTTATTTAAGGAAGGATATACTTTCATTGGAGGCGGTTCAGAGAAGGTTCACTAGGTTGATTCCTGAGATGAAGGGGTTGTCTTATGAAGAAAGGTTGAGCAGGTTGGGCCTATACTCATTGGAATTTAGAAGAATGAGAGGTGATCTTATTGAAACATATAAGATACTGAGGGGGCTCGACAGGGTAGATGCAGAGAGGATGTTTCCCCTCGTGGGGAAATTGAGAACTCGGGGGCACAGTTTCAGAATAAAGGGTCGCCCTTTTAGAACTGAGATGAGGAGGAATTTCTTCTCAGAGGGTCGTAAATCTGTGGAATCCTCTGCCCCAGAGAGCCGTGGAGGCTGGGTCATTAAATACATTTAAGGTGGAGATAGACAGACTTTTGCAAGATAAGGGAGTGAAGGGTTATGGGGAGCGGGCAGGGAAGTGGCTTTGAGCCCAAGATCAGCCATGATCTTATTGAATGGCGGAGCAGGCTCGAGGGGCCAAGTGGCCAACTCCTGCTCCTATTTCTTATGTTCTTATGTAAACACCCCAGGCCGAGACCAGCTCCCTCAGCGCGGACTGAGGGACACAACCTTTGAGGCAAAGTTAGGCCACCTTTCAGGTCGATGACCTTTGTTCAGACAACTCCTGAAACGTTTAATGGCCCAGGAATTCAGGTCGGGGGCTTCCCGCGGGTGCAAGCCTCCGACCTGCACCTAACGCGCCGGCCGTTGAGCTGTGGGCCCGCGTGGGATTCCGATCCTGGGCCTCCTCCAGCTGCCGGCGCGCATTGCTTGCGTATCCCAGGGGTGCAGTTAGTTCAAAGCGTCCCCTGGGATCACGTGGGCCAT
Organism: Somniosus microcephalus; assembly: GCF_052327205.1. Classification (NCBI taxonomy): domain Eukaryota; kingdom Metazoa; phylum Chordata; class Chondrichthyes; order Squaliformes; family Somniosidae; genus Somniosus; species Somniosus microcephalus. The sequence continues at coordinate 231,721,996 of NC_140996.1, forward strand.
GGAGAGCCAATGGTAGCAGGGAATCTGTATTCATAGATTTGACAGGAAGAGCTGTCAAATCTATGAATACAATTAAGCCCCAAAACATAACTAAAACTTCAAATAAATTTTAAAATAAATCACATTTTTAAAATAACTATAAATTACATAAAATAACTATTTTAAACAATAATTTAAATTTTTGAAAAAATTAATTAAAGTTTCTAACAGAGCTAAAAATAAACTTACCTTTCTTTAAAGTATTTAAAAATAATAAACCTGTGGAAAAAATGTTTTAATTTTACTTAATTCACCACTTACCTTGTTAAAAGCAGGCCTTGCGACTGCTTTTTAAAAGCGTAGCTCCTGGAGACTTACCCTCCCAGAGAAACCTGCAAAAAAAACAGGAGTTCCAGGCGTACGCGCTGCCTCTCTGGCGCACGCGTTTGACCTCCGAACCCCTTCCTTCAAGGGAACGGAAGTTCCGGTTTCCAGAGCATGCACGAAACCGGCACTTTCATTGGGCCTACGGGTGAGTACCCAGCGCGTACTCCCCCGTGGGGACCCGAATTTCTGGCCCTTTAAATTAGCTGTTTCTCTCTCCACAGACACTGCCCTGACCCATCGAGTACGTTCCAGCATTGTCTTGTGTTGTTTTGGCCCCGGGATTTGCAGTCAGCAGTCGCCACTGACCTCTGAGAAAGCTGCCCACAAAGATTTGGCCATCTCTGCGGCGAAAACTTCAACCTTCTCGACCTTAAATTGATTCTCGCGCTGTCTGCAGGGAATCCCCAGCGTAGAGCAGCAGTGACCTCGTCAAGCTGTCCAAACAGCCAATCATATTAGAGAGCAGGGCGCCATCGACTGCATGCACATGGCTTTGCTACCAGGTGCGGTAGCACAGTGGTTATGTTACTGGACTAATAATCCAGAGATAACAACAGAAAATGCTGGGAAATGCTCAGCAGGCCAGGCAGCATCTGTGGAGAGAGAAACAGAGTTAACGTTTCAGGTCGAAGACAAAGGGTCCCAGACCCGAAACGTTAACTCTGCTTCTCTCTCCACGGATGCTGCCTGGCCTGCTGAGTTGTTCCAGCGTTTTCTGTTGTTATTTCGGATTTCCAGCATCCGCAGTATTTTGCTATTGTAATGATCCGGAAACATGAGTTCAAATCCCACCACGGCAGCTGGGGAATTTAAATTCAGTTAATTAAATAAATCTGGAATAAAAAGCTAGTGTCAGTAATGGTGACCATGAAACTTGTCGTAAAAACCCATCTGGTTCACTAATGTCCTTTAGAGAAGGAAATCTGCTGTCCCTACCCGGTCTGGCCTATATGTGGCTCCAGACCCACAGCAATGTGGCTGACTCTTAAACTGCCCTCTGAAATGGCCCAGCGAGACACTCAGTTTTACACAACCGCTACAAAGAAGTACAACAGCACGGTGGGAGCACCTTCACCACACGGACTGCAGTGGTTCAGTAAGGCGGCTCACCACCACCTACTCGAGGGCAATTTCTATGATTAAGGATGGGCAATAAATGCCGGCCTTGCCAGCGACGCCCACATCCCACGAACAAATAAAAAAAAGATAGCACAGCTGGAAATAAAAAAGACTGATTATCGATTCACTTTTAAAATTTTTTACAGAGAGCAGAATAAACATCCACTCCCTCCACCACCGGCGCACCGTTGCTGCAGTGTGTACCATCTACAAGATGCACTGCAGCAACTCGCCAAGACTTCTTCGGCAGCACCTCCCAAACCCGCGACCTCTTCCACCTAGAAGGACAAGGGCAGCAGACGCATGGGAACACCACCACCTCCAAGATCCCCTCCAAGTCACACACCATCCAGACTTGGAAATATATCGGCTGATCCTTCATCGTCGCTGGGTCAAAATCCTGGAACTCCCTCCCTAGCAGCACTGTGGGAGCACCTTCACCACACGGACTGCAGCGGTTCAAGAAGGCGGCTCACCACCAACTTCTCCAGGGCAACTAGGGATGGGCAATAAATGCTGGCCTTGCCAGCAATGCCCACATCCCAGGAATTAATTAAAAAAAAAGATTGGGACATGCATCATGGGGTTAAGGTCGAAGCTGAAATATCATAAACAAACTTATAAAAAAATGTTTTTTAATTATTTTAAAAATCTATTGGGCCAGAAATTTGGGTCCCCACGGGTGAGTACGCGCTGGGTACTCACGGGTAGGGCCAACGAAAGTGCAGGGTGCGTGCATGCACTGAGCATGCGCAGGAAACCGGAACTTCCGTTCCCTTGAAGGAAGGGGTTCACAGGTCAAATGCGTGCGCCAGAGAGGCAGCGCGTACGCCTGGAACTTCTGCTTTTTTTTTTACAGGTTTCTCCGTGCGGGTAAGTCTCCAGCAGCTGCGCGTTAAAAAAGCAGTCGCATTTTTTCCACAGGTTTATCATTTTAAAATACTTTAAAGAAACGTAAGTTTATTTTTATCCCCGTTAAAAACATGAATTCATTTTTACAAAAATTTAAATTTTTGTTTAAAATAGTTAATTATGTAATTTATAGTTATTTTAAAAATGTGATTCAAAAAAAAAATTATTTGAAGTTTTACTTTATGTTTTGGGGCCAATCTCTATTCATAGATTTGACAGCTCTTCCTGTCAAATCTATGAATGGAGATTCCCTGCTCCGATTGGCTCCCCATGGCCCACGTGATCCCAGGGGACGCTGCGAACTGACTGCGCCCCTGGGATACGCGAGCACTGCGCGCCGGCAGTTGGAGGAGGCCCAGGATCGGAATTCCACGTGGGCCCACAGCTCAACGGCCGGCGCGCTCGGTAAGTGCAGGTCAGAGGCTTGCACCCGCGGGAAGCCCCCGACCCAAATTTCTAATATTAATAACATTTATCGTAATGGCGAAATTTGACGTACCACAAACACCAGTTTGCCTATCGTGCAAACAGATCAACGGAGGATGCAATTACAACTGCTCTACACTCGGCACTGAATCACTTAGACGGTAAAGAGACCTACATCAGAATGCTGTTTATAGACTACAGCTCAGCATTCAACACTATCGTCCCCAACAAGCTGGCCACCAAACTCCAAACTCTTGGCCTGAACACTTCCCTCTGCAACTGGACCCTGGACTTCCTAACAAACAGACCCCAGTCTGTCAAATTAGGTAACCACACCTCCCCCCCGCCTGACCCTGAACACGGGGGCCCCACAAGGATGTGTGCTGAGCCCCCTCCTCTACTCCCTCTTCACCCACGACTGTGTGGCTGTTAATGGTTCCAACACCATCATCAAGTTTGCGGATGACACCACGGTAGTAGGCCAGATCACCAACAACGATGAGTCAGCCTACAGGGAGGAGGTCCAGCATCTCGTGAAGTGGCGCGCCGATAACAACCTGGCCCTTAACACCAAGAAAACAAAAGAAAGCATTGTGGACTTCAGGAAGTCCAAAGGCGGAAGTCACACCCCCATCCACATCAATGGGGCTGTGGTGGAAAGGGTGGACAGCTTTAAGTTCCTCGGAGTCCACATCACGGAAGACCTCTCCTGGTCCCTCAACACCTCCTCTCTGGTGAAGAAGGCCCAGCAGCGCCTATATTTCTTAAGGAGGTTGAAGGGATGTAACCTGTCACCCCTGATCCTGTCTAACTTTTACCACTGCACAATAGAGAGCATCCTGACAAACTGTATCACAGTATGGTATGGCAGCTGTAGCTACTATGACCGGAAAGCCCTGCAGCGGGTAGTCAAAACTGCCCAACGCATTACCGGCACCCGGCTACCGACCATAGAGCACATATACCAGAAACGCTGTCTACGGAGGTCACGGTCGATCATCAAAGACCCTACCCACCCCAGCCACAGTCTGTTCGCCCTCCTGCCATCTGGGAGACGCTACAGATGCATTCGCACCCGTACGACCAGATTTAGGAACAGCTTCTTTCCTAGGGCTGTCATCCTACTGAACTCCACAAATAAACTCTAAAGCCTGCACATCTGCCAATGCACTTTATTATGGTCATGTTTATGTTAATATACTACAAGCCAAATGTATGTTGAATGTTTAAATGTCTTAATCCAAATGTACACTCTCGGGAGCCGCAAGCCTACATTTCGTTGTACTGCACTTGTGCACTAACAATGACAATAAAAGTTGATTTGATTGATTTGATTTGATTGATATAAAATTCTTTTTTCAGGGCCAATGTTTCTTTAGCAACCAATATGCCTTTAAAACCCCAGTTACACTTAATCCAACCAGGATTAACTTGTTTTACGGGATGTTTTAACAGCGATTATTCGATCAGAAAAACTCAAGTTTTTCGTCAGTTCAACTGGTTTCACTGATTGCCGGCTCGGGGGAGTTCCACAGCGCAGCATGTGGTGGAGCAGGGAACGACCGACCGCGACCGCGCGTATCTGCGCGCGCGCGAAATCCTGAAGTTGCGGTCAGTTTCGGATAGGGTAATGACGGAAAACGCCGACAGTTTCGCCCCCCAGCCTTAACCCGCCGGAATTTCCCCGGGGCCACTATTACAGATTTCCAGCATTTGCAGTATTTTGATTTGGCTGCAGAACCTTCCCGCTCCATGTGGCTCGATCCCTCTCCCGGGTAAACTCGGCAATCGGGCAACGTTCAGCCGCAGGCGAGGTCGTCCAGCCTCCCGCTGAGCGCCATTTGGAGGGAGCCATTAACCCCTTTAACAGGCCGGCTCCTGGGGGGGGTGGGGGGAAAGAAATTGAGGGGCGGCGCTTTTGGGGAAGTAACGTCGCCAAGGTGCTAATTTTAACTCCCCGAGAAAGTTAGCGCCCCCTCCGCCGGAAATTAATTAGCGGCACCCCAAGCAGGGGGCGGGACGCTACTGGAAGCGCTCCACCTCCTTTCGGGAGCACTGCAACTGAAGATCGCAGCGCTACGTGCAGCAGCTCCACGCACGTCGGCACGTAGCGCCGCCTCATTGCCGGCCTCCCTCCGCCGATTAAAGGGGAGGGGCCTAGCGCTGCGTGCACCGAGGCCTTGCTGGACCACCGGGGAGCGGGGTGCCGGGAAAACAATCCAGCACTCGAGAGGGGCGCCGGGCTGAGCGATGGCGGCCAGCACCCCCGCAGATAAAAAGGGGAAGGGGGGGTGCAGGCGCTGGCAGTCGGCCAAAATAAAAATGTCCGCCTGACACCTGCCCTTTAAGTAGCGTCGCCACGGCTGCAAAAACCACCACCCTGACCCTGTCGGACATATCGTCCGGCGATAGGTCAGGGCGCGCAACCCATGTCTGCGGCCGGGGCACAAGTGGGGCACTGCGCATGGTGATGACACCCCCCGGGGGCACTAACGAGAGCCGCAATCCAACCCAATTTTTCCCCCCTCGTAACTTAATGTCCCTAACCACAACATACACCCCATTAAACCACCGGAGGGAACCAGACACCACTTCCTGATTCACCTCACCTCTTGTAGTTCCATCCTCCAAAGCTTGGGCCCTCACCCTGCCCTTCCTTGTCCTCCCTTCCTCCCTCTCTGGCCATCTCCTCTCACCTCCACTCCCCCGTCCCTCCATCCTCTTCTCCTAACTCACCCTCTCCCTCGCTCAACCGCTCTTGCTCATAGAATCAAAGAATGGTTACAGCACAGAAGGAGGCCATTCGGCCCGTCGAGCCCGTGCCCGCTCTCTGCCAGAGCACGTGAGCTAGTCCCACTCCCCCTGTCCTTTCCCCGTAGCTCTTCTCTCCCTCAGGCACCTCACCTCCCTCCTCTCTCCTTCCTCTCTACCCTTAGCCCAACCTCCCCTTTCTGCTTCCCTTCCTTCCCTCCTCCTCTTCTTCCTCACCCACTCCCTCACTCAGCCGCTCCTCCTCCCTCTCCTTCTGTCCCCTCACCCCCCTCCTCCTCTTATTCATTCTCTCCCTCGCTCAGCCTGCTCTCTCTCTTGCCCGTTCCTCCCATCTCCTTGCTCTCCACCCTTAGCTGCCCCTCCCCTTCTCCCTTTCTCCCTCCCTGCCTCTCGATCTCCCTTTTTCCGACCTCGCTTCTCCCTCTCTCCCTCTCCTCTCTTTTCCCACTCCCTTCCTCCCACTCCCTCCTTTTTTGCTTGCCCCACCTTCTCTCCCCACCTCCCCCTTTCCCTCTACCCCTCCCTTGTCCCTCCACATTCCCTGCCCCTCTACCCTCGCCCATCTCCCTTCCCCCTCCAGCTTCCACACCTCTTTTTCCCCCTCCCTCTCTTCCTCCTCCCTGCTAACCTCTCTCCCCCGCCCTTCTCCCTCCCATTGTCCCCTTCCCCCACCTCCTCCTCCCTCTACTTACAACAGGTAATCCTCCAACGTCAGGTTTTTGAAGAGGAGGTAACAGAAGTGTGTGACGGAGAAAGCATGCATCCAATTGTGATACGGGGGGTCTCTGTAGCCTCGCCGCACCATCATACAGAACCTGCCGAAACACAAGGGAAAATCAGCCTCATGGATCAAACTCATCTCATCAAACAACCCTCACCATCTTCAACAACAGAATTGGAGGAGCGCAGAGATCTCGGAGGGTTGTGGGGCTGAAGGAGGTTACAGAGATAGGGAGGGGGCGAGGAGGCCATGGAGGGATTTGAAAACAAGGATGAGAATTTAAAATCGAGACATTGCTCAACCAGGAGTCAATGTAGGTCAGCGAGCACAGGGGGTGATGGGCGAACGGGACTCGGTGCGAGTTAGGACACGGGCAGCAGAGTTTCGGATGAGCTCAGGTTTGGGTAGGGTAGAATGTGAGAAGTCGGCCAGGAGAGCGTTGGAGTAGTCAAGTCTAAAGGCATGGATGGTGGTTTCAGCAGCTCATGAGCTGAGGCATGGGCGGAGACAGGCGATGTTACAGGGGTGGAAATAGGCGGTCTTAGTGATGGTGCGCATATGTGGTCGGAAGCTCATCTCGGGGTCAAATACAACACCAAGGTTGTGAACAGTCTGGTTCAGCCTCAGACAGTTGCCAGGGAGAGGAAATCTGGAAACTTAATGGGGGTAAAATTGATTCTGGTCTCCTCAAGACAACTAGGGATGGATGGTCCTCAACTCAGTGAGCACAATGAACACTCTCCACGTGCCTGGTGAGTGTAGCTCCATCAACACTCAAGAAACTCAGCACTTGGAATAAACGGGTCGTTTTCCGAGTGGCAGGCAGTGACTAGTGGGGTACCGCAAGGATCGGTCCTAGGACCCCAGCTGTTCACAATATATATTAATGATCTGGACGAGGGAATTGGATGTAATATCTCCAAATTTGCAGGCGACACAAAGCTGGGTGGGAGAGTATGCTGTGAGGAGGATGTCGTGAAACTCCAGTACGATTTGGACAGGTTGGGTGATTGGGCAGAAACATGGCAAATGCACTATAATGTGGATAAATGTGAGGTTATCCACTTTGGTGGCAAAAACAGGAAGGCAGATTAGTATTTGAATGGCAATAGATTGGGAGAAGGGGAAGTGCAAAGAGACCTGGGTGTTCTCGTGCACCAGTCGCTGAAGGTAAGCATGCAGGTGCAGCAGGCGGTTAAGAAAGCAAATGGTATGTTGGCCTTCGTAGCGAGAGGGTTCGAGTACAGGAACAAGGATGTCTTGCTGCAGTTGTACAGGGCCTTGGTGAGACCGCACCTTGAGTGTTGTGTGCAGTTTTGGTCGCCTTACCTGAGGAAGGGCGTTCTTGCCATGAAAGGAGTGCAGCGAAGATTCACCAGGCTGATACCTGGGATGGCAGGAATGACGTATGAGGAGAGATTGTGTCGATTGGGCTTATACTCACTGGAGTTTAGAAGATTGAGAGGGGATCTCATCGAAACCTATAACATTCTGTCAGGCCTGGACAGACTAGATGCAGGAAGGATGTTTCTGATGGCCGGGGAGTCCAGAACCAGGGGTCATAGTCTAAGGATAAGGGGTAAGCCATTTAGGACTGAAATGAGGAGGAATTTCTTCACCCAGAGAGTGGTGAACCTGTGGAATTCTCTGCCACAGAGGGCGGTGGAGGCCAGTTCATTAAGTATATTCAAGAAAGAGTTGGATATATTTCTTAAGGCTAAAGGGATCAAGGGATATGGGGAGAAGACAGGGACAGGGTACTGAATTTGGATGATCAGCCATGATCTCATTGAATGGCGGAGCAGGCTCGAAGGGCCGAATGGCCTACTCCTGTTCCTATCTTCTATGTTTCTATGTTTCTATCCAGGACAAAGCAGCCCAATTGATTGGCACAGCATCCACCACCTTAAACATTCACTCTCTCCACCACCGGTGTACAGTGGCTGCAGTGTGTACCATCTACAAGATGCACTGCAGCAACTTGCCAAGGCTTCTTCGGCAGCACCTCCCCAACCCGCGACCTCTTCCACCTAGAAGGACAAGGGCAGCAGGTGCATGGGAGCACCACCACCTCCAAGTTCCCCTCCAAGTCACACACCATCCTGACTTGGAAATATATCGGCCGTTCCTTCATCGTCGCTGGGTCAAAATCCTGGAACTCCCTCCCTAACAGCACTGTGGGAGCACCTTCACCACACGGACTGCAGCGGTTCAAGAAGGCGGCTCACCCCCACCTTCTCAAGGGGCAATTAGGGATGGGGCAATAAATGCTGGCATTGCCAGCGACGCCCACATCACAGGAAAGAATTTTTTTTAACTCAATTTAAAAGCAGAGGGAAATGAGGAAACAATTAAAGTGCGCCCATTCCAGAGTTAGTCTTGCAGTAATGAGGTACCGTGCAAGACTCATGTTGGCAGTAATAGTGATCTGGCAATCTGCTTGAAATGTAAAAGAAAGAACTTGGCCTCGAAATTTGCTAAGACCCGTAAACAAGCGCTGGCTCCGTGTTTAGAAAGCGCAGGCAACGTGTTAATTTCATGCTGATTTCAGCACACAGCCCGGCGGCGAACGCGCGGCTTCAGGCTGCGCGCTCAGCACGAGGCCCAATCGCAGCGCTGCCGACTTCTCCAAAATGGCGGCCGGCGTGTCCCGCGCCGGAAGCAGGGCGGCCGCCATTTTATCAAGAAAACCGGCCTTAACGGCCGGCGCTACAACCTCGGATTTCGCGGCCTCTGTATTTGTACAGCGCCTTTCACGGCCTCAGGATGTCCTAAATCACTCCGCTGCCAACTAGATCCTTTTTTGAAGTTCCCCTCAAGTTACCCTCCAAGTCACACACACCATCTTGACTTGGACGTATCTCGCCGTTCCTTCATCGCCGCTGGGTCAAAATCCACCGCCTTATAAGAACATAAGAAATAGGAGCAGGAGTCGGCCATTCGGCCCTTCAAGCCTGCTCCGCCATTCAATGAGATTATGGCTGATCTTCTGCCTCAACTCCATTCACCGGCCTTATCGCCATGTCCCTTGATGCCTTTACTAGTAAGAAATCTATCGACTTCTGTTTTGAATACACCCAATGACTGAGCCTCCACAGCCCTCTGGGGTAGAGAATTCCAAAGATTCACCACCCTCTGTGTGAAGAAATTTCTTTTCATCTCAGTCCTGAATGGCCGACCCCTTATTCTGAGACTGTGACCCCTGGTTCTAGACTCCCCAGCCAAGGGAAACATTCTCCCAGCATCCACCCTATCAAGCCCTGTAATAATTTTGCATGCTTCAATGAGATCCCCTCTCATTCTTCTGAATTCAAGAGAATACAGGCCTAGTTTACTCAATCTCTTCTCATACGACAGTCCCGCCATCCCAGGAATCAATCTCGTGAACCTTCGTTGCCCTCCCTCTATGGCAACTATATCCTTCCTTAGGTAAGGAGACCAAAACTATACACAGTACTCCAGGTGTGGCCTCACCAAGGCCCTATATAATTGGAGTAAGACTTCTTTACTCCTGTACTCAAATCCTCTTGTAATGAAGGCCAGCATACCATTTGCCTTCCTAATGACTTGCTGCACCTGCACATTCACTTTCAGTGACTCATGTACAAGGACACCCAGGTCCCTTTGAGCATCTGCATTCCCCAATCTTTCACCATTTAGGAAATACTCTGCCTTCCCGGCGCAACTAGGGACGGGCAATGAAGGCAGCTTTTTTTTCCAGAGAACCAATATTAAAACAAGAAGGCAACCACCGTAAGTAACGGTCGGTGGCTACGATGTTCTGAAATGGCCCGTCAGTCCCACTTGAACGATGGCGGCGTAGCTAAGAGTGAAGCCTACCTTGCGAATGTCTTCACATCAATCTTGTAGGTGGATGTGAATCCCATGTCTTGAGCCATGCTTAGTAAAGCCTGGAATCAGGAGAAAAAGGCCCGGGTTATTAATGGCGCGTTAGTCTACCGCAGGCCACGTGCACTTTCAAAAACCCAAGTCTTACTTTCACTTGTGACCCAGCTCAGAACAAGGGTGGGGGGGCTTAAATATACGATCATGTGAAAAACCTGGGAGGACGTTCCTTGCCCAGAGAGCGGTGAGAATGCGGACCTCGCTACCACAGGGAGTGGTTGAGGCGAATAGCTTAGAACATTCAAAATTGATGGGCAGGAAAAGGCCAGCTGGTCCATCAAGCCTGCCTCTTTCCTTCCTTCCCCCGCTCCTTCCTTCCCCCCTTCCTTCTCCATCTCCTTCATTCCTCCCTCCTTCCATCGCCCCTTCTTCAGTCCCCCTCTCCTTCATTCCCCGCTTCCTTCCCCCTCTTTCCTTCCTTCGTCCGCTCCTTCCCCCCATCTTCCTTCCCCCCTCCTTCCTTCCTCCCCCCTGGCTCCCCCTCCATAGTCATGTAATAACAACAGAAAATGCTGGAAAACACTCAGCAGGCCAGGCAGCATCCGTGGAGAGAGAAACAAGAGTTAACGTTTCAGGTCTGGGACCCTTCATCAGAACTGGAAAAAGTTAGGGATGGAACAGGTTTTAAGCAGGTGTCGGGGCCGGGAAAGGCGGGAGGGGAGGAAGGAACAAAGGGGATGGTCTATGATAGGGTGGGAGGCAGGAGGGATTAAATGTTGCAAATGGGGATGGCAGAATCAACAGCTGCCGCCTGAAAAAATGGGGGCCGAGGTTATAGTCTGAAATTGTTGAACTCCGTGTCGAGTCCAGAAGGCTGTAAAGTGCCTAATCGGAAGAGGAGGTGCTGTTCCTCGAGCTTACACTGAGCTTCATTGGAACAGTGCAAGAGGCCGAGGACAGAGCGGTCAGAGTGGGAGTGGAGCGGAGAATTAAAGTGACAGGCGACCGGAAGCTCAGGGTCACCCTTACGGACTGAACGGAGGTGTTCCGCAAAGCGGTCACCCAATCTGCGTTTGGTCTTCCCAATGTAGAGGAGACCGCATCGTGAGCAGCGAACTTAAAACCTGTTGACGTAAGAAAACTACTAGGCACTTGGCCTAAGCGCTAAACAAAGCTTTAATCAACTGTTTTACAACATGGAGGTCTAGTTGTGTCCTTCACTAGTTCCTGTTAAGAATGTCCTGCCCAAGCTGGGCCCGTGCCCGAGTATTTATACTCTCCCTGGACAGTGCCACCCGCAGGCCGCTCAGTATTATTTCATAAGTCTTTCTTTTATGAATGACTGATTCATGTCACCTGTTACATCCCTAACTTTTTCCAAGTTCTGACGAAGGGTCCCAGACCTGAAACGTTAACTCTGTTTCTCTCTCCACCGACGTTGCCTGGCCTGCTGAGTGTTTCCAGCATTTTCTGCTGTTATTTCAGATTTCCAGCATCCGCAGTATTTTGCTATTGTATAGTCATGTAGTATCCTGGGAGAGGCAAAACAGGGAAGGGTTGCTGTACACATGAGGGATAAGGTGGGGCGGAGGGGGTGGGAGGGGGTTTCAGGACGGGAAGAGGTAATTAGAGTGGGAGGAGGCTCCTGCGGAGTACAGACACCGGTTAAGGCCAAACGGCCTGTTTCTGCGCTGTAAATTCGATGTACACCCAATGACAGAATGTCCTCCCACGGTTAAGCGGGAGACTCGCGACCCGAAGTTGTGCAGTGCCCTGGCCAGGCTGCTCACTGAGTCCTCTGTGCTCAGTTCTGGTCCCCAAGGCTGGGAGCAACACAGGGAAAGGCAGAGAGGGGACACCATAGTCAGAGGGTCTGAGCTATCAGAAAGAGTTAGACCGGCTCAGGCTCTTTACCCTTGATATATTTTGTGTCGTATTTGACCCTGAAATGAACTTCTGACCACATATCCACTCCATCACTACGACCGCCTACTTCCACCTCCGTAACATCGCCCGTCTCCGCCCTTGCCTCAGCTCATCCGCTGCTGAAACCCTCATCCATGCCTTTGTTACCTCTAGACTTGACTATTCCAACGCACTCCTGGCTGGCCTCCCACATTCTACCCTACGTAAACTTGAGGTCATCCAAAACTCTGCTGCCCGTGTCCTAACTCGCACAAAGTCCCGTTCACCCATCACCCCCTGTGCTCGCTGACCTACACAGGCTCCCGGTCCGGCAACGCCCCAAATTTAAAATTCTCATCTTTGTTTTCAAAGCCCTCCATGGCCTCACCATTCAGCCCCTCAAGCCTGTTCCGCCATTCAATGAGATCATGGCTGATCGGCGACCTAACTCCATATACCTGCCTTTGACTCATATCCCTTAATAGCCTTTGGTTAACAAAAATCTATTTTAAAATGGAGCACCCGGCTGCTTTGTCTGGTCAATGCGGAACTGAGGCACACAGACACAGAGCAGGGAGATCCCAGGTCCCGCCCGGGGGAAGGTGGGGTTTGTGCTGTTCACTGATCGCAGCTGGGGACTGCAGTGGGGCACCACAATCACCCTCAGTGCCTTGAGGCTACGGAGGGGCAAAAACCAACTGGGAAACGTGACTGGGCGTTGGGTGAGGACAGGACCTCGCTGGGTGTGATGCCTCCCCTTGTGCGATAGCTTGCCCACGCTCACCAATTAATTGCAAAACGTGGAGTGGATTATTGCAAAACATGGAGTGGATCAATTAAAAACATGGCGTGGATCAATTACAAACATGGAGTGGATTATTGGAAAACATGGAGTGGATCAATCGCAAAACATGGAGTGGATCAATTGCAGAACATGGAGTGGAGCAATTACAAAATGTGGAATGAATCTTTTACCAAACATGCAATAGATTAATTGCAAAACATGGAGTAGATCTATTGAAGAACATGGAGTTGATCTTTTGCAGAACATGCAGATCTATTGCAAAACATGGAGTGGCCTATTGGAAGGCATGCAGTAGATTAATTGCAAACATGGAATGGATTTCTCCCACATCGTCCTGGCCAACCTCCTCTCCTTCCTGCTCCATAAGCTTCAACTCATTTACCTGTACTCTGTCCCACACTAAGTCTCACCTGCCCAATCATCTCTGTGTTAGCTGATCCACGTTGGCTCCCTGGCCTCCAATAAACTGAATTTAAATTCCTTGTCTTAGTCTTAAAATCCCTCCACGGTCTCACCCCCTCCCTGCATCTTTAGCCTCCCCCTCCTGCACCTTTCACACCTCTGATTCTTAAGAGCTCTCTGTTGTAGGATCCGTTCCTCCCAACGGTAAAAATTGGACTATGTAATATAAAAACCCAGAACTGCAGAGCCCGCAAAAAGGGCTCGGCAATAACGGGTTAATTCAAACATTGCAGCCGAAACTATGACTGGATCACAGACAATCTAAAATACGAATGCTTCTGAACAAGAACATTTGCTTATTCATTTACCTTAAGGGGTTACATTGTGCACCTTAGACCATGGCCCCCCGAATAACTAGTTTCAGTGCAGGCCTAGGCAATGGGCCGGGCCTCGAACCTTCTGAATACGAATGCTAACAGAAACCAACAACCTCGCACATGCAGTCACTTTGGGAAGGTTGCATTGTCAGAAGGATATCTCAAATCAATGGACAATTCACACATTTTGAAACAAATCGTACACTCAGAATGGGGCCAGGAAATACTGCAAGTTGGTTTTGGTTTAAAGTACAATCACTTCGAAGACAGTGCGTGGGGGAAACCGACGGTAGAACAGCGAACAGAGAGATTCGGGCCGACAATCAACTCCAAGAGACAGCTGATCAGGAGTGGTGATTGTATGTTTCAGCCAAATCATAGAGGGGGCTTTTATGATTGAGTCTGAATAAGTTTGTGAGTTTCAGTCAAGTCACAATAAGGGTTTTGTGATTGAGTCTGGGTAACTTTATATGTAACAGTCGAATCACGGACGGGTTTAACTGTGTCATATGTGTCGATACAAATGACCCTTGCATAGGGGTTTGTATTTTGGGGTTGTTAGCCTGATATAAATCGTAGGGATTTATACTGGGGAGGTAATTGTGTGCATGTGTTCAATAAACGAGCGAATCAAAGGTTGAGCCAAAACCCTGGGCCGTGTGTATTTTGTTCTTATAAATCCTGACGTCCAAGAACTGTGTGTAACGGGGGCCAGTATCGGAGAAAACCCCTTACACTGTTCATTAATCCCGCCCCCTCGTGTCAAACCATTGTCAAAACTTCCCTAAACCCCTCTGCCTCTCACCACCTTTAAAAGACTTCTTAAAATGTATCTCTAAAACCAAGCTTCTCCTATCTCTGCCACCATGGCTCGAAGCCCATCCATTTGTTTTTTTTTAGGAAGGATGTGAAGGCCTTAGAGAGGGTGCGGAGGGGATTTACTAGAATGGTTCCAGGGATGAGGGACTTCAGTTACGTGGATAGACTGGAGAAGCTGGGGTTGTTCTCAGTGCAGAGCAGGCTAAGAGGAGATTTGATAGAGGTGTTTAAAATCATGAATGGTTTAGATGGAGTAAATAAGGAGAAACTGTTTCCAAGGGCTGAAGGGTCGATAACCAGAGGCCACAGATTTAAGGTGATTGGCAAATGAACCAGAGGCAACAGGAGGAAAAACTTTTTACACAAGTGGTTAGGATTTGGAATGCGCTGCCTGATAGGGCGGTGGAAACAGATTCAATAGTAGCCTTCAAAAGGGAATTGGATAAATACTCAAAGGAGAAAAATTGGAGGGATATGGGGAACGAGCGGGGGAGTGGGACTGACTGGATTGCTCTTCGAAAGAGCCGGCGCAGACTCGATGGGCCGAATGGCCTCCTTCTGTGCTGTACTATTAGAATCATAGAACGGTTACAGCACGGAAGAAGGCCATTCGGGCCGTTGAGCCCGCGCTGGCTCTCTGCAAGAGCACTTCAGCTAGTCCCACTCCCCGCCCTTTCCCCGTAGCCCTGCACATTTCTTTCCTTCAGCTACTTATCCAATTCCCTTTTGAAAGCCGTGATTGAGTCTGCCTCCACCGCCCTTTCAGGCAGCGCATTCCAGATCCTAACCACTCGCTGAGTAAAAAAGTTTTTCCTCATGTCGCCTTTGGTTCTTTTGCCAATCACCTTAAATCTGTGTCCTCTGGTTCTCGACCCTTCCACCAATGGGAACAGTTTCCCTCTATCTACTCTGTCCAGACCCCTCATGATTTTGAACACCTCTATCAAATCTCCTCTCAACCTTCTCTGCTCTAAGGAGAACAATCCCAGCTTCTCCAGTCTATCCACGTAACTGAAGTCCCTCATCCCTGGAACCATTCTTATAAATCTTTTCTGCACCCTCTCTAAGGCCTTCACATCCTTCCTAAAGTGCGGTGCCCAGAATTGGACACAGTACTCCAGTTCAGGCCGAACCAGTGTTTTATAAAGGTTCATCATAACTTCCACACTTTTGTACTCTGTGCCTCTATTTATGAAGCCCAGGATCCCGTAAGCCTTTTTAACCACTTTCTCAACCTGCCCTGCCACCTTCAACGATTTATACCCCCAGGTCTCTTTGTTCATGCACCTGCTTTAGGATTGTAACCTTCAGTTTATATTTCTTCTCTTCATTCTTTTGACCAAAATGTATCACTTCGCACTTTTCTGTGTTAAATTTCATCTGCCACGTGTCTGCCCATTTCACCAGCCTGTCTGTGTCCTCTTGAAGTCTATCACTCTCCTCCTCACTGTTCACTACACTTCCAAGTTTTGTGTCATCTGCAGATTTTAAATTGTGCCCTGTACACCCATGTTCAAATCATTAATATCGATCAAGAAAAGCAGTGGTCCTAGTATCGACCGTTGGGGAACACCACTGTATACCTTCCTCCAGTCCAAAAAACAACCGTTCACCACTACTCTCTGTCTCCTGTCACTTAGCCAATTCCGTATCCATGCTGCCACTGTCCCTTTTATTCCATGGGCTTCAACTTTGCTGGCAAGCCTATTATGTGGCACTTTATAAAACGCCTTTTGGAAATCCATGTTCACCACGTCAACCGCATTGCCCTCATGAACCTTTTCTGTTACCTCATCAAAGAACTCAATCAAGTTAGTTAAACACGATTTGCCTTTAACAAATCTGTGCTGGCTTTCCTTAATTAATCCACACTTGTCCAAGTGATTATTAATTTTGTCCCTGATTACTGTTTGTAAAAGCTTCCCCACTACCGAGGTCAAACTGACTGGCCTGTAGTTGCTGGGTTTATCTTTACACCCTTTTTTGAACAAGGGTATAACATTTGCAATTCTCCAGTCCTCTGGCACCACCCCCGTATCTAAGGAGGATTGGAATATTATGGCCAGTACCTCCGCGATTTCCCCCCTCAATTCCCTCAGCATCCTAGGATGCATCCCATCCGCTCCTGGTGACTTATCTACTTTAAGTACAGCCAGCCTTTCTAATACCTCCTCTTTATCAATTTTTATCCTATCAAGTGTCTCCACTACCTTCTCTTTCTCTATGTCTATGGCAGCATTCTCTTCCTTGGTGAAGACAGATGCAAAGTACTCGTTTATTCTATGATCCTGTGACCTCCCAATTCTAAGAACATAAGAAATAGGAGCTGGAGTCGGCCTTCCGGCCCCTCGAGCCTGCTCCGCCATTCAATGAGATCATGGCCGATCTTCTACCACAACTCCACCTTCCCGCCCGATCTCCATATCTCTTGATTCCCTCTAACCGCCCTTCCTCCCCTCCATGGCCCCACGCACCCGCCATTGGTCGCCCAACGAGCAGGCCCGCACCACTCACCGCCGTCCCACGCCCCAAGGGAAAGCGAGCGAGACTCTTCATTACCCAATTGGCCAACCAATGTTCCCGTTCAGCTGCGCAGCAGTCTGGAGGTCCTGCCCAGGCTGCTCATCGGCTTTACAATTGAAAAAAACACGCATGCGCGGAAAATTGAATGGGCCGCGCACCCGAAAAAAATTTGCGGGAACATTGGCGTCAACCGTCCTTCTTTCTCGTCTCCATTTTCTTCCAATGCCCCTATGATTTTTCTCACGGGTATTACTCGCAACAGTGTCCAGGAGACTAATCTTTAATTCCAGGATAGTCTGGGATAATCCTGGAAGGTTGGAAACACCAATATGAGCGTGAGTTGGTGCTGTGGGTCCACGGCAAGGGCAGTAAATTGATCTTTTACAAAACCTGGAGTGGATCTTTACAAAACGAGGAACAGGCCTGGGGCAAATCATAGAAAGTTACAGCACGGAAGGAGGCCATTTCGGCCCATCATGTCCGCACCGGCCAATAAAGAGCCATCCAGCCTAATCCCACTTCCCAGCTCTTGGTCCTGTAGGTTACCACACGCCAAGTGCACATCCAAGTTGAGAGAGAGTGTGGTAAGTGGGAGAAAAGTCATTTAAGTGTATTTTGTGAATTTTAGTGTGTTAAAAAGTTAATTATTTGAAGTGAGTTTAATTTTTTAAGTGTAAATTAAACTGCTGGGGAGTTTAAACCGGAAGTAGAATCCGGGTATAAAAGGGGCAGGACTAGTGCTGCTGCACAGAGTGCGGTGCATTGAGTGTAAGCAGAGTTTGGTAAGTGGGAGAGTTCGGGCAAGTGGGAGGTGAGGGGGTGTTTTTGCTGTTTTGTTCCCCACTCCCAGGCTTAGACAGCACTGCGGAAGTGGAGCAGCGAGACGAGTCAACCAAACAGGCCCCACAGACAGTATTCAAAGAGGAGGTTGGTGATCAGCTGGTTGGTAGGTTTTCTTCCTTCTCTTTTATACCTTTAAGTTGGTAAGTCCTATTGAATGGTGGTGTGATATCCGGGCAGGGTCTTCATAACTAATAATAAGAAATTTAATTAATTATATAGAATGGAGCAGGTGATGTGTTACTGTTGCGAGATGTGGGAGCCAGTGGACCCCATTGAGGCTCACGGTGATTACATCTGTGACAAGTGTTTGCTGCTAGAGGAACTCCGGCTCCATATTGAGGTGCTTGAGACCGAGCTTCAGACACTGCGACACATCAGGGAGGGGGAGAAGTTCCTGGACTCTATGTTTCAGGAGGTAGTCACACCTATGAAATTAATTCATTCAGATGTAGTCCGTGGTCAGGGACAGGACGGTGTGACTATGAGTGAGGCAGGTACAGGGATCCAGGAGGTCGTGTTGAAGGAGCCGCAGCCCTTGCTCTTATCGAACAGTTTCGAGATTCTTTCTCCCTGTGAGGGCGGGAGCGGGGACTGCAGGGAGGATGAGCAACCTGGCCACAGCACTGTGGAACAGGGGGCCATTCAAGTGGGGGGAGTAAAAAGAAATGTTGTAGTGATAGGGGATAGTATCATTAGGGGGATAGATAGGGTTCTCTGCAGTCGAGAGCGGGAGTCCCGAAGGCTGTGTTGTCTGCCCGGTGCCAGGGTTAAGGACATCTCCTCTGGGCTGGAAAGAAACTTGGAGCAGGAGGGGGAGGATCCAGTTGCCGTGGTCCATGTTGGTACAAACGACGTAGATAGGACAAGGAAGAAGGTTCTGTTAAAGGAGTATGAACAGCTAGGGGTCAAATTAAAAAACAGAACCTCAAGGGTAATAATCTCTGGATTATTACCTGAGCCACGAGCGAATTTGGCTAGGATAAATAAAATTAGAGAGTTAAATGCGTGGCTCCAAGACTGGTGTGGGAAAAATGGGTTTTGCTTCTTGGGACACTGGTACCAGTACTGGGACAAGAGGGAGCTGTTCCGTTGGGACGGACTTCACTTGGCCAGTGCTGGGACTAGAATCCTGGCGAATCATATAACTAGGGCTGTAGAGAGGGCTTTAAACTAATTAGTGGGGGGGAGGTTTCTAGAGAGCAAATAATAAAAATGACTACAGAGAAGGTCATAGACTTAGGTAGCAGTGGGGGAATTAAAAAACAGAGCATGTCAGGAAGGGACAGAAGGTATGGAGTAAAAGGTAAAGTAGTAAAAGGGGAAAAAGCAGGAACTAAGTGTCACAAAACATATTTGAAAGTTCTTCATCTGAATGCACGTAGCATTCGTAACAAAATGGACGAGTTAACGGCAAAAATAACTACATATGGGTATGATCTTGTGGCCATTACAGAAACATGGCTGCAGGGTGGCCATGACTGGGAATTAAATATACCAGGTTATTTAACAATCAGGAAGGACAGGCAGGAAGGAAGGGGAGGTGGGGTGGCTATGTTAATAAAGGAAGGAATCACTGTAATACAGAGAAATGATATTGGGTCAAAGGATCAGGATAGTGAAACAGTTTGGGTGGAGATACGGAATAATAAGGGGAAAAAAACACTAGTGGGCGTAGTCTATAGGCCTCCGAACAGTTGCAACTCTGTTGGACGGAGTATTAATCAGGAAGTAGTTGAGGCTTGTAATAAGGGAACAGCTATAATTATGGGGGATTTTAACTATCATATTAACTGGACAAATCAAATTGGGCAGGGCTGCCTTGAGGATGAGTTCATTGAGTGTATTAGGGATGGGTTTCTTGAGCAGTATGTAACTGAACCGACCAGGGGGCAAGCAACCTTAGATTTGGTCCTGTGTAATGAGACAGGATTAATTAAAAATGTCCTAGTAAAGGATCCCCTTGGAATGAGTGACCATAACATGGTTGAATTCCATATTCAATTAGAGGGTGAGAAGATTGGATCTCAAACAAGCATGCTGAGCTTGAATAAAGGAGACTATGAAGGTATGAGAGCGGAATTGATTAGAGTGGACTGGGAAAATAGATTAAAGGGTAAGATGGTACATGATCAGTGGTGTACATTTAAGGAGTTATTTTACAACTTCCAAAAAAAATATATTCCACTGAGGAAAAAAGGATGTAAAAGAAAAAATAGCCATCCGTGGCAAAGTAAAGTAATTAAGGATAGTATCCGACTAAAAACAAGGGCATATAAGGTAGCCAAATCTAGTGGGAGGATAGAAGACTGGGAAGTCTTTAAAAGACAGCAAAAAATAACTAAAAGATTGATTAAGAAAGGGAAGATAGATTATGAAAGTAAATTAGCAAAAAATATAAAAACAGATAGCAAAAGTTTCTATAGTTATATAAAAAGAAAAAGGGTGGCTAAAGTAAATGTTGGTCCCTTAGAGGATGAGACCGGGAAATTAATGGTGGGAAACATGGAGATGGCAAAAACGCTGAACAATTATTTTGTATCAGTCTTTACGGTAGAGGACACTAAGAATATCCCAACACTGGACAAACAGGGGGCTCTAGGGGGGAGGAGCTAAATACGATTAAAATCACTAAGGAAGTGGTACTTGGTAAAATAATGGGACTCAAGGCGGATAAATCCCCTGGACCTGATGGCTTACATCCTAGGGTCTTGAGGGAAGTGGCGGTAGGGATTGTGGATGCATTGGTAATAATTTTCCAAAACTCCCTGGGCTCAGCAAAGGTCCCGGCAGATTGGAAAACTGCTAATGTAACACCCTTATTTAAAAAGGGTAGTAGGCAGAAGGCTGGAAACTATAGACCGGTTAGCCTAACATCTGTGGTTGGTAAAATTTTAGAGTCCATTATTAAGGAGACAGTAACGGGACATTTGGATAAACATAATTTAATAGGACAAAGTCAGCATGGTTTTATGAAGGGGAAGTCATGTTTGACAAATTTGCTTGAGTTCTTTGAGGAAGTAACATACAGGGTGGATAAAGGGGAACCAGTGGACGTAGTGTATTTAGACTTCCAAAAGGCATTTGACAAGGTGCCACACAAAAGATTATTGCTCAAGATAAAAAATCATGGGATTGGGAGTAATATTCTGGCATGGGTGGAGGATTGGCTATCTAACAGAAAGCAGAGAGTTGGGATAAATGGTTCGTTCTCAGACTGGCAATCAGTAACTAGTGGTGTTCCGCAGGGGTCAGTGCTGGGTCCCCAACTCTTTACAATCTATATTAATGATTTGGAGGAGGGGACCGAGTGTAACATATCAAAGTTTGCAGATGATACAAAGATGGGAAGGAAAGTAGTGAGTGAGGAGGACATAAAAAACCTGCAAAGGGACATAGACAGGCTAAGTAAGTGGGCAGAGATTTGGCAGATGGAATACAATACTGGAAAGTGTGAGGTTATGCACTTTGGCAGGAAAAATCATAGAGCAAGTTATTATCTTAATGCCAAGAAACTGGAAAGTACTGTAGTACAAAGGGATCTGGGGGTACTGGTGCACGAAACTCAAAAAGTTAGTATGCAGGTGCAGCAAGTGATCAAGAAGGCCAATGGAATGTTGGCTTTTATTGCTAGGGGGATAGAATATAAAAACAGGGAGGTATTGTTGCAGTTGTACAAGGTATTGGTGAGACCGCACCTGGAATACTGCATACAGTTTTGGTGTCCATACTTAAGAAAAGAGATACTTGCTCTCGAGTCAGTACAAAGAAGGTTCACTCGGCTAATCCCGGGGATGACGGGGTGGACATATGAGGAAAGGTTGAGTAGATTGGGACTCTACTCATTGGAGTTCAGAAGAATGAGAGGCGATCTTATTGAAACATATAAGATTGTGAAGGGGCTTGATCGGGTGGATGTGGTGAGGATGTTCCCAATGATGGGTGAAACTAGAACTAGGGGGCATAATCTTAGAATAAGGGGCTGCTCTTTCAAAACTGAGATGAGGAGAAACTTCTTCACTCAGAGGGTAGTAGGTCTGTGGAATTTGCTGCCCCAGAAAGCTGTGGAAGCTACATCATTAAATAAATTTAAAACAGAAATAGACAGTTTCTTAGAAGTAAAGGGAATTAGGGGTTACGGGGAGCGGGCAGGAAATTGGACACGAGTCTATGTTTGGAACGGTCATGGCCCTGTGTGTAACGGAGCGGGCCCAGGGGCCGTGTAGCCTGGTTCTGCTCCTACTTCTTGTGTTCTAATTATGTGTTAGATTTCAGGAGATGGTTCTATTCCTGTTCCTGGCTGGGGTGGAGATCACCTTTTACAGAAGGTAAGTACTGTAGAAAATATAGGGACAGTGATCTCCTGGACGAGTTTCGATCGCCTAGATGGGTCGGAGAGGAATTTCCCAGATTTTTTTTCTCCCAAATTGGCCATTGGGTTTTTTATCTGGTTTTTCGCCTCTCCCGGGAGATCACATGAGTTCGGGAGGGATGTAGAGTGATAGTAGATTTGAGGTTAGGATCAGATCAGCCATGATCTTATTGAATGGTGGAGCAGGCTCGAGGGGCCGATTGGCCTACTCCTGCTCCTATTTCTTATGTTCTTAAATGTGGTTAGGGTTTCTGCCTCTACCACCCTATCATGCAGTGAGTTCCAGACCCCCACCACCCTCTGGGTGAAGACATTTCCCCTCAAATCCCCTCTAAATCTTCCACCAATTACTTCAAATCTGTGCCCCCTGGTTTTTGACCCCTCTGCTAAGGGAAATATGTCCTATCTATCGACTTTATCTAGGCCCTTCATAATTTTATACACCTCAATAAGGTCTCCCCTCAGCCTCCTCTGTTCCAAGGATAACAAACCCAGCCTATCCAGTCTTTCCTCATAGCTAAGATTCTCTAGAAACATAGAAGATAGGAGCAGGAGTAGGCCATTCGGCCCCTCGAGCCTGCTCCGCCATTCAATGCGATCATGGCTGATCATCCAAATTCAGTACCCGGTCCCTGCTTTCTCCCCATACCCCTTGATCCCTTTAGTCTTAAGATATATATCCAACTCCTTCTTGAATATATTTAATGAATTGGCCTCTACTGCCTTCTGTGGTAGAGAATTCCACAGGTTCACCACTCTCTGGGTGAAGAAATTCCTCCTCATTTCTGTCCTAAATTGCCTACCCCTTATCCTTAGACTGTGACCCCTGGTTCTGGACTCCCCAACCATCGGGAACATCCTTCCTGCATCTAGTCTGTCCAGTCCTGTCAGAATTTTATAAGTTTCAATGAGATCCCCTATCATTCTTCTAAACTCTAGCGAGTACAAGCCCAATCGTCCCAATCTCTCCTCATATGTCATTCCTGCTATCCCAGGTATCAGCCTGGTGAATCTTCGCTGAACTCCTTCCATGGCAAGAACAGCCTTCTTCAGATAAGGCGACCAAAAGTGCACACAATACTCAAGATGTGGTCTCACCAAGGCCCTGTACAACTGCAGCAAGACATCCTTGTTCCTGTACTCAAACCCTCTCGCTATGAAGGCCAACATACCATTTGCCTTCTTAACCGCCTGCTGCACCTGCATGCTTACCTTCAGCGACTGGTGCACAAGGGCGCGCAGGTCTCGTTGCACTTCCCCTACTCCCAATCTATTGCCATTCAGATAATAATCTGCCTTCCTGTTTTTGCCACCAAAGTGGATAACCTCACATTTATCCACGTTATATTGCATCTGCCATGCTTCTGCCCGATCACCCAACCTGTCCAAATCATCCTGAAGTTTCTCGGCATCCTCCTCACAGCACACTCGCCCACCCAGCTTTGTGTCGTCTGCAAATTTGGGGATATTACATCTAGTTCCCTTTTCTAGATCATTAATATATATTGTGAATAGCTGGGGTCCAAGGACCGATCCCTGCAGTACCCCACTAGTCACAGCCTGCTACTTGGAAAAAGACCCGTTTATTCCAAGTCTTTGCTTTCTGTCTGCCAACCAGTTCTCTATCCAAGTCAATACCTTGCCCCCAATCCCATGCAAGAAAAAGCGATGGATCTCTCGCTAACTCATGCAACCAACGCTCCTTATCACCAGGGCGAAACGGATCGATTACAAGGCATGGAATAAATCAGTCACACGGCTTCAGAAGACACAGAAAACATGCAGCGGATTTAGCGACAGACACTTCTACTGCCCAAACTGGATTTACACAGGATATACAGCACAGAAACAGGCCATTCAGCCCAAACAGGCCATGCCGGTGTTTATGCTCCACTCGAGCCTCCTCCCATCCTTCCTGATCTAACCCCATCAACAAGCCTTTCCACCATCTGCAAGGCACAAGTCAGGAGTGTGATGGAATACTCTCCACTTGCCTGGATGAGTGCAGCTCCAACAACACTCAAGAAGCTCAACACCATCCAGGACAAAGCAGCCCGCTTGATCGGCACCTCATCCACCACCTTAAACATTCACTCCCTCCACCACCGGCGCACCGTGGCTGCAGTGTGTACCATCTACAAGATGCACTGCAGCAACTCGCCAAGGCTTCTTCGGCAGCACCTTCCAAACCCGCGACCTCCACCACCTAGAAGGACAAGGGCAGCAGGCGCATGGGAACACCACCACCTCCAAGTTCCCCTCCAAGTTACACACCATCCTGACTTGGAAATATATCAGCCGTTCCTTCATCGTCGCTGGGTCAAAATCCTGGAACTCCCTCCCTAACAGCACTGTGGGAGTACCTTCACCACACGGACTGCAGCGGTTCAAGAAGGCAGCTCACCACCACCTTCTCAAGGGCAACTAAGGATGGGCAATAGATGCCGGCCTTGCCAGTGACACCCACATCCCATAAACGAATAAAAAAAATAACCCTCTATTTCCTTCTCCCTCATGTGCTTATCTAGCTTCTCCATGAATGCATCTATACCATTCACCTCAACCACTCCCTGTGGTAGCGAATTCCACATTCTCACCACTCTGTGTAAAGAACAAACCATTTTTGCAGAGTACTGGGCATGGAAATGGTGTAGGCTCTGAGGAAGAGGGATCGGGCCTTCAACGGTAGACGTACCATGGTCGTGTTGTCTTCGTAGAGAGAGCGTGGCGTGAAGGAGAATTTGGAAAATTCGGGATGAATCTCATCAACTGGCTGTATTCCATACTTCAACAGTTTCATCACCTCGTCATTCGTTACCTGTGTTGAACACAAGAGCCGTTGGTAACAGGAAAACCCATTAGGCCCAACAAAACGATCCCTTTTTGGAGTCCACTTACCTAGCCGACTAACCATGTCCCTTAATCCCTTCTATCTCCAAGAACAATCCATCCTGGCCGGCTTCCCATCTTCCACCCTCCATAAACTTCAGCTCATCCGAAACTCTGCTGCTCCGTGTCCTAACTCACACCCAGTCCCGTTCACCCATCACCCCCTGTGCTCACTGCCCCGTGTCCTAACTCACACCCAGTCCCGTTCACCCATCACCCCCTGTGCTCACTGCCCCGTGTCCTAACTCACACCCAGTCCCGTTCACCCATCACCCCCTGTGCTCACTGCCCCGTGTCCTAACTCACACCCAGTCCCGTTCACCCATCACCCCCTGTG
Organism: Somniosus microcephalus; assembly: GCF_052327205.1. NCBI lineage: Eukaryota > Metazoa > Chordata > Chondrichthyes > Squaliformes > Somniosidae > Somniosus > Somniosus microcephalus. The sequence goes on from NC_140996.1 coordinate 231,747,427, forward strand.
CTCACTGCCCCGTGTCCTAACTCACACCCAGTCCCGTTCACCCATCACCCCCTGTGCTCACTGCTGTGGTGTATGTGCCTTTTATGGTGTATGTGCCTTTAAGAGCCCCAGGTGTGCGTAATGCCGGTAATTACCACTTGGGCTATATAAGCCTGTGTATTGTGTATATCCTTTAGAAACCCCCCCCAGCCTTGCTTAGTAAATACCTATGAACCAACTCCTGTCTTCAGTGTCTTTATCTACACACGGACACTACAGTGGCGACGAGGTGGAAACGGACTTACCTGCAATTCGGCAGCACCTCAAGGACATCGATTCCTCCAGCGTCCAGAAGACTCAAGGAAGTAAGAGAAACTGTGGTTTCACCAGCTGGCCAAGCTGGTGACAGGTACTGCGCTAATCCTTCCTGGGCGTCAGGCTGGAGCTCCAGCGGCGGGCTCTACAGCTGAGACAGGCAGCGAAATCGGAGGCAAGCAATAACGGACTGGGAGGGTGCACTCGAGAGACGGCCGGCGCGGCAAGCAGGTCAGCGTTTGGACCTCCGTCGGGAACGAGTCTCCAACAGTGAATAAACGGAAACCACAGTAAAACAGCGTTGTTATCGGTAGCAGCGGCGGGAAAGCGCGGGAAGTGCCATATCGTTGCTACAGAGAAAAAAAAAGCGCGGGAAGCGCCATATCTTTTCTGAAATGCCGAAATCTGGTAATATTGAGGCTTTTGATGGCGAAATAGAAGATTGGACCACATACGTGGAAAGAGTAGAGGTTTATTGCACTGCAAATGGAATAACAGATGAAAAAAAAGCTTCAGTACTTCTGAACTTAATGGGCGCGAAGACATACGGGCTGTTACGAAATTTAATCACTCCAGCCAAACCAAAGGACAAGACTTTTAAAGAAATTGTTGATACCCTGCAGGAGCATTTAAACCCAACACCGCTGCTGATAGCGGAACGATTCAAGTTCTTCAAGAGAAATCAACACAAGAATGAAAGTAACGCTGATTACCTAACCGAATTAAGAAAGCTATCAAAGTACTGCCAATTCGGAGCAGGACTATCGGATTATCTTCGAGACAAATTTGTTTGCGGTCTCTTAAGTGAAGGAACACAAAAAAGACTGCTTTCTGAAAAAGATTTAACATTGGACAAAGCTTTCAGTATGGCTGTATCATACGAAGCAGCAGCAAAAGGAGCTGCAGAGATACAACAAAAGACACAGGACTTCGGCACCCATAAAATGACACAGGAGTTCGGAAGATGTTATCGCTGCGGCAGATCCACCCATAACCAGAGGGACTGCTGGTTCAAGGGCAAAGCATGCAGGCAATGTGGTAAGATTGGACACATTGCACGGGTATGCCAATCTGGACAAAATAAATCCACTGACAGAAAACAAAAAATCAATAAAGAAAAGTACAGGAAGGTACAAATGATGACGGACAATAGCTCCGAAGACCAGAATAGCGATAGCGACTCTGGAAACAAGAGACTAAGCTGTCTCAAATTACATAATGTACTTGCCAAAGAGGATTACCAAACCATTTGGGTTACCCTCACAATAGCAGGGTCCCCAGTTAAAATGGAGCTAGATACAGGATCAGCTCTAACCGTAATAAATCGACGAGATTACGAGAGGCTATTTTCGCATATACCTCTAAAAGACACATCCATTATCTTAAAAACATATACGGGGCAGAAAGTCTACCCCAAAGGAAAAATAAGGGTGCCTGTGGTATACAACGGCAAAGAAATACAAAAGTTGTATTTATACATTCTACAAGATGGTGGTCCACCGTTGTTGGGACGTGAATGGATAAGGAAGATACGTTTAGACTGGCACTCCATTCAGGCACTGACGGTGACCAGTAAGGAAAAAAACAATGATGACATCATACCTGAACGATTAAAAGACATCTTGGCCAACGCCAAAGAAGTGTTTCAAGAGAAACTAGGAACCTTGAAAGGCATCACCGCCTCAATAAAAGTGGAAGATACAGCAATTCCAAATTTTTTTAAGGCAAGACCGGTGCCATACGCAATACGTCCGGCAGTCGAGGCAGAGCTGAAGAATTTGGAAAAGGCAGGCGTATTATCTAAAATAGATTGGAGCGAATGGGCAACACCCATCGTTCCAGTCATGAAAAAAACATTGAAAAATAACTCTGAGGAACAGAAAAAAATTCGCATCTGTGGGGACTTTAAGGTGACTGTAAACCCGGTCCTTCACACGGTACAGTATCCTCTTCCGAGGATAGAAGATATTTTCGCCTCACTATCCGGAGGGAAACGTTTCACAAAAATTGACTTGGCACAGGCATATCTACAGATGGAGGTTGAGGAGACCTCTAAAAAGTATCTCACAATAAACACACACAAAGGCCTGTACCAGTACAATCGACTGGTTTTTGGAATAGCATCAGCTCCAGCTATCTGGCAAAGAGCTATGGAGCAAGTCCTGCAAGGGATTCCGGGGACTCAATGCTACCTAGACGACATCCTTATAACAGGAGAAAACGACAACGAGCACCTTGCCAATTTGGAGCAGGTGCTCACTAGGCTGAAAGAACGGGGCCTATGAGCAAATCGCCCCAAGTGTGAATTTTTCCAAAATCAGATATCATATTGTGGCCACATAATTAATAAGGAAGGGTTGCATAAGTCACCTGAGAAAATTGAAGCAGTTATAAAAGCCCCAGCACCTGAAAATGTTTCACAATTAAGGTCATTCCTGGGATTAATAAATTACTATCATAAATTTTTACCGAACTTATCAACTATTCTACACCCTCTTAATGATCTTCTACAGACAGGAGTGATTTGGAAATGGAACGAAGACTGTAAACGTGCCTTCCATAAATGTAAAGACTTAATCACATCCGAGAAAATTTTGGCTCATTACAATCCATCACTACCAATCAGACTGGCGTGCGATGCATCCCCTTACGGCATAGGAGCGGTATTGTCCCATAGATTCCCTGATGGCTCGGAACGGCCGATAGCTTTTGCATCACGCTCATTGAACTCAGCTGAGCGTAACTATGCCCAGATAGACAGGGAAGCACTCAGCCTGGTATGGGGAGTGAAGAAATTCAACCATTACCTACACGGACAAAAATTTACCTTGCTGACTGACCATCAACCCCTCATCTCCATATTCAACCCTAAAAAAGGTGTCCCCATTATGACGGCACAAAGACTACAGAGGTGGTCCCTTTTTCTAGGGGCACACCAATACAACATTGAATACAAAGGGTCAAAACAGCATGGGAATGCTGACGGTTTATCACGCCTACCGTTGCCAACGATAGAAGAGGCACCTACAGTAGACCCAGTAGAGATATTCCACTCTACCATAGTGGAATGTCTACCGGTGACAAATTCTGCCATTGAAAGGGAGACAAGAAATGACCCTACTCTCTCACGGGTCTACGATTTAACAGTGAAGGGATGGCCAGCACATGGCGAACCACTGTTGCCAGCATTCTCGCAAAGAAGAGAACAGCTGTCAGTGTGCCGAGGAACCTTGATGTGTGGATCCAGAGTGGTGATTCCACCCAAACTCCAGGATAAAGTGCTAAAGGAGCTTCACGAGGGGCATCTGGGTGGAGTGAAAATGAAGAACCTAGCTAGGGCGTTTGTATGGTGGCCAGGTATCGATGGAGACATCGAAGACATGACCAAGAGCTGCCTAGGATGCCAGAAGGTCCAAAATGCTCCGCCACAGGCCCCTCTACATCCATGGGAGTGGCCCTCATCTCCCTGGCAAAGGGTGCACATCGACTTTGCTGGTCCATTTATGGACTCAATGTTCTTAATCGCAGTTGATGCACACTCCAAGTGGCCGGAGGTAATAAAGATGTCCTCCACCACCACGGAAAAAACCATCACAGTATTAAGGACCATATTTGCCAGGAATGGGCTGCCGGAGCAGATATGTTCTGATAATGGACCGCAATTTGTGTCCGAAGAATTCAGAAAGTTCTTAAAGAACAATGGGGTAAAGCACTACACGTCCGCCCCATACCATCCCGCCACCAATGGATTGGCTGAAAGGTTTGTCCAGACCTTCAAGAAGGCCATCAAGGCCATGGGTAATGAAGACATAAAACTTCAGCACAAGGTGGATAACTTCTTATTTGCATATAGGAATGCAACGCATATGGTTACTAACCAAACTCCCGCCATGATGTTCTACAATAGAAACCTAAGATGCCGGCTGGATTTGGTCAAGCCCAACATCCGAAGGGACGTGGAGAACCGGCAGTTTCAGGGCATGAATGAAAGGCCAACTAGGGCCTTCCAGATAGGCCAACCGGTTTTGGCCCGGGACTACCGTACCGAGAAATGGCAGCCTGGAACTATCTGCACACGATTGGGACCACTGATGTATACCGTGGACATCGGAGACAGCATAATAAGGCACCATGCTGACCAAATCATCAAGTCATCCGAAAAGGGACAACCTACACCACCACTCTATACATCTAACGATGAAGTAGAGATACCCATATCTACCTTCGATCCGGTGATACTGGAGCCCGATGAACCCGACACTGGCCTTCAAGCCGAATCAGCCTTGCCAGAAGAACCTACTACACCACCAGAAACTACTACACCCCCGAGGCATTATCCGGACCGAGTCAGGAAGCCTCCTGAGAGACTAACTTATAATTAATTAATACAGCAATGTATATTATTTTGCATATAACATGTAATTAATAATTACTTAAAATATGATGTACTAGTTAGCTAGAAGGGGAGGAATTGTGGTGTATGTGCCTTTTATGGTGTATGTGCCTTTAAGAGCCCCAGGTGTGCGTAATGCCGGTAATTACCACTTGGGCTATATAAGCCTGTGTATTGTGTATATCCTTTAGAAACCCCCCCCAGACTTGCTTAGTAAATACCTATGAACCAACTCCTGTCTTCAGTGTCTTTATCTACACACGGACACTACAACTGCCCCGTGTCCTAACTCGCACCCAGTCCCGTTCACCCATCACCCCCTGTGCTCACTGCCCCGTGTCCTAACTCGCACCCAGTCCCGTTCACCCATCACCCCCTGTGCTCACTGCCCCGTGTCCTAACTCGCACCAAGTCCCGTTCACCCATCACCCCCTGTGCTCACTGCCCCGTGTCCTAACTCGCACCAAGTCCCGTTCACCCATCACCCCCTGTGCTCACTGCCCCGTGTCCTAACTCACACCCAGTCCCGTTCACCCCTCACCCCCTGTGCTCACTGCCCCGTGTCCTAACTCGCACCAAGTCCCGTTCACCCATCACCCCCTGTGCTCACTGCCCCGTGTCCTAACTCACACCCAGTCCCGTTCACCCATCACCCCCTGTGCTCACTGCCCCGTGTCCTAACTCGCACCCAGTCCCGTTCACCCATCACCCCCTGTGCTCACTGCCCCGTGTCCTAACTCGCACCAAGTCCCGTTCACCCATCACCCCCTGTGCTCACTGCCCCGTGTCCTAACTCGCACCAAGTCCCGTTCACCCATCACCCCCTGTGCTCACTGCCCCGTGTCCTAACTCGCACCCAGTCCCGTTCACCCCTCACCCCCTGTGCTCACTGCCCCGTGTCCTAACTCGCACCAAGTCCCGTTCACCCATCACCCCCTGTGCTCACTGCCCCGTGTCCTAACTCACACCCAGTCCCGTTCACCCATCACCCCCTGTGCTCACTGCCCCGTGTCCTAACTCACACCCAGTCCCTTTCACCCATCACCCCTGTGCTCACTGCCCCGTGTCCTAACTCGCACCCAGTCCCGTTCACCCATCACCCCCTGTGCTCACTGCCCCGTGTCCTAACTCGCACCAAGTCCCGTTCACCCATCACCCCCTGGGCTCACTGCCCCGTGTCCTAACTTGCACCAAGTCCCGTTCACCCATCACCCCCTGTGCTCACTGCCCCGTGTCCTAACTCGCACCCAGTCCCGTTCACCCATCACCCCCTGTGCTCACTGCCCCGTGTCCTAACTCACACCCAGTCCCGTTCACCCATCACCCCCTGTGCTCACTGCCCCGTGTCCTAACTCACACCAAGTCCCGTTCACCCATCACCCCCTGGGCTCGCTGACCTACATTGGCTCTCGGTTTTGCAATGGCTCGAATTTTAAAATTCTCATCCTCGTGTTCAAATCCCTCCACGGCCTCGCTACCCTCCCTATCTCTGTAAACTCCTCCAGCCCCACAACCCTCCCAGATCTCTGCGCTCCTCCAATTATGGCCACTTAAGCATCCCCGACATCTTTTGCTGCACTGTCAAGAGGGACAGCCCTGAGGGAGCGCCGCACTGTTGGAGGTACCGTAGTTCAGATGTGACATTAAACCGAGGCCCCTTCTGTCCTCTCAGGTGGACGTAGAAAGATCCCAGGGCCATTATTTTGAAGAAGAGCTGGGGAGTGCTCCCAGTGTCCTGGACCGAATATTTATCCCTCAACCAACATCACATAAATAAACAGATCATCTGGTCATGATCACATTGCTGTTTGTGGGAGCTTGCTGTGCACAAATTGGCTGCCATGTTTCCTACATTACAACAGTGACTCCACTTCAAAACATACTTCAATGGCTGTAAAGCGCTTTGGGACGTCCTAAGGTTGTGAAAGGCGCCTTTGCTCCACCATTGGCGGCCGTGCCTTCAGCTGCCTGGGCCCCAAGCTCTGGAATTCCCTCCCTAAACCTCTCCGCCTCTCTCTCCTCCTTTAAGACGCTCCTTAAAACCTCCCTCTTTGACCAAGCTTTTGGTCACCTGCCCTAATTTATCCTTATGTGGCTCGGTGTCAAACTTTGTTTCATAATCGCTCCTGTGAAGCGCCTTGGGACGTTTTACTACCTGAAAGGTGCTGTTCTTGTTGATAACTATTGGCCACGACGCTGGGGAGGACTCCCCCTGCTCTTCTTGGAAATAGTGGCCATGGGGTCTTTTACGTCCACCTGAGAGAGCAGACGGGGCCTCGGTTTAACGTCTCACCTGAAAGACGGCACCGCTGACAGTGCAGCGCTCCCTCAGTACTGCCCCTCCGACAATGCGGCGCTCCCTCAATACTGCCCCTCTGACAGTGCAGCGCTCCCTCAGTACTGCCCCTCCGACAGTGCAGCGCTCCCTCAGTACTGCCCCTCCGACAGTGCGGCGCTCCCTCAGTACTGCCCCTCCGACAGTGCGGCGCTCCCTCAGTACTGCCCCTCCGACAGTGCGGCGCTCCCTCAGTACTGCCCCTCCGACAATGCGGCGCTCCCTCAGTACTGCCCCTCCGACAGTGCGGCGCTCCCTCAGTACTGCCCCACCGACAGTGCAGCGCTCCCCTAGTTCTGCCTCTCCGACAGTGCAGCGCTCCCTCAGTACTCCCCCTCTGACAGTGCGGTGCTCCCTCAGTACTGCCCCTCTCAAAGTGCGGCGCTGCCTCAGTACTGCCCCTCGGACAGTGCAGCGCTCCCTCAGTACTGCCCCTCCGACAGTGCGGCGCTCCCTCAGTACTGCCCCTCCGACAGTGCGGCGCTCCCTCAGTACAGCCCCTCCGACAGTGTGGCGCTCCCTCAGTACTGCCTCTCCGACAGTGCGGCGCTCTCTCAGTACTGTCCCTCCGACAGTGCGGCGCTCCCTCAGTACTGCCCCTCCGACAGTGCGGCGCTCCCTCAGTACTGCCCCTCCGACAGTGCGGCACTCCCTCAGTACTGCCCCTCCGACAGTGCAGCGCTCCCTCAGTACTGCCCCTCCGAAAGTGCGGCGCTCTCTCAGTACTGTCCTTCCGACAGTGCGGCGCTCCCTCAGTACTGCCCCTCTGACAGTGCGGCGCTCCCTCAGTACTGCCCCTCCGACAGTGTGGTGCTCCCTCAGCACTGCCCCTCTGACAGTGCGGCGCTCCCTCAGTACTGCACTGGGCGGGTCAGCCTGGATGATGTGCTGAAAAGATTAATCCGCAGATGTTGCCTCACCTTCATGTGGTACATCATCATCTCGTTGGCCAGGTGACTCCTGTACTGGGCTTCATGGACCTTCTTGTACAGTAACGACTGGGCGGAGGGAAAGAAATGTCAGGAGAATCAACGTCACAATTGTTAAAACCAACGACATGCAATTAAATATTCACAATTTATTCACTCGCTTATTCTACACCCTTCATTGCTAATCTCGCTGGCGGTTGTGGTTTCAGCAGAGTTCCCTAGCCTTCCAACGGCTGTGTGTGGAAATAACATACAGCACAGAAGGAGGCCATTAGGCCTATCGTGCCTGTGCCGGCTGTTTGAAAGAGCTCTCCAATTAGTCCCACTCTCCCCTGCTCTTTCCCCAGAGCCTTGAATTTTTTTTTCCTTTTCAAGTATCTATCCAATTCCCTTTTGAAACGTGGGCCTACGACTGGTGACCCCGGGTGAGACCGGCTAACTCCGCACAGGCCACAGGTGGAAACCGGGGCCATCCTGGTTCACGTGGTACTGAGGCACATTGGCCGAGGAGATCCCAGGCTCCACTGTGGGCCTGTGTCAGGTTGGAGGTGCTGCAATTGGTTTATAGTCTCGTGGCGAGGGCTTCCATGTGGAGCTGTGAATTTGTGGACATGAGGTGAGGACCGAGCTGTGAGGTCCTCCACGCTCTTGGTCTGCAGTTGAAGACTGGGCGTTTGAGTGAGGTGCCCAGAGCCAGCTGAAACCCCACCAAGGCACGAGTCAAGGAGAAAGTGGGCTCATAATGGTGAAGGGACACGAGAGAGATCATGGCCATCGCAGGGACCTCCAATATAGGGGGATGCTTATATTATCATCCTAGCTTTGTGGTGCCTTCAGTACCATTGCTCAACCCAATCCGCACAGGGCAGGGATGGTGCAGCCGCCTGCTCTACAAGTGGAAGATGAGGGACGGTGCGAAGTGCGACTGTGGCCATGAGTCCCAGACCGTGAAGCAGATCACATCAACCTGCCCGCTGAGATCTGTTGCGGGAGGAACCTCATTTCTCCACTCGGCATCTACGGAGGCCAACGAATGGAAAGCCAAACTAGATATCCCATAATAAGCTTTTCCCATCATATGGAAGTAGTAGTAGTATCTAAGTCACCTCGTCCAGCATTCCACTCACCCAGCACAACATCAAACTCACCCAGTCCGACATCACACTCACCCAGTCCGACATCACACTCACCCAGCCCGACATCACACTCACCCAGCCCAAAATCACACTCACCCAGCCCAACATCACACTCACCCGGCCCAACATCACACTCACCCAGTCCGACATCGCTCTCACCCAGCACAACATCAAACTCACCCAGTCCGACATCACACTCACCCAGTCCGACATCACACTCACCCAGCCCGACATCACACTCACCCAGTCCAAAATCACACTCACCCAGCCCAACATCACACTCACCCGGCCCAACATCACACTCACCCAGCCCGACATCACACTCACCCAGTCCGACATCACACTCACCCAGTCCGACATCACACTCACCCAGCCCAACATCACACTCACCCAGTCCGACATCACACTCACCCAGTCCGACATCACACTCACCCAGCCCAACATCACACTCACCCAGTCCGACATCACACTCACCCAGCCCAACATCACACTCACCCAGCCGGCCTTCACACTCACCCAGCCCAACATCACACTCACCCAGCCGGCCTTCACACTCACCCAGTCCGACATCACACTCGCCCAGTCCGACATCACACTCACCCAGCCCGACATCACACTCACCCAGCCCGACATCACGCTCACCCAGTCCGACATCACACTCACCCAGTCCGACATCACACTCACCCAGCCCGACATCACACTCACCCAGCCCGACATCACACTCACCCAGTCCGACATCACACTCACCCAGTCCGACATCACACTCACCCAGCCCGACATCACACTCACCCAGCCGGCCTTCACACTCACCCAGTCCGACATCACACTCACCCAGTCCGACATCACACTCACCCAGTCCGACATCACACTCACCCAGTCCAACATCACACTCACCCAGCCGGCCTTCACACTCACCCAGCCCAACATCACACTCACCCAGCCGGCCTTCACACTCACCCAGTCCGACATCACACTCGCCCAGTCCGACATCACACTCACCCAGCCCGACATCACACTCACCCAGCCCGACATCACGCTCACCCAGTCCGACATCACACTCACCCAGTCCGACATCACACTCACCCAGCCCGACATCACACTCACCCAGCCCGACATCACACTCACCCAGTCCGACATCACACTCACCCAGTCCGACATCACACTCACCCAGCCCGACATCACACTCACCCAGCCGGCCTTCACACTCACCCAGTCCGACATCACACTCACCCAGTCCGACATCACACTCACCCAGTCCGACATCACACTCACCCAGCCCAACATCACACTCACCCAGCCGGCCTTCACACTCACCCAGTCCGACATCACACTCACCCAGTCCGACATCACACTCACCCAGCCCGACATCACACTCACCCAGTCCGACATCACACTCACCCAGTCCGACATCACACTCACCCAGCACAACATCACACTCACCCAGTCCGACATCACACTCACCCAGCCCAACATCACACTCACCCAGCCGGCCTTCACACTCACCCAGTCCGACATCACACTCACCCAGCCCGACATCACACTCACCCAGTCCGACATCACACTCACCCAGCCCGACATCACACTCACCCAGCCCGACATCACACTCACCCAGTCCGACATCACACTCACCCAGTCCGACATCACACTCACCCAGCCCGACATCACACTCACCCAGCCGGCCTTCACACTCACCCAGTCCGACATCACACTCACCCAGTCCGACATCACACTCACCCAGTCCGACATCACACTCACCCAGTCCGACATCACACTCACCCAGCCCAACATCACACTCACCCAGCCGGCCTTCACACTCACCCAGTCCGACATCACACTCACCCAGTCCGACATCACACTCACCCAGCCCGACATCACACTCACCCAGTCCGACATCACACTCACCCAGTCCGACATCACACTCACCCAGCACAACATCACACTCACCCAGTCCGACATCACACTCACCCAGCCCAACATCACACTCACCCAGCCGGCCTTCACACTCACCCAGTCCGACATCACACTCACCCAGTCCGACATCACACTCACCCAGCCCAACATCACACTCACCCAGCCGGCCTTCACACTCACCCAGTCCGACATTACACTCACCCAGTCCGACATCACACTCACCCAGACCGACATCACACTCACCCAGCACAACATCACACTCACCCAGTCCGACATCACACTCACCCAGTCCAACATCACACTCACCCAGCCCAACATCACAATCACCCAGCTCGACATCACACTCACCCAGCCCGACATCACACTCACCCAGCCCGACATCACACTCACCCAGTCCGACATCACACTCACCCAGTCCGACATCACACTCACCCAGTCCGACATCACACTCACCCAGTCCGACATCACACTCACCCAGTCCGACATCACACTCACCCAGCCCGACATCACACTCACCCAGCCCGACATCACACTCGCCCAGTCCGACATCACACTCGCCCAGTCCGACATCACACTCGCCCAGTCCGACATCACACTCGGCCAGCCCGACATCACACTCACCCAGTCCGACATCGCACTCACCCAGTCCGACATCACACTCACCCAGCCCGACATCACACTCACCCAGTCCGACATCACACTCACCCAGTCCCACATCACACTCACCCAGTCCGACATCGCACTCACCCAGCCCGACATCGCACTCACCCAGTCCGACATCACACTCACCCAGCCCGACATCACACTCACCCAGTCCGACATCGCACTCACCCAGTCCGACATCACACTCACCCAGCCCGACATCACACTCACCCAGTCCGACATCACACTCACCCAGCCCGACATCACACTCACCCAGTCCGACATCGCACTCACCCAGTCCGACATCACACTCACCCAGCCCGACATCACACTCACCCAGCCCGACATCACACTCACCCAGTCCGACATCACACTCACCCAGTCCAACATCACACTCACCCAGTCCGACATCACACTCACCCAGTCCGACATCACATTCACCCAGTCCGACATCACACTCACCCAGCCCGACATCACACTCACCCAGCCCGACATCACACTCACCCAGCCCGACATCACACTCACCCAGCCCGACATCACACTCACCCAGTCCGACATCACACTCACCCAGCCCGACATCACACTCACCCAGCCGGCCTTCACACTCACCCAGTCCGACATCACACTCACCCAGTCCGACATCACACTCACCCAGTCCGACATCACACTCACCCAGTCCGACATCACACTCACCCAGTCCAACATCACACTCACCCAGCCGGCCTTCACACTCACCCAGTCCGACATCACACTCACCCAGTCCGACATCACACTCACCCAGCCCGACATCACACTCACCCAGCACAACATCACACTCACCCAGTCCGACATCACACTCACCCAGTCCAACATCACACTCACCCAGCCCAACATCACAATCACCCAGCTCGACATCACACTCACCCAGCCCGACATCACACTCACCCAGCCCGACATCACACTCACCCAGTCCGACATCACACTCACCCAGTCCGACATCACACTCACCCAGTCCGACATCACACTCACCCAGTCCGACATCACACTCACCCAGTCCGACATCACACTCACCCAGCCCGACATCACACTCACCCAGCCCGACATCACACTCGCCCAGTCCGACATCACACTCACCCAGTCCGACATCACACTCACCCAGTCCGACATCACACTCACCCAGCCCGACATCACACTCACCCAGTCCGACATCGCACTCACCCAGTCCGACATCACACTCACCCAGCCCGACATCACACTCACCCAGTCCGACATCACACTCACCCAGTCCCACATCACACTCACCCAGTCCGACATCGCACTCACCCAGCCCGACATCACACTCACCCAGTCCGACATCACACTCACCCAGCCCGACATCACACTCACCCAGTCCGACATCGCACTCACCCAGTCCGACATCACACTCACCCAGCCCGACATCACACTCACCCAGTCCAACATCACACTCACCCAGCCCGACATCACACTCACCCAGCCCGACATCACACTCACCCAGCCCGACATCACACTCACCCAGTCCGACATCGCACTCACCCAGTCCGACATCACACTCACCCAGCCCGACATCACACTCACCCAGTCCGACATCACACTCACCCAGCCCGACATCACACTCACCCAGTCCGACATCGCACTCACCCAGTCCGACATCACACTCACCCAGCCCGACATCACACTCACCCAGCCCGACATCACACTCACCCAGTCCGACATCACACTCACCCAGTCCAACATCACACTCACCCAGTCCGACATCACACTCACCCAGTCCGACATCACATTCACCCAGTCCGACATCACACTCACCCAGCCCGACATCACACTCACCCAGCCCGACATCACACTCACCCAGCCCGACATCACACTCACCCAGCCCGACATCACACTCACCCAGTCCGACATCACACTCACCCAGCCCGACATCACACTCACCCAGCCGGCCTTCACACTCACCCAGTCCGACATCACACTCACCCAGTCCGACATCACACTCACCCAGTCCGACATCACACTCACCCAGTCCGACATCACACTCACCCAGTCCAACATCACACTCACCCAGCCGGCCTTCACACTCACCCAGTCCGACATCACACTCACCCAGTCCGACATCACACTCACCCAGCCCGACATCACACTCACCCAGCACAACATCACACTCACCCAGTCCGACATCACACTCACCCAGTCCAACATCACACTCACCCAGCCCAACATCACAATCACCCAGCTCGACATCACACTCACCCAGCCCGACATCACACTCACCCAGCCCGACATCACACTCACCCAGTCCGACATCACACTCACCCAGTCCGACATCACACTCACCCAGTCCGACATCACACTCACCCAGTCCGACATCACACTCACCCAGTCCGACATCACACTCACCCAGCCCGACATCACACTCACCCAGCCCGACATCACACTCGCCCAGTCCGACATCACACTCACCCAGTCCGACATCACACTCACCCAGTCCGACATCACACTCACCCAGCCCGACATCACACTCACCCAGTCCGACATCGCACTCACCCAGTCCGACATCACACTCACCCAGCCCGACATCACACTCACCCAGTCCGACATCACACTCACCCAGTCCCACATCACACTCACCCAGTCCGACATCGCACTCACCCAGCCCGACATCACACTCACCCAGTCCGACATCACACTCACCCAGCCCGACATCACACTCACCCAGTCCGACATCGCACTCACCCAGTCCGACATCACACTCACCCAGCCCGACATCACACTCACCCAGTCCAACATCACACTCACCCAGCCCGACATCACACTCACCCAGCCCGACATCACACTCACCCAGTCCGACATCACACTCACCCAGCCCGACATCACACTCACCCAGCCGGCCTTCACACTCACCCAGTCCGACATCACACTCACCCAGTCTGACATCACACTCACCCAGTCCGACATCACACTCACCCAGTCCGACATCACACTCACCCAGCCCAACATCACACTCACCCAGCCGGCCTTCACACTCACCCAGTCCGACATCACACTCACCCAGCCCGACATCACACTCACCCAGTCCGACATCACACTCACCCAGCCCGACATCACACTCACCCAGCCCGACATCACACTCACCCAGTCCGACATCACACTCACCCAGTCCGACATCACACTCACCCAGCCCGACATCACACTCACCCAGCCGGCCTTCACACTCACCCAGTCCGACATCACACTCACCCAGTCCGACATCACACTCACCCAGTCCGACATCACACTCACCCAGTCCGACATCACACTCACCCAGCCCAACATCACACTCACCCAGCCGGCCTTCACACTCACCCAGTCCGACATCACACTCACCCAGTCCGACATCACACTCACCCAGCCCGACATCACACTCACCCAGTCCGACATCACACTCACCCAGTCCGACATCACACTCACCCAGCACAACATCACACTCACCCAGTCCGACATCACACTCACCCAGCCCAACATCACACTCACCCAGCCGGCCTTCACACTCACCCAGTCCGACATCACACTCACCCAGTCCGACATCACACTCACCCAGCCCAACATCACACTCACCCAGCCGGCCTTCACACTCACCCAGTCCGACATTACACTCACCCAGTCCGACATCACACTCACCCAGACCGACATCACACTCACCCAGCACAACATCACACTCACCCAGTCCGACATCACACTCACCCAGTCCAACATCACACTCACCCAGCCCAACATCACAATCACCCAGCTCGACATCACACTCACCCAGCCCGACATCACACTCACCCAGCCCGACATCACACTCACCCAGTCCGACATCACACTCACCCAGTCCGACATCACACTCACCCAGTCCGACATCACACTCACCCAGTCCGACATCACACTCACCCAGTCCGACATCACACTCACCCAGCCCGACATCACACTCACCCAGCCCGACATCACACTCGCCCAGTCCGACATCACACTCGCCCAGTCCGACATCACACTCGCCCAGTCCGACATCACACTCGCCCAGCCCGACATCACACTCACCCAGTCCGACATCGCACTCACCCAGTCCGACATCACACTCACCCAGCCCGACATCACACTCACCCAGTCCGACATCACACTCACCCAGTCCCACATCACACTCACCCAGTCCGACATCGCACTCACCCAGCCCGACATCGCACTCACCCAGTCCGACATCACACTCACCCAGCCCGACATCACACTCACCCAGTCCGACATCGCACTCACCCAGTCCGACATCCCACTCACCCAGCCCGACATCACACTCACCCAGTCCGACATCACACTCACCCAGCCCGACATCACACTCACCCAGTCCGACATCGCACTCACCCAGTCCGACATCACACTCACCCAGCCCGACATCACACTCACCCAGCCCGACATCACACTCACCCAGTCCGACATCACACTCACCCAGTCCGACATCACACTCACCCAGTCCGACATCACACTCACCCAGTCCGACATCACATTCACCCAGTCCGACATCACACTCACCCAGCCCGACATCACACTCACCCAGCCCGACATCACACTCACCCAGCCCGACATCACACTCACCCAGCCCGACATCACACTCACCCAGTCCGACATCACACTCACCCAGCCCGACATCACACTCACCCAGCCGGCCTTCACACTCACCCAGTCCGACATCACACTCACCCAGTCCGACATCACACTCACCCAGTCCGACATCACACTCACCCAGTCCGACATCACACTCACCCAGTCCAACATCACACTCACCCAGCCGGCCTTCACACTCACCCAGTCCGACATCACACTCACCCAGTCCGACATCACACTCACCCAGCCCGACATCACACTCACCCAGCACAACATCACACTCACCCAGTCCGACATCACACTCACCCAGTCCAACATCACACTCACCCAGCCCAACATCACAATCACCCAGCTCGACATCACACTCACCCAGCCCGACATCACACTCACCCAGCCCGACATCACACTCACCCAGTCCGACATCACACTCACCCAGTCCGACATCACACTCACCCAGTCCGACATCACACTCACCCAGTCCGACATCACACTCACCCAGTCCGACATCACACTCACCCAGCCCGACATCACACTCACCCAGCCCGACATCACACTCGCCCAGTCCGACATCACACTCGCCCAGTCCGACATCACACTCACCCAGTCCGAAATCACACTCACCCAGCCCGACATCACACTCACCCAGTCCGACATCGCACTCACCCAGTCCGACATCACACTCACCCAGCCCGACATCACACTCACCCAGTCCGACATCACACTCACCCAGTCCCACATCACACTCACCCAGTCCGACATCGCACTCACCCAGCCCGACATCACACTCACCCAGTCCGACATCACACTCACGCAGCCCGACATCACACTCACCCAGTCCGACATCGCACTCACCCAGTCCGACATCACACTCACCCAGCCCGACATCACACTCACCCAGTCCAACATCACACTCACCCAGCCCGACATCACACTCACCCAGCCCGACATCACACTCACCCAGTCCGACATCACACTCACCCAGCCCGACATCACACTCACCCAGCCGGCCTTCACACTCACCCAGTCCGACATCACACTCACCCAGTCCGACATCACACTCACCCAGTCCGACATCACACTCACCCAGTCCGACATCACATTCACCCAGTCCGACATCACACTCACCCAGCCCGACATCACACTCACCCAGCCCGACATCACACTCACCCAGCCCGACATCACACTCACCCAGCCCGACATCACACTCACCCAGTCCGACATCACACTCACCCAGCCCGACATCACACTCACCCAGCCGGCCTTCACACTCACCCAGTCCGACATCACACTCACCCAGTCCGACATCACACTCACCCAGTCCGACATCACACTCACCCAGTCCGACATCACACTCACCCAGTCCAACATCACACTCACCCAGCCGGCCTTCACACTCACCCAGTCCGACATCACACTCACCCAGTCCGACATCACACTCACCCAGCCCGACATCACACTCACCCAGCACAACATCACACTCACCCAGTCCGACATCACACTCACCCAGTCCAACATCACACTCACCCAGCCCAACATCACAATCACCCAGCTCGACATCACACTCACCCAGCCCGACATCACACTCACCCAGCCCGACATCACACTCACCCAGTCCGACATCACACTCACCCAGTCCGACATCACACTCACCCAGTCCGACATCACACTCACCCAGTCCGACATCACACTCACCCAGTCCGACATCACACTCACCCAGCCCGACATCACACTCACCCAGCCCGACATCACACTCGCCCAGTCCGACATCACACTCCCCCAGTCCGACATCACACTCACCCAGTCCGACATCACACTCACCCAGCCCGACATCACACTCACCCAGTCCGACATCGCACTCACCCAGTCCGACATCGCACTCACCCAGCCCGACATCACACTCACCCAGTCCGACATCACACTCACCCAGTCCCACATCACACTCACCCAGTCCGACATCGCACTCACCCAGCCCGACATCGCACTCACCCAGCCCGACATCACACTCACCCAGTCCGACATCACACTCACCCAGCCCGACATCACACTCACCCAGTCCGACATCGCACTCACCCAGTCCGACATCACACTCACCCAGCCCGACATCACACTCACCCAGTCCAACATCACACTCACCCAGCCCGACATCACACTCACCCAGCCCGACATCACACTCACCCAGTCCGACATCACACTCACCCAGTCCGACATCGCACTCACCCAGTCCGACATCACACTCACCCAGCCCGACATCACACTCACCCAGTCCGACATCACACTCACCCAGCCCGACATCACACTCACCCAGTCCGACATCGCACTCACCCAGTCCGACATCACACTCACCCAGCCGGCCTTCACACTCACCCAGTCCGACATCACACTCACCCAGTCCGACATCACACTCACCCAGCCCGACATCACACTCACCCAGCACAACATCACACTCACCCAGTCCGACATCACACTCACCCAGTCCGACATCACACTCACCCAGCCCAACATCACACTCACCCAGCCCGACATCACACTCACCCAGTCCGACATTACACTCACCCAGTCCGACATCACACTCACCCAGTCCGACATCACACTCACTCAGTCCGACATCACACTCACCCAGTCCGACATCACACTCACCCAGCCGGCCTTCACACTCACCCAGTCCGACATCACACTCACCCAGTCCAACATCACACTCACCCAGCTCGACATCACACTCCCCCAGTCCGACATCACACTCACCCAGCCCAACATCACACTCACCCAGTCCGACATCACACTCACCCAGCCCGACATCACACTCACCCAGTCCAACATCATACTCACCCAGACCGACATCACACTCACCCAGTCCAACATCACACTCACCCAGTCCGACATCACACTCGCCCAGTCCGACATCACACTCACCCAGCCCAACATCACACTCACCCAGTCCGACATCACACTCACCCAGCCCAACATCACACTCACCCAGTCCCACATCACACTCACCCAGCCCGACATCATACTCACCCAGCACAACATCACACTCACCCAGCACAACATCACACTCACCCAGTCCGACATCACACTCACCCAGTCCGACATCACACTCACCCAGTCCGACATCACACTCACCCAGCCCGACATCACACTCACCCAGTCCGACATCACACTCACCCAGCCCGACATCACACTCACCCAGCCCGACATCACACTCACCCAGTCCGACATCACACTCACCCAGCCCAACATCACACTCACCCAGTCCGACATCACACTCACCCAGTCCGACATCACACTCACCCAGCCCAACATCACACTCACCCAGCCCGACATCACACTCACCCAGCCCGACATCACACTCACCCAGTCCCACATCACACTCACCCAGCCCGACATCACACTCACCCAGCACAACATCACACTCACCCAGCACAACATCACACTCACCCAGTCCGACATCACACTCACCCAGTCCGACATCACACTCACCCAGTCCGACATCACACTCACCCAGCCCAACATCACACTCACCCAGTCCAAAATCACACTCACCCAGCCCAAAATCACACTCACCCAGTCCAACATCACATTCACCCAGCCCGACATCACACTCACCCAGTCCGACATCACATTCACCCAGTCCGACATCACACTCACCCAGCCCGACATCACATTCACCCAGCCCGACATCACACTCACCCAGCCCGACATCACACTCACCCAGTCCGACATCACACTCGCCCAGTCCGACATCACACTCACCCAGTCCGACATCACATTCACCCAGTCCGACATCACACTCACCCAGCCCGACATCACATTCACCCAGCCCGACATCACACTCACCCAGCCCGACATCACACTCACCCAGTCCGACATCACACTCGCCCAGTCCGACATCACACTCACCCAGTCCGACATCACACTCACCCAGCCCGACATCACATTCACCCAGTCCGACATCACACTCACCCAGTCCGACATCACACTCACCCAGTCCGACATCAAACTCACCCAGCCCGACATCACATTCACCCAGCCCGACATCACACTCACCCAGTCCGACATCACACTCACCCAGTCCGACATCACACTCACCCAGCCCGACATCACATTCACCCAGCCCGACATCACACTCACCCAGCCCGACATCACACTCACCCAGTCCGACATCACACTCGCCCAGTCCGACATCACACTCGCCCAGTCCGACATCACACTCACCCAGTCGCACATCACACTCACCCAGCCCGACATCACACTCACCCAGCCCGACATCACACTCACCCAGTCCGACACCACACTCACCCAGTCCAACATCACATTCACCCAGTCCGACATCACACTCACCCAGCCCGACATCACACTCACCCAGTCCGACATCACACTCGCCCAGTCCGACATCACACTCGCCCAGTCCGACATCACACTCACCCAGCCCGACATCACACTCACCCAGCCCGACATCACACTCACCCAGTCCGACATCACACTCACCCAGTCCGACATCACACTCACCCAGTCCGACATCACACTCACCCAGTCGAACATCACACTCACCCAGCCCGACATCACACTCACCCAGCCCAACATCACACTCACCCAGTCCAACATCACACTCACCCAGCCCAACATCACACTCACCCAGCCCGACATCACACTCACCCAGTCCAACATCACACTCACCCAGTCCAACATCACACTCACCCAGCCCGACATCACACTCACCCAGTCCAACATCACTCACCCAGTCCAACATCACACTCACCCAGTCCAACATCACACTCACCCAGCCCGACATCACACTCACCCAGCCCGACATCACACTCACCCAGTCCAACATCACACTCACCCAGTCCAACATCACACTCACCCAGTCCAACATCACACTCACCCAGCCCAACATCACACTCACCCAGTCCAACATCACACTCACCCAGCCCGACATCACACTCACCCAGTCCGACATCACACTCACCCAGTCCGACATCACACTCACCCCAACATCACACTCACCCAGTCCAACATCACACTCACCCAGTCCAACATCACACTCACCCAGTCCGACATCACACTCACCCAGTCCGACATCACACTCACCCAGCCCGACATCACACTCACCCAGCCCGACATCACACTCACCCAGCACAACATCACACTCACCCAGCCCGACATCACACTCACCCAGTCCGACATCACACTCACCCAGCCCAACATCACACTCACCCAGCCCGACATCACTCACCCAGCCCGACATCACACTCACCCAGCCCGACATCACACTCACCCAGTCCGACATCACACTCACCCAGCCCGACATCACACTCACCCAGCCCGACATCACACTCACCCAGCCCGACATCACACTCACCCAGCCCGACATCACACTCACCCAGCCCGACATCACACTCACCCAGCCCGACATCACACTCACCCAGTCCGACATCACACTCACCCAGCCCGACATCACACTCACCCAGCCCGACATCACACTCACCCAGTCCAACATCACACTCACCCAGCCCAACATCACACTCACCCAGTCCAACATCACACTCACCCAGTCCGACATCACACTCACCCAGCCCGACATCACACTCACCCAGTCCGACATCACACTCACCCAGTCCAACATCACACTCACCCAGTCCCACATCACACTCACCCAGTCCGACATCACACTCACCCAGTCCAACATCACACTCACCCAGTCCCACATCACACTCACCCAGTCCAACATCACACTCACCCAGTCCCACATCACACTCACCCAGCCCGACATCACTCACCCAGCCCGACATGACACTCACCCAGCCCGACATCACTCACCCAGCCCGACATCACACTCACCCAGTCCGACATCACACTCACCCAGCCCAACATCACACTCACCCAGCCCGACATCACTCACCCAGCCCGACATCACACTCACCCAGCCCGACATCACACTCACCCAGCCGGCCTTCACACTCACCCAGTCCGACATCACACTCACCCAGTCCGACATCACACTCACCCAGCCCGACATCACACTCACCCAGCACAACATCACACTCACCCAGTCCGACATCACACTCACCCAGTCCGACATCACACTCACCCAGCCCAACATCACACTCACCCAGCCCGACATCACACTCACCCAGTCCGACATTACACTCACCCAGTCCGACATCACACTCACCCAGTCCGACATCACACTCACTCAGTCCGACATCACACTCACCCAGTCCGACATCACACTCACCCAGCCGGCCTTCACACTCACCCAGTCCGACATCACACTCACCCAGTCCAACATCACACTCACCCAGCTCGACATCACACTCCCCCAGTCCGACATCACACTCACCCAGCCCAACATCACACTCACCCAGTCCGACATCACACTCACCCAGCCCGACATCACACTCACCCAGTCCAACATCATACTCACCCAGACCGACATCACACTCACCCAGTCCAACATCACACTCACCCAGTCCGACATCACACTCGCCCAGTCCGACATCACACTCACCCAGCCCAACATCACACTCACCCAGTCCGACATCACACTCACCCAGCCCAACATCACACTCACCCAGTCCCACATCACACTCACCCAGCCCGACATCATACTCACCCAGCACAACATCACACTCACCCAGCACAACATCACACTCACCCAGTCCGACATCACACTCACCCAGTCCGACATCACACTCACCCAGTCCGACATCACACTCACCCAGCCCGACATCACACTCACCCAGTCCGACATCACACTCACCCAGCCCGACATCACACTCACCCAGCCCGACATCACACTCACCCAGTCCGACATCACACTCACCCAGCCCAACATCACACTCACCCAGTCCGACATCACACTCACCCAGTCCGACATCACACTCACCCAGCCCAACATCACACTCACCCAGCCCGACATCACACTCACCCAGCCCGACATCACACTCACCCAGTCCCACATCACACTCACCCAGCCCGACATCACACTCACCCAGCACAACATCACACTCACCCAGCACAACATCACACTCACCCAGTCCGACATCACACTCACCCAGTCCGACATCACACTCACCCAGTCCGACATCACACTCACCCAGCCCAACATCACACTCACCCAGTCCAAAATCACACTCACCCAGCCCAAAATCACACTCACCCAGTCCAACATCACATTCACCCAGCCCGACATCACACTCACCCAGTCCGACATCACATTCACCCAGTCCGACATCACACTCACCCAGCCCGACATCACATTCACCCAGCCCGACATCACACTCACCCAGCCCGACATCACACTCACCCAGTCCGACATCACACTCGCCCAGTCCGACATCACACTCACCCAGTCCGACATCACATTCACCCAGTCCGACATCACACTCACCCAGCCCGACATCACATTCACCCAGCCCGACATCACACTCACCCAGCCCGACATCACACTCACCCAGTCCGACATCACACTCGCCCAGTCCGACATCACACTCACCCAGTCCGACATCACACTCACCCAGCCCGACATCACATTCACCCAGTCCGACATCACACTCACCCAGTCCGACATCACACTCACCCAGTCCGACATCAAACTCACCCAGCCCGACATCACATTCACCCAGCCCGACATCACACTCACCCAGTCCGACATCACACTCACCCAGTCCGACATCACACTCACCCAGCCCGACATCACATTCACCCAGCCCGACATCACACTCACCCAGCCCGACATCACACTCACCCAGTCCGACATCACACTCGCCCAGTCCGACATCACACTCGCCCAGTCCGACATCACACTCACCCAGTCGCACATCACACTCACCCAGCCCGACATCACACTCACCCAGCCCGACATCACACTCACCCAGTCCGACACCACACTCACCCAGTCCAACATCACATTCACCCAGTCCGACATCACACTCACCCAGCCCGACATCACACTCACCCAGTCCGACATCACACTCGCCCAGTCCGACATCACACTCGCCCAGTCCGACATCACACTCACCCAGCCCGACATCACACTCACCCAGCCCGACATCACACTCACCCAGTCCGACATCACACTCACCCAGTCCGACATCACACTCACCCAGTCCGACATCACACTCACCCAGTCGAACATCACACTCACCCAGCCCGACATCACACTCACCCAGCCCAACATCACACTCACCCAGTCCAACATCACACTCACCCAGCCCAACATCACACTCACCCAGCCCGACATCACACTCACCCAGTCCAACATCACACTCACCCAGTCCAACATCACACTCACCCAGCCCGACATCACACTCACCCAGTCCAACATCACTCACCCAGTCCAACATCACACTCACCCAGTCCAACATCACACTCACCCAGCCCGACATCACACTCACCCAGCCCGACATCACACTCACCCAGTCCAACATCACACTCACCCAGTCCAACATCACACTCACCCAGTCCAACATCACACTCACCCAGCCCAACATCACACTCACCCAGTCCAACATCACACTCACCCAGCCCGACATCACACTCACCCAGTCCGACATCACACTCACCCAGTCCGACATCACACTCACCCCAACATCACACTCACCCAGTCCAACATCACACTCACCCAGTCCAACATCACACTCACCCAGTCCGACATCACACTCACCCAGTCCGACATCACACTCACCCAGCCCGACATCACACTCACCCAGCCCGACATCACACTCACCCAGCACAACATCACACTCACCCAGCCCGACATCACACTCACCCAGTCCGACATCACACTCACCCAGCCCAACATCACACTCACCCAGCCCGACATCACTCACCCAGCCCGACATCACACTCACCCAGCCCGACATCACACTCACCCAGTCCGACATCACACTCACCCAGCCCGACATCACACTCACCCAGCCCGACATCACACTCACCCAGCCCGACATCACACTCACCCAGCCCGACATCACACTCACCCAGCCCGACATCACACTCACCCAGCCCGACATCACACTCACCCAGTCCGACATCACACTCACCCAGCCCGACATCACACTCACCCAGCCCGACATCACACTCACCCAGTCCAACATCACACTCACCCAGCCCAACATCACACTCACCCAGTCCAACATCACACTCACCCAGTCCGACATCACACTCACCCAGCCCGACATCACACTCACCCAGTCCGACATCACACTCACCCAGTCCAACATCACACTCACCCAGTCCCACATCACACTCACCCAGTCCGACATCACACTCACCCAGTCCAACATCACACTCACCCAGTCCCACATCACACTCACCCAGTCCAACATCACACTCACCCAGTCCCACATCACACTCACCCAGCCCGACATCACTCACCCAGCCCGACATGACACTCACCCAGCCCGACATCACTCACCCAGCCCGACATCACACTCACCCAGTCCGACATCACACTCACCCAGCCCAACATCACACTCACCCAGCCCGACATCACTCACCCAGCCCGACATCACACTCACCCAGCCCGACATCACACTCACCCAGCCGGCCTTCACACTCACCCAGTCCGACATCACACTCACCCAGTCCGACATCACACTCACCCAGTCCGACATCACACTCACCCAGTCCGACATCACACTCACCCAGCCCAACATCACACTCACCCAGCCGGCCTTCACACTCACCCAGTCCGACATCACACTCACCCAGTCCGACATCACACTCACCCAGCCCGACATCACACTCACCCAGTCCGACATCACACTCACCCAGTCCGACATCACACTCACCCAGCACAACATCACACTCACCCAGTCCGACATCACACTCACCCAGCCCAACATCACACTCACCCAGCCGGCCTTCACACTCACCCAGTCCGACATCACACTCACCCAGTCCGACATCACACTCACCCAGCCCAACATCACACTCACCCAGCCGGCCTTCACACTCACCCAGTCCGACATTACACTCACCCAGTCCGACATCACACTCACCCAGACCGACATCACACTCACCCAGCACAACATCACACTCACCCAGTCCGACATCACACTCACCCAGTCCAACATCACACTCACCCAGCCCAACATCACAATCACCCAGCTCGACATCACACTCACCCAGCCCGACATCACACTCACCCAGCCCGACATCACACTCACCCAGTCCGACATCACACTCACCCAGTCCGACATCACACTCACCCAGTCCGACATCACACTCACCCAGTCCGACATCACACTCACCCAGCCCGACATCACACTCGCCCAGCCCGACATCACACTCGCCCAGTCCGACATCACACTCGCCCAGTCCGACATCACACTCGCCCAGTCCGACATCACACTCACCCAGCCCGACATCACACTCACCCAGTCCGACATCGCACTCACCCAGTCCGACATCACACTCACCCAGCCCGACATCACACTCACCCAGTCCGACATCACACTCACCCAGTCCCACATCACACTCACCCAGTCCGACATCGCACTCACCCAGCCCGACATCGCACTCACCCAGTCCGACATCACACTCACCCAGCCCGACATCACACTCACCCAGTCCGACATCGCACTCACCCAGTCCGACATCACACTCACCCAGCCCGACATCACACTCACCCAGTCCGACATCACACTCACCCAGCCCGACATCACACTCACCCAGTCCGACATCGCACTCACCCAGTCCGACATCACACTCACCCAGCCCGACATCACACTCACCCAGCCCGACATCACACTCACCCAGTCCGACATCACACTCACCCAGTCCAACATCACACTCACCCAGTCCGACATCACACTCACCCAGTCCGACATCACATTCACCCAGTCCGACATCACACTCACCCAGCCCGACATCACACTCACCCAGCCCGACATCACACTCACCCAGCCCGACATCACACTCACCCAGCCCGACATCACACTCACCCAGTCCGACATCACACTCACCCAGCCCGACATCACACTCACCCAGCCGGCCTTCACACTCACCCAGTCCGACATCACACTCACCCAGTCCGACATCACACTCACCCAGTCCGACATCACACTCACCCAGTCCGACATCACACTCACCCAGTCCAACATCACACTCACCCAGCCGGCCTTCACACTCACCCAGTCCGACATCACACTCACCCAGTCCGACATCACACTCACCCAGCCCGACATCACACTCACCCAGCACAACATCACACTCACCCAGTCCGACATCACACTCACCCAGTCCAACATCACACTCACCCAGCCCAACATCACAATCACCCAGCTCGACATCACACTCACCCAGCCCGACATCACACTCACCCAGCCCGACATCACACTCACCCAGTCCGACATCACACTCACCCAGTCCGACATCACACTCACCCAGTCCGACATCACACTCACCCAGTCCGACATCACACTCACCCAGTCCGACATCACACTCACCCAGCCCGACATCACACTCACCCAGCCCGACATCACACTCGCCCAGTCCGACATCACACTCACCCAGTCCGACATCACACTCACCCAGTCCGACATCACACTCACCCAGCCCGACATCACACTCACCCAGTCCGACATCGCACTCACCCAGTCCGACATCACACTCACCCAGCCCGACATCACACTCACCCAGTCCGACATCACACTCACCCAGTCCCACATCACACTCACCCAGTCCGACATCGCACTCACCCAGCCCGACATCACACTCACCCAGTCCGACATCACACTCACCCAGCCCGACATCACACTCACCCAGTCCGACATCGCACTCACCCAGTCCGACATCACACTCACCCAGCCCGACATCACACTCACCCAGTCCAACATCACACTCACCCAGCCCGACATCACACTCACCCAGCCCGACATCACACTCACCCAGTCCGACATCACACTCACCCAGCCCGACATCACACTCACCCAGCCGGCCTTCACACTCACCCAGTCCGACATCACACTCACCCAGTCCGACATCACACTCACCCAGTCCGACATCACACTCACCCAGTCCGACATCACACTCACCCAGTCCAACATCACACTCACCCAGCCGGCCTTCACACTCACCCAGTCCGACATCACACTCACCCAGTCCGACATCACACTCACCCAGCCCGACATCACACTCACCCAGCACAACATCACACTCACCCAGTCCGACATCACACTCACCCAGTCCGACATCACACTCACCCAGCCCAACATCACACTCACCCAGCCCGACATCACACTCACCCAGTCCGACATTACACTCACCCAGTCCGACATCACACTCACCCAGTCCGACATCACACTCACTCAGTCCGACATCACACTCACCCAGTCCGACATCACACTCACCCAGCCGGCCTTCACACTCACCCAGTCCGACATCACACTCACCCAGTCCAACATCACACTCACCCAGCTCGACATCACACTCACCCAGTCCGACATCACACTCACCCAGCCCAACATCACACTCACCCAGTCCGACATCACACTCACCCAGCCCGACATCACACTCACCCAGTCCAACATCATACTCACCCAGACCGACATCACACTCACCCAGTCCAACATCACACTCACCCAGTCCAACATCACACTCACCCAGTCCGACATCACACTCGCCCAGTCCGACATCACACTCACCCAGCCCAACATCACACTCACCCAGTCCGACATCACACTCACCCAGCCCAACATCACACTCACCCAGTCCCACATCACACTCACCCAGCCCGACATCATACTCACCCAGCACAACATCACACTCACCCAGCACAACATCACACTCACCCAGTCCGACATCACACTCACCCAGTCCGACATCACACTCACCCAGTCCGACATCACACTCACCCAGCCCGACATCACACTCACCCAGTCCGACATCACACTCACCCAGCCCGACATCACACTCACCCAGCCCGACATCACACTCACCCAGTCCGACATCACACTCACCCAGCCCAACATCACACTCACCCAGTCCGACATCACACTCACCCAGTCCGACATCACACTCACCCAGCCCGACATCACACTCACCCAGTCCGACATCACACTCACCCAGCCCGACATCACACTCACCCAGTCCCACATCACACTCACCCAGCCCGACATCACACTCACCCAGCACAACATCACACTCACCCAGCACAACATCACACTCACCCAGTCCGACATCACACTCACCCAGTCCGACATCACACTCACCCAGTCCGACATCACACTCACCCAGCCCAACATCACACTCACCCAGTCCAAAATCACACTCACCCAGCCCAAAATCACACTCACCCAGTCCAACATCACATTCACCCAGCCCGACATCACACTCACCCAGTCCGACATCACATTCACCCAGTCCAACATCACACTCACCCAGCCCGACATCACATTCACCCAGCCCGACATCACACTCACCCAGCCCGACATCACACTCACCCAGTCCGACATCACACTCGCCCAGTCCGACATCACACTCACCCAGTCCGACATCACATTCACCCAGTCCGACATCACACTCACCCAGCCCGACATCACATTCACCCAGCCCGACATCACACTCACCCAGCCCGACATCACACTCACCCAGTCCGACATCACACTCGCCCAGTCCGACATCACACTCACCCAGTCCGACATCACACTCACCCAGCCCGACATCACATTCACCCAGTCCGACATCACACTCACCCAGTCCGACATCACACTCACCCAGTCCGACATCAAACTCACCCAGCCCGACATCACATTCACCCAGCCCGACATCACACTCACCCAGTCCGACATCACACTCACCCAGTCCGACATCACACTCACCCAGCCCGACATCACATTCACCCAGCCCGACATCACACTCACCCAGCCCGACATCACACTCACCCAGTCCGACATCACACTCGCCCAGTCCGACATCACACTCGCCCAGTCCGACATCACACTCGCCCAGTCCGACATCACACTCACCCAGCCCGACATCACACTCACCCAGCCCGACATCACACTCACCCAGTCCGACATCACACTCACCCAGTCCGACATCACACTCACCCAGTCCGACATCACACTCACCCAGTCGAACATCACACTCACCCAGCCCGACATCACACTCACCCAGCCCGACATCACACTCACCCAGTCCGACACCACACTCACCCAGTCCAACATCACATTCACCCAGTCCGACATCACACTCACCCAGCCCGACATCACACTCACCCAGTCCGACATCACACTCGCCCAGTCCGACATCACACTCACCCAGTCCGACATCACACTCACCCAGCCCGACATCACACTCACCCAGCCCGACATCACACTCACCCAGTCCGACATCACACTCACCCAGTCCGACATCACACTCACCCAGTCGGACATCACACTCACCCAGCCCGACATCACACTCACCCAGCCCAACATCACACTCACCCAGTCCAACATCACACTCACCCAGCCCAACATCACACTCACCCAGCCCGACATCACACTCACCCAGTCCAACATCACACTCACCCAGTCCAACATCACACTCACCCAGCCCGACATCACACTCACCCAGTCCAACATCACTCACCCAGTCCAACATCACACTCACCCAGTCCAACATCACACTCACCCAGCCCGACATCACACTCACCCAGCCCGACATCACACTCACCCAGTCCAACATCACACTCACCCAGTCCAACATCACACTCACCCAGTCCAACATCACACTCACCCAGCCCAACATCACACTCACCCAGTCCAACATCACACTCACCCAGCCCGACATCACACTCACCCAGTCCGACATCACACTCACCCAGTCCGACATCACACTCACCCCAACATCACACTCACCCAGTCGAACATCACACTCACCCAGCCCGACATCACACTCACCCAGCCCGACATCACACTCACCCAGTCCGACACCACACTCACCCAGTCCAACATCACATTCACCCAGTCCGACATCACACTCACCCAGTCCGACATCACACTCACCCAGCCCGACATCACACTCGCCCAGCCCGACATCACACTCGCCCAGTCCGACATCACACTCGCCCAGTCCGACATCACACTCGCCCAGTCCGACATCACACTCCCCCAGCCCGACATCACACTCACCCAGTCCGACATCGCACTCACCCAGTCCGACATCACACTCACCCAGCCCGACATCACACTCACCCAGTCCGACATCACACTCACCCAGTCCCACATCACACTCACCCAGTCCGACATCGCACTCACCCAGCCCGACATCGCACTCACCCAGTCCGACATCGCACTCACCCAGCCCGACATCACACTCACCCAGTCCGACATCGCACTCACCCAGTCCGACATCACACTCACCCAGCCCGACATCACACTCACCCAGTCCGACATCACACTCACCCAGCCCGACATCACACTCACCCAGTCCGACATCGCACTCACCCAGTCCGACATCACACTCACCCAGCCCGACATCACACTCACCCAGCCCGACATCACACTCACCCAGTCCGACATCACACTCACCCAGTCCAACATCACACTCACCCAGTCCGACATCACACTCACCCAGTCCGACATCACATTCACCCAGTCCGACATCACACTCACCCAGCCCGACATCACACTCACCCAGCCCGACATCACACTCACCCAGCCCGACATCACACTCACCCAGCCCGACATCACACTCACCCAGTCCGACATCACACTCACCCAGCCCGACATCACACTCACCCAGCCGGCCTTCACACTCACCCAGTCCGACATCACACTCACCCAGTCCGACATCACACTCACCCAGTCCGACATCACACTCACCCAGTCCGACATCACACTCACCCAGTCCAACATCACACTCACCCAGCCGGCCTTCACACTCACCCAGTCCGACATCACACTCACCCAGTCCGACATCACACTCACCCAGCCCGACATCACACTCATCCAGCACAACATCACACTCACCCAGTCCGACATCACACTCACCCAGTCCAACATCACACTCACCCAGCCCAACATCACAATCACCCAGCTCGACATCACACTCACCCAGCCCGACATCACACTCACCCAGCCCGACATCACACTCACCCAGTCCGACATCACACTCACCCAGTCCGACATCACACTCACCCAGTCCGACATCACACTCACCCAGTCCGACATCACACTCACCCAGTCCGACATCACACTCACCCAGCCCGACATCACACTCACCCAGCCCGACATCACACTCGCCCAGTCCGACATCACACTCACCCAGTCCGACATCACACTCACCCAGTCCGACATCACACTCACCCAGCCCGACATCACACTCACCCAGTCCGACATCGCACTCACCCAGTCCGACATCACACTCACCCAGCCCGACATCACACTCACCCAGTCCGACATCACACTCACCCAGTCCCACATCACACTCACCCAGTCCGACATCGCACTCACCCAGCCCGACATCACACTCACCCAGTCCGACATCACACTCACCCAGCCCGACATCACACTCACCCAGTCCGACATCGCACTCACCCAGTCCGACATCACACTCACCCAGCCCGACATCACACTCACCCAGCCCGACATCACACTCACCCAGCCCGACATCACACTCACCCAGTCCGACATCACACTCACCCAGCCCGACATCACACTCACCCAGCCGGCCTTCACACTCACCCAGTCCGACATCACACTCACCCAGTCCGACATCACACTCACCCAGTCCGACATCACACTCACCCAGTCCGACATCACACTCACCCAGTCCAACATCACACTCACCCAGCCGGCCTTCACACTCACCCAGTCCGACATCACACTCACCCAGTCCGACATCACACTCACCCAGCCCGACATCACACTCACCCAGCACAACATCACACTCACCCAGTCCGACATCACACTCACCCAGTCCGACATCACACTCACCCAGCCCAACATCACACTCACCCAGCCCGACATCACACTCACCCAGTCCGACATTACACTCACCCAGTCCGACATCACACTCACCCAGTCCGACATCACACTCACTCAGTCCGACATCACACTCACCCAGTCCGACATCACACTCACCCAGCCGGCCTTCACACTCACCCAGTCCGACATCACACTCACCCAGTCCAACATCACACTCACCCAGCTCGACATCACACTCACCCAGTCCGACATCACACTCACCCAGCCCAACATCACACTCACCCAGTCCGACATCACACTCACCCAGCCCGACATCACACTCACCCAGTCCAACATCATACTCACCCAGACCGACATCACACTCACCCAGTCCAACATCACACTCACCCAGTCCGACATCACACTCGCCCAGTCCGACATCACACTCACCCAGCCCAACATCACACTCACCCAGTCCGACATCACACTCACCCAGCCCAACATCACACTCACCCAGTCCCACATCACACTCACCCAGCCCGACATCATACTCACCCAGCACAACATCACACTCACCCAGCACAACATCACACTCACCCAGTCCGACATCACACTCACCCAGTCCGACATCACACTCACCCAGTCCGACATCACACTCACCCAGCCCGACATCACACTCACCCAGTCCGACATCACACTCACCCAGCCCGACATCACACTCACCCAGCCCGACATCACACTCACCCAGTCCGACATCACACTCACCCAGCCCAACATCACACTCACCCAGTCCGACATCACACTCACCCAGTCCGACATCACACTCACCCAGCCCGACATCACACTCACCCAGTCCGACATCACACTCACCCAGCCCGACATCACACTCACCCAGTCCCACATCACACTCACCCAGCCCGACATCACACTCACCCAGCACAACATCACACTCACCCAGCACAACATCACACTCACCCAGTCCGACATCACACTCACCCAGTCCGACATCACACTCACCCAGTCCGACATCACACTCACCCAGCCCAACATCACACTCACCCAGTCCAAAATCACACTCACCCAGCCCAAAATCACACTCACCCAGTCCAACATCACATTCACCCAGCCCGACATCACACTCACCCAGTCCGACATCACATTCACCCAGTCCAACATCACACTCACCCAGCCCGACATCACATTCACCCAGCCCGACATCACACTCACCCAGCCCGACATCACACTCACCCAGTCCGACATCACACTCGCCCAGTCCGACATCACACTCACCCAGTCCGACATCACATTCACCCAGTCCGACATCACACTCACCCAGCCCGACATCACATTCACCCAGCCCGACATCACACTCACCCAGCCCGACATCACACTCACCCAGTCCGACATCACACTCGCCCAGTCCGACATCACACTCACCCAGTCCGACATCACACTCACCCAGCCCGACATCACATTCACCCAGTCCGACATCACACTCACCCAGTCCGACATCACACTCACCCAGTCCGACATCAAACTCACCCAGCCCGACATCACATTCACCCAGCCCGACATCACACTCACCCAGTCCGACATCACACTCACCCAGTCCGACATCACACTCACCCAGCCCGACATCACATTCACCCAGCCCGACATCACACTCACCCAGCCCGACATCACACTCACCCAGTCCGACATCACACTCGCCCAGTCCGACATCACACTCGCCCAGTCCGACATCACACTCGCCCAGTCCGACATCACACTCGCCCAGCCCGACATCACACTCACCCAGCCCGACATCACACTCACCCAGTCCGACATCACACTCACCCAGTCCGACATCACACTCACCCAGTCCGACATCACACTCACCCAGTCGAACATCACACTCACCCAGCCCGACATCACACTCACCCAGCCCGACATCACACTCACCCAGTCCGACACCACACTCACCCAGTCCAACATCACATTCACCCAGTCCGACATCACACTCACCCAGCCCGACATCACACTCACCCAGTCCGACATCACACTCGCCCAGTCCGACATCACACTCACCCAGTCCGACATCACACTCACCCAGCCCGACATCACACTCACCCAGCCCGACATCACACTCACCCAGTCCGACATCACACTCACCCAGTCCGACATCACACTCACCCAGTCGGACATCACACTCACCCAGCCCGACATCACACTCACCCAGCCCAACATCACACTCACCCAGTCCAACATCACACTCACCCAGCCCAACATCACACTCACCCAGCCCGACATCACACTCACCCAGTCCAACATCACACTCACCCAGTCCAACATCACACTCACCCAGCCCGACATCACACTCACCCAGTCCAACATCACTCACCCAGTCCAACATCACACTCACCCAGTCCAACATCACACTCACCCAGCCCGACATCACACTCACCCAGCCCGACATCACACTCACCCAGTCCAACATCACACTCACCCAGTCCAACATCACACTCACCCAGTCCAACATCACACTCACCCAGCCCAACATCACACTCACCCAGTCCAACATCACACTCACCCAGCCCGACATCACACTCACCCAGTCCGACATCACACTCACCCAGTCCGACATCACACTCACCCCAACATCACACTCACCCAGTCCAACATCACACTCACCCAGTCCAACATCACACTCACCCAGTCCGACATCACACTCACCCAGTCCGACATCACACTCACCCAGCCCGACATCACACTCACCCAGCCCGACATCACACTCACCCAGCACAACATCACACTCACCCAGCCCGACATCACACTCACCCAGTCCGACATCACACTCACCCAGCCCAACATCACACTCACCCAGCCCGACATCACTCACCCAGCCCGACATCACACTCACCCAGCCCGACATCACACTCACCCAGTCCGACATCACACTCACCCAGCCCGACATCACACTCACCCAGCCCGACATCACACTCACCCAGCCCGACATCACACTCACCCAGCCCGACATCACACTCACCCAGCCCGACATCACACTCACCCAGTCCGACATCACACTCACCCAGCCCCACATCACACTCACCCAGCCCGACATCACACTCACCCAGTCCAACATCACACTCACCCAGCCCGACATCACACTCACCCAGTCCGACATCACACTCACCCAGTCCAACATCACACTCACCCAGTCCCACATCACACTCACCCAGTCCAACATCACACTCACCCAGTCCCACATCACACTCACCCAGTCCAACATCACACTCACCCAGTCCCACATCACACTCACCCAGCCCGACATCACTCACCCAGCCCGACATGACACTCACCCAGCCCGACATCACTCACCCAGCCCGACATCACACTCACCCAGTCCGACATCACACTCACCCAGCCCAACATCACACTCACCCAGCCCGACATCACTCACCCAGCCCGACATCACACTCACCCAGCCCGACATCACACTCACCCAGTCCGACATCACACTCACCCAGTCCGACATCACACTCACTCAGTCCGACATCACACTCACCCAGTCCGACATCACACTCACCCAGCCGGCCTTCACACTCACCCAGTCCGACATCACACTCACCCAGTCCAACATCACACTCACCCAGCTCGACATCACACTCACCCAGTCCGACATCACACTCACCCAGCCCAACATCACACTCACCCAGTCCGACATCACACTCACCCAGCCCGACATCACACTCACCCAGTCCAACATCATACTCACCCAGACCGACATCACACTCGCCCAGTCCAACATCACACTCACCCAGTCCGACATCACACTCGCCCAGTCCGACATCACACTCACCCAGCCCAACATCACACTCACCCAGTCCGACATCACACTCACCCAGCCCAACATCACACTCACCCAGTCCCACATCACACTCACCCAGCCCGACATCATACTCACCCAGCACAACATCACACTCACCCAGCACAACATCACACTCACCCAGTCCGACATCACACTCACCCAGTCCGACATCACACTCACCCAGTCCGACATCACACTCGCCCAGCCCGACATCACACTCACCCAGTCCGACATCACACTCACCCAGCCCGACATCACACTCACCCAGCCCGACATCACACTCACCCAGTCCGACATCACACTCACCCAGCCCAACATCACACTCACCCAGTCCGACATCACACTCACCCAGTCCGACATCACACTCACCCAGCCCAACATCACACTCACCCAGTCCGACATCACACTCACCCAGCCCGACATCACACTCACCCAGTCCCACATCACACTCACCCAGCCCGACATCACACTCACCCAGCACAACATCACACTCACCCAGCACAACATCACACTCACCCAGTCCGACATCACACTCACCCAGTCCGACATCACACTCACCCAGTCCGACATCACACTCACCCAGCCCAACATCACACTCACCCAGTCCAAAATCACACTCACCCAGCCCAAAATCACACTCACCCAGTCCAACATCACATTCACCCAGCCCGACATCACACTCACCCAGTCCGACATCACATTCACCCAGTCCGACATCACACTCACCCAGCCCGACATCACATTCACCCAGCCCGACATCACACTCACCCAGCCCGACATCACACTCACCCAGTCCGACATCACACTCGCCCAGTCCGACATCACACTCACCCAGTCCGACATCACATTCACCCAGTCCGACATCACACTCACCCAGCCCGACATCACATTCACCCAGCCCGACATCACACTCACCCAGCCCGACATCACACTCACCCAGTCCGACATCACACTCGCCCAGTCCGACATCACACTCACCCAGTCCGACATCACACTCACCCAGCCCGACATCACATTCACCCAGTCCGACATCACACTCACCCAGTCCGACATCACACTCACCCAGTCCGACATCAAACTCACCCAGCCCGACATCACATTCACCCAGCCCGACATCACACTCACCCAGTCCGACATCACACTCACCCAGTCCGACATCACACTCACCCAGCCCGACATCACATTCACCCAGCCCGACATCACACTCACCCAGCCCGACATCACACTCACCCAGTCCGACATCACACTCGCCCAGTCCGACATCACACTCGCCCAGTCCGACATCACACTCGCCCAGTCCGACATCACACTCCCCCAGCCCGACATCACACTCACCCAGCCCGACATCACACTCACCCAGTCCGACATCACACTCACCCAGTCCGACATCACACTCACCCAGTCCGACATCACACTCACCCAGTCGAACATCACACTCACCCAGCCCGACATCACACTCACCCAGCCCGACATCACACTCACCCAGTCCGACACCACACTCACCCAGTCCAACATCACATTCACCCAGTCCGACATCACACTCACCCAGCCCGACATCACACTCACCCAGTCCGACATCACACTCGCCCAGTCCAACATCACACTCACCCAGCCCGACATCACACTCACCCAGCCCGACATCACACTCACCCAGTCCAACATCACACTCACCCAGTCCAACATCACACTCACCCAGTCCAACATCACACTCACCCAGCCCAACATCACACTCACCCAGTCCAACATCACACTCACCCAGCCCGACATCACACTCACCCAGTCCGACATCACACTCACCCAGTCCGACATCACACTCACCCCAACATCACACTCACCCAGTCCAACATCACACTCACCCAGTCCAACATCACACTCACCCAGTCCGACATCACACTCACCCAGTCCGACATCACACTCACCCAGCCCGACATCACACTCACCCAGCCCGACATCACACTCACCCAGCACAACATCACACTCACCCAGCCCGACATCACACTCACCCAGTCCGACATCACACTCACCCAGCCCAACATCACACTCACCCAGCCCGACATCACTCACCCAGCCCGACATCACACTCACCCAGCCCGACATCACACTCACCCAGTCCGACATCACACTCACCCAGCCCGACATCACACTCACCCAGCCCGACATCACACTCACCCAGCCCGACATCACACTCACCCAGCCCGACATCACACTCACCCAGCCCGACATCACACTCACCCAGTCCGACATCACACTCACCCAGCCCGACATCACACTCACCCAGCCCGACATCACACTCACCCAGTCCAACATCACACTCACCCAGCCCAACATCACACTCACCCAGTCCAACATCACACTCACCCAGTCCGACATCACACTCACCCAGCCCGACATCACACTCACCCAGTCCGACATCACACTCACCCAGTCCAACATCACACTCACCCAGTCCCACATCACACTCACCCAGTCCGACATCACACTCACCCAGTCCAACATCACACTCACCCAGTCCCACATCACACTCACCCAGTCCAACATCACACTCACCCAGTCCCACATCACACTCACCCAGCCCGACATCACTCACCCAGCCCGACATGACACTCACCCAGCCCGACATCACTCACCCAGCCCGACATCACACTCACCCAGTCCGACATCACACTCACCCAGCCCAACATCACACTCACCCAGCCCGACATCACTCACCCAGCCCGACATCACACTCACCCAGCCCGACATCACACTCACCCAGTCCGACATCACACTCACCCAGTCCGACATCACACTCACTCAGTCCGACATCACACTCACCCAGTCCGACATCACACTCACCCAGCCGGCCTTCACACTCACCCAGTCCGACATCACACTCACCCAGTCCAACATCACACTCACCCAGCTCGACATCACACTCACCCAGTCCGACATCACACTCACCCAGCCCAACATCACACTCACCCAGTCCGACATCACACTCACCCAGCCCGACATCACACTCACCCAGTCCAACATCATACTCACCCAGACCGACATCACACTCGCCCAGTCCAACATCACACTCACCCAGTCCGACATCACACTCGCCCAGTCCGACATCACACTCACCCAGCCCAACATCACACTCACCCAGTCCGACATCACACTCACCCAGCCCAACATCACACTCACCCAGTCCCACATCACACTCACCCAG
Source organism: Somniosus microcephalus (assembly GCF_052327205.1). NCBI lineage: Eukaryota > Metazoa > Chordata > Chondrichthyes > Squaliformes > Somniosidae > Somniosus > Somniosus microcephalus. The sequence goes on from NC_140996.1 coordinate 231,787,613, forward strand.
CCCGACATCATACTCACCCAGCACAACATCACACTCACCCAGCACAACATCACACTCACCCAGTCCGACATCACACTCACCCAGTCCGACATCACACTCACCCAGTCCGACATCACACTCGCCCAGCCCGACATCACACTCACCCAGTCCGACATCACACTCACCCAGCCCGACATCACACTCACCCAGCCCGACATCACACTCACCCAGTCCGACATCACACTCACCCAGCCCAACATCACACTCACCCAGTCCGACATCACACTCACCCAGTCCGACATCACACTCACCCAGCCCAACATCACACTCACCCAGTCCGACATCACACTCACCCACCGACATCACACTCACCCAGTCCCACATCACACTCACCCAGCCCGACATCACACACTCACCCAGCACAACATCACACTCACCCAGCACAACATCACACTCACCCAGTCCGACATCACACTCACCCAGTCCGACATCACACTCACCCAGTCCGACATCACACTCACCCAGCCCAACATCACACTCACCCAGTCCAAAATCACACTCACCCAGCCCAAAATCACACTCACCCAGTCCAACATCACATTCACCCAGCCCGACATCACACTCACCCAGTCCGACATCACATTCACCCAGTCCGACATCACACTCACCCAGCCCGACATCACATTCACCCAGCCCGACATCACACTCACCCAGCCCGACATCACACTCACCCAGTCCGACATCACACTCGCCCAGTCCGACATCACACTCACCCAGTCCGACATCACATTCACCCAGTCCGACATCACACTCACCCAGCCCGACATCACATTCACCCAGCCCGACATCACACTCACCCAGCCCGACATCACACTCACCCAGTCCGACATCACACTCGCCCAGTCCGACATCACACTCACCCAGTCCGACATCACACTCACCCAGCCCGACATCACATTCACCCAGTCCGACATCACACTCACCCAGTCCGACATCACACTCACCCAGTCCGACATCAAACTCACCCAGCCCGACATCACATTCACCCAGCCCGACATCACACTCACCCAGTCCGACATCACACTCACCCAGTCCGACATCACACTCACCCAGCCCGACATCACATTCACCCAGCCCGACATCACACTCACCCAGCCCGACATCACACTCACCCAGTCCGACATCACACTCGCCCAGTCCGACATCACACTCGCCCAGTCCGACATCACACTCGCCCAGTCCGACATCACACTCCCCCAGCCCGACATCACACTCACCCAGCCCGACATCACACTCACCCAGTCCGACATCACACTCACCCAGTCCGACATCACACTCACCCAGTCCGACATCACACTCACCCAGTCGAACATCACACTCACCCAGCCCGACATCACACTCACCCAGCCCGACATCACACTCACCCAGTCCGACACCACACTCACCCAGTCCAACATCACATTCACCCAGTCCGACATCACACTCACCCAGCCCGACATCACACTCACCCAGTCCGACATCACACTCGCCCAGTCCGACATCACACTCACCCAGTCCGACATCACACTCACCCAGCCCGACATCACACTCACCCAGCCCGACACACTCACCCAGTCCCGACATCACACTCACCCAGTCCGACATCACAACTCACCCAGTCGAACATCACACTCACCCAGCCGACATCACACTCACCCAGCCCAACATCACACTCACCCCAGTCCAACATCACACTCACCCCAGCCCAACATCACACTCACCCAGCCCGACATCACACTCACCCAGTCCAACATCACACTCACCCAGTCCAACATCACACTCACCCAGCCCGACATCACACTCACCCAGTCCAACATCACTCACCCAGTCCAACATCACACTCACCCAGTCCAACATCACACTCACCCAGCCCCGACATCACACTCACCCAGCCCGACATCACACTCACCCAGTCCAACATCACACTCACCCAGTCCAACATCACACTCACCCAGTCCAACATCACACTCACCCAGCCCAACATCACACTCACCCAGTCCAACATCACACTCACCAGCCCGACATCACACTCACCCAGTCCGACATCACACTCACCCAGTCCGACATCACACTCACCCCAACATCACACTCACCCAGTCCAACATCACACTCACCCAGTCCAACATCACACTCACCCAGTCCGACATCACACTCACCCAGTCCGACATCACACTCACCCAGCCCGACATCACACTCACCCAGCCCGACATCACACTCACCCAGCACAACATCACACTCACCCAGCCCGACATCACACTCACCCAGTCCGACATCACACTCACCCAGCCCAACATCACACTCACCCAGCCCGACATCACTCACCCAGCCCGACATCACACTCACCCAGCCCGACATCACACTCACCCAGTCCGACATCACACTCACCCAGCCCGACATCACACTCACCCAGCCCGACATCACACTCACCCAGCCCGACATCACACTCACCCAGCCCGACATCACACTCACCCAGCCCGACATCACACTCACCCAGTCCGACATCACACTCACCCAGCCCGACATCACACTCACCCAGCCCAACATCACACTCACCCAGCCCGACATCACACTCACCCAGTCCAACATCACACTCACCCAGCCCAACATCACACTCACCCAGTCCAACATCACACTCACCCAGTCCGACATCACACTCACCCAGCCCGACATCACACTCACCCAGTCCGACATCACACTCACCCAGTCCAACATCACACTCACCCAGTCCCACATCACACTCACCCAGTCCGACATCACACTCACCCAGTCCAACATCACACTCACCCAGTCCCACATCACACTCACCCAGTCCAACATCACACTCACCCAGTCCCACATCACACTCACCCAGCCCGACATCACTCACCCAGCCCGACATGACACTCACCCAGCCCGACATCACTCACCCAGCCCGACATCACACTCACCCAGTCCGACATCACACTCACCCAGCCCAACATCACACTCACCCAGCCCGACATCACTCACCCAGCCCGACATCACACTCACCCAGCCCGACATCACACTCACCCAGTCCGACATCACACTCACCCAGTCCGACATCACACTCACTCAGTCCGACATCACACTCACCCAGTCCGACATCACACTCACCCAGCCGGCCTTCACACTCACCCAGTCCGACATCACACTCACCCAGTCCAACATCACACTCACCCAGCTCGACATCACACTCACCCAGTCCGACATCACACTCACCCAGCCCAACATCACACTCACCCAGTCCGACATCACACTCACCCAGCCCGACATCACACTCACCCAGTCCAACATCATACTCACCCAGACCGACATCACACTCACCCAGTCCAACATCACACTCACCCAGTCCGACATCACACTCGCCCAGTCCGACATCACACTCACCCAGCCCAACATCACACTCACCCAGTCCGACATCACACTCACCCAGCCCAACATCACACTCACCCAGTCCCACATCACACTCACCCAGCCCGACATCATACTCACCCAGCACAACATCACACTCACCCAGCACAACATCACACTCACCCAGTCCGACATCACACTCACCCAGTCCGACATCACACTCACCCAGTCCGACATCACACTCACCCAGCCCGACATCACACTCACCCAGTCCGACATCACACTCACCCAGCCCGACATCACACTCACCCAGCCCGACATCACACTCACCCAGTCCGACATCACACTCACCCAGCCCGACATCACACTCACCCAGTCCGACATCACACTCACCCAGTCCGACATCACACTCACCCAGCCCAACATCACACTCACCCAGTCCGACATCACACTCACCCAGCCCGACATCACACTCACCCAGTCCCACATCACACTCACCCAGCCCGACATCACACTCACCCAGCACAACATCACACTCACCCAGCACAACATCACACTCACCCAGTCCGACATCACACTCACCCAGTCCGACATCACACTCACCCAGTCCGACATCACACTCACCCAGCCCAACATCACACTCACCCAGTCCAAAATCACACTCACCCAGCCCAAAATCACACTCACCCAGTCCAACATCACATTCACCCAGCCCGACATCACACTCACCCAGTCCGACATCACATTCACCCAGTCCGACATCACACTCACCCAGCCCGACATCACATTCACCCAGCCCGACATCACACTCACCCAGCCCGACATCACACTCACCCAGTCCGACATCACACTCGCCCAGTCCGACATCACACTCACCCAGTCCGACATCACATTCACCCAGTCCGACATCACACTCACCCAGCCCGACATCACATTCACCCAGCCCGACATCACACTCACCCAGCCCGACATCACACTCACCCAGTCCGACATCACACTCGCCCAGTCCGACATCACACTCACCCAGTCCGACATCACACTCACCCAGCCCGACATCACATTCACCCAGTCCGACATCACACTCACCCAGTCCGACATCACACTCACCCAGTCCGACATCAAACTCACCCAGCCCGACATCACATTCACCCAGCCCGACATCACACTCACCCAGTCCGACATCACACTCACCCAGTCCGACATCACACTCACCCAGCCCGACATCACATTCACCCAGCCCGACATCACACTCACCCAGCCCGACATCACACTCACCCAGTCCGACATCACACTCGCCCAGTCCGACATCACACTCGCCCAGTCCGACATCACACTCGCCCAGTCCGACATCACACTCGCCCAGCCCGACATCACACTCACCCAGCCCGACATCACACTCACCCAGTCCGACATCACACTCACCCAGTCCGACATCACACTCACCCAGTCCGACATCACACTCACCCAGTCGAACATCACACTCACCCAGCCCGACATCACACTCACCCAGCCCGACATCACACTCACCCAGCCCAACATCACACTCACCCAGTCCCACATCACACTCACCCAGCCCGACATCATACTCACCCAGCACAACATCACACTCACCCAGCACAACATCACACTCACCCAGTCCGACATCACACTCACCCAGTCCGACATCACACTCACCCAGTCCGACATCACACTCGCCCAGCCCGACATCACACTCACCCAGTCCGACATCACACTCACCCAGCCCGACATCACACTCACCCAGCCCGACATCACACTCACCCAGTCCGACATCACTCACCCAGCCCAACATCACACTCACCCAGTCCGACATCACACTCACCCAGTCCGACATCACACTCACCCAGCCCAACATCACACTCACCCAGTCCGACATCACACTCACCCAGCCCGACATCACACTCACCCAGTCCCACATCACACTCACCCAGCCCGACATCACACTCACCCAGCACAACATCACACTCACCCAGCACAACATCACACTCACCCAGTCCGACATCACACTCACCCAGTCCGACATCACACTCACCCAGTCCGACATCACACTCACCCAGCCCAACATCACACTCACCCAGTCCAAAATCACACTCACCCAGCCCAAAATCACACTCACCCAGTCCAACATCACATTCACCCAGCCCGACATCACACTCACCCAGTCCGACATCACATTCACCCAGTCCGACATCACACTCACCCAGCCCGACATCACATTCACCCAGCCCGACATCACACTCACCCAGCCCGACATCACACTCACCCAGTCCGACATCACACTCGCCCAGTCCGACATCACACTCACCCAGTCCGACATCACATTCACCCAGTCCGACATCACACTCACCCAGCCCGACATCACATTCACCCAGCCCGACATCACACTCACCCAGCCCGACATCACACTCACCCAGTCCGACATCACACTCGCCCAGTCCGACATCACACTCACCCAGTCCGACATCACACTCACCCAGCCCGACATCACATTCACCCAGTCCGACATCACACTCACCCAGTCCGACATCACACTCACCCAGTCCGACATCAAACTCACCCAGCCCGACATCACATTCACCCAGCCCGACATCACACTCGCCCAGTCCGACATCACACTCGCCCAGTCCGACATCACACTCCCCCAGCCCGACATCACACTCACCCAGCCCGACATCACACTCACCCAGTCCGACATCACACTCACCCAGTCCGACATCACACTCACCCAGTCCGACATCACACTCACCCAGTCGAACATCACACTCACCCAGCCCGACATCACACTCACCCAGCCCGACATCACACTCACCCAGTCCGACACCACACTCACCCAGTCCAACATCACATTCACCCAGTCCGACATCACACTCACCCAGCCCGACATCACACTCACCCAGTCCGACATCACACTCGCCCAGTCCGACATCACACTCACCCAGTCCGACATCACACTCACCCAGCCCGACATCACACTCACCCAGCCCGACATCACACTCACCCAGTCCGACATCACACTCACCCAGTCCGACATCACACTCACCCAGTCGAACATCACACTCACCCAGCCCGACATCACACTCACCCAGCCCAACATCACACTCACCCAGTCCAACATCACACTCACCCAGCCCAACATCACACTCACCCAGCCCGACATCACACTCACCCAGTCCAACATCACACTCACCCAGTCCAACATCACACTCACCCAGCCCGACATCACACTCACCCAGTCCAACATCACTCACCCAGTCCAACATCACACTCACCCAGTCCAACATCACACTCACCCAGCCCGACATCACACTCACCCAGCCCGACATCACACTCACCCAGTCCGACATCACACTCACCCAGTCCAACATCACACTCACCCAGTCCAACATCACACTCACCCAGCCCAACATCACACTCACCCAGTCCAACATCACACTCACCCAGCCCGACATCACACTCACCCAGTCCGACATCACACTCACCCAGTCCGACATCACACTCACCCCAACATCACACTCACCCAGTCCAACATCACACTCACCCAGTCCAACATCACACTCACCCAGTCCGACATCACACTCACCCAGTCCGACATCACACTCACCCAGCCCGACATCACACTCACCCAGCCCGACATCACACTCACCCAGCACAACATCACACTCACCCAGCCCGACATCACACTCACCCAGTCCGACATCACACTCACCCAGCCCAACATCACACTCACCCAGCCCGACATCACTCACCCAGCCCGACATCACACTCACCCAGCCCGACATCACACTCACCCAGTCCGACATCACACTCACCCAGCCCGACATCACACTCACCCAGCCCGACATCACACTCACCCAGCCCGACATCACACTCACCCAGCCCGACATCACACTCACCCAGCCCGACATCACACTCACCCAGTCCGACATCACACTCACCCAGCCCAACATCACACTCACCCAGCCCGACATCACACTCACCCAGTCCAACATCACACTCACCCAGCCCAACATCACACTCACCCAGTCCAACATCACACTCACCCAGTCCGACATCACACTCACCCAGCCCGACATCACACTCACCCAGTCCGACATCACACTCACCCAGTCCAACATCACACTCACCCAGTCCCACATCACACTCACCCAGTCCGACATCACACTCACCCAGTCCAACATCACACTCACCCAGTCCCACATCACACTCACCCAGTCCAACATCACACTCACCCAGTCCCACATCACACTCACCCAGCCCGACATCACTCACCCAGCCCGACATGACACTCACCCAGCCCGACATCACTCACCCAGCCCGACATCACACTCACCCAGTCCGACATCACACTCACCCAGCCCAACATCACACTCACCCAGCCCGACATCACTCACCCAGCCCGACATCACACTCACCCAGCCCGACATCACACTCACCCAGTCCGACATCACACTCACCCAGTCCGACATCACACTCACTCAGTCCGACATCACACTCACCCAGTCCGACATCACACTCACCCAGCCGGCCTTCACACTCACCCAGTCCGACATCACACTCACCCAGTCCAACATCACACTCACCCAGCTCGACATCACACTCACCCAGTCCGACATCACACTCACCCAGCCCAACATCACACTCACCCAGTCCGACATCACACTCACCCAGCCCGACATCACACTCACCCAGTCCAACATCATACTCACCCAGACCGACATCACACTCACCCAGTCCAACATCACACTCACCCAGTCCGACATCACACTCGCCCAGTCCGACATCACACTCACCCAGCCCAACATCACACTCACCCAGTCCGACATCACACTCACCCAGCCCAACATCACACTCACCCAGTCCCACATCACACTCACCCAGCCCGACATCATACTCACCCAGCCCGACATCATACTCACCCAGCACAACATCACACTCACCCAGCACAACATCACACTCACCCAGTCCGACATCACACTCACCCAGTCCGACATCACACTCACCCAGTCCGACATCACACTCACCCAGCCCGACATCACACTCACCCAGTCCGACATCACACTCACCCAGCCCGACATCACACTCACCCAGCCCGACATCACACTCACCCAGTCCGACATCACACTCACCCAGCCCAACATCACACTCACCCAGTCCGACATCACACTCACCCAGTCCGACATCACACTCACCCAGCCCAACATCACACTCACCCAGTCCGACATCACACTCACCCAGCCCGACATCACACTCACCCAGTCCCACATCACACTCACCCAGCCCGACATCACACTCACCCAGCACAACATCACACTCACCCAGCACAACATCACACTCACCCAGTCCGACATCACACTCACCCAGTCCGACATCACACTCACCCAGTCCGACATCACACTCACCCAGCCCAACATCACACTCACCCAGTCCAAAATCACACTCACCCAGCCCAAAATCACACTCACCCAGTCCAACATCACATTCACCCAGCCCGACATCACACTCACCCAGTCCGACATCACATTCACCCAGTCCGACATCACACTCACCCAGCCCGACATCACATTCACCCAGCCCGACATCACACTCACCCAGCCCGACATCACACTCACCCAGTCCGACATCACACTCGCCCAGTCCGACATCACACTCACCCAGTCCGACATCACATTCACCCAGTCCGACATCACACTCACCCAGCCCGACATCACATTCACCCAGCCCGACATCACACTCACCCAGCCCGACATCACACTCACCCAGTCCGACATCACACTCGCCCAGTCCGACATCACACTCACCCAGTCCGACATCACACTCACCCAGCCCGACATCACATTCACCCAGTCCGACATCACACTCACCCAGTCCGACATCACACTCACCCAGTCCGACATCAAACTCACCCAGCCCGACATCACATTCACCCAGCCCGACATCACACTCACCCAGTCCGACATCACACTCACCCAGTCCGACATCACACTCACCCAGCCCGACATCACATTCACCCAGCCCGACATCACACTCACCCAGCCCGACATCACACTCACCCAGTCCGACATCACACTCGCCCAGTCCGACATCACACTCGCCCAGTCCGACATCACACTCGCCCAGTCCGACATCACACTCCCCCAGCCCGACATCACACTCACCCAGCCCGACATCACACTCACCCAGTCCGACATCACACTCACCCAGTCCGACATCACACTCACCCAGTCCGACATCACACTCACCCAGTCGGACATCACACTCACCCAGCCCGACATCACACTCACCCAGCCCGACATCACACTCACCCAGTCCGACACCACACTCACCCAGTCCAACATCACATTCACCCAGTCCGACATCACACTCACCCAGCCCGACATCACACTCACCCAGTCCGACATCACACTCGCCCAGTCCAACATCACACTCACCCAGCCCGACATCACACTCACCCAGCCCGACATCACACTCACCCAGTCCAACATCACACTCACCCAGTCCAACATCACACTCACCCAGTCCAACATCACACTCACCCAGCCCAACATCACACTCACCCAGTCCAACATCACACTCACCCAGCCCGACATCACACTCACCCAGTCCGACATCACACTCACCCAGTCCGACATCACACTCACCCCAACATCACACTCACCCAGTCCAACATCACACTCACCCAGTCCAACATCACACTCACCCAGTCCGACATCACACTCACCCAGTCCGACATCACACTCACCCAGCCCGACATCACACTCACCCAGCCCGACATCACACTCACCCAGCACAACATCACACTCACCCAGCCCGACATCACACTCACCCAGTCCGACATCACACTCACCCAGCCCAACATCACACTCACCCAGCCCGACATCACTCACCCAGCCCGACATCACACTCACCCAGCCCGACATCACACTCACCCAGTCCGACATCACACTCACCCAGCCCGACATCACACTCACCCAGCCCGACATCACACTCACCCAGCCCGACATCACACTCACCCAGCCCGACATCACACTCACCCAGCCCGACATCACACTCACCCAGTCCGACATCACACTCACCCAGCCCAACATCACACTCACCCAGCCCGACATCACACTCACCCAGTCCAACATCACACTCACCCAGCCCAACATCACACTCACCCAGTCCAACATCACACTCACCCAGTCCGACATCACACTCACCCAGCCCGACATCACACTCACCCAGTCCGACATCACACTCACCCAGTCCAACATCACACTCACCCAGTCCCACATCACACTCACCCAGTCCGACATCACACTCACCCAGTCCAACATCACACTCACCCAGTCCCACATCACACTCACCCAGTCCAACATCACACTCACCCAGTCCCACATCACACTCACCCAGCCCGACATCACTCACCCAGCCCGACATGACACTCACCCAGCCCGACATCACTCACCCAGCCCGACATCACACTCACCCAGTCCGACATCACACTCACCCAGCCCAACATCACACTCACCCAGCCCGACATCACTCACCCAGCCCGACATCACACTCACCCAGCCCGACATCACACTCACCCAGTCCGACATCACACTCACCCAGTCCGACATCACACTCACTCAGTCCGACATCACACTCACCCAGTCCGACATCACACTCACCCAGCCGGCCTTCACACTCACCCAGTCCGACATCACACTCACCCAGTCCAACATCACACTCACCCAGCTCGACATCACACTCACCCAGTCCGACATCACACTCACCCAGCCCAACATCACACTCACCCAGTCCGACATCACACTCACCCAGCCCGACATCACACTCACCCAGTCCAACATCATACTCACCCAGACCGACATCACACTCGCCCAGTCCAACATCACACTCACCCAGTCCGACATCACACTCGCCCAGTCCGACATCACACTCACCCAGCCCAACATCACACTCACCCAGTCCGACATCACACTCACCCAGCCCAACATCACACTCACCCAGTCCCACATCACACTCACCCAGCCCGACATCATACTCACCCAGCACAACATCACACTCACCCAGCACAACATCACACTCACCCAGTCCGACATCACACTCACCCAGTCCGACATCACACTCACCCAGTCCGACATCACACTCGCCCAGCCCGACATCACACTCACCCAGTCCGACATCACACTCACCCAGCCCGACATCACACTCACCCAGCCCGACATCACACTCACCCAGTCCGACATCACACTCACCCAGCCCAACATCACACTCACCCAGTCCGACATCACACTCACCCAGTCCGACATCACACTCACCCAGCCCAACATCACACTCACCCAGTCCGACATCACACTCACCCAGCCCGACATCACACTCACCCAGTCCCACATCACACTCACCCAGCCCGACATCACACTCACCCAGCACAACATCACACTCACCCAGCACAACATCACACTCACCCAGTCCGACATCACACTCACCCAGTCCGACATCACACTCACCCAGTCCGACATCACACTCACCCAGCCCAACATCACACTCACCCAGTCCAAAATCACACTCACCCAGCCCAAAATCACACTCACCCAGTCCAACATCACATTCACCCAGCCCGACATCACACTCACCCAGTCCGACATCACATTCACCCAGTCCGACATCACACTCACCCAGCCCGACATCACATTCACCCAGCCCGACATCACACTCACCCAGCCCGACATCACACTCACCCAGTCCGACATCACACTCGCCCAGTCCGACATCACACTCACCCAGTCCGACATCACATTCACCCAGTCCGACATCACACTCACCCAGCCCGACATCACATTCACCCAGCCCGACATCACACTCACCCAGCCCGACATCACACTCACCCAGTCCGACATCACACTCGCCCAGTCCGACATCACACTCACCCAGTCCGACATCACACTCACCCAGCCCGACATCACATTCACCCAGTCCGACATCACACTCACCCAGTCCGACATCACACTCACCCAGTCCGACATCAAACTCACCCAGCCCGACATCACATTCACCCAGCCCGACATCACACTCACCCAGTCCGACATCACACTCACCCAGTCCGACATCACACTCACCCAGCCCGACATCACATTCACCCAGCCCGACATCACACTCACCCAGCCCGACATCACACTCACCCAGTCCGACATCACACTCGCCCAGTCCGACATCACACTCGCCCAGTCCGACATCACACTCGCCCAGTCCGACATCACACTCCCCCAGCCCGACATCACACTCACCCAGCCCGACATCACACTCACCCAGTCCGACATCACACTCACCCAGTCCGACATCACACTCACCCAGTCCGACATCACACTCACCCAGTCGAACATCACACTCACCCAGCCCGACATCACACTCACCCAGCCCGACATCACACTCACCCAGTCCGACACCACACTCACCCAGTCCAACATCACATTCACCCAGTCCGACATCACACTCACCCAGCCCGACATCACACTCACCCAGTCCGACATCACACTCGCCCAGTCCGACACCACACTCACCCAGTCCGACATCACACTCACCCAGCCCGACATCACACTCACCCAGCCCGACATCACACTCACCCAGTCCGACATCACACTCACCCAGTCCGACATCACACTCACCCAGTCGAACATCACACTCACCCAGCCCGACATCACACTCACCCAGCCCAACATCACACTCACCCAGTCCAACATCACACTCACCCAGCCCAACATCACACTCACCCAGCCCGACATCACACTCACCCAGTCCAACATCACACTCACCCAGTCCAACATCACACTCACCCAGCCCGACATCACACTCACCCAGTCCAACATCACTCACCCAGTCCAACATCACACTCACCCAGTCCAACATCACACTCACCCAGCCCGACATCACACTCACCCAGCCCGACATCACACTCACCCAGTCCAACATCACACTCACCCAGTCCAACATCACACTCACCCAGTCCAACATCACACTCACCCAGCCCAACATCACACTCACCCAGTCCAACATCACACTCACCAGCCCGACATCACACTCACCCAGTCCGACATCACACTCACCCAGTCCGACATCACACTCACCCCAACATCACACTCACCCAGTCCAACATCACACTCACCCAGTCCAACATCACACTCACCCAGTCCGACATCACACTCACCCAGTCCGACATCACACTCACCCAGCCCGACATCACACTCACCCAGCCCGACATCACACTCACCCAGCACAACATCACACTCACCCAGCCCGACATCACACTCACCCAGTCCGACATCACACTCACCCAGCCCAACATCACACTCACCCAGCCCGACATCACTCACCCAGCCCGACATCACACTCACCCAGCCCGACATCACACTCACCCAGTCCGACATCACACTCACCCAGCCCGACATCACACTCACCCAGCCCGACATCACACTCACCCAGCCCGACATCACACTCACCCAGCCCGACATCACACTCACCCAGCCCGACATCACACTCACCCAGTCCGACATCACACTCACCCAGCCCGACATCACACTCACCCAGCCCAACATCACACTCACCCAGCCCGACATCACACTCACCCAGTCCAACATCACACTCACCCAGCCCAACATCACACTCACCCAGTCCAACATCACACTCACCCAGTCCGACATCACACTCACCCAGCCCGACATCACACTCACCCAGTCCGACATCACACTCACCCAGTCCAACATCACACTCACCCAGTCCCACATCACACTCACCCAGTCCGACATCACACTCACCCAGTCCAACATCACACTCACCCAGTCCCACATCACACTCACCCAGTCCAACATCACACTCACCCAGTCCCACATCACACTCACCCAGCCCGACATCACTCACCCAGCCCGACATGACACTCACCCAGCCCGACATCACTCACCCAGCCCGACATCACACTCACCCAGTCCGACATCACACTCACCCAGCCCAACATCACACTCACCCAGCCCGACATCACTCACCCAGCCCGACATCACACTCACCCAGCCCGACATCACACTCACCCAGTCCGACATCACACTCACCCAGTCCGACATCACACTCACTCAGTCCGACATCACACTCACCCAGTCCGACATCACACTCACCCAGCCGGCCTTCACACTCACCCAGTCCGACATCACACTCACCCAGTCCAACATCACACTCACCCAGCTCGACATCACACTCACCCAGTCCGACATCACACTCACCCAGCCCAACATCACACTCACCCAGTCCGACATCACACTCACCCAGCCCGACATCACACTCACCCAGTCCAACATCATACTCACCCAGACCGACATCACACTCACCCAGTCCAACATCACACTCACCCAGTCCGACATCACACTCGCCCAGTCCGACATCACACTCACCCAGCCCAACATCACACTCACCCAGTCCGACATCACACTCACCCAGCCCAACATCACACTCACCCAGTCCCACATCACACTCACCCAGCCCGACATCATACTCACCCAGCACAACATCACACTCACCCAGCACAACATCACACTCACCCAGTCCGACATCACACTCACCCAGTCCGACATCACACTCACCCAGTCCGACATCACACTCACCCAGCCCGACATCACACTCACCCAGTCCGACATCACACTCACCCAGCCCGACATCACACTCACCCAGCCCGACATCACACTCACCCAGTCCGACATCACACTCACCCAGCCCGACATCACACTCACCCAGTCCGACATCACACTCACCCAGTCCGACATCACACTCACCCAGCCCAACATCACACTCACCCAGTCCGACATCACACTCACCCAGCCCGACATCACACTCACCCAGTCCCACATCACACTCACCCAGCCCGACATCACACTCACCCAGCACAACATCACACTCACCCAGCACAACATCACACTCACCCAGTCCGACATCACACTCACCCAGTCCGACATCACACTCACCCAGTCCGACATCACACTCACCCAGCCCAACATCACACTCACCCAGTCCAAAATCACACTCACCCAGCCCAAAATCACACTCACCCAGTCCAACATCACATTCACCCAGCCCGACATCACACTCACCCAGTCCGACATCACATTCACCCAGTCCGACATCACACTCACCCAGCCCGACATCACATTCACCCAGCCCGACATCACACTCACCCAGCCCGACATCACACTCACCCAGTCCGACATCACACTCGCCCAGTCCGACATCACACTCACCCAGTCCGACATCACATTCACCCAGTCCGACATCACACTCACCCAGCCCGACATCACATTCACCCAGCCCGACATCACACTCACCCAGCCCGACATCACACTCACCCAGTCCGACATCACACTCGCCCAGTCCGACATCACACTCACCCAGTCCGACATCACACTCACCCAGCCCGACATCACATTCACCCAGTCCGACATCACACTCACCCAGTCCGACATCACACTCACCCAGTCCGACATCAAACTCACCCAGCCCGACATCACATTCACCCAGCCCGACATCACACTCACCCAGTCCGACATCACACTCACCCAGTCCGACATCACACTCACCCAGCCCGACATCACATTCACCCAGCCCGACATCACACTCACCCAGCCCGACATCACACTCACCCAGTCCGACATCACACTCGCCCAGTCCGACATCACACTCGCCCAGTCCGACATCACACTCGCCCAGTCCGACATCACACTCGCCCAGCCCGACATCACACTCACCCAGCCCGACATCACACTCACCCAGTCCGACATCACACTCACCCAGTCCGACATCACACTCACCCAGTCCGACATCACACTCACCCAGTCGAACATCACACTCACCCAGCCCGACATCACACTCACCCAGCCCGACATCACACTCACCCAGCCCAACATCACACTCACCCAGTCCCACATCACACTCACCCAGCCCGACATCATACTCACCCAGCACAACATCACACTCACCCAGCACAACATCACACTCACCCAGTCCGACATCACACTCACCCAGTCCGACATCACACTCACCCAGTCCGACATCACACTCGCCCAGCCCGACATCACACTCACCCAGTCCGACATCACACTCACCCAGCCCGACATCACACTCACCCAGCCCGACATCACACTCACCCAGTCCGACATCACACTCACCCAGCCCAACATCACACTCACCCAGTCCGACATCACACTCACCCAGTCCGACATCACACTCACCCAGCCCAACATCACACTCACCCAGTCCGACATCACACTCACCCAGCCCGACATCACACTCACCCAGTCCCACATCACACTCACCCAGCCCGACATCACACTCACCCAGCACAACATCACACTCACCCAGCACAACATCACACTCACCCAGTCCGACATCACACTCACCCAGTCCGACATCACACTCACCCAGTCCGACATCACACTCACCCAGCCCAACATCACACTCACCCAGTCCAAAATCACACTCACCCAGCCCAAAATCACACTCACCCAGTCCAACATCACATTCACCCAGCCCGACATCACACTCACCCAGTCCGACATCACATTCACCCAGTCCGACATCACACTCACCCAGCCCGACATCACATTCACCCAGCCCGACATCACACTCACCCAGCCCGACATCACACTCACCCAGTCCGACATCACACTCGCCCAGTCCGACATCACACTCACCCAGTCCGACATCACATTCACCCAGTCCGACATCACACTCACCCAGCCCGACATCACATTCACCCAGCCCGACATCACACTCACCCAGCCCGACATCACACTCACCCAGTCCGACATCACACTCGCCCAGTCCGACATCACACTCACCCAGTCCGACATCACACTCACCCAGCCCGACATCACATTCACCCAGTCCGACATCACACTCACCCAGTCCGACATCACACTCACCCAGTCCGACATCAAACTCACCCAGCCCGACATCACATTCACCCAGCCCGACATCACACTCGCCCAGTCCGACATCACACTCGCCCAGTCCGACATCACACTCCCCCAGCCCGACATCACACTCACCCAGCCCGACATCACACTCACCCAGTCCGACATCACACTCACCCAGTCCGACATCACACTCACCCAGTCCGACATCACACTCACCCAGTCGAACATCACACTCACCCAGCCCGACATCACACTCACCCAGCCCGACATCACACTCACCCAGTCCGACACCACACTCACCCAGTCCAACATCACATTCACCCAGTCCGACATCACACTCACCCAGCCCGACATCACACTCACCCAGTCCGACATCACACTCGCCCAGTCCGACATCACACTCACCCAGTCCGACATCACACTCACCCAGCCCGACATCACACTCACCCAGCCCGACATCACACTCACCCAGTCCGACATCACACTCACCCAGTCCGACATCACACTCACCCAGTCGAACATCACACTCACCCAGCCCGACATCACACTCACCCAGCCCAACATCACACTCACCCAGTCCAACATCACACTCACCCAGCCCAACATCACACTCACCCAGCCCGACATCACACTCACCCAGTCCAACATCACACTCACCCAGTCCAACATCACACTCACCCAGCCCGACATCACACTCACCCAGTCCAACATCACTCACCCAGTCCAACATCACACTCACCCAGTCCAACATCACACTCACCCAGCCCGACATCACACTCACCCAGCCCGACATCACACTCACCCAGTCCGACATCACACTCACCCAGTCCAACATCACACTCACCCAGTCCAACATCACACTCACCCAGCCCAACATCACACTCACCCAGTCCAACATCACACTCACCCAGCCCGACATCACACTCACCCAGTCCGACATCACACTCACCCAGTCCGACATCACACTCACCCCAACATCACACTCACCCAGTCCAACATCACACTCACCCAGTCCAACATCACACTCACCCAGTCCGACATCACACTCACCCAGTCCGACATCACACTCACCCAGCCCGACATCACACTCACCCAGCCCGACATCACACTCACCCAGCACAACATCACACTCACCCAGCCCGACATCACACTCACCCAGTCCGACATCACACTCACCCAGCCCAACATCACACTCACCCAGCCCGACATCACTCACCCAGCCCGACATCACACTCACCCAGCCCGACATCACACTCACCCAGTCCGACATCACACTCACCCAGCCCGACATCACACTCACCCAGCCCGACATCACACTCACCCAGCCCGACATCACACTCACCCAGCCCGACATCACACTCACCCAGCCCGACATCACACTCACCCAGTCCGACATCACACTCACCCAGCCCAACATCACACTCACCCAGCCCGACATCACACTCACCCAGTCCAACATCACACTCACCCAGCCCAACATCACACTCACCCAGTCCAACATCACACTCACCCAGTCCGACATCACACTCACCCAGCCCGACATCACACTCACCCAGTCCGACATCACACTCACCCAGTCCAACATCACACTCACCCAGTCCCACATCACACTCACCCAGTCCGACATCACACTCACCCAGTCCAACATCACACTCACCCAGTCCCACATCACACTCACCCAGTCCAACATCACACTCACCCAGTCCCACATCACACTCACCCAGCCCGACATCACTCACCCAGCCCGACATGACACTCACCCAGCCCGACATCACTCACCCAGCCCGACATCACACTCACCCAGTCCGACATCACACTCACCCAGCCCAACATCACACTCACCCAGCCCGACATCACTCACCCAGCCCGACATCACACTCACCCAGCCCGACATCACACTCACCCAGTCCGACATCACACTCACCCAGTCCGACATCACACTCACTCAGTCCGACATCACACTCACCCAGTCCGACATCACACTCACCCAGCCGGCCTTCACACTCACCCAGTCCGACATCACACTCACCCAGTCCAACATCACACTCACCCAGCTCGACATCACACTCACCCAGTCCGACATCACACTCACCCAGCCCAACATCACACTCACCCAGTCCGACATCACACTCACCCAGCCCGACATCACACTCACCCAGTCCAACATCATACTCACCCAGACCGACATCACACTCACCCAGTCCAACATCACACTCACCCAGTCCGACATCACACTCGCCCAGTCCGACATCACACTCACCCAGCCCAACATCACACTCACCCAGTCCGACATCACACTCACCCAGCCCAACATCACACTCACCCAGTCCCACATCACACTCACCCAGCCCGACATCATACTCACCCAGCACAACATCACACTCACCCAGCACAACATCACACTCACCCAGTCCGACATCACACTCACCCAGTCCGACATCACACTCACCCAGTCCGACATCACACTCACCCAGCCCGACATCACACTCACCCAGTCCGACATCACACTCACCCAGCCCGACATCACACTCACCCAGCCCGACATCACACTCACCCAGTCCGACATCACACTCACCCAGCCCAACATCACACTCACCCAGTCCGACATCACACTCACCCAGTCCGACATCACACTCACCCAGCCCAACATCACACTCACCCAGTCCGACATCACACTCACCCAGCCCGACATCACACTCACCCAGTCCCACATCACACTCACCCAGCCCGACATCACACTCACCCAGCACAACATCACACTCACCCAGCACAACATCACACTCACCCAGTCCGACATCACACTCACCCAGTCCGACATCACACTCACCCAGTCCGACATCACACTCACCCAGCCCAACATCACACTCACCCAGTCCAAAATCACACTCACCCAGCCCAAAATCACACTCACCCAGTCCAACATCACATTCACCCAGCCCGACATCACACTCACCCAGTCCGACATCACATTCACCCAGTCCGACATCACACTCACCCAGCCCGACATCACATTCACCCAGCCCGACATCACACTCACCCAGCCCGACATCACACTCACCCAGTCCGACATCACACTCGCCCAGTCCGACATCACACTCACCCAGTCCGACATCACATTCACCCAGTCCGACATCACACTCACCCAGCCCGACATCACATTCACCCAGCCCGACATCACACTCACCCAGCCCGACATCACACTCACCCAGTCCGACATCACACTCGCCCAGTCCGACATCACACTCACCCAGTCCGACATCACACTCACCCAGCCCGACATCACATTCACCCAGTCCGACATCACACTCACCCAGTCCGACATCACACTCACCCAGTCCGACATCAAACTCACCCAGCCCGACATCACATTCACCCAGCCCGACATCACACTCACCCAGTCCGACATCACACTCACCCAGTCCGACATCACACTCACCCAGCCCGACATCACATTCACCCAGCCCGACATCACACTCACCCAGCCCGACATCACACTCACCCAGTCCGACATCACACTCGCCCAGTCCGACATCACACTCGCCCAGTCCGACATCACACTCGCCCAGTCCGACATCACACTCACCCAGCCCGACATCACACTCACCCAGCCCGACATCACACTCACCCAGTCCGACATCACACTCACCCAGTCCGACATCACACTCACCCAGTCCGACATCACACTCACCCAGTCGAACATCACACTCACCCAGCCCGACATCACACTCACCCAGCCCGACATCACACTCACCCAGTCCGACACCACACTCACCCAGTCGAACATCACATTCACCCAGTCCGACATCACACTCACCCAGCCCGACATCACACTCACCCAGTCCGACATCACACTCGCCCAGTCCGACATCACACTCACCCAGTCCGACATCACACTCACCCAGCCCGACATCACACTCACCCAGCCCGACATCACACTCACCCAGTCCGACATCACACTCACCCAGTCCGACATCACACTCACCCAGTCGAACATCACACTCACCCAGCCCGACATCACACTCACCCAGCCCAACATCACACTCACCCAGTCCAACATCACACTCACCCAGCCCAACATCACACTCACCCAGCCCGACATCACACTCACCCAGTCCAACATCACACTCACCCAGTCCAACATCACACTCACCCAGCCCGACATCACACTCACCCAGTCCAACATCACTCACCCAGTCCAACATCACACTCACCCAGTCCAACATCACACTCACCCAGCCCGACATCACACTCACCCAGCCCGACATCACACTCACCCAGTCCAACATCACACTCACCCAGTCCAACATCACACTCACCCAGTCCAACATCACACTCACCCAGCCCAACATCACACTCACCCAGTCCAACATCACACTCACCCAGCCCGACATCACACTCACCCAGTCCGACATCACACTCACCCAGTCCGACATCACACTCACCCCAACATCACACTCACCCAGTCCAACATCACACTCACCCAGTCCAACATCACACTCACCCAGTCCGACATCACACTCACCCAGTCCGACATCACACTCACCCAGCCCGACATCACACTCACCCAGCCCGACATCACACTCACCCAGCACAACATCACACTCACCCAGCCCGACATCACACTCACCCAGTCCGACATCACACTCACCCAGCCCAACATCACACTCACCCAGCCCGACATCACTCACCCAGCCCGACATCACACTCACCCAGCCCGACATCACACTCACCCAGTCCGACATCACACTCACCCAGCCCGACATCACACTCACCCAGCCCGACATCACACTCACCCAGCCCGACATCACACTCACCCAGCCCGACATCACACTCACCCAGCCCGACATCACACTCACCCAGTCCGACATCACACTCACCCAGCCCAACATCACACTCACCCAGCCCGACATCACACTCACCCAGTCCAACATCACACTCACCCAGCCCAACATCACACTCACCCAGTCCAACATCACACTCACCCAGTCCGACATCACACTCACCCAGCCCGACATCACACTCACCCAGTCCGACATCACACTCACCCAGTCCAACATCACACTCACCCAGTCCCACATCACACTCACCCAGTCCGACATCACACTCACCCAGTCCAACATCACACTCACCCAGTCCCACATCACACTCACCCAGTCCAACATCACACTCACCCAGTCCCACATCACACTCACCCAGCCCGACATCACTCACCCAGCCCGACATGACACTCACCCAGCCCGACATCACTCACCCAGCCCGACATCACACTCACCCAGTCCGACATCACACTCACCCAGCCCAACATCACACTCACCCAGCCCAACATCACTCACCCAGCCCGACATCACACTCACCCAGCCCGACATCACACTCACCCAGTCCGACATCACACTCACCCAGCCCGACATCACACTCACCCAGCCCGACATCACACTCACCCAGCCCGACATCACACTCACCCAGCCCGACATCACACTCACCCAGCCCGACATCACACTCACCCAGCCCGACATCACACTCACCCAGTCCGACATCACACTCACCCAGCCCAACATCACACTCACCCAGCCCGACATCACACTCACCCAGTCCAACATCACACTCACCCAGCCCAACATCACACTCACCCAGTCCAACATCACACTCACCCAGTCCGACATCACACTCACCCAGCCCGACATCACACTCACCCAGTCCGACATCACACTCACCCAGTCCAACATCACACTCACCCAGTCCCACATCACACTCACCCAGTCCGACATCACACTCACCCAGTCCAACATCACACTCACCCAGTCCCACATCACACTCACCCAGTCCAACATCACACTCACCCAGTCCCACATCACACTCACCCAGCCCGACATCACTCACCCAGCCCGACATGACACTCACCCAGCCCGACATCACTCACCCAGTCCGACATCACACTCACCCAGTCCAACATCACACTCACCCAGTCCCACATCACACTCACCCAGTCCAACATCACACTCACCCAGTCCCACATCACACTCACCCAGCCCGACATCACTCACCCAGCCCGACATGACACTCACCCAGCCCGACATCACTCACCCAGCCCGACATCACACTCACCCAGTCCAACATCACACTCACCGAGCCCGACATCACACTCACCCAGCCCGACATCACACCCACCCAGTCCAACATCACACTCACCCAGTCCAACATCACACTCACCCAGTCCAACATTACACTCACCCAGTCCGACATCACACTCGCCCAGTCCGACATCACACTCACCCAGTCCAACATTACACTCACCCAGTCCAACATCTAGGTACATTCACTTCCCGATCTCCCTTCATGTCTAAATCTGCTCCTCAACGTCGACATGATAAGGGCTTTTGGGAAGAGCTAGGATGTCTCTGGCAGGGTGCCTCCACTCCCGGTACTCACATGGGAAATACTGATCCCGCAGTAGATGGAGAAGGCAAGAGCCAAGTCTTCATCGAACTTTGTGAACCAGGGTCCGTTTATCTTGTTACACAACTCAGCCACTCCAACAATCTCTGTGGAAAAGGGGCAGGCAGAGAATCAGAGTCAGATCATGAGCAAAACTCAAGGCTGACAAGAGGCCATTCTGCCCATTAAAGTTCATCCCTTTACTACACCAGCTTTCTTATTTTAACATCCAACTACTTTGAAAATTCCCATTTTCTTTGCTTATGCTGTTCTGGCTGACAGATAGCAACAACAACAACATGCATTTATATAGCACCTGTAGAATATAAGAATTAGGAGCAGGAGTCAGCCATTTGGCCCCTCGAGCCTGCTCCACCATTCAATAAGAGCATGGCTGATCTTCGACCTCAACTCCACTTTCCCGCCCGATCTCCGTATCCCTCGGTTCCCCTATAGTCCAAAAATTTATCGATCTCTTCTTGAATATACTCAACGATTGAGCCTCCACAGCCCCCTGGGGTAGAGAATTCCAAAGATTCACAACCCTCTGAGTGAAGAAATTCCTCCTCATCTCAGTCCTAAATGGCCGACCCCTTATCCTGAGACTGTGACCCCTAGTTCTAGACTCTCCAGCCAGGGGGAAACAAACTCTCAGCATCTACCCTGTCAATCCCCCTCAGAATCTTGTATGTTTCAATGAGATCACCTCTCATTCTTCGAAACTCCAGAGAGTATCGGCCCATTCTACTCAATCTCTCCGCGTAGGACAACCCTCTCATCCCAGGAATCAATCTCGTGAACCTTCGTTGCACCGCCTCCAAGGCAAGTATATCCTTCCTTAGATAAGGAGACCTAAACTGTGCCCAGTACTCCAGGTGTGGTCTCACCAAGGCCCTGTACAATTGCAGCAAGACTTCCTTACTCTTGCCTTCCTAATTGCTTGCTGTACCTGCATGATAACTTTCTGTGTTTCCTGTACGAGGACACCTAAATCTCTCTGAACATTTAATAGTCTCTCACCATTAAAAAAAATATTCAGTTTTTCTGTTCTTCCTACCAAAGTGAATAACCTCACATTTCCCCACATTATACTCCAGCTGCTACCTTATTGCCCATTCTCGTAACCTGTCTACATCCCTTTGCAGGGTCTTTGCATCCTCCTCACACCTTACTTTCCCACCTAACTTTGTATCATCGGCAAACTTGGATACATTACATATAATAGCAAAATACTGCGGATGCTGGAAATCTGAAATAACAACAGAAAATGCTGGAAATACTCAGCAGGCCAGGCAACATCCGTGGAGAGAGAAACAGAGTTAACGTTTCAGGTCTGGGACTCTTCATCAGAACTGGAAAAATCTGGAGATATAACAGATATTAAGCAGGTGCAGAGACGGGGGGGTGGGGGGGGGGGCGGCGGGGGGGGGGGTGGGTGCGGGGGGAAGTAATTGAAGGAACATACTGTGCTTTTGTAAGAGGCAGGAAAGATAAAATGTTGCAAATGAGAATGGCAAAATCATACTCATCTTTCGATTAGGCACTTTAAAGCTTTCTGGCCTCAACACTGAGTTCAATAATTTCAAACTATAACCCCTGCCCCCATTTTTCATGCTGTATGATTTTTGCCACTCCCATTTACAACATTTTATCGTTCCTGCCTCTTACAAAAGCACAGTATGTTCTTTCAATTCCTTCCACCCCCCCCCCTGTCTCTGCACCTGCTTAATATCTGTTACATCTCCAGCTTTTTCCAGTTCTGATGAAGGGTCCCAGACCTGAAACGTTAACTCTGTTTCTCTCACCACGGATGCTGCCTGGCCTGCTGAGTATTTCCAGCATTTTCTGTTGTTATTTTGGATACATTACACTCGGTCCCTTTCATTCAAGTCACTATTATAGATTGTAAATAGCTGAGGCCCAAGCACTGATCCTTGTGGCACCCCACTAGTTACACCCTGCCAACTGGAAAATGACCTTACTCTCTGTTTTCTGTCCGTTAACCAATCCTCTATCCATGCTAATATATTACCCCCAATCCCATGAGCCCTTATCTTGTGTAATAACCTTTTATGTGGCACCTTATCGAATGTCTTTTGGAAATCCAAATATACTACATCCACTGGTTCCCCTTTATCTACCCTGCTAGTTACATCCTCAAAACACTTGAATAAATTTGCCAAACACCGTGTTGACTCTGCCTAATCATGTTATGATTTTCTAAGTGCCCTGATACCACTTCCTTAATAATGGTTTCCAGCATTTTCCCGACGACTGATGTCAGGCTAACTGGCCTGTAGTTCCTTGTTTTCTCTCTCCCTCCTTTCTTGAATAGCGGGGTTACATTTGCTACCTTCCAATCCGCTGGGACCGTTCTAGAATCTAGGGAATTTTGGAAGATCACAACCAATGCATCGACTGTCTCTGCCGCCACCTCTTTTAGAACCCTCGGATGTAGGCCGTCAGGTCCAGAGGATTTGCTGACTAACATAGTAAAACATCCCAAGTCCCAACACAAGACTAGACAAGCCATGGGACCAGTTTCAACAACAACAGCAACTTGCATTTATATAGCACCTTTAATGTAGTAAAACGTCCCAAAGTTCAATAAATCCCAGTCCGTCTTCTATCTCTTACAACCCTCATTTTCCAAAATCTAGAGTTTTGTTAGCACAGAGGTAATGGTCCTGGGATAGTCATAGAGTCATAGAATTATACAGCACAGAAAGAGGCCCTTCGGCCCATCGTGTCTGCACCGGCCATCAAGCCCTGTCTATTCTAATCCCATTTTCCAGCACTTGGTCCGTAGCCTTGTATGCTATGGCGTTTCAAGTGCTCATCTAAATGCTTCTTGAATGTTGTGAGGGTTCCTGCCTCTACCACCCTTTCAGGCAGCGAGTTCCAGATTCCAACCACCCTCTGGGTGAAAAAGTTTTTCCTCAAATCCCCTCTAAACCTCCGTAGAGTAACGTAGAGGACGTGGGTTCAAATCCCACCATTGTAGTTTTTGGGCTTGACGAAAGAGGAAAGATGGGCATGGTTCAATTGTCGTAAGAACCCAACCGGTTCCCTAATATCCCTCCAGGGACGGCAGCCTGCCGCCCGAGCCCGGTCTGGGCCCATACGTGAGTTCCTTGCAGTTGACTCTCAAGCCCTCGGGGCAAGTAGGGATGGCAACGAATGCTGCCCTTACCAGCATCGAACAAATTCCCAAAAAATTCCAACTCCGCGTTGAATTTGCTGATGCTGTTCCGCGGAGCAGGCTCGAGGGCCTGAACGGCCTACTCCTGTTCCCGTGTAACGCCACTGTCTCCGAGATCTCCACGCTCCTCCAATTCTGGCCTCTTGAGCATCCCTGATTATAATCACTCCACCATTGGCGGCCGTGCCTTCAGCTGCCGGGGCCCTAAGCTCTGGAATTCCCTCCCTAAACCTCTCCGCCTCTCTCTCCTCCTTTAAGACGCTCCTTAAAACTACTTCTTTGGCCAAGCTTTTGGTCACCTGCCCTAATATCCCCTTTGTGTGACTCGGTGTCAAACTTTGTTTGATAATCGCTCCTGTGAAGCGCCCTGGGACGTTTTGCTACGTTAAAGGCACTGTATAAAATACAAGTTGTTGTCTCTGCTACAGGTTCCTCACCCTGCTGTGTGACTTAGTTGAATCATAACTAATGCTGGCCAGCTGCTGCATTGGCTTGTTGTACTGACCCGTCGAGAGCTGCCATCTTAACCAAGTTGAGTCAACATTGAATGTCCTTTTCTTAAGGGAAAGTCTCCTTTCAGCACTACCGCTGGTCCGGTACCGAATGCTTACGGTACTGGACTAGCAACCCAGAACTCACGAGAAAGAGAGAGAACTTGTATTTCTATAGCGCCTTTCACAACCTCGGGACGTCCCAAAGCGCTTTACAGCCAATTAAGTACATTTTGACGTGTAGTCACTGTTGTAATGTAGGAAACGCGGCAGCCAATTTGCGCACAGCAAGCTCCCGCAAACAGCAGTGTGATAATGACCAGATAATCTGTTTTTGGTGATGTTGATTGAGGGATAAATATTGGCCCCAGGACACCGGGGAGAACTCCCCTGCTCTTCTTCAAAATAGTGGCCGTGGAATCTTTTACGTCCACCCTCAATCATCACTAAAACAGATTATCTGGTCATTTATCTCATTGCTGTTTGTGGGACCTTGCTGTGCGCAAATTGGCTGCCGCGTTTCCTACATTACAACAGTGACTACACTTCAAAGGTAATTCATTGGCTGTAAAGCGCTTTGGGACGTCCTGAGGTTGTGAAAGGCGTTATAGAAATGTGAGTCTTCATTTCTTTCTTTTCTTGCAACCCCGCCCCAGTTCTTTTTTCTGTTTGCCCTTTCTTTCCCCTTCCTGCTGCGGTGCCCGCTCTGTCTCTCAAGCCCAAGACGGCCCTCCCTGCACGTTGGGAGCAGGCTCGGCGCTGGGCCTCGCCCTGTACTCACGGTTGTTATCATCGATGATGGGGAAGCACAGGATGTTCCTGGTCCGGAAGCCAGTGCTGTCGTCCACGCCTCGGTAGAACAGCGGGTGAGAGTAGGCGTCCTTGATGTTGAGGATTTTGCCCGTGGTTGCCACATGACCTGCGATCCCCTGGTCAGCCGGCATCCGGAATTCAGCGGACTAGGGAGACACGTGCAAAGAATGCCCATTACACTGGCCCACTGGAGGGGGGAGGGAGAGAAGGGAGGGAGGGAGGGAGGGAAGGGGAGGAAGAGGAGGGGGAGGGAGGGAGGGAGGGAGAGGAGGGGAGGGAGGGGAGGGAGAGGAGGGAGAGGAGGGAGGGAGGGAGGGAAGGGGGAAGGGGAGGGAGGGAGGGAAGGGGGAAGGGGAGGGAGATGAGGGAGAGGAGGGAGGGAGAGAGGGAGGAAGGGAAGGAGCAGGAGAGGATGGAGAGGAGGGAGAGGAGGGAGGGAGGGAGGGAGGGAAGGAAGGGGAGGAAGAGGAGGGAGGGAGGGAAGGGGAGGGAGAGGAGGGAGGGAGGGAAACATAGAAGATAGGAGCAGGAGTAGGCCATTCGGCCCCTCGAGCCTGCTCCGCCATTCAATGAGATCATGGCTGATCATCCAAATTCAGTACCCGGTCCCTGCCTTCTCCCCATATCCTTTGATCCCTTTAGCCTTAAGAAATATATCCAACTCCTTCTTGAATATATTTAATGAATTGGCCTCTACTGCCTTCTGTGGTAGAGAATTCCACAGGTTCACCACTCGCTGGGTGAAGAAATTCCTCCTCATCTCTGTCCTAAATGGCTTACTCCTTATCCTTAGACTGTGACCTCTGGTTCTGGACTCCCTGGCCATCAGGAACATCCTTCCTGCATCCAGTCTGTCTAGTCCTGTTAGAGTTTTATAAGTTTCAATGAGATCCCCTCTCGTTCTTCTAAACTCTAGCGAGTACAAGCCCAATTGACCCAATCTCTCCTCATATAATGGGGAGGGAGAGGAGGGAGAAAGAAAGAAAGAAAGAAAGAAAGAAAGAAAGATAGATAGATAGATAGATAGATAGATAGATAGATAGATAGATAGATAGATAGATAGATAGATAGATAGATAGATAGATAGATAGAAAGATAGATAGATAGATAGATAGGTAGATAGAGATGGATAGCTCTTTTATATCTGTTTGAGAGCAATGACGGGGCCTCGGTTTATCGCCTCAGTGAACCAGTTGGGTTGCTCTGACAATCCAGCAGAACACCTGGTCATTTTTGTTCAAATTTTCAGATTTATTGATTTAGGAACGGGAGGAGGCTATTCAGCCCCTCGAGCCCATTCCGCCATTCAATGAGATCATGGCTGATCTGTATCTTAACTCTATTTACCCGCTTTGGTTCCATATCCCTCGATACCCTTACCCACCAAAAATCTATCGACCTTAGTCTTGAAAGGTCCAATTGAACCTCAGCGTCCGCAGCCTTTTGGGGGAGAGAGTTCCAGATTTCCACTACCTTAGTCGTTGTGTGATAAAGTGCTTCCTGTTTTCACTCTTAAATGGCCTCGTTCTAATTTTTAGGTTGCACCCCCTTGTTCCGGGTTCCCCCTACACTTGAGGGAATACAAGCCCAGTCTGTGCAACCTGTCCTCGTAATTTAACCCTTTTAGCCCCGGTATCATTCTGGTGAATCGGCGCTGCTCCCCCTCCGAGGCCGATATATCCTTCCTGAGGTGCGGGGCCCGGAACTGAACCCAGTGACTCCAGATGGGTTTCAATTGAGTTCAATTGTCACACCTTGCCATGCTAGGATTTGAACTCTGGGTGGCTGGTCCAGTACCATTAGGCTATTGTAGGGGGTTAAGGGTCATTGACAGAGACTCACACACCACTGGTGTATTTGACAGCCACATTATAGCAGGAAAAACACTGAGGTCTTCCTAGACTTGACCCTTTAACAAAGATTATGATTCCCTTACCCCACCACCCCCCCGCCCCCCGCCACCCCCCCCGGCACCATCAACGGCAGATTAATCTCTAGCGGATTGGTTTGCACCTCAGCCATCCCGAATTACAACTCTCACCTCATCAGTTACGAAGCCCCCGTCAAACACCTTCGCCACCAGTTCTTTATTGTTCTGCTCCAAAAGAAACACGGAACAGCTAGGGGCGGGAAATAAGAAGGAAAAGAGAGAAAAAGAACCAGCTTACAATCACTGACAGACTTAAATAGATATACACAAAATCAGAGTGAGACTCCCTCTTTATAAGGGGTCCCTGATGGTGAGACTCCCTCATTAACAGGGGTCCCTGATGGTGAGACTCCCTCATTAAAAGGGGTCCCTGATGGTGAGACTCCCTCATTAAAAGGGGTCCCTGATGGTGAGACTCCCTCTTTAAAAGGGGTCCCTGATGGTGAGACTCCCTCTTTAAAAGGGGTCCCTGATGGTGAGAATCCCTCTTTAAAAGGGGTCCCTGATGGTGAGAATCCCTCTTTAAAAGGGGTCCCTGATGGTGAGAATCCCTCTTTAAAAGGGGTCCCTGATGGTGAGACTCCCTCTTTAAAAGGGGTCCCTGATGGTGAGACTCCCTCTTTAAAAGGGGTCCCTGATGGTGAGACTCCCTCATTAACAGGGGTCCCTGATGGTGAGACTCTCTCTTTAAAAGGGGTCCCTGATGGTGAGACTCCCTCATTAACAGGGGTCCCTGATGGTGAGACTCTCTCTTTAAAAGGGGTCGCTGATGGTGAGACTCCCTCTTTAAAAGGGGTCCCTGATGGTGAGACTCCCTCTTTAAAAGGGGTCCCTGATGGTGAGACTCCCTCTTTAAAAGGGGTCCCTGATGGTGAGACTCCCTCTTTAAAAGGGGCCCCTGATGGTGAGACTCCCTCTTTAACAGGGATCCCTGATGGTGAGACTCCCTCTTTAAAAGGGGCCTCTGATGGTGAGACTCTCTCTTTAAAAGGGGTCCCTGATGGTGAGACTCCCTCTTTAAAAGGGGTCCCTGATGGTGAGACTCCCTCTTTAAAAGGGGTCCCTGATGGTGAGACTCTCTCTTCAAAAGGGGTCCCTGATTGGTGAGACTCCCTCTTTAAAAGAGGTCCCTGATGGTGAGACTCCCTCATTAACAGGGGTCCCTGATGGTGAGACTCCCTCATTAACAGGGGTCCCTGATGGTGAGACTCCCTCTTTAAAAGGGGTCCCTGATGGTGAGACTCCCTCTTTAAAAGGGGTCCCTGATGGTGAGACTCCCTCTTTAAAAGGGGTCCCTGATGGTGAGACTCCCTCTTTAAAAGGGGTCCCTGATGGTGAGACTCCCTCTATAAAAGGGGTCCCTGATGGTGAGACTCCCTCTTTAAAAGGGGTCCCTGAAGTTGGGGCTTCAACAACAACAACTTGCATTTATATAGCACCTTTAATGTAGTAAAACATCCCAAGGCGCTTCACAGCACCGTAATCAGAAAAAATTTGACACCAAGCCACATAAGGAGACATTAGGACAGGTGACCAAAAGCTTGGTCAAAGAGGTAGGTTTTAAGGAGCATCTTAAAGGGGGAGAGAGAGGCGGAGAGGTTTAGGGAGGGAATTCCAGAGCTTAGGGCCCAGACAGCTGAAGGCACGGCCACCAATGGTGGAGCGATTAAAATCGGGGATGCGCAAGGGGCCAGAATCGGAGGAGGGCAGAGATCTCGGAGGGTTGTCGGGCTGG
Source organism: Somniosus microcephalus (assembly GCF_052327205.1). Classification (NCBI taxonomy): domain Eukaryota; kingdom Metazoa; phylum Chordata; class Chondrichthyes; order Squaliformes; family Somniosidae; genus Somniosus; species Somniosus microcephalus. The sequence continues at coordinate 231,819,537 of NC_140996.1, forward strand.
AGGAGGTTACAGAGATAGGGAGGGGGGCGAGGCCATGGAGGGATTTGAAAACAAGGATAAGAATTTTAAATATGAGGCGTTGGGGGACCAGGAACCAATGCAGGTCAGCGAGCACAGGGGTGATGGGTGAATGGGACTTGGTGCAGAGTAGGGTACTCGGAGCAGAGTTTTGTTTAAGCTGTTGGATCTTACGGAGAGTGGAAAATGGGAGGCCAGCTAGGAGAGAATTGGAAGAGTTGGGGGAAAAATTCAGTATCACCCCGCTTGGGGCGCCATTATTGGCCGTGCGCAAAGTTTAGCGCCTGGCGCTAATTATTGCCTCCGACGGCAAACTTGGCTTTTATTGCCCCTGGAAGTGATTGGAGCGCTAAATCAGGCGCTTCACACCTGTCTTAAGGCGCAAAGGCCGAGGAGCGAGGCGCTACCTCAGAGCGCTGGCGAAGCAAGGAAGGGCAAATCAAAATGAACCTGCAAAGTGCTGCTGAGTACCCAAAACTCCTTCTCACAGCGTTGAATCTCTCCAGAAGTCTCTCTCTCTCTCTCAGAATGCGTGGTGCAAAAATGTCACCAACAAAAAAAGGCAGGAAACGGTCGCCTTTAAATAGCGCTCCCCCAGTCCCTTCCTGACTGCAAAACGCTCCCCTCAACCTGTCGTTGCTAGCGACAGGTGGAAAGGCACGGGGCGCCACTCAATATCCAGTCTGGGGCGCTACCGGAGCGTTGCGCACTCGACTGACGTCACGATCTGCCGGCGCAGGAGATCGTGGCGGTAGTGTTTAGCGCCGCCGCAAAATGTCTAGTTAATTTCGCGAGCGGCACTAACGGGAGGCGCAAACAACTGAATTTTTCCCCCGTTGGGTTTTTGTGGGTGTCGGCAGCAGATGAGCTGAGCCAGGGACGGAGGCGGGCAACGTTACGGAGGTGGAGGTGGGAGGTCTTTGTGATTCGGAGGATATGGGGTCAGAATCTCAGCTCACGGTCAAATAGGACGCCAATGTTGCTAATGGTCTGGCTCAGCCTCAGACAGTGGCCAGAGAGAGGGATGGAGTCAGCGGCAAAGGAAGAGAGTTTGTGGCGGGGACTGAATTTTCATTGGGCTGTGGAGGCGGGATTGGAGGCGTGTGGGGGGTTAAAATTGCAAAAACTGGCGGGCGGGCCCAACCCCGCCTCCATCCCGCCTTCAAGCAATTTTCATTAATTCGTGTCTAATGGTCCCGTCTTCATCCTGCCTCCAAGAGGCGGGATAGGCCGTTAAGGCCCTTAACAAGCACTAAATTGCCTCTAAAATGCCATTTTGAAAAGCCTTTGTGATTTTAACCCTTTTCCCATGTGAAGCACGCCTGTTCTGAAACACGACGGTGAAACCTGGTGGGAGCACAATTGGATTGCTGACTATCAGCTGCAGCTCAACCATTAAATAGGAGATTTGATCAGCCATCATTTGCAGGTGGCAGGACTTTGTAGTCTTAGGTCTGGGGGAACTTTTAGAAGGCATAACCATAGCTGTGGAAGTTTGGAGCCTGACACCCATCTCCAGTGTGACCTCCTGGGAAACCCCTCTCGCCACCTTCACTGAGCGCTTCCTCAACTGAGGCATATACCAGAAGCATGGGAGGCATTTATTTCCTTCTGTAGTAACCTGGGAGGTTATGAGTAACCTGATCCACCAGGTGGTGCTGTGGCAATTGCTCTCCTGAGTTAAGTCTGATCTGTACTGGTTGTACTCTTTGTTTTTGCTGCCTCATGGCAGAAGCTTTTATGTGCAAGTGTTGATTAAACCATGTTAAGGAGTTAACCTGTGTCTGTCTCCATCTATGGCCAGCTCAAGATACCACATATGGCGACGAGAATAAAGGACGGAAGAGTTTTGGAGTATTCGGAAGAGGTGCTCGGGTTGGTTAGCAAACTAGTCGGAAAAGCACAAGGCTAGGCTGCGGGAGTCGAAACGGAGTTTGATTTTTTTGGCTGAAGTGACCGGACTCCAAGGATGGCAGGAACGGTAGGCTCCGTGGCACCTTTTGACAGCAAGTCGCAGTCTTGGGAGGAGTATTGTGATATACTGGGCCATTTCTTTATGGCAAACAAGGTGGACAGTGCTGAAAAGAAAAGGGCCATTTTACTGAGTTGTGTGGGAGCGCAAACCTATACACGGATGAGGAATCTGCTGAGCCCGGAGCGGCCAGGAGAAAAATCTTTTGACGAGTTGGTGAGTCTACTAAAGAATCATTTCAATCCGAAACCTAGTGAAATAGTACAGAGATGGAAATTCAATTCGAGGATTAGGAGGCCGGAAGAAAGCGTTACCGAGTATGTGGAGGAGCTTCGGAAGCTCGCACAGGACTGTAATTTTGGAAATGCGCTCATAGTCATGTTAAGGGACAGACTAGTATGCGGAGTTAACGGCGACAGTATACAGCAAAGGTTGCTGTCAGAAGAAGGATTAACGTTTGAGACGGCACTTAAAAAAGCACAAGCCATGGAGACGGCTAACAAGGACATTAAGGACTTAAACAGTATGAGCAAGGAGAAATGGAGTAAACCAGGGGGAGGAGCTGTTTTCAAGATGGAAGCTGGTGCGAAAAGTCCACCAGTCGGGGTTGAGGATTGCTACCGATGTGGCGGGACGAACCATTATGCAAAGGACTGCAGGTTTGCAAAGGCAAAGTGCCACAATTGTGGAAAAATAGGGCACTTAAAGAAAGTCTGTAAAAGGGCAGTGAGTGAGAGAAGCAGTGCTAAAGGGGCAAAGCATGCAAAAGGGGGGAGGGAGAAGTACACAAAGCGGGCAAATTACATACAAGAGGAGGAAGAGTCTAGTGAGTCTAGTGAGGAGGTTTTCACTATATACAGTATAGACACTTCAAGGCCCAACGTACCCCCCTCTCACTCAGTATTTGATAGTGAACGGAGGTCAAATAAAGTTTGAGATTGACACCGGATGTAGTGTAACCATAATGTCGCAGACTGAGTACGCCAAGCTATGGGGGGAAGCAAAAGTACCAGAGCTAGGTACATGCCCCATTAGTCTCAAAACCTACACAGGACAGAAGGTGGACATTTTGGGGGCGGCCGAAGTACAAGTGGAACACAAAGGAGTCACCAAAGAGCTTACGGTGGTAGTGGTAGCAGGGTCAGGGCCAAACCTGTTAGGGCGAGGGTGGATCAGTGAGTTGAGTGTGTACTGGCAGGCAATGAATAAAATGGAGGACAGTACAGAGGCACTGCAAGAAGTGCTGATGAAGCATGAGTTAGTGTTCAAGGGCGAACTGGGCACCTTAAGGGGAGCCACAGCCAAGATTCATGTAGCCAGTGATGCCACGCTTAGTTTCTTTAAACCAAGGTCGGTACCTTTTGCAATGAAAACCAAGGTTGAGGCGGAACTAGATCGCCTGCTAAGGGACAAAGTAATAGAACCAGTGAAATTTTCAGACTGGGCGGCACCAATAGTCCCGGTATTGAAGCCCGACGGTAACGTAAGGGTGTGTGGTGACTATAAGTTAACAGTGAACAGAGTATTATCACTGGAACAGTACCCCATTCCGAGAATGGAGGACGTTAACATCGCTCGCTGGGGGAGAAAGATTCAGCAAACTGGACATGAGTCATGCGTATCAGCAGATATTGCTAGATGAAGAATCAAAAAAGTTTGTCACAGTGAACACGCACAAGGGGCTGTTCACGTATGCCAGGTTACCATTTGGTGTCAGTTCTAGCCCAGCAATATTCCAATGGACTATGGAGGGCATTCTGCAGGGCATTCCAAAGGTGGCTGTGTACTTAGATGATATTCTGCTAACAGGAAGTGACGATCAGGATCACTTAAAAACACTGGACAAAGTGCTACAGCGGCTGGAAGAGGTGGGGCTACGCCTGAAACGGAGTAAGTGTAGTTTCATGGAGAAGGAAGTTACATTCCTGGGACATCGGGTGGATGCCACAGGCCTCCATCCATTACCAGGGAAAGTGCGGGCAGTGCAGGATGCACCTGCACCCACCTCAGTGACTGAACTGAAAGCCTATCTAGGGCTCCTGAATTATTATAACCGGTTTCTTCCAAACTTATCGATGCTGCTGGCACCCCTGCACAAACTGCTGAGAAAGGAGGAGCCATGGCGTTGGGGGCCAGAGCAAGCGAAAGCGTTTCAGCAGTCAAAGGAGCTACTTCAGTCCAGCAGGGTGTTGGTGCATTACGACGAGAAGAAGGAGCTGATAATGTCCTGCGACGCATCACCCTATGGAGTGGGGGCAGTGTTGGCCCACCGCATGCCAGATGGAGCAGAAAGGCCCATCGGGTTTGTTTCACGCACGCTCACAGCTACAGAAAAGAACTATTCACAGCTTGATAAAGAGGGGTTGGCCATTATATTTGGAGTAAAGAAATTCCATAAGTACATATATGGGAGGAAGTTTGTAATCAGTACTGACCACAAGCCTCTTATTAGCTTACTGAATGAGATGAAAGCGGTGCCTCAAATGGCATCACAGAGAATAATGAGATGGGCAGTAATACTAAGAGCCTATGAATATGTGATCACGTACAGAGCCGGCAAGGAAGACGGGAACGCGGATGCTCTCAGCCGCCTGCCCCTCTCAAAATCTCCTCGCAGTACTTCCCCTGAGGAGCACGTCCTGATGCTGGATCAGGAGATCAGTCCCCTGATGACTTCAGCGCAAATCCAGGGCTGGACAGCCAAGGACCCCGTTCTGTCAAGGGTCCGTGAGTATGTGTTGAAAGGCTGGCCAGATCACCGTGAGGGACCGGAGTTCGCGCCATACAGACAGAGACAGCACGAGCTCAGTGTCCAAGATGGATGTGTGCAATGGGGAACACGCATCATAGTCCCAGAGCGGGGACGCTCTACTTTGATGGAACAGTTGCATCAATCGCACCCAGGAATGACTAGAATGAAAGGACTGGCTAGGAGCTACCTGTGGTGGCCTAACTTGGATGCTGAAATTGAGTCAAAGGTAAAGTCATGCACCATATGTCAGGAACAGAGGAAAGCGCCTGCCGGGGCACCACTCCATCCCTGGGAGTGGCCCAGCAAACCCTGGAGGAGAATTCACATAGACTATGCGGGACCTTTTATGGGCAAAATGTTTTTGGTGCTGGTTGACGCTCACTCAAAGTGGATCGACGTTTATCCAGTGAGCTCTGCAACGACTGATGCCACACTGAATTGTCTCAGGAACAGCTTCAGCACGCATGGTATTCCAGAAATGATTGTATCCGACAATGCACATTGTTTTGTTAGTGAAGGGAGCAAAGAATTCATGGTAAGGAATGGAATCACACATGTCACCTCGCTCCATATCACCCAGCCTCAAATGGGTTAGCCGAGCGAGCCGTGCAGACTTTTAAGGAGCTCATGAGGAAGAGCTCAGGTGACACCTTGGAGACCAAGCTCAATAGAGCCTTGTTTAGTTATCGTATAACACCCAAAGCTACCACGGGGCTTTCTCCGGCTGAGTTGATGGTGGGGAGAAAGTTGCGGTGCATGTTAGACCTGATACACCCAGATCTCAAAAGCAATGTTGAGACAAAACAAACAAACCAAAAAGCGTACCATGACAAACATACTAAAGCTCGCCATTTCGCCATAGGGGACTCTGTGTACACCCGGAACTTCGGTTATGGACCTAAATGGATACCAGGACTAATCCAGGACATTACAGGACCTGTGTCGTACTCCGTGTTACTAGGGGATGGTCGAGGGGTTTGTCGGCATGTGGATCAGCTTTTCAGCCGGCAGCAGGGGGAACTGCCTCAGATGGAACAAAGGGCAGTAGAGGAGGCTGTTCCAGGACCCAGCACGGCTTATAAGGTGCCAGTGGACACTGGTACTGCCAGGCCACAGCGGGACAGAGTAAAACCAACATCAGAGACTACTCCAATCTCAAGTGCGAATGAATCTGAGAATCCACCACAAGTGGAATTAAGACGTTCACAAAGGATTCGCAAGCAACCAGAAAGACTTATACAAACCTGTTAAATTAGTCAGGGGTTAACCATGGTTAGAGCATACTGGTTAATTAAAACGTAGTACCTAGTAAGGGTTATTGTTTAAGAATTGCATACGGCAATCTTAAGGGGGGAGGAGTGTAGTAACCCGGGAGGTTATGAGTAACCTGATCCACCAGGTGGTGCTGTGGCAATTGCTCTCCTGAGTTAAGTCTGATCTGTACTGGTTGTACTCTTTGTTTTTGCTGCCTCATGGCAGAAGCTTTTATGTGCAAGTGTTGATTAAACCATGTTAAGGAGTTAACCTGTGTCTGTCTCCATCTATGATCACCTCAAGATACCACACCTTCCCTTCTGGACATTAGATGAGGACGAAGACCAGCCGTGGCACCAGCAGAACCAGGAACAGCAGCAGCACTAACAGCAGCAGCACCAACAGCAGCAGCAACAACAGGAGCGCCAGGCTGCTGGTCACGCACCTGAAGCTGCACAGGCCAGAAGGGGCCAGCGTATGGTAGCCCGTCGGCGCAGGAGATACCCCGCAAACAGGGTCTACAGACACAGGGTCAGCTACCTCAACATGTCTGAGCAGCAGTGCCAAAGGCGGCTCAGACTTTCGCGGGAGGTAGTGGGTGACATCTGCGTAATGCTGCAACAAGACCTGGAGCCCAGAGGACCAGGTGGACAACCCTTACCAGTGGCCGTCAAAGTCACCACCGCACTCAACTTTTTTGCCTCAGGCTCATTCCAGGGATCAGCAGCAGACATCAGCAGCATCTCCCAGGCGGCCGCACACACTTGCATCACGCAGGTAACCGATGACCTCTTTGCCATCGCGCACAATCACATCCATTTCACCAAGGATCAAGCAAGTGTCACGGCGCGTGCGGTTGGATTAGCTAATCTGGCAGACTTTCCAAGGGTGCAGGGCGTCGTTGACTGCACACATGTGGCCCTTAAGGCACCCCATCGCAATCCAGGTATTTTTGTCAACCGTAAGGGCTTCCACTCCCTTAACGTTCAGCTGGTGTGTGACCACAAGAAGGACATTTTGCATGTTTGTGCCAACTACCCTGGCAGTTGCCATGACTCCTTCATACTGCGCCAGTCTAGTGTGCCTCCGCTATTCAGTCCGCCAGACCAACTTAACAGATGGCTACTTGGAGACAAGGGCTATCCCCTGAAGACGTGGCTAATGACGCCGTTGAGGAGCCCATCCAACGAAGCTGAGGAGAGCTAGAACTCCAGCCACATGTCCACCAGAGCCATTATCGAACAAACCATCGGTTTGTTGAAGATGCGCTTCAGATGCCTGGATAGATCAGGTGGAGCCCTGCAGTACTCAGCAGCCAGGGTCTCCAGAATCATCGTGGTTTGCTGTGCACTTCACAACATAGCACAGCGTCGTGGCTTGCAGATTCCTGAAGACCAAGTGGCTCCTCACATATCCTCCTCAGATGAGGAGGAGGAGAGGGAGGAGGAGGAGGAGGAGGAGGAGGAGGAGAGCGAAAATTAACATCTTGCAGAGGCCCATCAACCAGCGGCAGCAGTATGCAAGAACATAGCTGCCTGGGATGCAAGGAATGCACTCATTGTGATAATAATAATAACTTCCGGGAAGTTATGTCATCACTTCCTGTGAACTGTGAACTATGAACTATGAACTGTGTACATACCTCACTTCCTGTCATATGTCACTTCCTGTTGGACTGGTATAAATACTGGACTGTTCAGTATTGTAAGAGGCTTCTACCAGAGGCATGGTAAAGACCTCTCTTGTATATAGTGTGTTTATAAGTTACTTAAAGCTTACTTTAAAGTTACTTGATGGTAAGACTCCTTTTTCTTACATCACTCATCTTGGCCAGATTTGCTTAGCCTAGCCAATCAAGCACTTTTGCCTCGCAGCTTCTTACCTGAGCATCGACAATGGCCAAGGACCAGCGGATTCCTAGCAATTTGACCACCATACTAACAATTGCAAGTAATCCTAAGCCCTCAATGTGAAAGTCCCATTCGCGAAATGACACACGCCACAACTACTGCAGTAGCCATCAGATTTTTTATTTACATTATTCATCTGATGGCTTTTTCACAGAAAACATCAAATTTCACCCAAGTGACTACCCTTGTGACTATTTGTGCAGTATCTTTCTCTTACGCGTGCTCCTACATGTGCTTCCCCTGTGGCTTCAGCAGATGTGGAGGCCCCTTGCTCACTCTCCTGCTGCTCCTGTCTCGACAACTTTGGCGGGCGTCCTCTGGGGTTTGCGAACCTGTGAGGGCTCGGCAACAGTCTGCTGCTCCTGCGGCTGTGCAGGGGTTTAGACGCCGATCTCAGTTGGGTGTGGACTCTGGTGGGGCTCTGACCGAGGGCTCTGCAGTGGCATGGAAGTGTGAGCGCTTGGAGAGGAGCCCCCACTTCCTTGATGTCTGCCACCAACTTCCCTCTCATGGGTCAGGTCCCCCTCAGCGCTTGCAAGTGGCTTGAGAGCGCCTTGCTGCACATCAGGGGGGCCATGGAGACCCGTATCTGCACTGGCAGTCCTACTCAGAAGGACATCCATCAAGGTCTGGTTTCTCTGTTCAATAGATGACCATCGCTCATCCAGAGATGTCATTCTATTCTGAACACTCACCATGTTTTCTGCACTCTGGCGACTTATCACCTCCATGGAGGTTGCCATCCTTTCCATGGTGATGCATTCATGCGCCAATAACTCCACAAAGGCTCTGCTCATGTTCACTATGGACTCCTCAATTCGCTCCACACTCGCAGCGACCCTGGAGACAAAACCTGCCAGAGACTCCTGCATCTGCTCCTGGAGTTCCAGCACCGCTGATCTTATGGATGGACCCAGAGGCAGAGGGTCGACATGCAGCTGAGCCGAGCTGGCAGAGTCCTGCGCCCTCCGACTAGGACTCTCCACTGCTGTCCCTGTCTCCACAATCTGCTGATGCTCACTTGTGAGCTGTGATACACCAGGTGACAACACTACTCTATGTCCCGAAGGTCCCACCGAGGTGTGAGTGTCTGCGCTGGTGCTGGGTGCGCTGAATTCTGCTGATGCTGCACCCTCAGAGGTTGCAGCTTCCTGTGAGAAGTCTTGAAGCTCATGCTCTTCCTCCTGGCTAGTGGGGGCGGGTGCTTGCGATGGTCCTCTGGGGGAGTAAAGGAAAGAGTCAGAGATGTGATGCCAAGGTAACATGCACATTGCATATTGCAGATGATCATAAGTCCATCTGTTAGAGCTTCCGAAACATTATCAGCGACTCATGCAATGGCAATGAGAGAGATGGAAAACTATTCTGTCACTTGCTTGCTGTGATGCACCCATCTGTCCGTCCCCCACTTGCGCATCTTCCTCCACTCCTACAATCTCCAGGACCGCCTCCTCCCAGGGGGTGAGGTGGGCTACTGAGGGTGGCCCTCCTCCTGTCCTTGCACTTTCTCGCTTATTGTGAGCTCTCTTTTCCTGCAATGAGGGAGACAAGTGGAGTTTGAGTGAGAATGAAGGAGTGAGTGTAGAGATTCCATAGCATAGATATTTAGAAGGAGACAAAGATGGTGTGAGGTGGCAAGACCAAGGGCCCTCCCTGTGTGTTGTCAGTTGTTTTCATAGCATCACAGTGATAGGGAGTGTGAGAGCTGCATAGTCGAATAGTTAGGTGAATGTGACCATAGAGAGAGAGGGAATGGGTAAGGGTGCATGGATGTCAGTGTCAAGTGGGATGTGGAGGAAGAGATTGCTAAAGCTGAGTGCTGGTGAGGAAAGGCAATAGGGATCAGATTGAGGGTGATGGGAAATTCATACTCACTTTTCCAGAGCGCAGAAGGTCATGAAACCTCTTCCTGCACTGAATCCAGGTTCTGCGAGTTACTGATAAGGAGTTGACCACCTTTGCCACCTGGATCCACACAGCCTTGGTCTGCCGGGGAGGTTTCTTCCTCCCTGAAGAAGGGAAGAGCACCCCTTTATGAGCTCTTGCTCCCTCAACTAAAGCCTGCAGGGCAACGTCATCAAACCTGGGAGCAGGCCTAGGTCTCCCGCTGGTCATTCTGCCTCCAGGTCCCTGCAGAATGAAAGGCCAAAAGGTTGGCAGTCTGCAGAAGAAGCAAGGCTTGTTGCTGGCCTTAAATGTAGCAGCAATGATGACATCATCAGAGGCGAGTTTCAGACTGGAAAAACTCATTGGCCATGGGTTCCCACACGTTGGAACTCAATTGGCCAATTACGTTAAAATCGCATCAATCTCCCACATCGATGTAGATTCAGGTGGATAACACGAAATGCGGATTACACGACCCCAGCCCGCCCCTGAATTAAAATCCAGCCCATTGACTTCCTCTTTGAGAGCGGTCCTCAAACTGAGAGTCCCTCATGGAAAGAAAAAAGAGAACTTACATTCAAGGCTGGGGACGTGAAGTTGTACTATTTACCCCATGAGGAGCGACTGTCAGAGTGAAAACAAAGATAGATTTGCATTTCTCCAGCGCCTTTCACGACCTCAGGACGTCCCAAAGCGCTTTTCAGCCAATGAAGTACTTTTTTGAAGTGTAGTCACTGTTGTAATGTGGGAAACATGGCAGCTAATTTACGCACAGCAAGCTCCCACAAACAGCAATGTGATAATGACCAGATCATCTGTTTTTAGTGATGTTGGTTGAGGGATAAATATTGGCCCCAGGACACCGGGGAGAACTCCCCTGCTCTTCTTCAAAGTAGTGCCAATGAATCGTTTATGTTCACCTGAGAGAGCAGACGGGGCCTCGGTTTAACGTCTCATCCGAAAGACAGCACCTCCAACAGGGCAGCATCTCACTACTGCCCCTCCGACAGTGCAGCACTCCCTCAGTACTGCCCCTCCGACAGTGCAGCGCTCCCTCAGTACCGCCCCTCCAACAGTGCAGCGCTCCCTCAGTTCTGCCACTCCAACAGTGCAGCGCTCCCTCAGTACTGCCTCTCCAACAGTGCAGCACTCCCTCAGTACTGCCCCTCTGACAGTGCAGCACTCTCAGTACTGCCCCTCCGACAGTGCAGCACTCCCTCAGTACTGCCCCTCCAACAGTGCAGCGCTCCCTCAGTACTGCCCCTCCGACAGTGCAGCACTCTCAGTACTGCCCCTCCAACAGTGCGGCGCTCCCTCAGTACTGCCGCTCAGACAGTGCGGCGCTCCCTCAGTACTGACTCTCCGACAGTGCAGCGCTTCCTCAGTACTGCCCCTCCGACAGTGCAGCGCTCCCTCATTACTGCCCCTCCAACAGTGCGGCGCTCCCTCAGTACGGCCCCTCCGACAGTGCGGCGCTCCCTCAGTACAGCCCCTCCGACAGTGCAGCGCTCCCTCAGTACTGCCCCTCCGACAGTGCAGCGCTCCCTCAGTACTGCCCCTCCTACAGTGCGGCGCTCCCTCAGTACTGCCCCTCCGACAGTGCGGCGCTCCCTCAGTACTGTCCCTCCAAAAGTACAGCGTTCCCTCAGTACTGCCCCTCCGACAGTGCAGCGCTCCCTCAGTACTGCCCCTCCGACAGTGCAGCGCTCCCTCAGTACTGCCCCTCCGACAGTGCGGCGCTTCCTCAGTACTGCCTCTCCGACAGTGCGGCGCTCCCTCAGTACTGCCCCTCCGACAGTGCAGCGCTCCCTCAGTACTGCCCCTCCTACAGTGCGGCGCTCCCTCAGTACTGTCCCTCCGACAGTGCAGCGTTCCCTCAGTACTGCCCCTCCGACAGTGCAGCGCTCCCTCAGTACTGCCCCTCTGACAGTGTGGCGCTCCCTCAGTACTGCACGGGGAGTGTCAGCTTTGATTTTGTGCTCAAGTCTCTGGAGTGGATCTTGAACCCTCGACCTTCTGACTCAGAGGCGAGAGCGCTGCCCACTGAGCCAGGGCTGATACCTTGGTATAGCGATAGCGGAACCCCCTGGTTGTGACTCACCTCTCTGCGTTGGTAAGGTTGCGGGCTTCCTGAATGATCTCTTGGAGCAGCACTGAAACGTTATCTGCAAAAGCCAAATGGACAGTCACGGAGAAACTCGTAAAAACTGGTCAAAGAGAAATGGTTCTCAATTTACTGCGTCCCTTTCTGAAGCGCCCAGGTGTACCGAGAAACCGTTTCACAGGAGCTTGGTGCCCTCCAATACGTCAACCCAGTGAAAGTTCGACCTGTGTAAGACTCCCACATTAGGGCAATAGGGATGTGTGGTAATATACGAACATAGGCACAGGAGGTTTTTTTAATTCATTCTCGGGATCTGGGCGTCGCTGGCAAGGCCAGCATTTATTGCCCATCCCTAGTTGCCCTTGAGAAGGTGGTGGTGAGCCGCCTTCTTGAACCACTGCAGTCCGTGTGGTGAAGGTTCTCCCACAGTGCTGTTAGGGAGGGAGTTCCAGGATTTTGACCCAGCGACGATGAAGGATCGGCGATATACTTCTAAGTCAGGATGATGTGTGACTTGGAGGGGAACTTGGAGGTGGTGGTGTTCCCATGCACCTGCTGCCCTTGTCCTTCTAGGTGGAAGAGGTCGTGGGTTTGGGAGGTGCTGCCGAAGAAGCCTTGGCGAGTTGCTGCAGTGCATCTTGTAGATGGTACACACTGCAGCCACGGTGCGCCGGTGGTGCAGGGAGTGAATGTTTAAGGTGGTGGATGGGATGCCAAACAAGCGGGCTGCTTTGTGAGACCACACCTTGAGTATTGTGTGCAGTTTTGGTCGCCTTATCTGAGGAAGGATGTTCTTGCCATGGAGGGAGTGCAGCGAAGATTCACCAGACTGATACCTGGGATGGCAGGAATGACGTATGAGAAGAGATTGGGTCGATTGGGCTTATATTCGCTTTAGAGCGGTAAGGTATTAGCATAACATGAATAATAAATCGAATTTCAGCTGACCCCTGACAGCTACAGCGCAGGATAACCGAAATAAAACAAATTAGACAATAGGAGGCTGACAAAGCACAATACAACACAACATCAAAAGCACAGCTCCCAGCGTTTCCCAGAGACACCAATGTATCCCAAAGACAGGCATGCTTGCAGTAGGCTGCTCTGTGAGATGACATCGATAGTGTGCAGGAGATTGGAGTCACACATTCCTTCTTAACCACCTTCAGGTAGATAAGGTGGTTAAGGAGGGATACGGGGTACTTGCCTTTATTAGCCGAGGCATAGAATATAAGAGCTGGGAGGTTATGCTTTAACTGTATAAAACACTAGAGTTTAGAAGAATGAGAGGGGATCTCATCGAAATTTATAAACTCCTAACAGGACTAGACAGACTAGATGCAGGAAGGATGTTCCCGATGGCCGGGAAGTCCAGAACCAGGGGTCACAGTCTAAAGATAAGGGGTAAGACATTTAGGACAGAGATGAGGAGGAATTTCTTCACCCAGAGAGTGGTGAACCTGTGGAATTCTCTACCACAGAAGGCAGTTGAGGCCAATTCATTAAATATATTCAAGAAGGAGTTAGATATATTTCTTAAGGCTAAAGGGATCAAGAGATATGGGGAGAAAGCAGGGACAGGGTACTGAATTTGGATGATCAGCCATGATCGCATTGAATGGCGGAGCAGGCTCGAGGGGCCGAATGGCCTACTCCTGCTCCTATCTTCTATGTTTGTCCTGAATGGTGTCGAGCTTCTTGAGTGTTGTTGGAGCTGCACTCATCCAGGCAAGTGGAGAGTATTCCATCACACTCCTGACTTGTGCCTTGTAGATGGTGGAAATGGTAATGTCCTATAATACCTCCGCATAAGGGCAATATGGATATGTGACAAGATCCTGCGTTAAAAAGCCAACAGCTGATGGCGGAGGAGGAGCATTTCCCCTTTCATTGCCCGAGCCTGAGTGTGACCGGCCACCTCCGTGCAGCCCGAGGGTGGAGCCTGGAGCCGTCCTCCGCGGTGAAACTCAGTAACCAGTCCAAGGCGGCACTAACACGGTGGGAGGGGAGAGGCGCGGAGAGCTGCGTCTTTAAGGTAAGCTCGTTGGAAGCAGCCCGCAGCTGGGTTGGGCACATTTGATTAGTAATTTGAAGAACAGGCGGAGCATTCAATAACAATCAGCTGGGAATGGCGTTACTCTTCATCGAGCGCGGTAAGGTATTAGCATCACATGAATAATAAATCGAATTTCAGCTGCCCCCTGACAGCTACGGCGCAGGATAACCGAAATAAAACAAATTAGACAATAGGAGGCTGACAAAGCACAATACAGCACAGCATCAAAAGCACAGCTCCCAGCATTTCCCGGAGACGCCAATGTATCCCAAAGACAGGCATGCTTGCAGTAGGCTGCTCTGTGAGATGGCATCGATAGCGTGCAGGAGATTGGAGTCACACATTCCTTCTTAACCACCTTCAGGTAGATAAGGTGGTTAAGAAGGGATACGGGATACTTGCCTTTATTAGCCGAGGCATAGAATACAAGAGCAGGGAGGTTATGCTTGAACTGTATAAAACACTAGTTAGGCCTCAGCTAGAGTACTGCGTGCAGTTCTGGTCACCACATTACAGGAAGGATGTGATTGCACTAGAGAGGGTGCAGAGGAGATTTACGAGGATGTTGCCTGGGCTGGGGAATTTTAGCTATGAGGAAAGATTGGAGAGGCTGGGGTTGTTTTCTTTGGAACAGAGGAGGCTGAGGAGAGACTGGATTGTGGTGTATAAAATGATGAGGGGCCGAGACAGAGTGGATAGGAAGGACCTATTTCCCTTAGCAGAGAGGTCAATAACCAGGGGGCAGAGATTGAAAGTAATTGGTCGGACGTTTAGAGGGGATTTGAGGAGAAATTTTTTCACCCAAAGGGTGGTGGGGGTCTGGAACTCACTGCCTGAAAGGGTGGTAGAGGCAGAAACCCTCATCACATTTAAAAAGTACTTGAACATACACTTGAAGTGCCGTAACCTACAGGGCTACGGATCAAGAGCTGGAAAGTGGGATTAGGCTGGAAAGCTCTTTGTAGGCCGGCACGGACACAATGGGCCAAATGGCCTCCTTCGGTGCTGTAAATTTCTATGATTCTATGATAAAGCATCCACCTAAACACCCACCACTGGCGCACCGTGGCTGCAGTGTGTACCATCTACAAAATGCACTGCAGCAACTCGCCAAGGCTTCTTCAGCAGCACCTCCCAAACCCGCGACCTCTTCCACCTAGAAGGACAAGGGCAGCAGGTGCATGGGAACACCACCACCTCCAAGTTCCCCTCCAAGTCACACACACCATCCTGACTTGGAAATATATCGCCGTTCCTTCATCGTCGCTGGGTCAAAATCCTGGAACTCCCTCTGTAACAGCGCTGTGGGAGCACCTTCACCACACAGACTGCAGCAGTTCAAGAAGGCGGCTCACCACCACCTTCTCAAGGGCAATTAGGGATGGACAATAAATGCCGGCCTTGCCAGTGATGCCTACATCCTGAGAATGAATTTTATTTTTTATAAAAGGCAGTGGAACTCGTTACACCAGGAGTCCATCTGCAGATAGACCCTCAGTGTGGTCTCCTGGCCGCGATGGACATCTCTGATCGGGTGCTGGGCTCGCCAACCTTCCAGGATTGTCCTGGAGTCTTCGGGAGTTGAAGATTAATCTTCAGGACGCCGCTGGCAGCAAAAAAACACCCGGGAGGAAAAAAATTGGAGGAGCCATTTGGCCGAGAGTCAAGAATCGACCAATCAGGTGACGAAGAATCTGTCCGTTTCTCAATTGGCCGCGAGGGTGGACGGGGGTCGGGCGGCCAATGGCGGGAGCGCGGGGGGGGGGCGGTTGGAGGTGGGAGGTCATGTGACGAAACCCTCCAGGAATGTGTCCGACCGGCGATGGCGACTCTGTGGGGGGGGGGGGGGCGGGCGGATTCAGTCACATGCAATTAGAGGCAGCGGGCCCATCGCAAGCTCAGCGGGCTCTCGTGACTCGGAACTGAACGGCGGAAGGATGCTCTGTCCCCCGGATTATCTCCCACTCACTCCCCGGTCTCTTGCTCTTCACAGACCAGCGCAGGATTTCCCGGAGGCGATTCGGATTACTGTCCCCCGCGGGTTTTCTTTTCAAGTCCCTTTGATAGCGGGATGGTAAACGGATTAAATTACCTAAATGTGTGAAGAGGTTTCGCGCAATTTGAAGTAAAGCCTGCGGGGGGAGAGAGAGAGAGAGAGAAAAAAATCAGTTTTAGTACAAGTCTAGTGACTAACGCGATAGACGGGTGTTTAGAACGCTACCCAAAGTCTACAGTTAATGGGCATATGGTGTCATCTTGTTACATCTGTCCTTTCCCTCTCATTGTCTCTCTGACTCGTCGAACGGTGCGAGCTATCACTGGCTGTGGATCCGCGGCACTGGGCTCTTCCCCGAGTGTTGGCAGCGACTATCAGGTGCATATTTCATCCTCTCCTCACCCAACACACTCTCTCACACACACACTCACACACACATTCACACTCAAACACACTCACTCACACATTCACACTCTCACACACTCACACACACACATTCACACTCACACATTCACACACACACATTCACACACACACATTCACACTCACACATTCACACTCACACACTCTCACACATTCACACTCACACACATTCACTCACACACACACTCACACATTCACACTCACACACTCACACACACTCACACTGTCTCCCTCTCGCACACTCTCGCACACACTCTCACAATCTCTCTCTCACAATCTCTCTCTCTCACAATCTCTCTCTCTCACAATCTCTCTCACACACACTCTCTCACACTCACTCTCACATACACACACTCACCTAACACACACACACTCACACACACACACCCACACACACTCTCACACACACTCACACACACACACTCACACACACTCTCACACATTCACACTCACACACACTCACAAATTCACACTCACAAACACACACTCACACACACACTCACACATTCATACTCACACACACAGTCACACACACAATCTCTCACACAGACACACACACTCTCACACACACTCAGACACACACACATTCACACACACACTCTCTCACACACACTCACACAAACTCTCACACACACATTCACACACACACACACACTCTCACACACACATTCACACACACACACACACACTCTCACACACACACACACACTCACACACACACTCTCACACACACACTCTCTCACACACTCTCACGCACTCTCACACACACACTCTTTCACACACACACACACTCTCTCACACACTCACTCTCACTTACACTCACGCACTCACCCAACACTCACACACTAACACACACTCTCACACACACACTCAAACACACACACTCACACACATTCACACACACACTCTCACACACACACTCACACATTCACACACACTCTCACACACACACTCTCACACACACACACACACTCTCACACACAGTCTCACAGACACACTCACACACACTCACACACACACTCACACACTCTCACACACACACTCTCACACACACACATACATACACTCACACACAGCCTCACACATACACTCACTCACATACACAATCAGACACACACTCTCTCACACGCTCACACACACTCTCACATTCACACTCACACACACACGCTCACACTCACACACACATCTTTTTCAAAATCCCTATTCAGGATTTCCTCCTCCAGCACTAGCCCTTGCTGAGATTCAGTTCCTCAGGCCTCCGAGGCACTGCCAAGTGATCGTTCTTCATGTCTGAGCTGCGACACCAAGTGCGTGTTGTTCCCAGTGTTGTACGATCCCATGTTGTGGGCAGACTATTCGACCGCGGTAGGTGCATCGCTATCGAGCCCAACCCAGTCCTTGCCCTACGTTCCCCTCCCCCCCCTTCCCCCCCCCCCCCAACACACACACGCACGCATTCCCAGCAGGGCTCAGCGGAACACTGCGCCCCCCCCGCCTAGTGCAAGCCTTATGGAGACAAGTGTACATTGAGGGATTTAAATGATACAGGGATTCGACAGGGGAGATAGTGTGCGTGTGTATGTGCGTGTGAGTTTTCACGTTGGCAGGCTGTGGGGTACCACAAGGATCAGTGCTTGGGCCTCAGCTATTGACAATCTACATCAATGATTGGGATGAGGGGACCAAATGTAATATGTCCGTGTTAGCTGATGATACAAAGCTGGGTGGAGGATACAAGGAGGCTTCAAGGGGATATAGACAGGCTAAGTGAGTGGGCAAGAACATGGCAAATGGAAAATAATGAGGAAAAATGAAAAGTTGTCCACTTTGGTAGGAAAAATAGAAAAGCAGAGTATTTTTTAAATGGTGAGAGATTGGGAAATGTTGGTGTTCAGAGGGACCTGGGTGTCCTTGTACACGAATCACTGAAAGTTAACATGCAGGTACAGCAAGCAATTAGGAAAGCAAATGGTATGTTGGCCTTTATTACAAGAGGATTTGAGTATAAGAGTAAAGACGTCTTACTGCAATTATATAGGGCCCCAGTGAGACCACACCTGGAGTATTGTGTACAGTTTTGGTCTCCTTACCTAAGGAAGGATATACTTGCCATAGAGGGAGTGCAACGAAGGTTCACCAGACTGGTTCCTGGGATGGGGGGATTGTCCTATGAGGAGAGATTGAGTAGACTAGGCCTATATTCTCTCGAGTTTAGAAGAATGAGATGTGATCTCATTGAAAGATACAAAATTCTTACAGGGCTCGACAGGGTAGATGCAGGGAGGATGTTTCCCTGGCTGGGGAGTCTAGAACCAGGGGTCACAGTCTCAATAAGGGGTCGGCCATTTAGGACTGAGATGAGGAGAAATGTCTTCACTCAGAGGGTGGTGAATCTTTGGAATTCTCTACCCCAGAGGGCTGTGGAGGCTCAGTCGTTGAGTATATTCAAGACAGAGATCGATAGATTTTTGAATATTAAGGGAATCAAGGGATTTGGAGATAGTGCAGGAAGTGGAGATGAGGTAGAAGATCAGCCATGATCTTATTGAATGGAGGAGCAGGCTTGAGGGGCCGAATGGCCGACTCCTGCTCCAAATTATTATGTTTCTTATGTTCTAATGAGTGCATGTATGTGTGTGTGCCAAATAACAACGTGATTCGATAGGGTAGAGAGAGAAACTATTTCCTCTGGTGGGGGGGGAGTCCAGAACAAGGGGGCAGAACCTTAAAATTAGAGCCAGGCCGTTCAGGGGTGATGTCAGGAAGCACTTCTTCACACAAAGGGTGGGGGAAATCTGGAACTCTCGCCCCCCAAAAGGCTGCGGATGCTAGGGGTCAATTGGAGTTTTCAAGACCGAGATCGATCGATGTTTGTTGGGTATGGATATCAAGGGATATGGAGTAAATGGAGTGGAGGTACAGATCAGCCCTGATCTAATTAACTGGAGGAGCTGAATGGCCTCCTCCTGTTCCTATGTATCTCTGACCCGTGCTCCCTCTGAACAAGACTCCTCAATCCATGGAGCTCAGCGCCACGGAATCATCTTTTATTATTCACAACTACAACAACTTGCATTTATATAGCGCCTTTAACGTAGTAAAATATCCCAAGGTGCTTCACAGGAGCGATTATCAAACAAAATTTCACACCGAGCCACATAAGCAGTTCAGAGGTTTACTGGACTAATACCTGGAATGGGCGGGTTGTCTTATGAGGAAAGGTTGGGCAGGCTAGGCTTGTATCCGCTGGAGTTTAGAAGAGTAAGAGGTGACTTGATTGAAACATATAAGATCCTGAGGGGTCTGGACAGGGTGGACGTGGAGAGGATGTTTCCTCTTGTGGGAGAATCTAGAACTAGGGGGGTCACTGTTTAAAAATAAGGGGGCGCCCATTTAAGACAGAGATGAGGAGAATTTCATTCTCACAGAGGGTCGAGAGTCTTTGGAACTCTCTTCCTCAGAGGGCGGTGGAAGCAGAGTCTTTGAATATTTTTAAGGCAGAGGTAGATAGATTCTTGGTAAGCAAGGGGGTGAAAGGTTATCGGGGGTAGGCGGGAATGTGGAGTAATCGGATCAGCCACGATCTTATTGAATGGCGGAGCAGGCTCAAGGGGCCGAGTGGCCGACTCCTGCTCCTAATTCGTATGTTCTTATAAGATGATATTAGGACAGGTGACCAAAAGCTTGGTCAAAGGGGTAGATTTATGGGACATTTTAAGGAGGAGAGAGAGGTAGTGAGGCGGAGAGGTTTAGGGAGGGAATTCCAGAACTTAAGGCCTCGGCAGCTGAAGGCACGGCCGCCAATGGTGGGGTGAAGGAAGTGGGGGACGCGCAAGAGACCAGAATTGGAGGAGCGCTGAGATATCGGAGGGTGGTAGGGCTGGAGGAGATGATAGAGATAGGGAGGTGGAGTGAGGGACCATGGAGAGATTCGAAAGCGAGGATGAGAATTTTAAAATCGAAGCATTGCCGGACTATTGAGCAGCAGATGATTCAGCAGCGGGCGCCCAGCTGCTGTTAAGCCCAGACAAACCTCTGATGTTAATCGTGCCCTGCAGGCGAGGCAGACTCTGTGAAAGGCAGCTTTATTAGTGAGGTTGTCTGGAGATGTCTCCTGTGCACTGTGAGCACCAGCCTACCTTGGGGAAACTCATTCCCCTTTAGAAAAACAGACTTCAAGGTGACCTACCTGAAGTTTCCAAGATTGCAAAGGGACCAATTAACTGTGAGGAAGGATCCAGATCCCAGGAGAAGACAAGTTAATGTGAGAGAGTGTAGCATGAGAAGGTACGTTAGCAGAATTTAATGTTCCCCCAATGGGTGATTGAGTTGTGGAATTAGTCAGCGAGGAGGAGGCTGAAACAGAATGTTAATGAAGCAGAGAGAATGAGATGTGCGTCTGGTGTGAGAATGGATTGAAGGATCTGGTGAGAAGCTGGTTTGGTGAGGTTGGGGGGATATGGGGAGAAGGTGGGTAGGTGGAGTTGGTGATATGGGGAGAAGGTGGGTAGGTGGGGTTGGTGATATGGGGAGAAGGTGGGTAGGTGGGGTTGGTGATATGGGGAGAAGGTGGGTAGGTGGGGTTGGTGATATGGGGAGAAGGTGGGTAGGTGGGGTTGGTGATATGGGGAGAAGGTGGGTAGGTGGGGTTGGTGATATGGGGAGAAGGTGGGTAGGTGGGGTTGGTGATATGGGGAGAAGGTGGGTAGGTGGGGTTGGTGATGTGGGGAGAAGGTGGGTAGGTGGGGTTGGTGATATGGGGAGAAGGTGGGTAGGTGGGGTTGGTGATATGGGGAGAAGGTGGGCAGGTGGGGTTGGTGATATGGGGAGAAGGTGGGTAGGTGGGGTTGGTGATATGGGGAGAAGGTGGGTAGGTGGGGTTGGTGATCTGGGGAGAAGGTGGGTAGGTGGGGTTGGTGATATGGGGAGAAGGTGGGTAGGTGGGGTTGAGGGATATGGGGAGAAGGTGGGTAGATGTGCGAGAGTGTGTGGGGGTGAGAGTGTGTGTGTGCGAGAGTGTGTGAGGGTGAGAGTCTGTGAGGGTGAGAGTGTGTGGGGTGAGAGTGTGAGGGGTGAGAGTGTGTGGGGTGAGAGTGTGTGGGGTGAGAGTGTGTGGGGTGAGAGTGTGTGGGGTGAGAGTGTGTGGGGTGAGAGTGTGTGGGGTGAGAGTGTGTGAGGGTGAGTGTGTGTGAGGGTGAGTGTGTGTGTGGGTGAGAGTGTGTGGGGTGAGAGTGTGTGGGGTGAGAGTGTGTGGGGTGAGAGTGTGTAGGGTGAGAGTGTGTGAGGGTGAGAGTATGTGGTCTGAGAGTGTGTGGGGTGAGAGTGTGTGGGGTGAGAGTGTGTGGGGTGAGAGTTCGTGGGGGTGAGAGTGTGTGAGGGTGAGAGTGTGTGAGGGTGAGAGTGTGTGAGGGTGAGAGTGTGTGGGGCTGAGAGTGTGTGGGGGTGAGAGTGTGTGGGCTGAGAGTGTGTGGGGTGAGAGTTTGTGGGGGTGAGAGTGTGTGAGGGTGAGAGTGTGTGGGGTGAGAGTGTGTGAGGGTGAGAGTGTGTGGGGTGAGAGTGTGTGGGGGTGAGAGTGTGTGGGGTGAGAGTGTGTGAGGGTGAGAGTGTGTGAGGGTGAGAGTGTGTGGGGCTGAGAGTGTGTGAGGGTGAGAGTGTGTGGGGCTGAGAGTGTGTGGGGTGAGAGTGTGTGGGGTAAGAGTGTGAGGGTGAGAGTGTGCGAGGGTGAGAGTGTGTGAGGGTGAGAGTGTGTGAGGTGAGAGTGTGTGAGGGTGAGAGTGTGTGGGGTGAGAGTGTGTGAGGGTGAGAGAGTGTGAGGGTGAGAGTGTGTGAGGGTGAGAGTGTGTGGGGTGAGAGAGTGTGAGGGTGAGAGTGTGTGAGGCTGAGAGTGTGTGGGGTGAGAGTGTGTGAGGGTG
Source organism: Somniosus microcephalus (assembly GCF_052327205.1). Taxonomy (NCBI): domain Eukaryota; kingdom Metazoa; phylum Chordata; class Chondrichthyes; order Squaliformes; family Somniosidae; genus Somniosus; species Somniosus microcephalus. Next base: position 231,841,821 of record NC_140996.1, read on the forward strand.
AGAGTGTGTGGGGGTGAGAGTGTGTGGGTGAGAGTGTGTGAGGGTGAGAGTGTGTGAGGTGAGAGTGTGTGAGGGTGAGAGTGTGTGGGGTGAGAGTGTGTGGGGTGAGAGTGTGTGAGGGTGAGAGTGTGTGAGGGTGAGAGTGTGTGTGGGTGAGAGTGTGTGGGGTGAGAGTGTGTGAGGGTGAGAATGTGTGGGGTGAGAGTGTGTGAGGGTGAGAGTGTGTGGGGTGAGAGTGTGTGGGGTGAGAGTGTGTGAGGGTGAGAGTGTGTGGGGTGAGAGTGTGTGGGGTGAGAGTGTGTGTGGGGTGAGAGTGTGTGGGGTGAGAGTGTGTGAGGGTGAGAGTGTGTGGGGTGAGAGTGTGTGTGGGTGAGCGTGTGTGGGGTGAGAGTGTGTGGGGTGAGAGTGTGTGGGGTGAGAGTGTGTGTGGGTGAGAGTGTGTGGGGGTGAGAGTGTGTGAGGGTGAGAGTGTGTGAGGGTGAGAGTGTGTGGGGGTGAGAGTGTGTGAGGGTGAGAGTGTGTGAGGTGAGAGTGTGTGAGGGTGAGAGTGTGTGAGGGTGAGAGTGTGTGTGGGGTGAGAGTGTGTGGGGTGAGAGTGTGTGAGGGTGAGAGTGTGTGAGGGTGAGAATGTGTGGGGTGAGAGTGTGTGAGGGTGAGAGTGTGTGAGGTGAGAGTGTGTGAGGGTGAGAGTGTGTGTGGGTGAGAGTGTGTGTGGGTGAGAGTGTGTGGGGTGAGAGTGTGTGGGGTGAGAGTGTGTGAGGGTGAGAGTGTGTGGGGTGAGAGTGTGTGTGGTGAGAGTGTGTGAGGGTGAGAGTGTGTGGGGTGAGAGTGTGTGAGGGTGAGAGTGTGTGGGGTGAGAGTGTGTGAGGGTGAGAGTGTGTGAGGGTGAGAGTGTGTGAGGGTGAGAGTGTGTGGGTGAGAGTGTGGGGGGAGAGAGTGTGTGGGGTGAGAGTGTGTGGGGTGAGAGTGTGTGAGGGTGAGAGTGTGTGAGGTGAGAGTGTGTGAGGGTGAGAGTGTGTGAGGGTGAGAGTGTGTGAGGGTGAGAGTGTGTGGGGTGAGAGTGTGTGGGGTGAGAGTGTGTGGGGTGAGAGTGTGGGGGTGAGAGTGTGTGAGGTGAGAGTGTGTGGGGTGAGAGTGTGGGGGTGAGAGTGTGTGGGGTGAGAGTGTGGGGGTGAGAGTGTGTGGGGTGAGAGTGTGTGAGGTGAGAGTGTGTGAGGGTGAGAGTGTGTGAGGGTGAGAGTGTGTGAGGGTGAGAGTGTGTGGGGTGAGAGTGTGTGAGGGTGAGAGTGTGTGGGTGAGAGTGTGTGAGGGTGAGAGTGTGTGGGGTGAGAGTTTCCGGGGTGAGAGTGTGTGGGGTGAGAGTGTGTGGGGTGAGAGTGTGTGAGGGTGAGAGTGTGTGGGGTGAGAGTGTGTGGGGTGAGAGTGTGTGGGTGAGAGTGTGTCAGGGTGAGAGTGTGTGGGGGTGAGAGTGTGTGAGGGTGAGAGTGTGTGAGGGTGAGAGTGTGTGAGGGTGAGAGTGTGTGAGGGTGAGAGTGTGTGGGGTGAGAGTGTGCGGGGTGAGAGTGTGTGAGGGTGAGAGTGTGTGAGGGTGAGAGTGTGTGGGGTGAGAGTGTGTTAGGGTGAGAGTGTGTGGGGTGAGAGTGTGCGGGGTGAGAGTGTGCGTGCGTGAGTGTGTGGGGTGAGAGTGTGTGGGGTGAGAGTTTGTGGGGTGAGAGTTTGTGGGGGTGAGAGTGTGTGGGGTGAGAGTGTGTGGGGTGAGAGTGTGTGGGGTGAGAGTGTGTGGGGTGAGAGTGTGTAGCGTGAGAGTGTGTGGGGTGAGAGTGTGTGGGGTGAGAGTGTGTGAGGGTGAGAGTGTGTGAGGGTGAGAGTGTGTGAGGGTGAGAGTGTGTGAGGGTGAGAGTGTGTGGGTTGAGAGTGTGTGGGGTGAGAGTGTGTGATGGTGAGAGTGTGTGAGGGTGAGAGTGTGTGAGGGTGAGAGTGTGTGAAGGTGAGAGTGTGTGGGGATGAGAGTGTGTGGGGTGAGAGTGTGTGGGGGTGAGAGTGTGTGGGGTGAGAGTGTGTGGGGTGAGAGTGTGTGGGGTGAGAGTGTGTAGCGTGAGAGTGTGTGGGGTGAGAGTGTGTGGGGTGAGAGTGTGTGAGGGTGAGAGTGTGAGGGTGAGAGTGTGTGAGGGCGAGAGTGTGTGAGGGTGAGAGTGTGTGAGGGTGAGAGTGTGTGGGGTGAGAGTGTGTGATGGTGAGAGTGTGTGAGGGTGAGAGTGTGTGAGGGTGAGAGTGTGTGAGGTGAGAGTGTGTGGGGATGAGAGTGTGTGGGGTGAGAGTGTGTGGGGGTGAGAGTGTGTGGGTGAGAGTGTGTGGGGGTGAGAGTTTGTGGGGATGAGAGTGTGTGGGGTGAGAGTGTGTGAGGGTGAGAGTGTGTGGGGTGAGAGTGTGTGGGTGAGAGTGTGTGGGGGTGAGAGTTTGTGGGGATGAGAGTGTGTGGGGTGAGAGTGTGTGAGGGTGAGAGTGTGTGAGGGTGAGAGTGTGTGAGGGTGAGAGTGTGTGAGGGTGCGAGTGTGTGGGGATGAGAGTGTGTGGGTGAGAGTGTGTGGGGGTGAGAGTTTGTGGGGATGAGAGTGTGTGTGGGTGAGAGTGTGTGGGTGAGAGTGTGTGGGGGTGAGAGTGTGTGGGGTGAGAGTGTGTGGGTGAGAGTGTGTGAGGGTGAGAGTGTGTGGGTGAGAGTGTGTGGGGGTGAGAGTGTGTGGGGTGAGAGTGTGTGAGGGTGAGAGTGTGTAAGGGTGAGAGTGTGTGGGGGTGAGAGTGTGTGGGGTGAGAGTGTGTGGGGATGAGACACACTATCACCCACACACACTCTCACCCCCACAAAAACTCGTACAAACCCAGGGAAATATTGAACTATTTCCCAGCGGGTGGCACTGGGCGGTGAATAGGAGCAGCATTCCTGGCCGACTTTCTCACTTTTTAACCGAGGCACTGTTGCCGATTGGGGAACCTCAACGACTGCCCCGTTGACTGGGAGCAAAGACGTGGCACCGGAGCTGGGCTCGCCCTGGCCCGCTATCCCCATTGCGTTGAAGCAATATATCAACTATCCCTCTTCCTTAATGGGGTTTGTTAGAAACCGACAGTGCAGCGCTCCCTCAGTACTGCCCCTCCGACAGTGCTGCGCTCCCTCAGTACTGCCCCTCCGACAGTGCGGTGCTCCCTCAGTACTGCCCCTCCAACAGTGCGGCGCTCCCTCAGTACTGCCCCTCCGACAGTGCTGCGCTCCCTCAGTACTGCCCCTCCGACAGTGCGGTGCTCCCTCAGTACTGCTCCTCCGACAGTGCAGTGCTCCCTCAGTACTGTCCCTCCGACAGTGCGGCGCTCCCTCAGTACTGCCCCTCCGACAGTGCGGCGCTCCCTCAGTACTGCCCCTCTGACAGTGCAGCACTCCCTCAGTACTGCCCCTCCGACAGTGCGGTGCTCCCTCAGTACTGCCCCTCCGACAGTGCAGCGCTTCCTCAGTACTGCCCCTCCGACAGTGCAGCGATTCCTCAGTACTGCCCCTCCGACAGTGTGGCGCTCCCTCAGTACTGCCCCTCCGACAGTGCGGCGCTCCCTCAGTACTGCCCCTCCGACAGTGCGGCGCTCCCTCAGTACTGCACTGGGAGTGTCAGCCTTGATTTTGTGCTCAAGTCTCCGGAGTGGGGACTCGAACCCACGACCTTCTGACTCGGAGGCGAGAGAGAGAGAGTGAGTGCGCTGCCCACTGAGCCACGGCTGACGGAACACTCCTGGGTCACGGGCCCGGTGGAGAGTCGGGATTTGCGGGAGAGGGAGGGACAGAGACTCTGAGCGTTATCGGCCACGTCACCTGGCATTCGATCTTCAACTTCTGCTCCTTCTGGACGGACATGGTGCTGGTCAGGACGGTGGCGGTGTAACGGAAGCAGTGGTGAATCGTCCGCACGTCCACTTCGGTGAAGCTGCGGGAAAAGAAGGAACACATTTTTGGCCCAGCTGATACGCTCTGTTCAGACTCGTTGCCCCGCATGACTGGCCTCCCGTCCACCTCCTCAAACGCCCACACATTTTCTCGTCTCTCACCACCGTGCCGGCCAAGGAACTGTCAGTTAAAAAGCTGGAAAGGGTTGCTGCTGGACTGGAGGAATGCAGCTTATTAAACGCTCTGAGTGTAAGCATTAGCAGGCCGGCAACTTGTGTGTACGACAGCACAGTGATAACGTTACTGGACCAATAATCCCGAGGCCTGGAATAATAATCCAGAGACAAGTGTTCAAATCCCACCACGGCCGCTGGGGAATTTAAATTCAGTTAATTCAATAAATCTGGGATAAAAAGCTGGTGAACATGAAACTACTGGATTGTTGTAGTGAATCCATCTGGTTCACGAATGTCCTTTAGGGAAGGAAATCTGCCGCCCTTACCCGGTCTGGCCGATATGTGACTCCAGACCCCCAGCAATGTGGTTAACTCTTAACTGCCCCTCTGAAATGGCCCAGCGAGACACTCGATGGGCAATTAGGGATGGGCAATAAATGCTGGCATTGCCAGCGACGCCCACATCAACCATCTTCCTTTGTGCTCGGTATGACTCCAGCCAGTGGAGAGTTCCCCCGCCCCCTCGATTCCCATTGACTTCAGTTTTACTGGGGCTCCTTGATGCCACACTCGGTCAAATGCTGCCTTGATGTCAAGGGCAGTCATTAGCTAAAGGTAAAGAGGTCTCTCCTGAATTCCCTATTGGATTTGTTAGTCTCGAAGTGAAGATTACTGATTTGGATTCTGGTTAACATGTTAACTAAGGTTGCGGAGGGAGTGCGGTGCTGGGCAAGGATTCGGGTCCAAGCAGCAATCGAGTGCCACCAAATCAGCTCCTGGTGGCACCACTTAATACGCACTCCCCGGGCTTCGATGAGAATCTGTTCTTTAATATCCCACGCAATCATTAAATCAGTTGAGTTTTAATGTTCCTCTGTAAAGAGATTTAATTACTGCCCCAACCTCTTCAGTTATTAAAAAAACAATGCAGGCACAAGCGAGAGGGCGAGAGGAGTGGGAGAGAAAGGCAGATAGGGAAAGCGAGAGATGGAGAAAGGTAGAGCGAGGAATAGGGAAAGGGGAGAGAGAGGGAAGATGGGGAAGGGAGGGAGAAAGAGCAAGAGAGAGGAAAGGGACAGTGAGGGAGGGAGAGTGGGAAAGAGGGATAGGGAAAGGGGAGAGAGTGGAAGAGGGGAGGTAGTGAGGGGAGAGAGAGAAAGAGTAAGAGAGGAGAGGAGAAGGAGAGCAAGAGGGAAAGGGAGGGAGGACGAGAGATATAGAGACAGAGGAATGGAGAAAGGATGAGAGAGAGAGAGAGAGAGAGGGAGAAGGAGTGAGAGAGGGTAAGAGGGAGAAAGATAGGGAGAGGGGTGATAGAGGGATAGAGCGAGAGAGACAGTTAAAACAATCAATGAAGTAGCAGTGTGATGCTGCGCCATGCAGAGGAGGGAAGCTCTAGATTCAATCACTAGATTGTGCTGAATAAGCAGCTCCTAACCAGGATGGCAGTGAGGGGTGCCGGGACTGGGCTGAGTGCCCCTGGGATAGGGATAGAGGCAGAGAAAAACTCTGCCGGGGTTCCCCTTCCTGATCATTGACGCGAGATATTTGAGTGTACGTGTGGACGGTGGGTGAGCGGAGGGGTTGCGAATGGGCCCACTTCCACTTCCCCCCCACCCCCCGCAGGCAACTGACCCTCGCTGTCCAGGTGCATTGCTGAAGACCGGCTGCTTGGGGAGATAGCGAGGGGAGTCACACCCATGAATGCTACCCCCAACGAGAGCTGGTCGGGGAATGGGGAGGATGCGGTTGGGGAGGAGGAGGAAGGAGGGGAAAGGACGCTTCATTATCTGAGGAGTTGCGAATGGAACTGAACGCTGTGCAGACATCAGCGAGCATCCCCACTTCTGACCTTATGATAGAGGGAAGGTCATTGATGAAGCAGCTGAAGATGGTTGGGCCTAGGACACTGATAGACTGATACCTGGGAACCAGACTGATACCTGGGATGGCAGGAATGACGTATGAGGAGGGATTGGGTCGATTGGGCTTATACTCATTGGAGTTTAGAAGAATGAGAGGGGATCTCATTGAAACTTATAAAATTCTAACAGGACTAGACAGACTAGATGCAGGAAGGATGTTCCCGATGGCCGGGGAGTCCAGAACCAGGGGTCACAGTCTAAGGATAAGGGGTAAGTCATTTAGGACAAAGATGAGGAGGAATTACTTCACCCAGAGAGTGGTGAACCTGTGGAATTCTCTACCACAGAAGGCAGTGGAGGCCAATTCATTAAATCTATTCAAGAAGGAGTTGGATATATTTCTTAAAGCTAAAGGGATCAAGGGATATGGGGAGAAAGCAGGGACAGGGTACTGAATTTGGATGATCAGCCATGATCTCATTGAATGGCGGAGCAGGCTCGAGGGGCCGAATGGCCTACTCCTGCTCCTATGTTCTATGTTTCTATGTTTCTATGTTCTGAGGAATTTTTGCAGCGATGTCCTGGGGCTGTGATGATTGACCTCCAACAACCATCTTCCTTTGTGCTCGGTATGACTCCAGCCAGTGGAGAGTTTCCCCGCCCCCGATTCCCATTGACTTCAGTTTTACTGGGGCTCCTTGATGCCACACTCGGTCAAATGCTGCCTTGATGTCAAGGGCAGTCACTAGCTAAAGGTAAAGAGGTCTCTCCTGAATTCCCTATTGGATTTATTAGTAACTATCTTATATTTATGACCTCTGGTTTTAGACAACTCCACAAGTGGAAACATTTTCTAACCTCTTCGTAATCTTCGTATCGAGGGAAATACTTAAGAAGGGGAAAGAACGTTGCGAGGGGCAGGGACATTTAGTTCAATTGATTATATTGCACTCAAAGTTCATATTAATAATATTCTCACCAGGAATTTCATCAATATTAAAAAAAAAATCTAATAATCTTAAAGGGATTGGCAGGGTAGATGAAGGGAGAATGTTTCCTCTGGCTGGAGTGTCTAGAACCAGGGGTCACAGTCTCAGGATAAGGGGTCGGCCATTTAGGACTGAGATGAGGAGAAATTTCTTCACTCAGAGGGTGGTGAATCTTTGGAATTCTCTGCCCCAGAGAGCTGTGGAGGCTGAATCGTTGAGTATATTCAAGGCCGAGATCGATAGATTTTTGGACTAGGGGAATCAGGGGATGTGGGGATCGGGCAGGAAAGTGGAGTTGGGGTCGAAGATCAGCCATGATCTTATTGAATGGCGGAGCAGGCTCGAGGGGCCGTATGGCCAACTCCTGCTCCTATTTCTTATGTTCTTAAATATTTATCAAATTTCTTGTTGCCATGGAGACTAAAATCACCAACTCTGGTTGGACATATTCCCATGGCCTCCTGCCTCCCACTGCCCCGCCCCCACGATCCCATCATTGGTCGCCTGACCAGAAATCTGCGGGGGGGGTGGGGGGGATGCGTATTTTGAACAACATTCCTCCAATTTGCCCAAGGTTTTTGTCTTCTTGGGGGAGCCTGGAGTCTCAAGGGCCTCTTATCAAGTTTACATCCATACTCCCAATAATATCTCAGTCTTCTCGTACTAACAGATCCTGATGTTCCACTTTAAGGTTTAAGAACAAAGAACTTGCATTTATATAGCGCCTTTCATGACCTCAGGACATCCCAAAGCGCTTTACAGCCAAAGGGGAGGCTAGATAAAGGCATGAGGGAGAACGGAACAGAAGGATATGTTGATGGTGTGAGATGAAGAGGAGTGGGAGGAGGCTCGTGCGGAGCGTAAAAAGACTTGCATTTCTATAGCGCCTTTCACAACCTCAGGATGTCCAAAGCTCTTTACAGCCAATGAAGTACTTTTGAAGTGTAGTCACTGTTGTAATGTAGGAAACACGGCAGCCAATTAGCGCACAGCAAGCTCCCATAAACAGCAATGTGACAATGACCAGATCATCTGCTTTTATCAGTTTTGGTGATTGAGAGATTAAATATTGGGCCCAGGACACCAGGGGAGAACTCCCCTGCTCGTCTTTGAAATAGTGGCCATGGAATCCTTTTACGTCCACTTGAGAGAGCAGACTTGGTTTAACATCCAAAGGCTTTTAGGGGGAAGTGAAGTGAGGGGTCCTACAGCTTTTGAGGTTCTGGGAGAGAATGAGTTTGAGCAGGAGATGGCGCGACGATGAGTCTTTGATTTCGCCACAAGTGACGATGAAGGGAGCAGAACGAGGGCCAAGGGTACCGGCGAGAGTCCCCAACCAAGAGGCCCAAGCCCGGCCTGAAATTGGGCCGTGTTAACACTCAATACGTGGCTCACGCATTGGACAAGCACGGCTGCGATCCGTAGGTAGGTCCCTGGTGCGGAGGCTGGGTCGGCCAACTGATCACAAGGACGGCCGCCCATGCTCATCGCCGTCGAATTTCTGTGAGGGGACCTGAAACAGGCGTTAGCAACACGGGATGGGCGGACGTCCATTTTACTCCTGTAAAACGAGGTCCAGATTCTGCCCCAGAATGCACGTAGGTTTGTGTACTTGGAGCTTAAGAGGATCAAGGCGAGGAACATTCAAGACTCTAGTCTCAATAAAACACAGAGGGCTAGAAATTCGTTACAGCCAAGGAATGGGCAGTGTTTAGACTAAAAATGGTGAATTAGCGCCAGGTGAAAATCGTCTGGACTGCACGCAAAATTCGTCCTCACTCCTCATTAAAATGATTGCAGTCATGATTCTAGTCTAAAAACCCAAGCTCATTGGCGTTACACTGAAAAGATGGACCAATATCGGGTGTAGTCTAAACGCAAGTAATGATTGCCACAGGCTTTTTTCACTACTTAAAGGGGAGGTTCATTGATGCTGCAGCACCTCATTCTCAGCATTGTTGGGTGTGCAACTGCCTCAACAACCATAAGAAGGACAAAGTGAAGGAGCACTTATTTACAAATGCTGATGGCAGATCGCCACCCCAGGGAGAGAGCCCAGGGGTTTTCTGAGGAAGCTTTGGAGGCATTGGGGGAAAAATTTGTCCACTTAGCGCCTCCCTTTAGCACCACCAGTATCACTGGGGTGATGCGAATCCAGCGCCACATATCAAATCTGGTCCCCATGTAGCGCCGCTGGTAAGTCGGGAATGTCAACGCCAAGTAGATCATGACGTCAGTGAGTGTGGAACGCTCACTGACCACCTGCATTGCAAAATTGATTCTCGCCACTTACCTCACCGCCTGGAGTAAACACCGACAGGGGGAGCTGGCGTGCAGCACCAGGAAGCCAGCTCCAGGGACGTTATTTAAAGGGATCATCAGTAATCACCCACAGCTGTCAGGTTAGTGCAGTTTCAGTGGTCCTTTGTTAGTTTCACCCAGTAAATTTCAAGGTTCTTTTGTATCAGGAGTTTTGTGGCAACAAAAAGTAGCTACATTTATTCTTCAAAGATTCAAACTGCTACACTTTAACATTAATGGGGGCTGTACTGGCACCATCTCGCCCTCCAGGATCTACGTTGGAGGGAGTGTAGGCAGCGAGAAATACGGGAACATGTGCACAGATGGGGGGAGGAGGGCCATCAGGGCTCTCACCAGGAGGCCTTATCCTCCGAGGGTATTCCGAGAGCACTACTCTTACCTTCAATTAAGCGACGAGCATTGTATTAGAAGGCTTCGCTTCACCAAGAAGGTGGTCACAGGACTCTGCCACCTCCTGCAACCAGACCTCCAGCCTCAGACCAGAGCGACCACGGCTCTCTCAGTGACAGTCAAGGTCACCGTGGCCCTCAATTTCTTCATCAGCGGATCCTTCCAGTCTGCAACAGGAGACGTAGCTAACATCTCACAGTTCACCGTCCATCGCTGCATCCGGGAGGTCACTGAGGTTCTCTATAGCAGAAGAAGGGACTACATTGGCTTCCCAATTACCAGAGAGAAGCAGGACGAGCATGCATGTGGCTTGGCCAGGATAGCGGGCTTCCCCATGGTGCAGGGTGACATTGACTGCACTCACGTGGCTTTGCGGGCACCGCATAACAATCCTGAGATCCTCTGTAACTGCAAAGCCTACCACTCACTTAATGTGCAGTTGGTGTGCGACCACACACAGTGAATCCTTAACGTCAATGCCCGCTACCCTGGCAGCAGCCACGATGCCTTCATCCTGCGACAGCACTCTTCCAGCCACCACATTAAGCTCGAGGGTGACTGCTTGGAGACATGGGCTATCTGCTCTCCACCTGGCTCATGACTCCCCTCTGCAACCCCAACACTTGTGCCCAGCACTCATACAATGAGAGCCATACTGCCACCAGGAACAGGTTCTGTTGCCTTGACCACTCGCCAGGACTCGCCAGAGCGGGTGTCCCATTTCGTGGTGGTCTGCTGCATGCTCCACAACTTGGCCATCATGAGGGCACAGCCCTTGCCAACAAGGATTGCGGGACCACCTCAGGAGGAGGACGAGGCAGAGGAGGAAGAGGATGAGGAGGAAGAGGACGAGGTGGAGGAGGAACAGGAGGAGGAGGAACAGGAGGGAGAGAGGAGGCAGCGAGACAATTGGCCTTCTGGACGGGCTGTCCATGACCGGCTCATCAGACTCCGATTCACATGAATGAAACCCCAGATCCCCGTAGCTCACCACATCCCCATCACACAATCCCTGTCTCATGGCGTATCACAGCGTCCTCCTGGGCGCAAAGGTGAAATGAGAGAGACCACAAAATATTGCAAACACCATTAATACATTTATCTATAAACATATCACACATATCACATGAATTCTAATAACTAATGACCCTTGTGCCTACCATAGTTGAATAGCTGTCATTGTGTGCAAGGTGTGAGTGTGAATGTTGGTAGGTAGAGATGTTGGTGGGTGAGTGCTGGGGGTGTGGTGCTCTGGGCAGTGTGTGAAGATTGCGGTTCAGATGGTGGTATGTAGCATTTGTTGAAGCCTTCACTCAGCCTGACCACCTGAGTGAGGTCGTTAAATTTCTTCCTGCACTGTGTGTGGGTCCTGGGGAACCACAGTGCTGCCCGAGACGTGCTGCGCTACCTCCCTCCACATGGTGCAGGAGACTTGTGGCGAGGGCCTCCTGCCACATGCCGGGTAGAGCACCGCTCTCCGTCTCTCCACAGCAAAAACCAATGCTTCCAATGCTTCATCGGAGAACCTGCGGGCTCTCTCCCTGGGGCGTGGACCTGCCATGAGCACACCTGGTTCAGTCCTCTGGCTCCTTCTCCTTGTTCTGCTTAAGCTTTTGCTTGCTGAGGCAGCTGCATAGCCAGCAATGCTGAGAATGAGGTACTGCAACATCAATGAACCTCCCCTTTAAGTAGTGAAAAAAGCCTGTGGCAATCATGACTTACGATTAGACTGCACCCGATATTGGTCCACCCTTTAAGTGTAACGCCAATGAGTTTGGGTTTTAAGACTTGATTTAGGACTCCAATCATTTTATTGAGCAGTGAGGATGATTTTTTGCGTGCAGTCTAAAGCATTTGCACCTGGCGCTAATTCTCCATCTTTTCTACTGACACCGCCCATTCCTTGGCTCTAATGAATTTCTAGCCCATGTTGTTTTAGCGGTGGAGAGAAGGAGGGCGGTCCTGTACCAACAGGCAGGAGGCCCTCGCCACAAGTCTGCCGGACTATGTGGAGGGAGGTGGCACACCACGTCACGGGCAGCACTGTGGTCCTCAGGTCCCACACCCAGTGCAGGAGGAAGTTTAACGAGCTGACATGGGTGGTCAGGGTAAGTGAAGGCTTCAACAAATGCTACATACCACCATTTGTACCACAATGTTCACACACTGCCCAAAGCACCACACCCCCAGCACTCACCCACCAACAATCTCTACCTACCAACACTCACACCCACATCTCACACCTTGCACACAATGGCAGCTATTCAACTATGTCATTAGAGTCATTAGTTATTCAAATGCATGTGGTATGTGTGATATATTTATGCATAAATTTATTAATAGTGTTTGGAATATTTTGTGGTCTCTCTCATTTCATCTTTGCGCCCAGGAGAACGCCGTGATATGGCATGACGCAGGGATGGTATGATGGGGATGTGGTGAGCTTCCTGGGATCTGGGGTTTCAATCATTCAAATCGGAGTCTGACGAGCCGGTCACAGACCGCTCATCCAGAAGCCCGATTGTCCGGCTGCCTCCGCCCTCCCTCCTGTTCCACTTCTTCTTCCTCCTCGTCTTCTTCCTCCTCCCTCTGCGCACATGCTCCCATCTTCCTCGATGCCTCCGCTCTCTCTGCCGTAGATCCTGAAGCAGAGCTGGACTGCCAGTACAGCCCCCATGACTTTTATCAAGTGTTGTAGGTTGAATCTTTCAAGAATAAATGTTGCACTTTTCTAATTGCCACAACACTCTTGATACCGAAGAGCCTTCAAATCACTAAATAAAACTGTTGGAGTATCAGGAACTAACACACAGGCACTGAAACTTCACTAACCTGCCAGGTGCGAGTGATTGGGGCTGATCCCTTTCAATAACGTCCCTGGAGCCGGCTTCCTGGTGCTGCGCGCCAGCTCTCCCTGTCGTTGTTAACTCCAGGCGGTGAAGTAAGTGCCGAGAAGCAATTTGGCGGATCGGGCGTTCAGTGAGCGTTACACACTCATAGATCATAGAATCATAGAAAGTTACAGCATGGAAGGAGGCCATTTCGGCCTATCGTGTCCATGCCAGCCAACAAAGAGCTATCCAGCCTAATCCCATTTCCCAGTTCTTGGTCCGTAGCCCTGCAGCTTAGAGCATCCCAAGTGCACATCCAAGTACTTTTTAAATGTAGTTAGGGTTCCTGCCTCTACCACCCTTTCATGCAGTGAGTTCCAGACCCCCACCACCCTCTGGGTGAAGAAATTTCCCCTCAAATCCCCTCTAAACCTTCCCCCAATTACTTCAAATCTGTGCCCCCTGGTTTTTGACCCCTCTGCTAAGGGAAATAGGTCCTTCCTTTCCCATTTTTTCTAGGCCCCTCATCATTTTATACATCTCAATAAGGTCTCCCCTCAGCCTCCTCTGTTCCAAGGAAAACAGACCCAGCCTATCCAGTCTTTCCTCATAGCTAAGATTCTCTACTCCCGGCAACATCCTTGTAAATCTCTGCTGTACCCTCTCTAGTGCAATCACATCTTTCCTGTAATATGGTGACCAGAACTGCACTCACTTGACGTCACGATCTCCCTGGTGTTGAAGTCCCCGGCGATTGCTGCTACCAGCAGTGCTACGAGGGGGGTCCCATTTGGCGGCGGCACTGGATTCGACAGGAGCCAGCTCTCAACGCCGCGTTAGTGCCATCTACTGGCGCTAACGGGCGGCACTAAGGGGACGAATTTCTCCCCCAGAGAGTGAGAGGCTGGAAAATTTACATAGAATTACAAAGTATTTACAGCACAGAAACAGGCCATTCAGTGCAACCAATCCGTGCCGGTGTTTCTGCTCCACACGAGCCTCCTCCCACCCTACTTCATCTCACCCCATCAACACTTCCTTCTATTCCTTTCTCCCTCATGTGTTTATCCAGCTTCCCCTTAAATGTATCTATACTATTCGCTTCAACCACTCCCTGTGGCAGCGAGTTCCACATTCTCACCACTCTCTGGGTAAAGAAGTTTCTCCTGAATTCCCTATTGGATTTATGAGTGACTGTTTTATATTGATGACCTCCTAGTCCTGGTCTCCCCCACAGTCTCTACGTCTACCCTATCGAACCCCTTCATAATCTTGATGACATCGCTCAGGCTTTTCTTTTCTGAAGAAAGGAGGCCCAGCCTGTTCAATCTTTTCCTGATAGTTATAACCTCCCAGTTTTGGCATCATCCTAGTGAATCTTTTTTTGCACCTTCTCCAGTGCCTCTAGATCCCTTTTATAATATGGGGACCAGAACTGTGCACAGCGCTCCGAGTGCGGTCTAACCAAGGGTTCGACACAACTTTAACATAACGTCCCTGCTTTTGAATTCTATCCCTCTGGAAATGATCCCCAGTGCTTTGATCGCGTTTCTTTTCTGGCCTTGTTAAATGTTTTGATCGCTACTTTAAATGATTTGCGACGTTGTACTCACTAATTGCCTGCTCGCTTGTTAAACGCACAGCCCAAGGCGACTACCTGCGACGTTGCTCGACAGATGACGGGAACACACAACATGGAGTAAACCTCGAATCCGAGGATGCTGTTGAGCTGCTTATGTTGCTCCTGAAACAAGGTCGGAGAGAAAGGTGAAAGAGTGAAAGAAAGCAAGAACTTGCGTTTATACCGCGCCTTTCACGGCCTCGGGACGTCCCAAAAAAACGCTTCACAGCCAATGAAGTACATTTTTTTGAAGTGTGGTCACTGTTGCAATTTAGGAAACGTGGCAGCCAATTTGCGCACAGCAAGCTCCCACAAAGAGCGAGGAGATAAATGACCAGATCATCTCTTTTTAATTACGTTGGTTGGGGGATAAAATTTGGCCAGGATGCCAGGGAGAACTGCCCTGCTCCTCTTCCCAAAAGCTGGGAACATGGGAAAAGGAGGAGGCCATTCAGCCCCTTGAGCCTGGTCCGCCCTCCATTCAATTAGACCACAGCTGATCTGTATCTTAACCCCATCTAGCCGCCTTGGTTCCATAATCCTTAAATCGCCAAGGCTTCATCGGCAGCACCTCCCAAACCCGCCACCTCTACCAAACAAGAAGGACAAGGGCAGCAGGCGCATGGGAACACCACCACCTCCAAGTTCCCCTCCAAGTCACACACCATCCCGACTTGGAAATATATCGGCCGTTCCTTCATCGTCGCTGGGTCAAAATCCTGGAACTCCCTCCCTAACAGCACTGTGGGAGCACCTTCACCACACGGACTGCAGCGGTTCAAGAAGGCGGCTCACCACCACCTTCTCAAGGGGCGACTAGGGATGGGCAATAACTGCCGGCCTTGCCAGCGACGCCCACACCCCGTGAGTGCATATTTCTTTTTTCAAAACCTGGCCAGGGCAAGAACCGCACAATGATTTGCTGGAGGGAAGACTGGAGATGATTAGTGAACACTCACCGAAGTGATGTCATTCAACGTCAGTGATTTACCGCCTGCCGCTGCTTGTTCCACGTGAGCGAACGACATCTGTCGAACAAGTTAGAGACACAAAATAAAGGTGAGACGATTGAGGACAACTGGAAAGAGCCAACTTTCCCGTCCGTCCCACCCTCCCCCATCCCGCCAGCCAATCGTTTATCAACTTCCCACAATCTAACCGCGCTCTCAGAGACAATAGTGCAGAATCCTACATCACATCATAACAATTAGGAGCAGGAGTCGGCCATTCGGCCCCTCGAGCCTGCTCTGCCATTCAATGAGCTCTTGGCTGATCTTCGACCTCCTCTCCACTTTCCCGCCCGATCTCCATATCCCTCGATTCCCCTAAAGTCCAAAAATCTATCGATCTCAGCCTTGAATATACTCAACGACTGAGCCTCCACAGCCCTCTGGGGCAGAGAATTCCAAAGATTCACAACATTCTGAGTGAAGAATTTCCTCCACATCTCAGTCCTAAATGGCCGACCCCTTATCCTGAGACTGTGACCCCTGGTTTTGGACTCCCCGACCATCGGGAACATCCTTCCTGCATCTAGTCTGTCCAGTCCTGTCAGAATTTTATAAGTTTCAATGAGATCCCCTCTCATTCTTCTAAACTCCAGCGAGTATAAGCCCAATCGACCCAATCTCTCCTCATATGTCATTCCTGCCATCCCAGGTATCAGCCTGGTGAATCTTCGCTGAACTCCCTCCATGGCAAGAACATCCTTCCTCAGATAAGGTGACCAAAACTGCACACAATACTTAAGATGTGGTCTCACCAAGGCCCTGTACAACTGCAGCAAGACATCCTTGTTCCTGTAGTCAAACCCTCTTGCTACGAAGGCCAACATACCATTTGCCTTCTTAACCGCCTGCTGCACCTGCATGCTTACCTTCAGTGACTGGTGCACAAGGACACCCAGGTCTCGTTGCACTTCCCCTTCTCCCAATCTATTGCTAGTCAGATAATAATCTGCCTTCCTGTTTTTGACGCCAAAGTGGATAACCTCGCATTTATCCACGTTATATTGCATCTGCCATGCTTCTGCCCAATCACCCAACCTGTCCAAATCATCCTCGAGTTTCTCGGCATCCTCCTCACAGTACACACGCCCACCCAGCTATGTGTCGTCTGCAAACTTGGAGATATTACATCTAGTTCCCTTGTCTAGATCATTAATATATATTATGAATAGCTGGGGTCCAAGGACCGATCCCTGCGGTACCCCACTAGTCACTGCCTGCCGCTTGGAAAAAGATCCATTTATTCCAACTCTTTGCTTTCTGTCTGCCAACCAGTTCTCTATTCAAGTCAATACCTTGCCCCCAATCCCATGTGCCTTAACTTTACATGCTAATCTCTTATGCGGGACCTTATCGAAAGCCTTTTGAACGTCCACATACAGCACATCCACTGGTTCTCCCTTATCTATTTTACCAGTTACATCCTCAAAAAATTCCAGTCGATTAGTCAAGCACGATTTACCTTTTGTAAATCCATGTTGACTTTGCCCGATCCTGTCACTGTTTTCCAAGTGCTCTGCTATTACATCTTTTATAATAGACTCTAGCATTGTTTGTCCTTGTTTTCAAATCCCTCCATTGTCTCGCCCACTCCCTATCTCTGTAACCTCCTCCAGCCCTACAACCCTCCGAGATCTCTGCCCTCCTCCAATTCTGGCCTCTTGCGCATCCCCCGATTTTAACCGCTCCACCATTGGCAGCCTTACCTTTAGCTGCCTAGAGTCTAAACTCTGGAATTCCCTCCCTAAACCTCTCCGCCTGTTTACCTCCTTTTTTTTATTCGTTCCTGGGATGTGGGCGTCGCTGGCAAGGCCAGCATTTATTGATTTATTGCCCATCCCTAGTTGCCCTTGAGAAGGTGGTGGTGAGCTGCCTTCTTGAACCACTGCAGTCCGTGTGGTGAAGGTGCTCCCACAGTGCTGTTAGGGAGGGAGTTCCAGGATTTTGACCCAGCGACAGTGAAGGAACGGCCGATATACATCTAAGTCAGGATGGTGTGTGACTTGGAGGGGAACTTGGAGGTGGTGGTGTTCCCATGCGCCTGCTGCCCTTGTCCTTCTAGGTGGAAGAGGTGGCGGGTTTGGGAGGTGCTGCCGAAGAAGCCTTGGCGAGTTGCTGCAGTGCATCTTGTAGATGGTACACACTGCAGCCACGGTGCGCCGGTGGTGGAGGGAGTGAATGTTTAAGGTGGTGGATGGGGTGCCGATCAAGCGGGTTGCTTTGTCCTGGATGGTGTCGAGCTTCTTGAGTGTTGTTGGAGCTGCACTCATCCAGGCAAGTGGAGAGTATTCCATCACACTCCTGGCTTGTGCCTTGTAGATGGTGGAAAGGCTTTGGGGAGTCAGGAGGTGAGACACTCGCTGCAGAATACCCAGCCTCTGACCTGCTCTTGTTGCCACAGTATTTATGTGGCTGGTCCAGTTAAGTTTCTGGTCAATGGTGACCCCCCAGGATGTTGATGGTGGGGGATTCGGCGATGGTAATGCCATTGAATGTCAAGGGGAGGTGGTTAGACTCTCGCTTGTTGAAGTTAGTAATTGCCTGGCACTTGTGTGACGCGAATGTTACCTGTTACTTATCGTCCTTTAAGACGCTCCTTAAAAGCTCCTGTGAAGCACCTTGGAACGCTCTGCTACGTTAAAGGCGCTGTTTAAAGGCAAGCTGTTGTTGCTTCCTTCTGGCTCTCGTCCTCCATTTTGTAGGTGGGACTGAGATTTGTTTGACTAATAATCAGTTGCCAAAGACTGTTTCTTATAGCCGTACGGGCCATTGCCATTTGGCTAAAGGGATCAAGGGATATGGGGAGAAAACAGGGACAGGGTACTGAATTTGGATGATCAGCCATGATCTCATTAAATGGCGGAACAGGCTCGAGGGGCCGAATGGCCTACTCCTGCTCCTATCTTCTATGTTAGAAGCTAGAAAAGTGATGGTTGACATGGTTACATGTGGCCAATCCCTGGTGTGTTTCCATTGGTGAAGGGAACGGGTTAAACATATTATTAATGTCGGACTCATCCTTTGCAGTCCAAATATTGAAAACAACACAGCACCACAGTTACTCCTGACAACAGAATACTGTCAGTACTGTAATATGGAAGCATAAAATTACAAACAACAACAACTTGCATTTATATGGAGCCTTTAATTCCTTAAAACATCCCAAGACGCTTCACAGGAGCGATTATCAAACAAAATTTGACACCAAGTCACATAAGGAGGTATTAGGGCAGATGACCAAAAGCTTGGTCAAAGAGGGAGGTTTTAAGGAGTGTCTTAAAGGAGAGAGAGGCGGAGAGGTTTAGGGAGGGAATTCCAGAGATTAGGGCCCAGGCAGCTGAAGGCACGGCTGCCAGTGGTGGAGCGATGTAAATCGGGGGATGCTGAAGAGGCCGGAATTGGAGGAGCGCAGAGATCTCGGAGGGTTGTGGGGCTGGAGGAGGTTACAGAGATAGGGAGGGGGCGAGGCCATGGAGGGATTTGAAAACAAGGTTGAGAATTTTTAAATTGAGGTGTTGCTTAAAGGGATATTAATAGATTAAGAGACAGGGCAAAACTGTGGCAAATGGATTTCAATTCAGGAAGTGTGAGGTCATCCACTTTGGACCTAAAAAGGTTAGAAAAGAGTACTTTCGAAATGGTGAAAAGCTAGAAACAGTGAATGTCCAAGGAGACTTGGGGGTCCAGGTACAAAGATCATTAAAATATCATGGAAAGGTACAGAAGATAATCAAAAAGGCTAATGGAATGCTGGCTTTTATATCTCGAGAACTAGAATACAAGGGGGTAGAAGTTATGCTGCAGCTGTACAAAACCCTGGTTAGACCACACCTGGAGCACTGGGAGCAGTTCTGGGCACCACACCTTGGGAAGGATATACTGGCCTCGGAGGGAGTGCAGCGTAGGTTTACCAGAATGATACCCAGACTTCAAGGGTTAAGTTACGAGGAGAGATTACACAAACTAGGGTTGTATTCCCTGGAATTTAGAAGGTTAAGGGGTGATTTGATTGAAGTTTTCAAGCTATTAAGAGGAACAGATAGGGTCGATAGAGAGAAACTATTTCCGCTGGTTGGGGATTCTAGGACTAGGGGGCAGAGTCTAAAAATTAGAGCCAGACCTTTCAGGAGTGAAATTAGGAAACACTTCTACACACAAAGGGTGGTAGAGGTTTGGAACTCTCTTCCGCAAACGGCAATTGATGCTGGGTCAATTGTTAATTTTAAATCTGAGGTTTTTGTTAACCAAAGGTATTAAGGGATATGGGCCAAAGGTGGGTATATGGAGTTAGGTTGCAGATCAGCCCTGATCTTATTGAATGGCGGAACAGGCTCGAGGGGCTGAATGGCTTCCTCCTGATCCTATGTCAAGAGGTGAGTGCCATTAGTACATATCAGGTGGAGAACCCCCTGCTCTTTTATGTCTAGTTAAACAGGCGGACGGAACCTCGGTTTAACTTCTCAGCTGAAAGACGGCACCTCTGACAGTGCAGCACTCCCTCAGTACTGCACTGCAGTGTTAGGCTGGATTTTGAGCTCAACTCCACAGAGTGGGGCTTAAACCCACAATTTCCTGACTCAGAGATGAGTGTTCTACCCACTGAGCCAAAGATAGGACTTGCATTTCTCTAACGCCTTTCACCACCTCAGGACGTCCCAAAGCACTTTACAGCCAATTAAGTACTTTTTGAAGTGCAGTCACTGTTGTAATGTAGGAAACACAGCAGCCAACTTGCGCACAGCAAGCTCCCGCAAACAGCAATGTGATAATGACCAGATAATCTGTTTATAGTGAAGTTGATTGAGGGATAAATAATAGCACCAGGACACCGGGGCGAACTCCCCTGTTCTTCTTCAAAATAGTGCAGTGGGATCTTTTAAATCCTCCTGAGAGGGCAGACGGGGGCTCGGTGTAATATCTCAGCTGAAAGACAGCACCTCTGACAGTGCGGCGCTCCCTCAGTACCGCACCTCCGACAGTGCGGCGCTCCCTCAGTACTGCCCCTCCAACAGTGCAGCTCCCCCTCAGTACTGCCCCTCTGACAGTGCAGTACTCCCTCAGTACTGCCCCTCCAACAGTGCGGCGCTCCCTCAGTACTGCCCTTCCGACGGTGCAGCGCTCCCTCAGTATTGACCCTCCGACAGTGCGGCGCTCCCTCAGTACCGCCCCTCCGACAGTGCGGCGCTCCCTCAGTACTGCCCCTCCAACAGTGCAGCTCCCCCTCAGTACTGCCCCTCTGACAGTGCAGTACTCCCTCAGTACTGCCCCTCCGACAGTGCAGCGCTCCCTCAGTACTGCCCCTCCAACAGTGCAGCTCCCCCTCAGTACTGCCCCTCTGACAGTGCGGCACTCCCTCAGTACTGCCCCTCCGACAGTGCAGCGCTCCCTCAGTACTGCCCCTCCGACAGTGCGGCGCTCCCTCAGTACTGCCCCTCCGACAGTGCGGCGCTCCCTCAGTACTGCCCCGCCGACAGTGCGGCGCTCCCTCAGTACTGCCCCTCCGACAGTGCGGCGCTCCCTCAGTACTGCCCCTCTGACAGTGCGGCGCTCCCTCAGTACTGACCCTCTGACAGTGCGGCGCTCCCTCAGTACTGACCCTCTGACAGTGCGGCGCTCCCTCAGTACTGACCCTCCGACAGTGCGGCGCTCCCTCAGTACTGCACTGGGAGTGTCGACCCAGATTATGTGCTCGAGTCTCTGGAGTGGGACTTGAACTCACCACCATCTGACTCAGAGGCGAGAGTGCCACCCACTGAGCTGAAAACAAATATAACTGCTCAGTAACAATACTGTGGAGGAGGAATTCCTAGAATGTTTACGGGATGGTTTTCTGGAACAATATGTCGAGGAACCAACCAGAGATCAGGCCATCTTAGACTGGGTATTATGTAATGAGGATTAATTATCAATCTTGTTGTACGAGGCCCCTTGGGTCAGAGCGATCATAATATGATAGAATTCTTCATTAGGATGGAGAATGAAGTAGTTGACTCGGAGACTAGGGTCCTGAACTTAAATAAAGGAAACTACGATGGTATGAGGAGCGAATTGGGTCGGATTGATTGGAGAATGTCACTCAAAGGGTTGACGGTGGATAGGCAATGGCAAACATTCATAGACCGCATGGATGAACTACAGAATTTGTTCATCCCAGTTTGGGATAAGAATAAAACAAAAAGGGTGACTCAATCGTGGCTAACAAGGGAAATTAGGGATAGCATAAGATCCAAGGAGAGGGCATATAAATTGGCCAGAAAAAGCAGTAACCCTAAGGATTGGGAGCAGTTTAGGATTCAACAAAGGAGGACAAAGGGATTAATTAAGAAGGGGAAAATAGAATATGAAAGTAAGCTTGCAGGGAACATAAAAACTGACTGTAAGAGCTTTTATAGATATGTGAAGAGAAAAAGATTAGTGAAATCAAGTGTAGGTCCCTTGCAGTCAGAAGCAGGGTAAGTTATAATGGGGAACAAAGAAATGGCAACCAATTAAATGCATATTTTGGTTCTGTCTTCACAAAGGAGGACACAAATAACCTCCCAGAGATGTTGGAGAGCATAGGGTCTAATGAGAGGGAGGAACTGAAAGAAATCAGTATTTGTAGGGAAATGGTGTTGGGGAAATTGATGGGATTGAAGGCCGATAAATCCCCAGGGCCTGATAATCTACATCCTAGGGTACTTAAGGAAGTGGCCCTAGAAATAGTAGATGCATTGCTGATCATCTTCCAAAATTCGCTGGAATCTGGAACTGTACCCATGGATTGGAGGGTAGCTAATGTTACCCCACTATTCAAAAAGGGTGGTAGAGAGAAAGCGGGGAATTTACAGACCGATAAGCCTGACATCGGTAGTGGGGAAAATGCTAGAGTCCATTATAAAGGATGTAATAGCTGAGCACTTGGAAAACAGTGACAGGATCGGACAAAGTCAACATGGATTTACAAAAGGTAAATCGTGCTTGACTAATCTACTGGAATTTTTTGAGGATGTAACTGGGAAAAATAGATAAGGGAGAACCAATAGATGTGGGCCTAGAAATTAGGTATAGCCCCGCCAGGTCTTTAGCGCCCGAAATTTAGCGCTCGGCCGGATTCCCGTAGCGCCCCGCCTGAAATTCAGTTGCGCCGCCCCAACACGGAGGCGGGCGCTATTGGAGGGTTTGGCCGCCTCGTTTGGGGCGAAGAATGTCAGTTTCAGGCGTCCAGCTGCCGCTGCGGCACCCGATGCGGTGCGGCAGGCTGGGGTACTGCTGGCCTCCTCCTTCTCTTAAGGAGGAGCTGCCTGCAGCCGTGAGATCGCCGCTGGATTCCCCCGGCAAATGAGCCCGGCACCACGGAGAAGTGCCGGGCTCGCGGGAGTGACACACCAATGCTGCGGGGGGGTGGTGCAGGAGTCCGGGGAGGGAGGTGCGGCCAGGCGGCCGCCGGGAAAGCGACCGGCCGCCCCTCCACCTTTATGCGCCGGCCTCTCGGAGCTGCAAGGCACCGTTTTGCAAAGGCTGTTTGCGGCCGCCACGGGAGAGGCGGCCGCAACTAAATTTGGCGCGGTCGGACCGGAATTGCATTGGAACCGGGGCGCTGCGCACACCGATGACGTCATCGGTGCCAGCGCAGCGCTACCGGCTTAACGTCGATGTTACGGACCAACTGAATTTCGGGCGCGAAAAAACTTCCGGCGCAAACCACTCTATAGCCCATAAGTGGGCGCAAACGCGACTGAATTTCTAGGCCGTGGTGTATTTGGACTTTCAAAAGGCTTTCGATAAGGTCCCGCATAAGAGATTAGCGTGTAAAGTTAAGGCACATGGGATTGGGGGCAAGGTATTGACTTGGATAGAGAACTGGTTGGCGGACAGAAAGCAGAGAGTAGGAATTAACGGGTCTTTTTCCGAGTGGCAGGCAGTGACTAGTGGGGTGCCGCAGGGATCGGTCCTTGGACCCCAGCTATTCACAATATACGTTAATGATCTAGATAAGGGAACTAGATGTAATATCTCCAAGTTTGCAGACGACACAAAGCTGGGTGGGCGTGTGTGCTGCGAGGAGGATACCGAGAAACTCCAGGATGATTTGGACAGGTTGGGTGATTGGGTAGAAGCATGGCAGATGCAATATAACGTGGATAAATGCGAGGTTATCCACTTTGGTGTCAAAAACAGAAAGGCAGACTATTATCTGAATGGCAATAGATTGGGAGAAGGGGAAGTGCAACGAGACCTGGGTGTCCTTGTGCACCAATCGCTGAAGGTAAGCATGCAGGTGCAGCAGGCGGTGAAGAAGGCAAATGGTATGTTGGCCTTCATAGCAAAAGGGTTTGAGTACAGGAGCAAGGATGTCCTGCTGCAGTTGTACAGGGCCTTGGTGAGACCACACCTTGAGTACTGTGTGCAGTTTTGGTCGCCTTATCTGAGGAAGGATGTTCTTGCCATGGAAGGAGTTCAGCGAAGATTCACAAGGCTGATCCCTGGGATGGCAGGAATGACGTATGAGGAGAGATTGGGTCGATTGGGCTTATACTCGCTGGAGTTTAGAAGAATGAGAGGGGATCTCATCAAAACTTATAAAATTCTGACAGGTCTGGACAAACTAGATGCAGGTAGAATGTTCCCGATGGTCGGAGAGTCCAGAATCAGAGGTCATAGTCTAAGGATAAGGGGTAAGCCACTTAGGACAGAGATGAGGAAGAATTTCTTCACCCAGAGAGTGGTGAACCTGTGGAATTCTCTACCACAGAAGGCGGTTGAGGCCAAATCTTTAAATATATTCAAGAAAGAGTTAGATATATTTCTTAGAGCTAAAGGTATCAAGGGATATGGGGAGAAGGCAGGTACGGGGTACTGAGTTTGGATGATCAGCCATGATCTCATCGAAATGCGGAGCAGGCTCGAGGGGCCGAATGGCCTACTCCTGCTCCTATCTTCTATGTTTCTATGTTTCTAGCCCAAGGGAGACAGAAATTTCCCTGGACTTGTTGGCTTGCTGGTTAATAAATAACACGGATAGAATATGGTTCAGGTGCGATGGAACACGAGCCAATCGTTTGGGAACTCACCGGGAAAGTGATCTCTTCGTCCAGAACCTTATCTCCAACAACCTGCAGGAAAAACAACATCGAAGCAACGATTTAAAACATTTATTCAGAGAGTGACAAGGAGGTGAGTGAATTGTAGTGACGCAATGCGATTCAGAGAACAGACCAAGAAGGTCGTGCTGAAGTTACTTCCAACCTGATTTCAGCTACTCACCCTAGTACACTAGCACAAAGAAAAGCTGCCAGTAATAGTTTTACAATCAATCTCTATAAACAGCTGAAGCTCTCCTTTGAGCAGAGAAGGTTACGGGGAGATTTAATAGAGGTTTTGATAGAGTGAATAAGGAGAAACTGTTTCCACTATTAAATACTTAAAAGATAGATACTTGAAGGACAAACAATTGCGGGGATATACGGAAAGAGCGGGGGAGTGGGACTAACTGGATTGCTCTTCGAAAGAGGCGGTACAGACTCAATGGGCCGAATGGCCTCCTTCTGTGCTGTACCATTCTATGATGATATGATTCTATTCCAACCAGCGTTAGCCAGGCTTCTGCCTCTGATGACCTATGTTGTGGGCTCCTCGGTCACCCGCGCTTTGGATTGAGCAGAGCAGTCCTGGAGAGAGAGAGAGAGGGAAAAAAAGGAAGGAAGGAAGGAAGGAAGGACTTGCATTTCTATAGCGCCTTTTACAACCTCAGGACGTCCCAAAGCACTTTACAGCCAATGAAGTACTTTTTGAAGTGGAGTCACTGTTGTAAATGTAGGAAACACGGCAGCCAATTTTCACACAGCAAGATCCCACAGACAACAATGTGATGATGACCAGATAATCTGTTTTAGTGATGTTAATTGAGGGATAAATATTGGCCCCAGGACACCGGGGATAACACTCCTGCTCTTCTTCGAAATAGTGGCCGTGGGATCTTTTCCATCCACCTGAGAGAATTATTGAATCTGCTTCCACCGCCCTGTCAGGCAACGCATTCCAGATCACAGCAACTCGACAATTCTCCTCATCTCCCCCTCTGGTTCTTTTGCCAATGATCTTAAATCTGTGTCCTCTGGTTACCGACCCTCCTGCCACTGGAAACAGTTTCTCCTTATTGACTCGATCAAAACACCATGATTTTGAACACCTCTATTAAATGTCCTCTTAATCTTCTCCGCTCTAAGGAGAACAATCCCAGTTTCTCAAGTCCCACTCCCCCCTCCTCATTCCACAGTAGCCAGGCAAATTCTTTCCTTCTCAGGTATTGATCCAAATCCCTTTAGAAAGTGACAACTGAATCTGCTTCCACCGCCCTTTCAGGCAGCGCGTTCCAGACAGAAACGTAGACTTTGGAGCAGGAGTAGGCCATTCGGCCCCTCGAGCCTGCTCCGCCATTCAATGAGATCATGGCTGATCATCCAAATTCAGTATCCGGTCCCTGCCTTCTCCCCATATCCCTTGATCCCTTTAGCCTTAAGAAATATATCTAACTCCTTCTTGAATATATTTAATGAATTGGCCTCAACAGCCTTCTGTGGCAGAGAATTCCACAGGTTCACCACTCTCTGGGTGAAGAAATTCCTCCTCATCTCTGTCCTAAATGGCTTACCCCTTATCCTTAGACTGTGACCCCTGGTTCTGGACTCCCCCGCCATCGGGAACATCCTTCCTGCATCTAGTCTGTCTAATCATGTTAGAATTTTATAAGATTCAATGAGATCCCCTCTCATTCTTCTAAACTCCAGCAAATACAAGCCCAATCGACCCAATCTCTCTTCATACGTCATTCCTGCCATCCCAGGTATCAGTCTGGTGAATCTTCACTGCACTCTCTCCATGGCAAGAACATCCTTCCTCAGATAAGGTGACCAAAACTGCATACAATATTCAAGGTGTGGTCTCACCAAGACCCTGTGCAACTGCAGCAAGACATCCTTGCTCCTGTACTCGAATCCTCTCGCTATGAAGGCCAACATACCATTTGCCTTCATAACCGCCTGCTGCACCTGCATGCTTACCTTCAGCGACTGGTGCACAAGGACACCTAGGTCTCATTGCACTTCCCCTTTTCCCAATCTATTGCCGTTCAGATAATAATCTACCTTCCTGTTTTTGACACCAAAGTGGATAACCTCACATTTATCCACATTATACTGCATCTGCCATGCATCTGCCCAACCACCCAACCTGTCCAAATCATACTGGAGTTTCTCTGCATCCTCCTCACAGCACCCACGCCCACCCAGCTTTGTGTCGTCTGCAAACTTGGAGATATTACATCTAGTTCCCTGGTCTAGATCATTAATATATATCGTGAATAACTGGGGTCCTAGCACCGATCCCTGCGGTACCCCACTAGACACTGCCTGCCACTCGGAAAAAGACCCGTTTATTCCAACTCTTGGCTTCCTGTCTGCCAACCAGTTCTCTATCCAAGTCAGTACCTTACCCCCAATCCCATGTGCTTTAACTTTGCACGCTAATCTCTTATGCGGGACCTTATCAAAAGCCTTCTGAAAGTCCAAATACACCACATCCACTGGTTCTCCCTTATCTATTCTACCAGTTACATCCTCAAAAAACTCCAGTAGTTTAATCAAGCATGATTTACCTTTTGTAAATCCAAGTTGACTTTGTCCGATCCTGTCACTGTTTTCCAAGTGCTCTGCTATTACATCTTTTATAATGGACTCTAGCATTTTCCCCACTACCGATGTCAGGCTTACCGGTCTATAATTCCCTGTTTTCTCTCTACCACCTTTTTTGAATAGTGGGGTAACATTAGCTACCCTCCAATCCATGGGAACTGTTCCAGAGTCTATAGAATTTTGGAAGATGACCAGCAATGCATCTACAATTTCTAGGGCCACTTTCTTAAGTACACTAGGATGTAGATTATCAGGCCCTGGGGATTTATCGGCCTTCAATCCCGTCAGTTTCCCTAACACCATTTCCCTGCAAACACTGATTTCATTCAGTTCCTCCCTCTAATTAGACCCTATGTTCCCCGACGTCCCTGGTAGGTTATTTGTGTCCTCCTTTTTGAAGACAGAACCAAAGTATGTATTTAATTGGATGCCATTTCTTTGTTCCCCATTATAAATTCCCCTGATTCTGACTGCAAGGGACCTATGCTTGACTTCACCAATCTTTTTCTCTTCACATATCTATAGAAGCTTTTACAGTCAGTTTTTAATGTTCCCTACAAGCTTACACTCATAATCTATTTTCCCCTCTTAATTAATCCCTTTGTCCTCCTTTGCTGAATCCTAAACTGCTCCCAATCCTCAGGTTTGCTGCTTTTTCTGGCCAATTTAAATGTCCTCTCCTTGGATCTTATGCTATCCCTAATTTCCCTTGTTAGCCACAATTGAGTCACCTTTTTTGTTTTATTTTTATGCCAAACAGGGATGAACAAATTCTGTAGTTCATCCATGCGATCTTTAAATGTTTGCCATTGCCTATCCACCGCCAACCCTTTAAGTAATGTTCCCCAATCCATACTAGCCAACTCGTGCCTCATACCATCATAGTTTCCTTTATTTAAATTGAGGACCCTAGTCTCTGAGTCAAATACTTCACTCTCCATCTTAATGAAGAATTCTATCATATTATGATCGCTCCTCCCGAAGGAACCTTGCACAACAAGATCGCTAATTAATCCTTTCTCATTACATAATACCCAGTCTAAGATGGCTTGATCTCTAGTTGGTTCCTCGACATATTGATCCAGGAAACCGTCCCGGAGACACTCTAGGAAATCCTCCTCCACAGTATTGTTACTAATTTGGTTAGCCCAATCCATATGTAGATTAAAGTCACCCATGATAACTGCTGTGCCATTATTGCACGCATCTCTAATTTCCCGTTTAATGCCATCCCCAACCTCAGCATTATTGTTTGGGGGTTCTGTATACAACTCCCACTAACATTTTCTGCCCCTTGGTATTTCTCAGCTCTACCCATACAGATTCCACATCATCAGAGCTAATATCCTTCCTTACTATTGTGTTAATCTCCTCTTTAACCAGCAATGCTACTCCACTTCCTTTTCCTTTTTGCCTGTCTTTCCTGAATGTTGAATACCCCTGGATTTTGAATTCCCAGCCTTGGTCACCCTGGAGCCATGTCTCCGTAATCCCAATGATATCATATCCGTTTACATCTATTTGCGCAGCTAATTCATCCACCTTATTACAAATGCTCCTCGCATTAAGACACAAAGCCTTCAAGCTTGTTTTTTTAACACTCTTAGACCTTTTAGAATTATTATTTGCTGTGGCCATGTTTGATTTACACCCTTGATTTCTCTGACTGCCACTTTTGCTTTTCTCCTTCCTGTCTTTTGCTTCTATCCTTGCTTCACTTTCCTCTGTCTCCCTGCACAGGTTCCCAACCCCCTGCCATTTTAGTTTAAACCCTCCCCAACAGCACTAGCAAACATTCCCCATAGGACATCGGTCCCGGTCCTGCCCAGGTGCAAACCGTCCGGTTTGTACTGGTCCCGCCTCCCCCAGAACCGTTTCCAATGTCCCAGGAATTTGAATCCCTCCCCCTTGCACCATTCCTCTAGCCACGTATTCATCTGAAATATCCCTCTATTTCTACTCTGACTAGCATGTGACACTGGTAGCAATCCTGAGATTACTACCTTTGAGGTCCTATTTTATAATTTACCTCCTAACTCCCTATATTCAGCTTTTAGGATCTCATCCCGGTTTTTACCTATATCGTTGGTACCTATATGCACCACGACAACTGGCTGTTCACCCTCCCCCTCCAGAATTCACTGCAGCCGCTCCGAGACATCCTTGACCCTTGCACCAGGGAGGCAACATACCATCCTGGAGTCTCATTTGTGGCCGCAGAAACGCCTATCTATTCCCCTTACAATAGAATCCCCTATCACTATAGCTCTCCCATTCTTTTTCCTCCCATCCTGTGCAGTAGAACCACCCACGGCGCCAGGAAGTTGGCTGCTGCTCAACAATATCCAAAGTGGTATATCTGTTTGAGAGGGGGATGGTCACAGGGGACCCCTGCACTACCTGCCTGCGCCTACTACTCTGCCTGGCGGTCACCCATTCCCTTCCTGCCTGTGCAGCCTTTACCTGCAGTGTGACAAACTCCCTAAACGTGTTATCCATGATGTCCTCAGCATCACGTATGTATGTATCCATTTGCAGCTCCAAGCGCCGCATTGCGGTTTGCCAGTAGCTGCAGCTGGATACACTTCCCGCACACATGGCCATCAGGGACACAGGAAGTGTCACTGATTTCCCACATAGTGCAGGAGATCACGAGCGATAACCCAGTGGCAAGCAACAGCAGCGAGCAGCCGAGACCTTCATTCGCAGGAAGCTGGAGACGTAGAAGATGGATCTGCGCTAAACAGCTTGTCTCTATTGAGATGCTGGCCTTGAGTGTTATACTTCAAGCACGATGAATGAAGAAGCACTTTATCGGAAGAACGTTAATGACTGTATTCAGTGTAAGAGCTCTAGAATAAATGGAGTGTGCCTTCCTCCAAAATAACTAACAAAGTACTACATTCAAAACTGGATTAAAGCCTTTCCTATTCAACTTCACAGCTCCTTCAGTTAGACACCAAGGATTCATTATAAGTTAACCTCGTAGCATGGATACAATTGCTATAGCAACAGAGATGTTATCCCAGTATCTCTTGACGAAGGATGTTGTTGCTGGGAAATAGAAGACTTCTCAAGCATACAGAATCAGTCAAACACTCCCAGGGCAGGTACAGCACGGGTTAGATACAGAGTAAAGCTCCCTCTACACTGTCCCATCAAACACTCCCAGGGCAGTTACAGCACGGGTTGGATACAGAGTAAAGCTCCCTCTACGCTGTCCCATCAAACACTCCCAGGGCAGGTACAGCACGGGTTAGATACAGAGTAAAGCTCCCTCTACACTGTCCCATCAAACACTCCCAGGGCAGGTACAGCACGGGTTACATACTCTCTTTACTAAAAATCAACTCTAGAATTACATTGATGGTCCCATTGTCTTTGAAGGTAGACAGTAGCTCAATGGCAAGAAACAAATACTTTATACGTCCCAAAGCGCTTCACAGCCAATGAAGGAGATTTTGAAGTGTAGTCACGTTGTAATGTAGGAGACACGGCAGCCAGTTTGTGCACAAACAGCAATGAGATAATCACCAGATAACCAGATAATCTGTTTTAGTGATGTTGGTTGAGGGATAAATTTTGGCCCAGGGTACCGGGGAGAACTCCCCTGCTCTTCTGTCGAAATACAGGAAACTTTGTGAAATCCGGCACCGACGGGACCGAGCTGTTGCCGTCCCATCAAAACTGCCGGACAAACCAGCGCTAATGTTGAAACATACCCCATATCTGGCAACAAACCCTGTTGCTTAGCAACAGCTTCTAAACAGTCTGCCGTACCTTGCAAGCGTCTCTGTATTTTAGCAACAGCTTCAGCGAGACCTTGCAAAGCCTGACTGGTGAAAAAAAAGCAACGAAAAGAAAAAAAACCTAACGAAACGGCTCCTGATTTTTGCCGGTGGATCGAGCATTCCGGACAGTTAACCTCCGGATAAACCAAAGTTTCCTGTAGTGTCGTGGGATCTTTTACGGCACCTGAGAGAGTAGACGATGCCTCGGTTTAACGTCTCATGTGAGAGACGGCACCTCCGACAGTGCAGCATCCCTCAGTACTGCCCCTCCAACAGTGCAGCGCTCCCTCAGTACTGCCCCTCTGACAGTGCAGCACTCCCTCAGTACTGCCCCTCCAACAGTGCAGCGCTCCCTCAGTACTGCCCCTCTGACAGTGCAGCACTCCCTCAGTACTGCCCCTCCAACAGTGCAGCGTTCCCTCAGTACTGCCCCTCCGACAGTGCAGCGTTCACTCAGTAGAGTTCAGAAGAATGAGAGGCGATCTTATTGAAACATATAAGATTGTGAAGGGGCTTGATCGGGTGGATGCGGTGAGGATGTTCCCAATGATGGGTGAAACTAGAACTAGGGGGCATAATCTTAAAATAAGGGGCTGCTCATTCAAAACTGAGATGAGGAGAAACTTCTTCACTCAGAGGGTGGTAGGTTTGTGGAATTTGCTGCCCCAGAAAGCTGTGGAAGCTACATCATTAAATAAATTTAAAACAGAAATAGATAGTTTCCTAGAAGTAAAGGGAATTAAGGGTTACGGGGAGCGGGCAGGAAATTGGACATGAGTCTAGGTTCGGAATGGTCATGGCCCTGTGGGTAGTGGAGCGGGCCCAGGGGCCGTGTAGCCTTGTTCTGCTCCTACTGTGTTCTAATTCTGTTAGATTTCAGGAGATGGTTTTATTCCTGTTCCTGGCTGGGGTGGAGATCGCCTTTACAGAAGGTAAGTACTGTAGAAAATATAGGGACAGAGTGATCTCCTGGAAGAATTTCGATCGTCTAGATGGGTCGGAGAGGAATTTCCCAGATTTTTTTCTCCCAAATTGGCCATTGGGTCTTTATCTGGTTTTTCGCCTCTCCCGGGAGATCACATGGGTTCGGGTGGATGCAGAGTGATAGAAGATTTGAGGTTAGGATCAGATCAGCCATGATCTTATTGAATGGTGGAGCAGGCTCGAGGGGCCGATTGGCCTACTCCTGCTCCTATTTCTTATGTTCTTATGCCCATCCGACAGTGCGGCGCTCCCTCAGTACTGCCCCTCTGACAGTGCAGCACTCCCTCAGTACTGCCCCTCCGACAGTGCAGCGCTCCATCTGTACTGCCCCTCCGACAGTGCAGCGCTCCCTCAGTACTGCCCCTCCAACAGTGCAGCGTTCCCTCAGTACTGCCCCTCCGACAGTGCAGCGTTCCCTCAGTACTGCCCCTCCGACAGTGCGGCGCTCCCTTAGTACTGACCCTCTGACAGTGCGGCACGCTCTCAGTACTGCCCCTCCGACAGTGCGGCGCTCCCTCAGTACTGCCCCTCTGACAGTGCAGCACTCCCTCAGTACTGCCCCTCCGACAGTGCAGCGCTCCATCTGTACTGCCCCTCCGACAGTGCAGCGCTCCCTCAGTACTGTCCCTCCGACAGTGCAGCACTCCCTCAGTACTGCCCCTCCGACAGTGCGGCTCTCCCTCAGTACTGTCCCTCTGACAGTGCGGCGCTCCCTCAGTACTGCCCCTCCGACACTGCAGCGCTCCATCTGTACTGCCCCTCTGACAGTGCAGCACTCCCTCAGTACTGCCCCTCCGACAGTGCAGCACTCCCTCAGTACTGCCCCTCTGACAATGCGGTGCTCCCTCAGTACTATCCCTCCGACAGTGCGGTGCTCCCTCAGTACTGCCCCTCCAACAGTGCGGCGCTCCCTCAGTACTGCCCCTCCGACAGTGCGGCGCTCCCTCAGTACTGCCCCTCTGACAGTGCGGCGCTCCCTCAGTACTGCCCCTCCGACAGTGCGGCGCTCCCTCAGTACTGCACTGTGAGCCGGATGATGTGCTCAAGCCCCTGGAGTGGGACCTCCAACCCACGACCAGTCTGACCCAGAAGCAAGAGGCTGCTGCCCACTGGTCCACGGCTGGTCCGGAGGTAAAGGGTTATCTCACATCTGACAATCTCTAAACGTTTCAGTGCCCAGAGCTGTGAACAGCAGTGTCGCGCGCCCCGAACCAACCCAGCCACCCTACTGACCTGGCAGAAGAGCTGATTGTTGTCTTCCGATAGGACCAACATGCAGCAGCATGTCGACTGAGTCTCCTGTTGTAACTGTAAGGAAAGCAGAGCATGTGTTAGCCGTCTGATACACGGCACCTACAGCATCAAGGTAGTACATTGGAGTACTAATAAGAGGCACCATCATCTGCTGGTTCAATCTACCACTCTCCTCCTCCCACCACGGCCCAGGCTTCAACTCTGTTCCGATGAAAAGAGCCCCAGTTTCTCTCGTAACTAAAGCCACACGTCCCGAGGTTTGACTCAGTGAACATTCACTCGGCCCGATCCGTGGCCTCGACATCTTTCTTAAAGTGACCGCTCAGCCATCACCCCCTGCGCTCGCTGATGTTCATTGGTCTCCCTGTCCGGCAACGCCTCGATTTTAAAATTCTCCGAATCGTGATCAAATCCCTCCATGGCCCTTGGCCCCCCTTCCCGATCTCTGTAATCTCCTCCAGCCCTCCGAGATTTCTGCATTCCTCCAACTCTGGCCTCTTGTCCATCTCCCACTTTCTTCGGCCCCACCATTGACGGCCGTGCCTTCAGCTGCCTGGGCCCTAAGCTCTGGAATTCCCTCCCTAAACCTCTCCGCCTCTCTCTCCTCCTTTAAGGCGCTCCTTAAAACCTCCCTCTTTGACCCAGCTTTCGGTCACCTGTCCTAATATCTCCTTTTGTGGCTCGGTGTCAAATTTTGTCTGATAATCGCACCTGTGAAGCGCCCTGGGACGTTAAAGGCGCCATATAAATACAAGTTGTTGTTGTTGCAAGGGTAACCAAAACCGGACACCGGATTATAACTAATATTATGCCCCTTTAAATAGATTTGACCGCAAATAGCATGGACTCTTTCCCACTTCATATCTAACGGCCAGCTGTTTGGAAAGGGTCAATGAAAATCAAATTTAAAATTCGAATCTGAGTAACTTGTATCTGATCAAACAGAAACACATCTTCAGCGAATGTGTTTTTTAATCAGCACCATCTGACTTTTGAATTCTGTGCAAGTAGGTTGTCTTTATCTTTCCCTTATCTTTGCCGACAAGTCCCGGAATATACTTCAGCCAACAACAGCCTAGACTGAGAGATTTACTGCCACCTTATTGTTTTAATCAACCATCAGCCGTGGATCAGAGGACAGCACCTTTGCCTCTAAGTCAGAAGGTTGTGGGTTCAAGTCCCCACTCCAGAGACTTGAGCACAAAAATCTAGGCTGACACTCCGAGTGCA
Organism: Somniosus microcephalus; assembly: GCF_052327205.1. Classification (NCBI taxonomy): domain Eukaryota; kingdom Metazoa; phylum Chordata; class Chondrichthyes; order Squaliformes; family Somniosidae; genus Somniosus; species Somniosus microcephalus. The sequence continues at coordinate 231,875,878 of NC_140996.1, forward strand.
GTACTGAGGGAGTGCTGCACTGCCGGAGGGACAGTACTGAGGGAGCGCCGCACTGTCGGAGGGGTAGTACTGAGGGAGCGCCGCACTGTCGGAGGGGCAATATTGAGGGAGCGCCGCATTATTGGAGGGGAAGTACTGAGGGAGCACTGCAATGTTGGAAGGGCAGTACTGAGGGAGCGCCGCACTGTCGGAGGGGCAGTACTGAAGAAGCGCCGCACTGTCGCAGTGAAAGTACTGAGGGAGCGCTGCACTTTCGGAGGGGCAACTCTGAGGGAGCGCTGCACTGTCGGAGGGGCAGTACTGAGGAAGCGCCGCACTGTCGGAGTGAAAGTACTGAGGGAGCGCCGCACTGTCGGTGGGTCAGAACTGAGGGAGCACCGCACTGTCGGAGGGGCGGACTGAGGGAGCGTCGCACTGTCGGAGGGGCAGGACTGAGGGAGCGCTGCACTGTCGGTGGGTCAGTACTGAGGGAGACCACACAGTCGGAGGGCAGGACTGAGGGAGCGCTGCACTGTCGGGGGGCAGTACTGAGGGAGCGCTGCACTCTTGGAGGGACAATATTGAGGGAGCGCCGCACTATTGGAGGGGCAGTACTGAGGGAGCGCTGCACTGTCGGAAGGGCCGTACTGAGGGAGCACTGCACTATCGGAGGGGCAGTACTGAGGGAACGCTGGACTGTCCGAGCGACAGTGCTGAGGAAGCGCCGCACTGTCGGAGTGGAAGTACTGAGGGAGCGCCGCACTGTCGGTGGGTCAGAACTGAGGGCGAGCCGCACTGTCGGAGGGGCAGGACTGAGAGAGCATCACACTGTCGGAGGGGGAGGACTGAGGGAGCGCCGCACTGTCGGAGGGGCTGGACTGAGCGAGCGCTGCACTCTCGGTGGGTCAGTATTCAGTGAGCGCTGCACTGTTCGAGGGGCAGTACTGAGGAGCGCCGCACTGTTGGAGGAGCAGTACTGGGGGAGCGCTGCACTGTCGGAGGGGCAGTACTGAGGGAGCGCCGCACTGTCGGAGGGGCAGTACTGAGGAAGTACCGCACTGTCGGAGGGGCAGTACTGAGGGAGCGCTGCACTGTCGGAGGGGCAGTACTGAGGGAGTGCTGCACTGTCGGAGGGTCAGTACTGAGGGAGCGCTGCACTGTCGGAGGGGCAGTACTGAGGGAGCGCCGCACTGTCGGAGGGACAGTACTGAGGGAGTGCTGCACTGTCGGAGGGGCAGTACTGAGGGAGCGCCGCACTGTCGGAGGGGCAATATTGAGGGAGCGCCGCATTATTGGAGGGGAAGTACTGAGGGAGCACTGCAATGTTGGAAGGGCAGTACTGAGGCAGCGCCACACTGTCGGAGGGGCAGTACCGAGGAAGCGCCGCACTGTCGCAGTGAAAGTACTGAGGGAGCGCTGCACTTTCGGAGGGGCAGGTCTGAGGGAGCGCTGCACTGTCGGAGGGGCAGTACTGAGGAAGCGCCGCACTGTCGGAGTGAAAGTACTGAGGGAGCGCCGCACTGTCGGTGGGTCAGAACTGAGGGAGCACCGCACTGTCGGAGGGGCGGACTGAGGGAGCGTCGCACTGTCGGAGGGGCAGGACTGAGGGAGCGCTGCACTGTCGGTGGGTCAGTACTGAGGGAGACCACACTGTCGGAGGGGCAGGACTGAGGGAGCGCTGCACTGTCGGGGGGCAGTACTGAGGGAGCGCTGCACTCTTGGAGGGACAATATTGAGGGAGCGCCGCACTATTGGAGGGGCAGTACTGAGGGAGCGCTGCACTGTCGGAAGGGACGTACTGAGGGAGCACTGCACTATCGGAGGGGCTGTACTGAGGGAACGCTGGACTGTCCGAGCGACAGTGCTGAGGAAGCGCCGCACTGTCGGAGTGGAAGTACTGAGGGAGCGCCGCACTGTCGGTGGGTCAGAACTGAGGGCGAGCCGCACTGTCGGAGGGGCAGGACTGAGAGAGCGTCACACTGTCGGAGGGGGAGGACTGAGGGAGCGCCGCACTGTCGGAGGGGCTGGACTGAGCGAGCGCTGCACTGTTCGAGGGGCAGTACTGAGGAGCGCCGCACTGTTGGAGGAGCAGTACTGGGGGAGCGCTGCACTGTCGGAGGGGCAGTACTGAGGGAGCGCCGCACTGTCGGAGGGGCAGTACTGAGGAAGTGCCGCACTGTCGGAGGGGCAGTACTGAGGGAGCGCTGCACTGTCGGAGGGGCAGTACTGAGGGAGTGCTGCACTGTCGGAGGGTCAGTACTGAGGGAGCGCTGCACTGTCGGAGGGGCAGTACTGAGGGGGGCGCCGTACTGTCGGAGGGGCAGTACTGAGGGAGCGCCGCACTGTCGGAGGGGCCGCACTGAGGGAGCGCCGCACTGTCGGAGGGGCCGCACTGAGGGAGCGCCGCACTGTCGGAGAGGCAGTACTGAGGGGGAGCAGTACTGAGGGAGCGCCACACTGTCGGAGGAGCAGTACTGAGGGAGCGATTCACTGTCGGAGGGGCAGTACTGAGGGAGCGATGCACTATCGGAGAGCAGTACTGAGGGAGCGCCGCACTGTCGGAGGGGCAGTACTGAGGGAGCACCGCACTGTCGGAGGGGCAGTACTGAGGGAGTGCTGCACTGTCGGACGGGCAGTACTGAGGGAGCGCCGCACTGTCGGAGGGGCGGTACTGAGGGAGCGCCACACTGTCTGAGGAGCAGTACTGAGGGAGCGCCGCACTGTCGGAGGGGCAGTACTGAGGGAGCGTCGCACTGTCGGAGGGGCAGGACTGAGGGAGCGCTGCACTGTCGGTGGGTCAGTACTGAGGGAGACCACACAGTCGGAGGGGCAGGACTGAGGGAGCGCTGCACTGTCGAGGGGCAGTACTGAGGGAGCGCTGCACTCTTGGAGGGACAATATTGAGGGAGCGCCGCACTATTGGAGGGGCAGTACTGAGGGAGCGCTGCACTGTCGGAAGGGATGTACTGAGGGAGCACTGCACTGTCGGAGGGGCGGTACTGAGGGAGCGCCACACTGTCTGAGGAGCAGTACTGAGGGAGCGCCGCACTGTCGGAGGGGCAGTACTGAGGGAGCGCCGCACTGTCGGAGGAGCAGGTCTGAGGGAGCGCTGCACTGTCGGAGGGGCAGTATTGAGGAAGCGCCGCACTGTCGGAGTGAAAGTACTGAGGGAGCGCCGCTCTGTCGGTGGGTCAGAACTGAGGGAGCACCGCACTGTCAGAGGGGCGGACTGAGGGAGCGTCGCACTGTCGGAGGGGCAGGACTGAGGGAGCGCTGCACTGTCGGTGGGTCAGTACTGAGGGAGACCACACAGTCGGAGGGGCAGGACTGAGGGAGCGCTGCACTGTCGGGGGGCAGTACTGAGGGAGCGCTGCACTCTTGGAGGGACAATATTGAGGGAGCGCCGCACTATTGGAGGGGCAGTACTGAGGGAGCGCTGCACTGTCGGAAGGGACGTATTGAGGGAGCACTGCACTATCGGAGGGGCAGTACTGAGGGAACGCTGGACTGTCCGAGCGACAGTGCTGAGGAAGCGCCGCACTGTCGGAGTGGAAGTACTGAGGGAGCGCCGCACTGTCGGTGGGTCAGAACTGAGGGAGCGCCGCACTGTCGGAGGGGCTGGACTGAGCGAGCGCTGCACTCTCGGTGGGTTAGTATTCAGTGAGCGCTGCACTGTTCGAGGGGCAGTACTGAGGAGCGCCGCACTGTTGGAGGAGCAGTACTGGGGGAGCGCTGCACTGTCGGAGGGGCAGTACTGAGGGAGCGCCGCACTGTCGGAGGGGCAGTACTGAGGAAGTACCGCACTGTCGGAGGGGCAGTACTGAGGGAGCGCTGCACTGTCGGAGGGGCAGTACTGAGGGAGTGCTGCACTGTCGGAGGGTCAGTACTGAGGGAACGCTGCACTGTCGGAGGGGCAGTACTGAGGGAGCGCCGCACTGTCGGAGGGACAGTACTGAGGGAGTGCTGCACTGTCGGAGGGGCAGTACTGAGGGAGCGCCGCACTGTCGGAGGGGCAATATTGAGGGAGCGCCGCATTATTGGAGGGGAAGTACTGAGGGAGCACTGCAATGTTGGAAGGGCAGTACTGAGGGAGCGCCACACTGTCGGAGGGGCAGTACTGAGGAAGCGCCGCACTGTCGCAGTGAAAGTACTGAGGGAGCGCTGCACTTTCGGAGGGGCAGGTCTGAGGGAGCGCTGCACTGTCGGAGGGGCAGTACTGAGGAAGCGCCGCACTGTCGGAGTGAAAGTACTGAGGGAGCGCCGCACTGTCGGTGGGTCAGAACTGAGGGAGCACCGCACTGTCGGAGGGGCGGACTGAGGGAGCGTCGCACTGTCGGAGGGGCAGGACTGAGGGAGCGCTGCACTGTCGGTGGGTCAGTACTGAGGGAGACCACACTGTCGGAGGGGCAGGACTGAGGGAGCGCTGCACTGTCGGGGGGCAGTACTGAGGGAGCGCTGCACTCTTGGAGGGACAATATTGAGGGAGCGCCGCACTATTGGAGGGGCAGTACTGAGGGAGCGCTGCACTGTCGGAAGGGATGTACTGAGGGAGCACTGCACTGTCGGAGGGGCGGTACTGAGGGAGCGCCACACTGTCTGAGGAGCAGTACTGAGGGAGCGCCGCACTGTCGGAGGGGCAGTACTGAGGGAGCGCCGCACTGTCGGAGGAGCAGGTCTGAGGGAGCGCTGCACTGTCGGAGGGGCAGTATTGAGGAAGCGCCGCACTGTCGGAGTGAAAGTACTGAGGGAGCGCCGCTCTGTCGGTGGGTCAGAACTGAGGGAGCACCGCACTGTCAGAGGGGCGGACTGAGGGAGCGTCGCACTGTCGGAGGGGCAGGACTGAGGGAGCGCTGCACTGTCGGTGGGTCAGTACTGAGGGAGACCACACAGTCGGAGGGGCAGGACTGAGGGAGCGCTGCACTGTCGGGGGGCAGTACTGAGGGAGCGCTGCACTCTTGGAGGGACAATATTGAGGGAGCGCCGCACTATTGGAGGGGCAGTACTGAGGGAGCGCTGCACTGTCGGAAGGGACGTATTGAGGGAGCACTGCACTATCGGAGGGGCAGTACTGAGGGAACGCTGGACTGTCCGAGCGACAGTGCTGAGGAAGCGCCGCACTGTCGGAGTGGAAGTACTGAGGGAGCGCCGCACTGTCGGTGGGTCAGAACTGAGGGAGCGCCGCACTGTCGGAGGGGCTGGACTGAGCGAGCGCTGCACTCTCGGTGGGTTAGTATTCAGTGAGCGCTGCACTGTTCGAGGGGCAGTACTGAGGAGCGCCGCACTGTTGGAGGAGCAGTACTGGGGGAGCGCTGCACTGTCGGAGGGGCAGTACTGAGGGAGCGCCGCACTGTCGGAGGGGCAGTACTGAGGAAGTACCGCACTGTCGGAGGGGCAGTACTGAGGGAGCGCTGCACTGTCGGAGGGGCAGTACTGAGGGAGTGCTGCACTGTCGGAGGGTCAGTACTGAGGGAACGCTGCACTGTCGGAGGGGCAGTACTGAGGGAGCGCCGCACTGTCGGAGGGACAGTACTGAGGGAGTGCTGCACTGTCGGAGGGGCAGTACTGAGGGAGCGCCGCACTGTCGGAGGGGCAATATTGAGGGAGCGCCGCATTATTGGAGGGGAAGTACTGAGGGAGCACTGCAATGTTGGAAGGGCAGTACTGAGGGAGCGCCACACTGTCGGAGGGGCAGTACTGAGGAAGCGCCGCACTGTCGCAGTGAAAGTACTGAGGGAGCGCTGCACTTTCGGAGGGGCAGGTCTGAGGGAGCGCTGCACTGTCGGAGGGGCAGTACTGAGGAAGCGCCGCACTGTCGGAGTGAAAGTACTGAGGGAGCGCCGCACTGTCGGTGGGTCAGAACTGAGGGAGCACCGCACTGTCGGAGGGGCGGACTGAGGGAGCGTCGCACTGTCGGAGGGGCAGGACTGAGGGAGCGCTGCACTGTCGGTGGGTCAGTACTGAGGGAGACCACACTGTCGGAGGGGCAGGACTGAGGGAGCGCTGCACTGTCGGGGGGCAGTACTGAGGGAGCGCTGCACTCTTGGAGGGACAATATTGAGGGAGCGCCGCACTATTGGAGGGGCAGTACTGAGGGAGCGCTGCACTGTCGGAAGGGACGTACTGAGGGAGCACTGCACTATCGGAGGGGCTGTACTGAGGGAACGCTGGACTGTCCGAGCGACAGTGCTGAGGAAGCGCCGCACTGTCGGAGTGGAAGTACTGAGGGAGCGCCGCACTGTCGGTGGGTCAGAACTGAGGGCGAGCCGCACTGTCGGAGGGGCAGGACTGAGAGAGCGTCACACTGTCGGAGGGGGAGGACTGAGGGAGCGCCGCACTGTCGGAGGGGCTGGACTGAGCGAGCGCTGCACTGTTCGAGGGGCAGTACTGAGGAGCGCCGCACTGTTGGAGGAGCAGTACTGGGGGAGCGCTGCACTGTCGGAGGGGCAGTACTGAGGGAGCGCCGCACTGTCGGAGGGGCAGTACTGAGGAAGTGCCGCACTGTCGGAGGGGCAGTACTGAGGGAGCGCTGCACTGTCGGAGGGGCAGTACTGAGGGAGTGCTGCACTGTCGGAGGGTCAGTACTGAGGGAGCGCTGCACTGTCGGAGGGGCAGTACTGAGGGAGCACCGCACTGTCGGAGGGACAGTACTGAGGGAGTGCTGCACTGTCGGAGGGGCAGTACTGAGGGGGCGCCGTACTGTCGGAGGGGCAGTACTGAGGGAGCGCCGCACTGTCGGAGGGGCCGCACTGAGGGAGCGCCGCACTGTCGGAGGGGCCGCACTGAGGGAGCGCCGCACTGTCGGAGAGGCAGTACTGAGGGGGAGCAGTACTGAGGGAGCGCCACACTGTCGGAGGAGCAGTACTGAGGGAGCGATTCACTGTCGGAGGGGCAGTACTGAGGGAGCGATGCACTATCGGAGAGCAGTACTGAGGGAGCGCCGCACTGTCGGAGGGGCAGTACTGAGGGAGCACCGCACTGTCGGAGGGGCAGTACTGAGGGAGTGCTGCACTGTCGGACGGGCAGTACTGAGGGAGCGCCGCACTGTCGGAGGGGCGGTACTGAGGGAGCGCCACACTGTCTGAGGAGCAGTACTGAGGGAGCGCCGCACTGTCGGAGGGGCAGTACTGAGGGAGCGTCGCACTGTCGGAGGGGCAGGACTGAGGGAGCGCTGCACTGTCGGTGGGTCAGTACTGAGGGAGACCACACAGTCGGAGGGGCAGGACTGAGGGAGCGCTGCACTGTCGAGGGGCAGTACTGAGGGAGCGCTGCACTCTTGGAGGGACAATATTGAGGGAGCGCCGCACTATTGGAGGGGCAGTACTGAGGGAGCGCTGCACTGTCGGAAGGGATGTACTGAGGGAGCACTGCACTGTCGGAGGGGCGGTACTGAGGGAGCGCCACACTGTCTGAGGAGCAGTACTGAGGGAGCGCCGCACTGTCGGAGGGGCAGTACTGAGGGAGCGCCGCACTGTCGGAGGAGCAGGTCTGAGGGAGCGCTGCACTGTCGGAGGGGCAGTATTGAGGAAGCGCCGCACTGTCGGAGTGAAAGTACTGAGGGAGCGCCGCTCTGTCGGTGGGTCAGAACTGAGGGAGCACCGCACTGTCAGAGGGGCGGACTGAGGGAGCGTCGCACTGTCGGAGGGGCAGGACTGAGGGAGCGCTGCACTGTCGGTGGGTCAGTACTGAGGGAGACCACACAGTCGGAGGGGCAGGACTGAGGGAGCGCTGCACTGTCGGGGGGCAGTACTGAGGGAGCGCTGCACTCTTGGAGGGACAATATTGAGGGAGCGCCGCACTATTGGAGGGGCAGTACTGAGGGAGCGCTGCACTGTCGGAAGGGACGTATTGAGGGAGCACTGCACTATCGGAGGGGCAGTACTGAGGGAACGCTGGACTGTCCGAGCGACAGTGCTGAGGAAGCGCCGCACTGTCGGAGTGGAAGTACTGAGGGAGCGCCGCACTGTCGGTGGGTCAGAACTGAGGGAGCGCCGCACTGTCGGAGGGGCTGGACTGAGCGAGCGCTGCACTCTCGGTGGGTTAGTATTCAGTGAGCGCTGCACTGTTCGAGGGGCAGTACTGAGGAGCGCCGCACTGTTGGAGGAGCAGTACTGGGGGAGCGCTGCACTGTCGGAGGGGCAGTACTGAGGGAGCGCCGCACTGTCGGAGGGGCAGTACTGAGGAAGTACCGCACTGTCGGAGGGGCAGTACTGAGGGAGCGCTGCACTGTCGGAGGGGCAGTACTGAGGGAGTGCTGCACTGTCGGAGGGTCAGTACTGAGGGAACGCTGCACTGTCGGAGGGGCAGTACTGAGGGAGCGCCGCACTGTCGGAGGGACAGTACTGAGGGAGTGCTGCACTGTCGGAGGGGCAGTACTGAGGGAGCGCCGCACTGTCGGAGGGGCAATATTGAGGGAGCGCCGCATTATTGGAGGGGAAGTACTGAGGGAGCACTGCAATGTTGGAAGGGCAGTACTGAGGGAGCGCCACACTGTCGGAGGGGCAGTACTGAGGAAGCGCCGCACTGTCGCAGTGAAAGTACTGAGGGAGCGCTGCACTTTCGGAGGGGCAGGTCTGAGGGAGCGCTGCACTGTCGGAGGGGCAGTACTGAGGAAGCGCCGCACTGTCGGAGTGAAAGTACTGAGGGAGCGCCGCACTGTCGGTGGGTCAGAACTGAGGGAGCACCGCACTGTCGGAGGGGCGGACTGAGGGAGCGTCGCACTGTCGGAGGGGCAGGACTGAGGGAGCGCTGCACTGTCGGGGGGCAGTACTGAGGGAGCGCTGCACTCTTGGAGGGACAATATTGAGGGAGCGCCGCACTATTGGAGGGGCAGTACTGAGGGAGCGCTACACTGTCGGAAGGGACGTACTGAGGGAGCACTGCACTATCGGAGGGGCTGTACTGAGGGAACGCTGGACTGTCCGAGCGACAGTGCTGAGGAAGCGCCGCACTGTCGGAGTGGAAGTACTGAGGGAGCGCCGCACTGTCGGTGGGTCAGAACTGAGGGCGAGCCGCACTGTCGGAGGGGCAGGACTGAGAGAGCGTCACACTGTCGGAGGGGGAGGACTGAGGGAGCGCCGCACTGTCGGAGGGGCTGGACTGAGCGAGCGCTGCACTCTCGGTGGGTCAGTATTCAGTGAGCGCTGCACTGTTCGAGGGGCAGTACTGAGGAGCGCCGCACTGTTGGAGGAGCAGTACTGGGGGAGCGCTGCACTGTCGGAGGGGCAGTACTGAGGGAGCGCCGCACTGTCGGAGGGGCAGTACTGGGGAAGTGCCGCACTGTCGGAGGGGCAGTACTGAGGGAGCGCTGCACTGTCGGAGGGGCAGTACTGAGGGAGTGCTGCACTGTCGAAGGGTCAGTACTGAGGGAGCGCTGCACTGTCGGAGGGGCAGTACTGAGGGAGCGCCGCACTGTCGGAGGGACAGTACTGAGGGAGTGCTGCACTGTCGGAGGGGCAGTACTGAGGGGGCGCAGCACTGTCGGAGGGGCAGTACTGAGGGAGCGCCGCACTGTCGGAGGGGCCGCACTGAGGGAGCGCCGCACTGTCGGAGGGGCCGCACTGAGGGAGCGCCGCACTGTCGGAGAGGCAGTACTGAGGGGGGGCAGTACTGAGGGAGCGCCACACTGTCGGAGGAGCAGTACTGAGGGAGCGATTCACTGTCGGAGGGGCAGTACTGAGGGAGCGATGCACTATCGGAGAGCAGTACTGAGGGAGCGCCGCACTGTTGGAGGGTCAGTACTGAGGGAGCGCCGCACTGTCGGAGGGGCAGTACTGAGGGAGTGCTGCACTGTCGGAGGGGCAGTACTGAGGGAGCGCCGCACTGTCGGAGGGGCAGTACTGAGGGAGCGCCGCACTGTCGGAGAGGCAGTACTGAGGGGGGGCAGTACTGAGGGAGCGCCACACTGTCGGAGGAGCAGTACTGAGGGAGCGATTCACTGTCGGAGGGGCAGTACTGAGGGAGCGATGCACTATCGGAGAGCAGTACTGAGGGAGCGCCGCACTGTTGGAGGGTCAGTACTGAGGGAGCGCCGCACTGTCGGAGGGGCAGTACTGAGGGAGTGCTGCACTGTCGGAGGGGCAGTACTGAGGGAGCGCCGCACTGTCGGAGGGGCAGTACTGAGGGAGCGCCGCACTGTTGGAGGAGCAGTGCTGAGGGAGCGCCGCACTGTCGGAGGGGCAGTGCTGAGGGAGCGCCGCACTGTCGGAGGGGCAGTACTGAGGGAGTGCTGCACTGTCGGACCGGCAGTACTGAGGGAGCGCCGCACTGTCGGAGGAGCAGTACTGAGGGAGCGCCGCACTGTCGGAGGGGCAGTGCTGAGGGAGCGCCACACTGTCGGAGGGGCAGTGCTGAGGGAGCGCCGCATTGTCGGAGGGGCGGTACTGAGGGAGTGTCGCACTGTCGGAGGGGCAGTATTGTGGGAGCGCCGCACTGTCGGAGGCCGTGATAAGGTGGTAGAAATGCGAGTCTTTCTTTCTTTCACCAGTTCCACCACCATTGGACTCCCCATTCGTCTCCTTCAGACTGTCAGCCTGCTGTCAGGGTCCTGAGTGTTTGGCGGGGGGATGGGGCTTCATCATGTAAGCACAGCTGGGAGTCTTTTGAATGCTTCTTGCAAATATTTATCTAAATTGGCCCTGATGTGTCCCTCCCGTGTCCCTGTTCAAATACACATGTTCCGATGTTTAACTAACTCCAGCGATGACACACTGTTTAATTCAACTCGGTCTCTGCCATAGCGCTGTTTATAGCTGCCTCTTAGCACAGTTCACAATCAGGACCTCTTTCAAACAGGGAGTCTCAAAATCAGGGACACTTTTAAAGAGGGATTCTTATCATCAGGGACCCCTTTTAAAGAGGGAGTCTCACCATCAGAGACCCCTTTTAAAGAGAGAGTCTCTCCATCAGGGACCTGTTAGATCAGTGGTTCAGTGGATAAATAATCACACGGATGCTGTACATTAACAAATAACAGGTCTTTACTGGAGGAGGGTAATCTCTAGACTGGGGTACAGAGGCATGCGCACAGCTTATATACCGGTGTGGTCACTGCCGGTACTTACAGTATACAGGAGCTGTAAAAAGTAGTTCTGACTTAAAAGCACATACACTACAATTCCTCCCTTTTTAGATTAATAATACCCCCTTAATATTCAAATAACAATTACATTTTTACATGTACATTCAATAACAAAAGTCCATTTATAGATTCAGTCTTTGGGGCGGCTTCCTGACCCTTTCGGGATAGCGCCTTTCCAGAGGTTCTTGTTCTTGGTGCAGAGGCGATTCTGACCCCTTTTCATCGGGTAGTTCATCGGGTTCCACTGCTACTGGGTCTGAAGTAGATGCTACCGGCATGTCGGGTTCATCCCCAGGTACTCGAGACATGGGGTTGACGCATTTCTGTGATGCTAAGATCTGATCGACGTGGCGTCTCACAATGTTCTCCCCAACATCCACTGTGTACATTAATGGCCCCTGCCTTGTACATATCGTTCCGGGTTGCCACTTCTCTGTTCGATAGTCCCGGGCCAAGACTGGTTGCCCTACATTGAAGCTCCTTGTCGGCTTCTCATTGATGTGCTGGAATTGTTTGTCCTCAACATTTCTTCGCACATTTGGTCTGAGCAAGTCCAGATGAGATCTCAACCTTCGGTTAAAGAACATCATGGTCGGGGTCTGGTTGGTAACTGCATGTGTCGCGTTTCGGTAGGCTAATAAGAAATTGTCCATCTTATGCTGTAGTGGAATTTCCTCATTGCACATGGCCTTTATCGCCTTCTTAAAGGTTTGTACGAACCTCTCAGCCAATCCATTGGTGGCTGGATGATACGGGGTGGATGTGTAATGCCTTACCCCATTCCTTTTCATGAATTTTTGGAACTCGTCGGACACAAACTGTGGTCCATTATCAGAGCAGATCTGCTCTGGCAAACCGTTTCTGGCAAATATGGTCCGTAGGACTGCAATCATTTTCTCTGTAGTGGTTGAAGACATCTTTATCACCTCAGGCCACTTTGAATGAGCATCCACTGCTATTAAGAACATTGAGTCCATGAATGGACCAGCGAAATCAATGTGCACCCGTTGCCATGGAGAGGAGGGCCACTCCCATGGGTGTAGAGGGGCATGTGGTGGTGCATTTTGGACCTTCTGGCATCCTAAGCAGCTCTTAGTTAGGTCTTCGATTTGTTGATCGATTCCCGGCCACCACACATAAGCCCTAGCAAGGCTTTTCATTTTCACTCCCCCCAGATGACCTTCATGTAGCTCATTTAGCACTCTCTCCCTTAACTTGGGTGGAATCACCACTCTGGATCCACACATCACTGTCCCCTGGCATAGTGACAGCTGTTCTCTTCTGGATGAGAATGCTGGCAACAGTGAGTCGCCATGTGTTGGCCATCCCCTCACCATCAATTCATATACCCGTGACAGCGTCGGATCATTGCGGGTCTCCTTCTCTATATCCGCGTTTGTTACTGGCAATCGTTCAATTATCGACGAATAAAATATCTCGATAGGGTTCACTGCTGGTGCTTCCTCCACCGTAGGCAGTGGCAGGCGCGATAGCCCATCAGCGTTCCCATGCTGTTTCGTGCCTTTATATTCTATTTCATATTGATTCGCCCCTAGAAACAGGGACCATCTTTGTAACCGCTGTGCAGTCATTACTGGCACGCCCTTCTTAGGATTAAAGATGGAGACAAGTGGTTGGTGGTCAGTCAGCAAGGTGAACTTCTGCCCATGCAGATAGTGGTTGAATTTTTTTACTCCCCATACTAGGCTGAGGGCCTCCCTGTCAATCTGGGTGTAGTTGCGCTCGGCTGAGGTTAGTGACCGAGACGCAAAGGCTACTGGCCTCTCCAACCCGTCTGGGAATTTGTGCGACAGCACCGCTCCAATACCGTAGGGTGATGCATCACATGCCAAACGAATTGGTAGTGCTGGGTTGAAATGGGCCAACACCTCTTTTGATGTGATCAATTCTTTACACTTCTGGAAAGCTCATCTACGTTCGTCATCCCACTTCCATGGTACCCCTGTTTGCAGTAAGGTGTTCAGCGGGTGTAATACCATAGACAAATTTGGTAAGAACTTGTGGTAATAATTTACCAGCCCGAGGAACGACCTCAGTTGTGACACATTTTCCGGTGCCGGAGCCTTGACTACTGCCTCAATCTTGTCAGGGGACTTATGTAACCCCTCTTCATCGATGACGTGGCCGCAATACGAGATCTGTTTCTGGAAAAACTCGCACTTGTGGCAATTAGCTCGTAGCCCATATTCCTTTAATCTGGCGAGCACCTTCTCCAAGTTAGCGAGGTGATCACCGTCATTTTCGCCCGCGACCAAGATGTCGTCCAAATAACACTGGGTCCCTGGAATCCCTTGCAGGACCTGATCCATCGCCCTTTGCCAGATAGCCGGAGCCGAGGCTACTCCAAACACCAGCCGGTTGTATTGATAGAGACCTTTATGGGTGTTGATTGTAAGGTAATGTTTCGAAGCTTCTTCTACCTCCATTTGCAAGTACGCCTGGGCTAGATCAATTTTGGTGAAGCGTTTACCTCCAGATAGCAAGGCGAAAATATCCTCAATTCGTGGAAGCGGATATTGCACCGTGTGAAGGACTGGGTTCACTGTCACCTTAAAATCCCCACAGATGCGGACCTTCTTTGGTTCCCCAGGCGTATTACTCAACGACCTCTTCATTGCAGGAATGATGGGTGTAGCCCACTCGCTCCAGTCCACTTTGGACAGTACTCCTGAACGTTCCAACCCTTCCAGCTCTGCTTCAACCGCTGGTCTGATCGCATAAGGCACTGGTCTGGCCTTCAGAAACTTTGGGCTTGCATTTTCCTCTATTTTAATTGTTGCTGTTATTCCTTTTAGTGTTCCTAGTCCCTCCTGGAACACTTCTTTTGCGTCAGTTAGCATTTTTGACAGTCGTCCAGGTGTGACGTCGTCATCCTTTTTGGCCTCAACCTTCAGTGCCTGTATGGAATGCCAATCTAATTGTATCTTTCGGATCCATTCACGTCCTAGCAGTGGTGGTCCTCCATTTGGCAATACATATATATCCATTTTAGGTATTTCCTGACCTTTATATGTCACTTTCACCCTTATTTTCCCTTTGGGGTAGACTTTTTGCCCCGTATACATCTTCAAGACAATCTCTGTAGCTTTCAAGGGTATGTGTGAAAATAGCCGCTTGTAGTCTCTTTGATTTATGACTGTTAGAGCTGACCCTGTGTCCAATTCCATTTCCACTTGGACTCCGTCTATCTTGAGTGTAAGCCAGATAGTCTGGTGATCCTCCACTTCGGTTACATTATGTAGTTTCAGACAACCCAGCTCCTTCCTTCCGGAGTCTGTGTCACTTTTCTGTTCGTCTGAACCACTGTCCATCACCTGGTGTACCTTTTTGTACTTCTCCAGTGGAGATTTCTTACTGTTGGTTTTCTTCCCAGACCTGCAGACTCTTGCTATGCGTCCTGCTTTCCCACACTGTCTGCACACTTGGTCCTTGAACCAACAATCTTTCTGGTCATGTGTTGTTCTGCCGCAGCGATAGCACTTCCCTGTTCCATAGGTCATTTCGTTGGTGCCATATTCTTGCGGTCTCCGTTGTATCTCTGCAGCGCCCCTTGCGGCTGCTTCGTGTGATACTGCCATACTGAAAGCTTTGTCCAGCGTAAGGTCCTTTTCTGATAGAAGCCGTTTCTGGGTTCCTTCACTTTGTAGCCGACACACAAACTTGTCCCTTAACGTGTCTGCTAATCCCGCTCCAAACTGGCAGTATTTCGATAGCTTGCGCAGTTCCGTTAGGTACTCAGCATTGCTTTCGTCTTTGTGTTGGTTCCTTTTATGGAACTTAAATCGTTCTGCTATCAGCAGTGGTGTGGGGTTTAAGTGGTCCTGTAGGATTTCTGCTATGCTTTCAAAATTCTTGTTTACCGGCTTCTCTGGGTTATTAGATTTCGCAGTAACCCATAAGTTTTTGCACCCATGGAATTTAACAGAACCAGTGCTTTATTAGCATCTGGCACTTCATTCGCCCTGCAGTACACCTCAATACGTTCCACATATGTCGCCCAATCTTCGACTTCATTGTCGAACGTAGAGATACTGCCACTCTTCGGCATCCTTGGTTGTGCGTTAACTTTCACCAATGGCGCCTCCCGCGTTTCCCCTTCTTCTCCGCTGGCACAAAATGGCGTCTCCCGCGCTTTCCTTCCTTCCCGCGCTCGCCCATCTTCTCCGCTGCGGCTTCGCAAAATGGCGTCTCCCGCGCTCTCCCTGCTTCTCCGCGGCTCAATGGCGTCTCCCCTTGCTTCGCCCCACGGACCCTGATCAGCCCGTGATCCCTGGCTGTGCTCTGCGCGTTCTTCTCTTGATATTTGTCGACGCCGCTCAGTCTAGAACCCGGCTGTTTCTTACCCTCTCTCTCTCCGGTTTGCAGTATTTTTCCTCGACGCCGCTCGGTGATCAACCCCCGGCTGCGCCCTGCTCTCTTCACCCTCTTTCTTACCCCGTCGACGCTACTCGGCTCTCTCTCTGCCGTCGGTCAGCTCCAGCCGCCGCTGCTCGGGAAGGGTCTGCTCAGGACCTGTCGTCGGTCTCTTACTGCTCGTTGTGGCTGGGGAACCAAGCCCGGCTCTCCACAGCCTGCCCAGCGAAGTTGGATCTCTGCCTGACTGCTGGGCGGTTGCTCGCGGTTGACGCCCGTGTTCCTGGACTCGGCTATTTTTTTTTTTATGTTGCAGGTAGATTCGAATCGACACTCATCGCCAGTGTTAGATCCGTGGTTCAGTGGCTAAATAATCACACGGATGCTGTACATTAACAAATAACAGATCTTTACTGGAGGAGGGTAATCTCTAGACTCGGGTACAGAGGCATGCGCAAAGCTTATATACCGGTGTGGTCACTGCCGGTACTACATTATACAGGAGCTGTAAAAAGTAGTTCTGACTTAAAGCACATACACTACAGGACCCCTTTTAAAGAGGGAGTCTCACCATCAGGGACCCCTTTTAAAGAGGGAGTCTCACCATCAGGGACCCCTTTTAAAGAGGGAGTCTCACCATCAGGGACCCCTTTTAAAGAGGGAGTCTCACCATCAGGGACCCCTTTTAAAGAGGGAGTCTCACCATCAGGGACCCCTTTTAAAGAGGGAGTCTCACCATCAGGGACCCCTTTTAAAGAGGGAGTCTCACCATCAGGGACACATTTTTAAAATTATTTTCAAAATTACTAAATTAATCAATTAAATGGTTAGTAAATATTATCATTCCCTCTCTCTATTTGTTCTAGGTTGTGGATAATGCTGACAAGGCCATATGTAGTGCCCATCACCCGTTACCCTGAGAAGAGGTTGCTAGTCCTTTTCTTAAACTACATAGTAGTTGTATTTTTTCTTTTCAAACTATTGCAAAGTATGTTACAGCACAAAAACAAGCCATTCGGCCCAACTGGCCCGTGCTGGTATTTATGCTCCACACGAGCCTCCTCCCACCCCTCTTCATCTCACCCTATCACCATATCCTTCTATTCCTTTCTCAAGTGTTTATCCAGCTTCCCATTAAATGCGTCTATGCGATTCACCTCAACCACTCCCTGTGGTAGCAAGTTCCACATTCTCACCACTCTCTGGGTAAAGAAGTTTCTCCTGAATTCCCCATTGGATTTATTAGTGACTCTCTTATATTGATGGCCCCGAGTTCTGGTCTCACCCACAAGTGGAAACAGCTTCTCTTCCTCTACCCTATCGAACCCTTTCATAATCTTAAAGATCTCTATCCGGTCACCCCTCAGCCTTCTCCTTTCTAGAGCAAAGAGCCCCAGCCCGTTCAATCTTTCCTGATAGGTATAACCGCGCAGTTCTGGTATCATTCTAGTAAATCATTTTTGCACCTTATCCAGTGCCTCTATATCCTTTTTATAATATGGAGACCAGAACTGTTCACAGTGCTCCAAGTGTGGTCTAACCAAGCTATGTGGAGACCAGAACTGTTCACAGTGCTCCAAGTGTGGTCTAACCAAGCTATGTGGAGACCAGAACTGTGCGCAGTACTCCGAGTGTGGTCTAACCAAGCTATGTGGAGACCAGAACTGCTCACAGTACTCCGAGTGTGGTCTAACCAAGCTATGTGGAGACCAGAACTGTGCACAGTACTCCGAGTGTGGTCTAACCAAGCTATGTGGAGACCAGAACTGCTCACAGTACTCCAAGTGTGGTATAACCAAGCTATGTGGAGACCAGAGCTGCTCACAGTACTCCGAGTGGGGTCTAACCAAGCTATGTGGAGACCAGAACTGTTCAGAGTACTCCGAGTGTAGTCTAACCAAGCTATGTGGAGACCAGAACTGTTCACAGTGCTCCGAGTGTGGTCAAACCAAGCTATGTGGAGACCAGAACTGCTCACAGTACTCCGAGTGTGGTCTAACCAAGCTATGTGGAGACCAGAACTGTGCACAGTACTCCGAGTGTGGTCTAACCAAGCTATGTGGAGACCAGAACTGCTCACAGTACTCCAAGTGTGGTATAACCAAGCTATGTGGAGACCAGAGCTGCTCACAGTACTCCGAGTGGGGTCTAACCAAGCTATGTGGAGACCAGAACTGTTCAGAGTACTCCGAGTGTAGTCTAACCAAGCTATGTGGAGACCAGAACTGTTCACAGTGCTCCGAGTGTGGTCAAACCAAGCTATGTGGAGACCAGAACTGCTCACAGTACTCCGAGTGTGGTCTAACCAAGCTATGTGGAGACCAGAACTGCTCACAGTACTCCGAGTGTGGTCTAACCAAGCTATGTGGAGACCAGAGCTGCTCACAGTACTCCGAGTGTGGTCTAACCAAGCTATGTGGAGACCAGAACTGTGCACAGTGCTCAGAGTGTGGTCTAACCAAGCTATGTGGAGACCAGAGCTGCTCACAGTACTCCGAGTGTGGTCTAACCAAGCTATATGGAGACCAGAGCTGCTCACAGTACTCCGAGTGTGGTCTAACCAAGCTATGTGGAGACCAGAGCTGCTCACAGTACTCCGAGTGTGGTCTAACCAAGCTATGTGGAGACCAGAGCTGCTCACAGTACTCCGAGTGTGGTCTAACCAAGCTATGTGGAGACCAGAACTGCTCACAGTACTCCGAGTGTGGTCTAACCAAGCTATGTGGAGACCAGAACTGCTCACAGTGCTCCGAGTGTGGTCTAACCAAGCTATGTGGAGACCAGAACTGCTCACAGTACTCCGGGTGTGGTCTAACCAAGCTATGTGGAGACCAGAGCTGCTCACAGTACTCCGAGTGTGGTCTAACCAAGCTATGTGGAGACCAGAACTGCTCACAGTGCTCCAAGTGTGGTCTAACCAAGCTATGTGGAGACCAGAACTGCTCACAGTACTCCGAGTGTGGTCTAACCAAGCTATGTGGAGACTAGAGCTGCTCACAGTACTCCGAGTGTGGTCTAACCAAGCTATGTGGAGACCAGAGCTGCTCACAGTACTCCGAGTGTGGTCTAACCAAGCTATGTGGAGACCAGAACTGCTCACAGTGCTCCGAGTGTGGTCTAACCAAGCTATGTGGAGACCAGAGCTGCTCACAGTGCTCCGAGTGTGGTCTAACCAAGCTATGTGGAGACCAGAACTGTGCACAGTGCTCCAAGTGTGGTCTAACCAAGCTATGTGGAGACCAGAGCTGCTCACAGTGCTCCGAGTGTGGTCTAACCAAGCTATGTGGAGACCAGAACTGCTCACAGTACTCCGAGTGTGGTCTAACCAAGCTATGTGGAGACCAGAACTGCTCACAGTACTCCGAGTGTGGTCTAACCAAGGTTCGACACAGGTTTAACATAACTTCTCTACCTTTCAATTCTAGATATGATCCCCAGTGCTTTGTTTGTTTTTATGGTCTTATTAAGCTGCGTCACTACTTTTAGTGATCTGTGTATCTGTACCCCCAGATCTCCCTGCCCCTCTACCCTATTGAGACATATTTCCCAAGGAGTATGAGGCCTCCTTATTCTTCCTACCAAAATGTACCACCTCACACTTATCTATATTGAAGTTCATTTGCCAAATCGACTCAAAGTAGAACATTAGGAAGACTCCCTACAGATCTGATTTGGCTCCAATGGGATATGTGAAATTGGGAACAAGGCTGATCTCTTCCCTGTTGATGAATAGAATTATAGAATCATAGCAGCTTGCAGCACAGGAGGAGGCCATTCGGCCCATCGTGCCTGTGCCGGCTCTTTGAAAGAACTCTCCAATTAGTCCCACTCCCCCCTCGCTCTTTCTCCACAGCCCTGCAAATGTTTTCCCCTTCCAGTATTTATTCAAGGTCTTTAAAATGATGAAAGGTTTTGATAGAGTGGATACAGAGAGAGTGTTTCCACTTGTGGGGAAGAGCATAACTAGAGGCCATCAATATAAGATAGTCACCAAGAAATCCAATGGGGAATTCAGGAGAAAGTTCTTTACCCAGCGAGTGGTGAGAATGTGGAACTCGTCACCACAGGGAGTGGTTGAAGCGAATAGTACAGATGTATTTATGGGGAGGCTGGACAATCATCTGAGGGAGAAGGGAATAGAGGGTTACGCTGATAGAGTTAGATGAGGAAAGACGGGAGGAGGCGCGAGTGGAGCATAAACCCCGGCATGGACTGGTTGGGCCGAATGGCCTGTTTCTGTACTGTATATCCTATGTAATCCAATTCCCTTTTGAAAGTTACTATTGAATCTGCTTCCACCACCCTTTCAGGCAGTGCATTCCAGATCACAACAACTCGCTGCGTAAAAAACAAAATTCTCCTCATCTCCCCTCTGGTTCTTTTGCCAATTATCTTCAATCTGTGACCTCTGGTTACCGGCCCTCCCGCCACTGGGAACAGTTTTTCATTCTCATTCATCCCATCAGTCTGGGCAGGGTTCAAATACAACTCCCAGAGGTGAAGGACCCGTCTGCACCCTCCCCTCATGGGCCATTTTATATTAAAGGGAGACACAGATGGAAGGCCAATGCTATCATTAAAGCAAGAAAGACTCGCATTTCTATAGCGCCTTTCACGACCACTGGACGTTCCAAAGCGTTTTACAGCCAATGAAGTACTTTTTGAAGTGTCATCACTGTTGTAATGTAGGAAACGCAACAGCCAATTTGCGCACAGCAAGCTCCCACAAACAGCAATGTGATAATGACCAGATCATCTGTTTTAGTGATGTTGATGATTGAAGGATAAATATTGGCCAGGACACCAGGGAGAACTCCCCAGCTCTTCTTCAAAATAGTGCCGTGGGAACTTATATGTCCACCTGAGAGGGCAGACGGGGCCTCGGTTTAACATCTCATCTGAAAGACAGCACCTCCCTCAGTACTGACCCTCCGACAATGCAGCGCTCCCTCAGCATTGCCCCTCCGACAGTGCGGCGCTCCCTCAGTACTGCCCCTCCGACAGTGCGGCGCTCCCTCAGCACTGCCCCTCCGACAGTGTGACACTCCCTCAGTACTGCCCCTCTGACAGTGCGGTGCTCCCTCAGCACTGCCCCTCCGACAGTGCGACGCTCCCTCAGTACTGCCCCTCCGACAGTGCGGCGCTCCCTCAGCACTGCCCCTCTGACAGTGTGACACTCCCTCAGTACTGCCCCTCTGACAGTGCGGTGCTCCCTCAGCACTGCCCCTCCGACAGTGCGACGCTCCCTCAGTACTGCCCCTCCGACAGTGCGGCGCTCCCTCAGTGCTGCCCCTCCGCCAGTGCGGCGCTCCCTCAGTACTGCCCCTCCGACAGTGCGGCACTCCCTCAGTACTGCCCCTCTGACAGTGCGGCGCTCCCTCAGTACTGCCCCTCTGACAGTGCGGTGCTCCCTCAGCACTGCCCCTCCGACAGTGCGACGCTCCCTCAGTACTGCCCCTCCAACAGTGCGGCGCTCCCTCAGTACTGCCCCTCCGACAGTGCGGCGCTCCCTCAGCACTGCCCCTCCGACAGTGCGGCGCTCCCTCAGCACTGCCCCTTCGACAGTGCGACGCTCCCTCAGTACTGCCCCTCCGACAGTGCGGCGCTCCCTCAGTACTGCCGCTCCGACAGTGCGGCGCTCCCTCAGTACTGCCCCTCTGACAGTGCGGCGCTCCCTCAGTACTGCCCCTCCGACAGTGCGGCACTCCCTCAGTACTGCCCCTCTGACAGTGCGGCGCTCCCTCAGTACTGCCCCTCTGACAGTGCGGTGCTCCCTCAGCACTGCCCCTCCGACAGTGCGACGCTCCCTCAGTACTGCCCCTCCAACAGTGCGGCGCTCCCTCAGCACTGCCCCTCCGACAGTGCGGCGCTCCCTCAGCACTGCCCCTCCGACAGTGGGGCGCTCCCTCAGTACTGCCCCTCTGATAGTGCGGCGCTCCCTCAGCACTGCCCCTCCAACAGTGCGACGCTCCCTCAGTACTGCCCCTCCGACAGTGCGGCGCTCCCTCAGTACTGCCCCTCCGACAGTGCGGCGCTCCCTCAGTACTGCCCCTCTGACAGTGCGGCGCTCCCTCAGTACTGCCCCTCTGACAGTGCGGTGCTCCCTCAGCACTGCCCCTCCGACAGTGCGACGCGCCCTCAGTGCTGCCCCTCCGACAGTGCGGTGCTCCCTCAGTACTGCGCCTCCGACAGTGCGGCGCTCCCTCAGCACTGCCCCTCCGACAGTGCGGCGCTCCCTCAGTACTGCCCCTCCGACAGTGCGGCACTCCCTCAGTACTGCACTGGGAGTGTCAGCCTCGAATTTTGTGCTCAAGTCTCAGGAGTGGGGGCTCAAACCCATGACCTTCTGACTCAGAGGCGAGAGCGCTGCCCACTGAGTCACAGCTGACACTGACGGCTGGGCGAGAGAGACCATGTTTATGCCATGTTTGGATTCACAGAAATTGAAGCAGCCAGCATTACTGGATAGACAAGCTGACTCATTTTCGCTGTTTACATCAGGAGCCCTGGAGAGAACTGAGTCACACAACGGATATGTATAAAAATTGCAAGGACGCCAGTGTTATTTTTGAGATTATGTGTGTGTTTCCAGGGCTCCGGGTGAAGTGAGTGAATTGTGTCCGAAAGAGGTGCCTGCTTCCAATTATGAATAAGTCAGCAACAATAGTTCTAATTTCATAGAATCATAGAAATTCAGCCCATCATGTCTGTGCCGGCCCAGCAAGAGCCTAATCCAGCCTCATCCCACTTCCCAGCTCTTGGTCCGTGGCCCTGTAGGTTACGGCACTTCGAGTGCATATCCAAGTACTTTTTAAATGTGATGAGGGTTTCTGCCTCTACCACCCTTTCAGGCAGTGAGTTCCAGACCCCCACCACCCTCTGGGTGAAAAAAGTTCTCCTCAACTCCCCTCCACTTTTTTCCGAGTGGCAGGCAGTGACTAGTGGGGCACCGCAGGGATCGGTGCAAGGACCCCAGCTATTCACAATATATATTAATGATCTAGATGAGGGAACTAGATGTAATATCTCCAAGTTTGCAAATGACACAAAGCTGGGTGGGCGTGTGTGCTGTGAGGAGGATGCCAAGAAACTCCAGTATGATTTGGACAGGTTGGGTGATTGGGCAGATGCATGGCAGATGCAGTATAATGTGGATAAATGCGATGTTATCCACTTTGGTGGCAAAAACAGGAAGGCAGATTATTATCTGAAGGGCAATAGATTGGGAGAAGGGGAAGTGCAACAAGACCTGGGTGTCCTTGTGCACCAGTTGCTGAAGTTAAGCATGCAGGTGCAGCAGGCGGTTAAGAAGGCAAATGGTATGTTGGCCTTCATAGCAAGAGGATTCGAGTACAGGAGCAAGGATGTCTTGCTGCAGT
The DNA here is from genome assembly GCF_052327205.1 of Somniosus microcephalus. NCBI lineage: Eukaryota > Metazoa > Chordata > Chondrichthyes > Squaliformes > Somniosidae > Somniosus > Somniosus microcephalus. Next base: position 231,898,687 of record NC_140996.1, read on the forward strand.
TGTACAGGGCCTTGGTGAGACCACACCTTGAGTATTGTGTGCAGTTTTGGTTGCCTTATCTGAGGAAGGATGTACTTGCCATGGAGGGAGTGCAGCGAAGATTCACCAGACTGATACCTGGGATGGCAGGAATGACGTATGAAGAGAGATTGGGTCGATTGGGCTTATATTTGCTGGAGTTCAGAAGAATGAGAGGGGATCTCATTGAAACTTATAAAATTCTAACAGGACTGGACAGACTAGATGCAGGAACAATGTTCCCGATGGTCGGGAGTCCAGAACCAGGGGTCACAGTCTAAAGATAAGGGGTAAGCCATTTAGGACAGAGATGAGGAGGAATTTCTTCACCCAGAGAGTGGTGAACCTGTGGAATTCTCTACCACACAAGGCAGTTGAGGCCAATTCATTAAATATATTCAAGAAGGAGTTAGATATATTTCTTAAGGCTAAAGGGATCAAGGGATATGGGGAGAAAGCAGGGACAGGATACTGAATTTGGATGATCAGCCATGATCTCATTAAATGGCGGAACAGGCTCGAGGGGCCGAATGGCCTACTCCTGCTCCTATCTTCTATGTTTCTATGTTTCCAATCCTTCTACCAATTACTATTCCTATTGCCTAGCAGGAGCTGAGCAAAGGGCAGATAGCCAAAGGCAGAGAAGAGATTCACCACAAAGTCAGCTCACGGATTCGGAAGCATTGGCTTAGGGGGAGCCTCACGGGCAGAACTTGACTTGACTGTTTTGCCCTCCCTTTGCAGACTCGGGTTGCCAACCCCTCCAGGATTGGCCTGGAGTCTCCAGGAATTAAAGATTAATCTCCAGGACACCGCAGGGAGGAAAAAACCCGGGAGAAAAATAATAGAGGCATTATTCTTGGAAGACTTTCATTTATAAGATAATGAAAATGGGGAATAAAGGCAGTTTGACTGCTTTGGTGGGGGGTGCGGGGGGCGTGAGGCGGTTGGAGGCCGCCAGGGTTGGCAACCTCTATATACGGTCCAAGGAGGCACAGGCCAGGAATTTCCTCAAAGATGTTCCCGCTCCATCCCACTTGCGGTGAGGTTACAGCGGAGGAGCGGGAGGAGCGCAAATGCCATTCCTTGGCCATCAAAGCCCCTAAAATCTGCAAGGAATTACCTCCGCCCTCCACTGCTCCCTCGCCTCCCAGTCTCCTGCTGTGGGTGCTGGGTCGATAGAAATTTTCAAGACTGAGATTTTTATGGGGTAGATAAACCCTAGACATCAGGACGTCCCAAAGAGCTTTACAGTCAATGAAGTGCTTTTTGAAGTGTAGTCAATGTTGTAATCACAGAATCACAGAAACCCCACAGTGCAGTTAGAGGCCATTTCGGCCCATCGAGCCTGCACCGACACATATCCCACCCGATCCCCATAACCCCTACACCAACACATATCCCACCCTATCCTGTAACCCCACGTATTTAATCCCCCTAACACTAAGGGTCAATTTATCATAGCCAATCAACCTAACCCGCACATCTTTGGACTGTGGGAGGAAACCGGAGCACCCGGAGGAAACCCACGCAAACACAGGGAGAATGTGCAAACTCCACACAGACAGTCGCCCGAGGCCGGATTCGAACCCGGGTCCCTGGCGCTGTGAGGCAACAGTGCTAACCACTATGCCACCGTGCTGTAGGAAACGTGGCAGCCAATTTGCGCACAGCAAGCTCCCACAAACAGCAATGTGATAATGACCAGATAATCTGTTGGTTGAGGGATAAATATTGGACAGGACTCAGGTGAGGATTTTTCTTCGAAATAGTGGCCATTGCATCTTTTACATCCACCTGAGAGGGCAGGCGGGACCTCGGTTTAACGTCTCATCCAAAAAACGGCACCTCCGACAGTGCAGCACTGCCTCAGTACTGTACTGGAGCGTCAGTCTAGATTCTGTACTCGTGTCTCTGGAGTGGGGCTTAAACCCACTGCCTTCTGACTCAGGCAAGAGTGCTACAGCCACGGCTAACTGGTAAGGGGTATCAGGAATATGGAGCTAAGGCAGGTAATTGGAGTTGAGGTACAGACCAGCCGTGATCTGATTGAATGGTGAAAGAGGTTTGAGGGTCTTCTCCTCTTCCTATAACCCTGATTGAAAATCCTCGGAAACAGCATGAAAAAGAGTTACGGTAGGAGACCAGGAAACCCTGCCCAATTTCATTGCCAAAATATCTATCTCATTGAAACATATAAGATTCTTAAGGGGCTTGACAGGGTAGATGCTGGGAGGATGTTTCCCCCGGCTGGGGAGTCTAGAACCAGGGGTCACAGTCTCAGAATAAGGTGACAGCCATTTAGGACTGAGATAAGGAGAAATCCCTTCATTCTAGAAACATAGAAGATAGGAGCAGGAGTAGGCCATTCGGCCCCTCGAGCCTGCTCCGCCAGTCAATGCGATCATGGCTGATCATCCAAACTCAGTACCCGGTCCCTGCCTTCTCCCCATATCCCTTGATCCCTTTAGCCTTAAGAAATATATCCAACTCCTTCTTGAATATATTTAATGAATTGGCCTCTACTGCCTTCTGTGGTAGAGAATTCCACAGGTTCACCACTCTCTGGGTGAAGAAATTCCTCCTCATTTCTGTCCTAAATGGCCTACCCCTTATCCTTAGACTGTGACCCCTGGTTCTGGACTCCCCGTCATCGGGAACATCCTTCCTGCATCTAGTCTGTCTAGTCCTACCAGAATTTTATAAGTTTCAATGAGATCCCCTCTCATTCTTCTAAACTCCAGCGAGTATAAGCCCAATCGACCCAATCTCTCCTCATACGTCATTCCTGCCATCCCAGGTATCAGTCTGGTGAATCTTCGCTGCACTCCCTCCATGGTAAGAACATCCTTCCTCAGGTAAGGCGACCAAAACTGCACACAATACTCAAGGTGTGGTCTCACCAAGGCTCTAGGGCCTAGAAATTCAGTTGGCTGCGCCAGCCGTTAGCGCCTTAGGAGGAGTAGATCTTGAGCGCTAGGCGCTTAGCGCCCGGGCGCAGCGCGAAATGCGCCTCGCCCCAACTTCAGTAGACATTTAGTGCCGGCGCAAAGTCATTGCGCGCGCTCATCTGCGCGCGCAGATCATGACGTCATTTCGTCGTGCAACGCCCTTTGTGCGCCCGGAACCGGAACTTCACTCGCGCCGCCCCATTGTGCGCCTGGCGGCCCTAGCGACTGTTGAGTCGAACGGTGCTCAGCCGATGCAGGCCGCGGGGAGCGCAAATTAAAGGGCACTCCTGCAGTAGAAAAGGCAGCCGTTTTGCAACGGAGGAGGAGGAGGAGGAGGAGGAGGAGGAGTAGTAGTAGTAGTAGTAGTAGTCTCGGCCTGTCAAAAAAACAAATCCACCCTCCCCCTTTAAGATCTCACCGGAGCCAGAGTGTCTGCCGGCAATCAGCAGCTCGCCGCACCTGCCCTGCGCCCAACTTCCGGTGTTAGCGCCCTGGGCTGCCGGCTTAGCGCCTAATGATAGTCGTGCATCGCCTGTTTTAGCGCAGCAGCAACCTCTTAGGGCGATGCAACTGAATATCGACGAAGGGGGCTCGACTTTGCGCCGGGCGCAAACTTTAGCGGCCGCCAGACTTTACCGCCCCAAAAGTGGCTATACTGAATTTCTAGGCCTAAGAGTTGTGAATCTTTGGCATTCTCTACCCCAGGGGGCAATAGATGCTCAGTCGTTGAGTATATTGAGGTCGAAGATCAGCCGTGATCTTATTGAATGGCGGAGCAGACTGAAGGGGCTCATATCCAAAGAACAAATACTGTATATAGATTTAAAAAGTAGGAGGGGTGGATGAAGGTGTGATTAGAGAGATAGAGGAGATGGATGAAGACACGATTGGAGAGGCAGAGGATGTAGCTGAAGGTACGGCCAGAGATGAAGGCCATTCATAGTGATTGGGCAGAAGCATGGCAGATGCAGTATAACGTGGATAAATGTGAGGTTATCCACTTTGGTGGCAAAAACAGGAAGGCAGATTATTATCTGAAGGGCAATAGATTGGGAGAAGGGGAAGTGCAACGAGACCTGGGTGTCCTTGTGCACCAGTCGCTGAAGGTAAGCATGCAGGTGCAGCAGGCGGTTAAGAAGGCAAATGGTATGTTGGCCTTCGTAGCAAGAGGGTTCGAGTACAGGAGCATGGATGTCTTGCTGCAGTTGTACAGGGCCTTGGTGAGACCACACCTTGAGTATTGTGTGCAGTTTTGGTCGCCTTATCTGAGGAAGGATGTTCTTGCCATGGAGGGAGTTCAGCGAAGATTCACCAGGCTGATACCTGGGATGGCTGGAATGACATATGAGGAGAGATTGGGTCGATTGGGCTTATACTCGCTGGAGTTTAGAAGAATGAGAGGGGATCTCATTGAAACTTATAAAATTCTGACAGGACTGGACAGACTAGATACAGGAAGGATGTTCCCGATGGTCGGGGAGTCCAGAACCAGGGGTCACAGTCTAAGGATAAGGGGTAAGACATTTAGGACTGAGGTGAGGAGGAATTTCTTCACCCAGAGAGTGGTGAACCTGTAGAATTCTCTACCACAGAAGGCAGTAGAGGCCAATTCATTAAATACATTCAAGAAGGAGTTGGATATATTTCTTAAGGCCAAAGGGATCAAGGGATGTGGGGAGAAAGCAGGGACAGGGTACTGAATTTGGATGATCAGCCATGATCGCATTGAATGGCGGAGCAGGCTCGAGGGGCCGAATGGCCTACTCCTGCTCCTATCTTCTATGTTTCTATGTTTCATAGAGGTTGGGGAGATGCAGACGATGAGGCTGGGGAGGTGGGTGAAGGGCGAGTTGAAGATGGCGGTTTTAAGGAGGCTTTAGCAAGATGGAGGAGTTTAGGGAGGGAGAGTTCCAGAGAGCGGGAGAAAGATGACTGGAGCATCTGTCACCCTTGCTGACAAATGGAAGAGCAGAGGGTAAAGGAGTGTGGAGCAGGGTGGAGAGGTAGAGTGGCTGAAGAGCTGGAGGAAGTTACAGAGAGCGGGAAAAGGTGGAGTGAGGGCTGGAGAAGGGCGGAGAGTGGAGTGAGACCACGGAGGGATCTATAAACAAGGAGTCTGAAATCATGTCAACTTGCTCCTGAAATGTGAGCAAGCTGAACAATAGGAAGCCCAGGAATCTCTTTGGATCTGCCGGCAGTAGAGGAGAGTTCAAGTTTCCCAGATTACGAGAAAACCGATGAGAGCAGAAATCTTCGATAAAAAGAAGCAGTTTGAAGACTTACATACTGAATAACTTTCAGCTGAAGAGAGGCTGCATTAAGGTCATAGAGTTCACCTGGAAGGAAGTGGAAGGACAATCTGTTAGTCAACAATATTTAGTTATCGCTCGATCACCACCCCCACCCCCCACCCCGCCCCACACACCCACCCCATTCCCCCTCCGCCAAAGGAACTGGCTCTCACTTGCTTACGGGTTAAAGGCGCGAATGGAGAGGTCCGAAATCCAAAAACAGTTTTCATTGCAGATATTCCTTCAGTGTTTAGTTACCAGCCAAACCACACACTCCATCCTACTCCCGTGCCACTATCTCACACTCAACTAGACCCCAAGTGTAGTTTCTAATCTCGGGTCACCTCCATTACAAAGACCACATACTTCCACCTCCATAACATCAACCGACCCTGCCCCTAACTCAGCCCAAATGCTGCTCAGAACTTTTACACTGCCCCACCAAACACTCCCAGGGCAGGTACAGCACGGGTTAGATACAGAGTAAAGCTCCCTCTACACTGCCCCACCAAACACTCCCAGGGCAGGTACAGCACGGGTTAGATACAGAGTAAAGCTCCCTCTACACTGTCCCATCAAACACTCCCAGGGTAGGTACAGCACGGGTTAGATACAAAGTAAAGCTCCCTCTACACTCGCCCATCAAACACTCCCAGGGCAGGTACAGCACGGGTTAGATACAGAGTAAAGCTCCCTCTATACTGTTCCACCAAACACTCCCAGGGTAGGTACAGCACGGGTTAGATACAGAGTAAAGCTCCCTCTACACTGTCCCATCAAACACTCCGAGGGCAGGTACAGCACGGGTTAGATACAGAGTAAAGCTCCCTCTACACTGTCCCATCAAACACTCCCAGGGCAGGTACAGCACGGGTTAGATACAGAGTAAAGCTCCCTCTACACTGTCCCATCAAACACTCCCAGGGTAGGTACAGCACGGGTTAGATACAAAGTAAAGCTCCCTCTACACTGTCCCATCAAACACTCCGAGGACAGGTACAGCACGGGTTAGATACAGAGTAAAGCTCCCTCTATACTGTTCCATCAAACACTCCCAGGGCAGGTACAGCACGGGTTAGCTACAGAGTAAAGCTCCCGCTACACTTTCCCTTCAAACACTCCCAGGGCAGGTACAGCACGGGTTAGATACCGAGTAAAGCTCCCTCTACACTGTCCCATCAAACACTCCCAGGACAGGTACAGCACGGGTTAGATACAGAGTAAAACTCCCTCTGCACTGTCCCATCAAACACTCCCAGGGCAGGTACAGCACGGGTTAGATACAGAGTAAAGCTCCCTCTACACTGTCCCACCAAACACTCCCAGGGCAGGTACAGCACGGGTTAGGTACAGAGTAAAGCTCCCTCTACACTGTCCCATCAAACACTCCCAGGGCAGGTACAGCACGGGTTAGATACAGAGTAAAGCTCCCTCTACACTGTCCCATCAAACACTCCCAGGGCAGGTACAGCACGGGTTAGATGCAGAGTAAAGCTCCCTCTACACTGTCCCATCAAACACTCCCAGGGCAGGTACAGCACGGGTTAGATACAGAGTAAAGCTCCCTCTGCACAGTCCCATCAAACACTCCCAGGGCAGGTACAGCACGGGTTAGATACAGAATAAAGCTCCCTCTACACAGTCCCATCAAACAGACCCAGGGCAGGTACAGTACGGGTTAGATACAGAGTAAATCTCCCTCGACACTGTCCCATCAAACACTCCCAGGGCAGGTACAGCACGGGTTAGATACAAAGTAAAGCTCCCTCTACACTGTCCCATCAAACACTCCCAGGGCAGGTACTGATGTGCCTCAATAATTCCGAGACTCGAAGGTAGCAGAACAAAACAAGGCTTTTATTAACTTAGAACGAAACACGTAAGCGAGAGAGATGTCGTCCTTCTGGAGATTGGGGCTAGACTGAAGCTAGCTTACAAACGGGGCCAGGTATGGGCGGAGCCCTACACACAGCACATTCCAGCACATTCCAGTATACAATACAGCACATTCCAGTACACAATACAATGAGGTCTGGGGGAAGGGAAATGACACTGAAACCGATCTCAGTCACAGGCAGTGATGAATGGAAATATTTCATCACAGGTACAGCACGGGTTAGATACAGAGTAAAGCACCCTCTACACTGTCCCATCAAACTCTCCCAGGGCAGGTACAGCACGGGTTAGATGCAGAGTAAAGCTCCCTCTACACTATCCCATCAAACTCTCCCAGGGCAGGTACAGCACAGGTTAGATACAGAGTAAAGCTCCCTCTACACTGTCCCATCAAACACTCCCAGGACAGGTACAGCACGGGTTAGATACAGAGTAAAGCTACCTCTACACTGTCCCATCAAACTCTCCCAGGGCAGGTACAGCACGGGTTAGATACAGAGTAAAGCTCCCTCTACACTGTCCCATCAAACACTCCCAGGACAGGTACAGCACGGGTTAGATACAGAGTAAAGCTCCCTCTACACTGTCCCATCAAACTCTCCCAGGGCAGGTACAGCACGGGTTAGATACAGAGTAAAGCTCCCTCTACACTGTCCCATCAAACACTCCCAGGGCAGGTACAGCACGGGTTAGATACAGAGTAAAGCTCCCTCTACACTGTCCCATCAAACACTCCCAGGGCAGGTACAGGCTGAGCCAAGATAGCACCTAAACAGGAAACGCAAACATTAGCTGAACCATACAGTACGTACCGCACAGCTGAAGTATCTTGCGGTCCAGCTCATCGAACGCCCCGGGAATCTCCGCCACCGCGGTGTAGTTCTGATATAAACCGATGTGACTCCAGCTTAGCGGGTTAAGGAGGGCCTGGACACGCTTGCAAGACGCGGCAATCTGTCACGAAGACGGGACGAAACAAAGTGTCAGCGATCGGAATGCGCGCGGCTACTCAGCAACACCCGCGGTAATTGGGGGGAACTCTCCTGGTGCCGCCCCGCAGCCGCGCCAGGCTCTGGCAGGCCTTGGTGGGACCTGGGTTAAGATCTGGGTCAGTCGTGGCTCAGTGGGCGGCACTCTCATCTCCGTGTTTGAAGGGCATGGGTTCGAGCCCCACTCCGTGCGACTTCAGCACAGAAATTAGTGAAAGAATTCTTCATACAAAGGGTGGTAGATATGTGGAACTTTTTTCCCTGACCAAAAGCAGCAGAGGCTAGCTCAATCAATCATTTTAAATTCAAGATCGATAAATTGTTGCTAGACAGTAGTATGAAAGAATAGTGAGCCAGATAGAGTTAAGATACAAATCAGGCATGGTCTCATTGAATGGCGGAACAGGCTGATTTAATTCATTCCTGGGATGTGGGCGTCGCTGACAAGGCCAGCATTTATTGGCCATCCCTAGTTACCCTTGAGAAGGTGGTGGTGAGCCACCTTCTTGAACCGCTGCAGTCCGTGTGGTGAAGGTGCTCCCACAGTGCTTTTAGGGAGGGAGTTCCAGGATTTTGACCCAGCAGCGATGAAAGAGCGACCGATATATTTCCAAGTCAGGATGGTGTGTGACTTGGAGGGGAACTTGGAGGTGGTGGTGATCCCATGCCCCTGCTGCCCTTGTCTTTCTAGGTGGTAGAGGTCGCGGGTTTCGGAGGTGCTGTCGAAGAAGCCTTGGCGAGTTGCTGCAGTGCATCTTGTAGATGGCACACACTGCAGCCATGGTACGCCGGTGGTGGAGGGAATGAATGTTTAAGGTGGTGGATGGGGTGCCAATCAAGCGGGCTGCTTTGTCCTGGATGGTGTCGAGCTTCTTGAGTGTTGTTGGAGCTGCACTCATCCAGGCAAGTGGAGAGTATTCCATCACACTCCTGACTTGTGCCTTGTAGATGGTAAAAAGGCTTTGGGAGTCAGGAGGTGAGTCACTCGCCGCAGAATACCCAGCCTCTGACCTGCTCTTGTTGCCACAGTATTTATGTGGCTGGTCCAGTTATGTTTCTGGTCAATGGTGACCCCCAGGATGTTGAGGTGGGGGATTCGGCGATGGTAATGCCATTGAATGTCAAGGGAAGTAGTTAGACTCTCTCATTTTGGAGACAGTCATTGCCTGGCACTTGTGTGGCACGAATGTTACTTGCCACTTATCAGCATAAGCCTGAATGTTGTCCATGTCTTGCTGCATGCGGGCATGGACTGCTTCATTATCCGAGGAGTTGCAAATGGAACTGAACACTGTGCAGTCATCAGCGAACATCCCCATTTCTGACCTTATGATGGAGGGAAGTTCATTGATGAAGCAGCTAAAGATGGTTGGGCCTAGGACACTGCCCTAGGAACTCCTGCAGTGATGTCCTGGAGCTGTGATGATTCATCACCAACCACCACAACCATCTTCCTTTGTGCTAGGTATGACACCAGCCAGTGGAGAGTTTTCCCCCTGATTCCCATTGACTTCAGTTTTACCAGGGCTCCTTCATGCCAGACTCGGTCAAATGCTGCCTTGATATCAAGGGGAGTCACTCTCATCTCACCTCTGGAATTCAGCTCCTTTGTCCATTTTTGGATCAAGGCTGTAATGAGGTCGGGAGCCAAGTGGTCCTGGCGGAACCCAATGGCGTACTCCTGTTCCTATGTTCAACAGTGTTTGTGGGATTTTGGTAAATTGCCTGTCGCACTGTCCGACAGAATGACAGTGGCTGCCCTGTAAAGATGGTTGCTGTACATGAAGCACTCTGAGATATTTCTGGGGTGCGGTGTGGGGGAGAGGTAAAGTGCTAAACGTACGTCCGTTCACCCCTTTTATTTTAAGTTTGGCCCCTTTAAGAAAACAACAGAGATTCACTTTCAATTTAAAACGTTCCTCATTGTTGGCGAGATTTACTGCGTGTCAGTTTTTGTTCTTTCATTCCCGCCACAAACTCCATTCCCCAGCCATCATAGAAACATCGAAACATAGAAGATAGGAGCAGGAGTAGGCCACTCGGCCCCTCGACCCTGCTCCACCACTCAATGAGATCATGGCTGATCATCCAAATTCAGTACCCTGTCCCTGCCTTCTCCCCATATCCCTTGATCCCTTTAGCCTTAAGAAATATATCCAACTCTTTCTTGAATATATTTAATGAACTGGCCTCCACCGCCCTCTGTGGCAGAGAATTCCACAGGTTCACCACTATCTGGGTGAAGAAATTCCTCCTCATTTCAGTCCTAAACGGCTTACCCCTTATCCTTAGACTATGACCCCTGGTTCTGGACTCCCCGGCCATCAGAAACATCCTTCCTGCATCTAGTCTGTCCAGGCCTGACAGAATTTTATAGGTTTCAATGAAATCCCCTCTCAATCTTCTAAACTCCAGTGAGTATAAGCCCAATTGACACAATCTCTCCTCATACATCATTCCTGCCATCCCAGGTATCAGCCTGGTGAATCTTCGCTGCACTCCTTCCATGGCAAGAACGTCCTTCCTCAGATAAGGCGACCAAAACTGCACACAATACTCAAGGTGCGGTCTCACCAAGGCCCTGTACAACTGTAGCAAGACATCCTTGTTCCTGTACTCGAACCCTCTTGCTACGAAAGCCAACATACCATTTGCCTTCTTAACTGCCTGCTGCACCTGCATGCTTACCTTCAGTGACTGGTGCACAAGAACACCCTGGTCTCTTTGTACTTCCCCTTCTCCCAATCTATTGCCATTCAAATAATAATCTGCCTTCCTGTTTTTGTCACCAAAGTGGATAACCTCACATTTATCCACATTATAGTGCATTTGCCATGTTTCTGCCCAATCACCCAATCTGTCCAAATCGTACTGGAGTTTCACGACATCCTCCTCACAGCATACCCTCCCACCCAGCTTTGTGTCATCTGCAAATTTGGAGATATTACATTCAATTCCCTCGTCCAGATCATTAATATATATATTGTGAACAGCTGGGGTCCTAGGACCGATCCTTGCGGTACCCCACTAGTCACTGCCTACCACTCGGAAAATGACCCGTTTATTCCAACTCTTTGCTTTCTGTCCACCAACCAGTTCTCTATCCAAGTCAATACCTTGCCCCCAATCCCATGTGCCTTAATTTTGCACGCTAATCTCTTATGTGGGACCTTATCGAAAGCCTTCTGAAAGTCCAAATACACCACATCCACTGGTTCTCCCTTATCTATTTTACCAGTTACATCCTCAAAAAATTCCAATAGATTAGTCAAGCATGATTTACCTTTCGTAAATCCATGTTGACTTTGTCCGATCCTGTCACTGCTTTCCAAGTGCTCTGCTATTACATCTTTTATAATGGACTCTAGCACTTTCCCCACTACCGATGTCAGGTCTATAATTCCCTGCTTTTTCTCTACCACCTTTTTTGAATAGTGGGGTAACATTAGCTACCCTCCAATCCATGGGTACTGTTCCAGAGTCTATTGAGTTCTGAAAGATGACCAGCAATGCATCTACTATTTCTAGGGCCACTTCCTTAAGTACCCTGGGATGTAGATTATCAGGCCCTGGGGATTTATCGGCCTTCAGTCCCATCAATTTTCCTAATACCATTTCCCTACAAATACTGATTTCTTTCAGTTCCACCCTTTCATCAGACCCTATGTTCCCCGGCATCTCTGGGAGGTTATTTGTGTCCTCCTTTGTGAAGACAGAACCAAAATATGTATTTAGTTGGTCTGCCATTTCTTTGTTCCCCATTATAAATTCCCCTGGTTCTGACTGCAAGGGACCTACGCTTGACTTCACCAATCTTTTTCTCTTCACATATCTATAAAAGCTTTTACAGTCAGTTTTTATGTTCCCTGCAAGCTTACTCTCATATTCTATTTTCCCTTTCTTAATTAATCCCTTTGTCCTCCTTTGTTGAATCCTAAACTGTTCCCAATCCCTAGGATTATTGCTTTTTCTGGCCAATTTATATGTCCTCTCCTTGGATCTTATGCTATCCCTAATTTCCCTTGTTAGCCACGGTTGAGTCACCTTTTTTGTTTTATTTTTATGCCAAACTGGGATGAACAAATTCTGTAGCTCATCCATTTGGTCTTTGAATGTTTGCCATTGCCTATCCACCGTCAACCCTTTGAGTGCCATTCCCCAATCAATCCTACCCAACTCGCTCCTCAGACCATCGTAATTTCCTTTATTTAAGTTGAGGACCCGAGTCTCTGAGTCAACTACTTCATTCTCCATCTTAATGAAGAATTCGATCATATTATGATCGCTCCGACCCAAGGGGCCTCGTACAACAAGATTGCTGATTAATCCTTTCTCGTTACATAATACCCAGTCTAAGATGGCCTGATCTCTGGTTGGTTCCTCGACATATTGGTCCAGGAAACCATCCCGTAAACACTCCAGGAATTCCTCCTCCACAGTGTTGTTACTAATTTGGTTAGCTCAATCTATATGTAGATTAAAGTCACCCATGATGACTGCTGTGCCCTTATTGCACGCTTCTTTAATTTCCCTTTTAATGCCATCCCCAACCTCTGCCTTACTGTTTGGAGGTTTATATACCACTCCCACTAACATTTTTTTCCCCTTAGTATTTCTCAATTCTACCCATACAGATTCCATCAACTCCATCCCTCTCCCTGGCAACTCTCTGAGGCTGAAGCAGACTGTTCACAACCTTGGTGACATATTTGACCCCGAGATGAGTTTCCAACCGCATCACTATGACCGCCTATTTCGACGTCTGTAACATCACCCGACTCCACCCTTGCCTCAGCTTCTCGAGTCATAGGAGGAAAGAGGGCGCTAACGGGGCGCAAAGCAACTAGCGCCCGGGCGTGGCGCTGCCCACGCCTCCTGCAAAATTCATCCCCGTCATCGCCGTGCGCAGCGCCCGCTCGCACCCCGGCCGCGATCTTCGGTAGCGCCCCCTAACTTACCGCCGGACGCTATGTCCGACAGGGTCAGGGAGGCCTACCTGTGGCCGGGGAGGTGCGGGCGGCCATTTTTGCTGCTGGCCGCCTGCCAGCACCTGCCTGCGCTCCTGTCCCCGGCCTCCTGAACCGCCCCCGCCCCCGCCCCCGCGGACTGCCAGCTGCGCTCCATGAGCCCGGCACTTCTCTTGAGTGCTGGGCTCTTTTGCCGGCACTCCCGATCCCCAGGGGCCCAGCTGGGCCCCGGGTCGCTCTGCGCAAGGCCCCTCCCCTTTAAGAAGGGGAGGAAGGCCTGCAGTACCGCGGCACGTAGCGCTGCGATATTCCCTCGCAGCGCCCCAAGAGGGATGCAGGGCACTTCCAGTAGCGCCCCGCTTCCCTCTTGGGGCTCAACCACTCAATTTCCGGCGTGGGGGCGCTAATTTTTCTGGGGCGCTAAAAACCTATCCAAACCCGTCATAATCTTGTACACCTCTATCAAATCACCCCTCAACCTCCTTTGCTCTAATGAAAACAAATCCAGCTTCTCCAACCTGTCCTTGTAGCTAAGATCCCCCATCCCCGGAACCATTCTGGTAAATCTCCTCTGCACCCTCTCAAGGGCCTTCACATCCTTCCTAAAGTGTGGTAACCAGAACTGGACGCAATACTCCAGTTGTGGCCTAACCAGCACTTTATAAAGGTTCAGCATAACTTCTCTACTTTTGTACTCAATACCTCTATTAATGAAACCCAAGATCCCATATGCTTTGCTAACCACTCTCTCACTATGTCCTGCCACCTTCAGGGACCTATGCACATCGGCGGGAATTGCGGGCTGAGCGGCTGTATAAAGGCCCCAGAGACCAGGTAAGGCCTCAGTGTGAGAATCGGCGGGAATCGCGGGCTGAGCGGCTGTATAAAGGCCCCAGAGACCCAGGTAAGGCCTCAGTGCGAGAATCGGCGGGGATCACGGGCTGAGCGGCTGTATAAAGGCTCCCGAGACCCAGGTAAGGCCTCAGTGCGAGAGTCGGCGGGGATCGCGGGCTGAGCGGCTGTATAAAGGCTCCCGAGACCCAGGTAAGGCCTCAGTGCGAGAGTCGGCGGGAATCACGGGCTGAGCGGCTGTATAAAGGCTCCCGAGACCCAGGTAAGGCCTCAGTGCGAGAGTCGGCGGGAATCGCGGGCTGAGCGGCTGTATAAAGGCTCCCGAGACCCAGGTAAGGCCTCAGTGCGAGAGTCGGCGGGGATCGCGGGCTGAGCGGCTGTATAAAGGCTCCCGAGACCCAGGTAAGGCCTCAGTGCGAGAGTCGGCGGGGATCGCGGGCTGAGCGGCTGTATAAAGGCTCCCGAGACCCAGGTAAGGCGTACCAATCTCCAATCTTGGAACTCAGAGGGAAGGAGAGAGGTAAAAAGTAATCCAAGTGTGACGTCACCAGAAAGCGGGTAAGTGATTGGTTGGTAAGTATTTCTCCCTTTTTAAGCTTAAATCTCTTTGGTTTATAGTTTCTAAGGTGTGATATTCACCATCTAGAATCAGGGCAGAGGGTATTAAGAATAATATTAATAAATGTAATTAATTACATAGAATGGGAAATCAGGTGATGTGTTGCTGCTGCAATATGTGGGAGCTGGTGGACACCATTGATGCTCATGGTGTTCACATTTGCAGTAAGCGTTGGCTGCTCGAGGAATTCCGGCTCCGTGTTGAAGAGCTGGAGTCCGAGCTTCAAACACTGAGACACATCAGGGAGGGGGAGAGTTACCTGGACTCTGTGTATCACGAGGTATTCACACCAATTAGATTAATTAATTCAGATGTAGTCCGTGGCCAGGGTCAGGATGGTGTGACTAGAAGTGAGGCAGGTACGGGGATCCAGGAGGTAGTGTTGGAGGAGCCGCAGCCCTTGCACTTGTCCAACAGGTTCGAGGCTCTTACTCCCTGTGAGGATCGGAACAGGGACTGCGGGGAGGATGAGCAACCTGGCCACAGCACCGTGGAGCGGGGGGCCATTCAAGTGGGGGGAGTTAAAAGAAATGTTGTAGTGGTAGGGGATAGTATCATTAGGGAGATAGATAGAGTTCTTTGCAGCCGAGAGCGAGAGTCCCGAAGGCTGTGTTGCCTGCCCGGTGCCAGGGTTAAGGACATCTCCTCTGGACTGGAGAGAAACTTGGAGTGGGAGGGGGAGGATCCAGTTGTCGTGGTCTATGTTGGTACCAACGACATAGATAGGACAAGGAAGGAGGTTCTGCTGAGGGAGTTTGAGCAGCTAGGGGCCAAATTAAAAAGCAGAACCACAAGGGTAATAATCTCTGGATTATTACCTGAGCCACGAGCGAATTTGGCTAGGACAAATAAAATTAGAGAGTTAAATGCGTGGCTCAAAGACTGGTGTGGGAGAAATGGGTTTTGCTTCCTGGGACACTGGCACCAGTACTGGGGCAGGAGGGAGCTGTTCCGTTGGGACGGGCTTCACTTGGCCAGTGCTGGGACTAGAGTCCTGGCGGATCATACAACTAGGGCTGTAGAGAGGGCTTTAAACTAACTAGTGGGGGGGAGGTTCCTAGAGAGCAAATAATAAAAATGACAACAGAGAAGGTCAAAGACTTAGGTAGCAGTGGGGAAATTAAAAACCAGAGCGTGTCAGGAAGGGGCAGAAGGTATGGAGTAAAAGGTAAAGTAATAAAAAGGGCAAAAGCAGAAACTAAGTGTCACAAAACATCTTTGAAAGTTCTCTATCTGAATGCACGTAGCATTCGTAACAAAATAGACGAGTTAATGGCACAAATAACTACATATGGGTATGATCTTGTGGCCATTACAGAAACATGGCTGCAGGGTGACAATGCCTGGGAATTAAACATACCAGGTTATTTAACGATCAGGAAGGACAGGCAGGAAGGAAGGGGAGGTGGGGTGGCTATGTTAATAAAGGAAGGAATCACTGTAATACAGAGAAATGATATTGGGTCAAAAAGATCAGGATAATGAAACAGTTTGGGTGGAGGTAAGGAATAATAAGGGGAAAAAAACATTAGTGGGCGTAGTCTATAGGCCTCCGAACAGTGGCAACTCTGTTGGATGGAGTATCAATCAGGAAATAGTTGAGGCTTGTAATAAGGGAACATCTATAATTATGGGGGATTTTAACTATCATATTAATTGGACAAATCAAATTGGGCAGGGCTGCCTTGAGGATGAGTTCATTGAATGTATTAGGGATGGGTTTCTTGAGCAGTATGTAACTGAACCGACCAGGGGGCAAGCAACCTTAGATCTGGTCCTGTGTAACGAGACAGGATTAATTAAAAATGTCCTAGTAAAGGATCCCCTTGGAATGAGTGACCATAATATGGTTGAATTCCATATTTAATTAGAGGGTGAGAAGGTTGGATCTCAAACAAGCATGCTGAGCTTGAATAAAGGAGACTATGAAGGTATGAGAGCGGAATTGAGTACATAAGAACATAAGAACATAAGAAATAGGAGCAGGAGTAGGCCAATTGGCCCCTCGAGCCTGCTCCACCATTCAATAAGATCATGGCTGATCTGATCCTAACCGCCAATCCACTATGACAGGACTATCTCCTGAATCGAACAGCATTAGACACACGAAAACAGGAGCAGGATCAGGCTACACGGCCCCTGGGCCCGCTCCGCTACCCACAGGGCCATGACCTATCCGAACCTAGACTCATGTCCAAATTCCTGCCCGCTCCCCGTAACCCTTAATTCCCTTTTCTACTAGGAAACTGTCTATTTCTGTTTTAAATTTATGTAATGATGTAGCTTCGACAGCTTTTTGGGGCAGCATATTCCATGGACCTACCACCCTCTGAGTGAAGTAGTTCCTCCTCATCTCAGTTTTGAAAGAGCAGCCCCTTATTCTAAGACTATGCCCCCTAGTTCTAGTTTCACCCATCATCTGGAACATCCTCCCTGCATCCACCCGATCCAACCCCTTCATAATCTTATATGTTTCAATAAGATCGCCTCTCATTCTTCTGAACTCCAATGAGTAGAGTCCCAATCTACTCAACCTCTCCTCATATGTCCATCCCCTCATCCCCGGGATTAATCGAGTGAACCTTCTTTGTACTGACTCGAGAGCAAGTATGTCCTTTCTTAAGTATGGACACCAAAACTGTATGCAATATTCCAGGTGCGGTCTCACCAATACTTTGTACAACTGAAGCAATACCTCCCTATTTTTATATTCTATCCCCCTAGCAATGAAAGCCAACATTCCATTGGCCTTCTTAATCACTTGCTGCACCTGCATACTAACCTTTTGAGTTTCGTGCACCAGGACCCCCAGATCCCTTTGTACTTCAGTACTTTCAAGTTTCTTGCCATTAAGATAATAACTTGCTCTACGATTTTTCCTGCCAAAGTGCATAACCTCACACTTTCCAGTATTGTATTCCATCTGCCAAACCTCTGCCCACTTACTTAGCCTGTCTATGTCCCCTTGCAGGTTTTTTATGTCCTCCTCACTCACTACTTTCCCTCCCATCTTAGTATCATCTGCAAACTTTGATGTGTTACACTCGGTCCCCTCCTCCAAATCGTTAATATAGATTGTAAAGAGTTGGGGACCCAGCACTGACCCCTGCGGAACACCACTGGTTACTGATTGCCAGTCTGAATATGAACCATTTATCCCAACTCTCTGCCTTCTGTTAGATAGCCAATCCTCTATCCATGCCAGAATATTACCCCCAATCCCGTGATTTTTTATCTTAAGCAATAATCTTTTGTGTGGCACCTTGTCAAATGCCTTTTGGAAGTCTAAATACACTACGTCCACTGGTTCACCTTTATCCACCCTATATGTTACTTCCTCAAAGAACTCCAGCAAATTTGTCAAACATGACTTCCCCTTCATAAAACCATGCTGACTTTGTCTTATTAAATTATGATTATCCAAATGTCCTGTTACTGTCTCCTTAATAATGGACTCCAAAATTTTACCTACCACAGCTAACCGGTCTATAGTTTCCAGCCTTCTGTCTACTGCCCTTTTTAAATAAGGGTGTTACATTAGCAGTTTTCCAGTCTGCCGGGACCTTTGCTGAGTCCAGGGAGTTTGGAAGATTATTACCAATGCATCCACAATCCCTACCGCCACTTCCCTCAAAACCCTGGGATGTAAGCCATCAGGTCCAGGTGATTTATCCGCCTTGAGTCCCATTATTTTACCAAGTACCACTTCCTTAGTGATTTTAATCGTATTTAGCTCCTCCCCCACTATAGCCCCCTGCTTGTCAAGTGTTGGGATATTCTTGGTGTCCTCTACTGTAAAGACTGATACAAAATATTCATTCAGTGTTTTTGCCATCTCCATATTTCCCACCATTAATTTCCCAGTCTCATCCTCTAAGGGACCAACATTTACTTTAGCCACCCTTTTTCTTTTTATATAACTATAAAAACTCTTACTATCTGTCTTTATATTTTTTGCTAATTTATTTTCATATTCTATCTTCCCTTTCTTAATCAATCTTTTTGTTATTTTTTGCTGTCTTTTAAAGTTTTCCCAATCCTCTATCCTCCCACTAGATTTGGCTACCTTATATGCCCTTGTTTTTAGTCGAATACTATCCTTAATTTCTTTACTTAGCCACGGATGGCTGTCTTTTCTTTTACACCCTTTTTTTCTCAGTGGAATATACTTTTTTTGGAATTTGTAAAATAACTCCTTAAATGTACGCCACTGATCATGTATCGTCTTATCCTTTAACCTATTTTCCCAATCCACTTTACTCAATTCCGCTCTCATACCTTCATAGTCTCCTTTATTCAAGCTTAGCACGCTTGTTTGAGATACAGCCTCCTCACCCTCTAACTGAATATGGAATTCAACCATGTTATGGTCACTCATTCCAAGGGGATCCTTTACTAGGACATTTTTAATTAATCCTGTCTCGTTACACAGGACCAGATCTAAGGTTGCTTGCCCCCTGGTTGGTTCAGTTACATACTGCTCAAGAAACCCATCCCTAATACACTCAATGAACTCATCCTCAAGGCAGCCCTGCCCAATTTGATTCGTCCAATTTATATGATAGTTAAAATCCCCCATAATTATAGATGTTCCCTTATTACAAGCCTCAACTATTTCCTGATTGATACTCCGTCCAACTGAGTTGCGACTGTTCGGAGGCCTATATACTACACCCACTAGTGTTTTTTTCCCCTTATTATTCCTTATCTCCACCCAAACTGTTTCATTATCCTGATCCTTTGACCCAATATCATTTCTCTGTATTACAGTGATTCCTTCCTTTATTAACATAGCCACCCCACCTCCCCTTCCTTCCTGCCTGTCCTTCCTGATTGTTAAATAACCTGGTATGTTTAATTCCCAGGCATTGTCACCCTGCAGCCATGTTTCTGTAATGGCCACAAGATCATACCCATATGTAGCTATTTGTGCCTTTAACTCGTCTATTTTGTTACGAATGCTACGTGCATTCAGATAGAGAACTTTCAAATATGTTTTGTGACACTTAGTTCCCGCTATTGCCCTTTTTATTACTTTACCTTTTACTCCACACCTTCTACCCCTTCCTGACACGCTCTGGTTTTTAATTTCCCCACTGCTACCTAAGTCTTTGACCTTCTCTGTTGTCATTTTTATTATTTGCTCTCTAGGAACCTCCCCCCCACTAGTTAGTTTAAAGCCCTCTCTACAGCCCTAGTTATATGATCCGCCAGGACTCTAGTCCCAGCACTGGCCAAGTGAAGCCCGTCCCAACGGAACAGCTCCCTCCTGTCCCAGTACTGGTGCCAGTGTCCCAGGAAGCAAAACCCATTTCTCCCACACCAGTCTTTGAGCCACGCATTTAACTCTCTTATTTTACTTGGATTAGGAAAGTAGATTAAAGGGTAAGACGATACATGATCAGTGGTGTACATTTAAGGAGTTATTTTACAACTTCCAAAAAATATATATTCCACTGAGAAGAAAAGGGTGTAAAAGAAAAGACAGCCATCCGTGGCTAAGTAGAGAAATTAAGGATAGTATTCGACTAAAAACAAGGGCATATAAGGTAGCCAAATCTAGTGGGAGGATAGAGGATTGGGAAAACTTTAAAAGACAGCAAAAAATAACAAAAAGATTGATTAAGAAAGGGAAGATAGATTATGAAAGTAAATTAGCAAAAAATATAAAAAGATAGTAAGAGTTTTTATAGTTATATAAAAAGAAAAAGGGTGGCTAAAGTAAATGTTGGTCCCTTAGAAGATGAGACCGGGAAATTAATGGTGGGAAATATGGAGATGGCAAAAACACTGAATGAATATTTTATATCAGTCTTTACAGTAGAAGACACTAAGAATATCCCAACACTGGACAAACAGGGGGCTAAAGGGGGGGAGGAGCTAAACACGATCAAAATCACTAAGGAAGTGGTACTCGGTAAAATAATGGGACTCAAGGCGGATAAATCACCTGGACCTGATGGCTTACATCCTAGGGTCTTGAGGGAAGTGGCGGTAGGGATTGTGGATGCATTGGTAATAATTTTCCAAAACTCCCTGGACTCGGCAAAGGTCCCGGCAGACTGGAAAACTGCTAATGTAACACCCTTATTTAAAAAGGGCAGTAGACAGAAGGCTGGAAACTATAGACCGGTTAGCCTAACATCTGTGGTAGGTAACATTTTGGAGTCCATTATTAAGGAGACAGTAACAGGACATTTGGATAATCATAATTTAATAGGACAAAGTCAGCATGGTTTTATGAAGGGGAAGTCATGTTTGACAAATTTGCTGGAGTTCTTTGAGGAAGTAACATATAGGGTGGATAAAGGGGAACCAGTGGACGTAGTGTATTTAGACTTCCAAAAGGCATTTGACAAGGTGCCACACAAAAGATTATTGCTTAAGATAAAAAATCACGGGATGCGGATAATATTCTGGCATGGATAGAGGATTGGCTATCTAACAGAAGGCAGAGAGTTGGGATAAATGGTTCATTCTCAGACTGGCAATCAGTAACTAGTGGTGTTCTGCAGGGGTCAGTGCTGGGTCCCCAACTCTTTACAATCTATATTAACGATTTGGAGGAGGGGACCGAGTGTAACATATCAAAGTTTGCAGATGATACTAAGATGGGAGGGAAAGTAGTGAGTGAGGAGGACATAAAAAACCTGCAAGGGGACATCGACAGGCTAAGTAAGTGGGCAGAGATTTGGCAGATGGAATACAATACTGGAAAGTGTGAGGTTATGCACTTTGGCAGGAAAAATCGTAGAGCAAGTTATTATCTTAATGGCAAGAAACTGGAAAGTACTGAAGTACAAAGGGATCTGGGGGTCCTGGTGCACGAAACTCAAAAGGTTAGTATGCAGGTGCAGCAAGTGATTAAGAAGGCCAATGGAATGTTGGCTTTCATTGCTAGGGGGATAGAATATAAAAATAGGGAGGTATTGCTTCAGTTGTACAAGGTATTGGTGAGACCGCACCTGGAATACTGCGTACAGTTTTGGTGTCCATACTTAAGAAAGGACATACTTGCTCTTGAGTCAGTACAAAGAAGGTTCACTCGGTTAATCCCGGGGATGAGGGGATGGACATATGAGGAGAGGTTGAGTAGATTGGGACTCTACTCATTGGAGTTCAGAAGAATGAGAGGCGATCTTATTGAAACATATAAGATTGTGAAGGGGTTGGATCGGGTGGATGCGGGGAAGATGTTCCCGATGATGGGTGGAACTAGAACTAGGGGGCATAGTCTTAGAATAAGGGGCTGCTCTTTCAAAACTGAGATGAGGAGGAACTACTTCACTCAGAGGGTGGTAGGTCCATGGAATATGCTGCCCCAAAAAGCTGTAGAAGCTACACCATTACATAAATTTAAAACAGAAATAGACAGTTTCCTAGAAGTAAAGGGAATTAAGGGTTACGGGGAGCGGGCAGGAATTTGGACATGAGTCTAGGTTCGGAATGGTCATGGCCCTGTGGGTAGCGGAGCGGGCCCAGGGGCCGTGTAGCCTGATCCTGCTCCTATTTTGTGTGTCTAATTCTGTTAGATTCAGGAGATGGTTCTGTGATAGTGGATTGGCGGTTAGGATCAGATCAGCCATGATCTTATTGAATGGCGGAGCAGGCTCGAGGGGCCGATTGGCCTACTCCTGCTCCTATTTCTTATGTTCTTATGTTCTTAACTCCCAGGTCCCTCTGTCCCTGCACACTCTTTAAAACTGTGCCATTAAGTGTATATTGCCTCTCCCTGTTCCTTCTCTGTATTAAATTCCATCTGCCACTTGTCTGCCCATTCTGCTAGCCTTTCTATGTCCTGTTGCAGTCGATTGGTATCATCCTCACTGTTTGCCACACCCCCAAGTTTGGTGTCATCGGCAAATTTAGAAATTCTACTCTGTATTCCAATATCCAGGTCATTTATATATATCAAAACTGCAGTGGCCCCAGCACTGACCCTTGGGGAACACCACTGTCTACCATCCTCCAGTCTGAAAAACAGCCATTTACCACAACTCGCTGTTTTCTGTCCTTTTCCTTATCCAAGCTGCCACTGATCCATCTATTCCATGAGCCTCAATTTTGTTAACCAGCCTTCTATTTGGTACTTTGTCAAACAGCCTTCCTAAAGATCACCCATTGTTCCATTTTTCCTGTCAGTCTTTGGTTCCATTTTACCCTGGCTTGATCCTTTCGCATCCCATTGAAGTTAGCCCTATTCCAGTTTAGAAGTTCCACTCTAGATTGTTCCTTGCTCCTCTCCATTGCTAATCTAAATCTTATGATACAATGATCACTCGTACCCAAGTATTCTCCCACAGACACTTGGTTGACCTGGCCCACCTCATTCCCCAGCACCAGATCCAGCAATGCCTCCTTCCTAGTTGGGCCAAGAACATACTGGTCAAGGAAATTCTCCTGAACACATTTCAGAAATTCCTCCCCCTCCTTTCCCTTTACCCTAGCATTATCCCAATCGATATTTGGGTAATTAAAGTCCCCCAATATCACCACTCTATAGCTCTTGCATATCTCTGCAGTTTCCCTGCAGAGTTGCTCCTCCACCTCCCTCTCACTAGTTGGAGGCCTGTAGAATACCCCCAATAGTGTGATCAGACCCTTTTTGTTCCTCAACTCTAACCAAATGGATTCTGTCCTTGTCCCCTCAAGAACATCCTCCCTTTCCAACACTACAATGTCTTCCTTAATCAGCACTGCCACCCCACCTCCCTTTTTTCCTTCACTATCTTTTCTGAACACCTTGTACCCTTGAATATTAAGTGCCCAGTCCTCACCATTTTTAAGCCACGTTTCCGTTATTGCCACAATGTGGCAAAACCACTAAGAGACTCTTACAGTGACTTATATAATTGTCTGTAACCAATGTTATTACCTCTAGCATTAATTGTCTGTAACCAATGTTATTACCTTTCAAGTTGGCTCTGGTTAAACAGAGCTAGATCGACAACATCGCGATCTGACGCGATGACGTCATCACGTGGGTCACATGACGTCCCCTTCGGCGGGAAACGTGATGATGTCATGACGTCAGAGGTAGAGGGCGGGGCCAGCCAGTCCTCGTGTGGATTGAAAGAGAAAAGACCTGTTTTGAGCTTCTCCTGTAGTTTCTTGTTTTGTAAAGTTCTTAGACAATAATTTCAGTTTGTTAACTTCCAGTAAGTTATAGATTCTTTGTTAGGAGTGCAGAGACTCCTACAACAACATCATATTGCCACACGGCTAATTGTGCTTGTAGCTCACCAACCTTATTCACCACCCTTTATGCGTTTACGTACAGGCAATATAAACCCATTTTTGAATTTTTCGTCGTCTTTCTTAGTCTGCTCCTATCTAATATGGTACAACGACCGCCTCTAGTACTATCTTCTCTAGTACTATCCAACACACTCACTCTTTTATGCACCTTATTCCTCTTTTCTACTCCTATATGCTGGTGCCCATCCCCCTGCCAAGCCAGTTTAAACCCTCCCCAACAGCACTAACCAACCTCCCCACGAGAATATTGGTCCCTGCTCTGTTGAGGTGTAACCCGTCCGGCTTGTACAGGTCCCACCTTCCCTAGAAACGGTCTCAACGCGTCAGGAATCTAAAGCACTCCCTCCTGCACCATCTCTCCAGCCACGCATTCATCTGTTCTATCCTCCTATTCCTGTACTCACCAGCACGTGGCACCAGGAGTAATCCGGGGATTACTACCTTTTGAGGTCATGCTTTTTAATCTCTCTCCTAGCTCCCTATAGTCTGCCTGCAGGACCTCATCCCTCTTTCTGCCTATGTCATTGGTACCAACATGGACAACGACCTCTGGCTGTTCACCCTCCCCCCTCAGAGTGTCCTGCAGCTGCTCAGTGACATCCTTGACCCTGGCATCAGGGAAGCAACAAACCATCCTGGAGTCACATCTACGGCCGCAGAAACACCTATCTGTTCCCCATACTATCGAATCCCCGACCACTATTGCTCTCCCACTCTTTTTCCTCCCCCCCTGTCCAGCTGAGCCACCTGTGGTGCCGTGGACTTGACTCTGGCTGCACTCCCCAGAGGAACTATCGCCCTCACCAGTACTTGTTGTGTCGGTACCTTTCTACCTAGACACAATTTAGGACTCAGAACTCAGAGATTCAAACATGAAGTGCTTTATTGGAAGGAAAGGAAGTTCTGGCAAGTTCCGAACAAAGAGAGCTAAACTTAACAGAGAACACCCAACCATTTATCTCCTGTGACAGCGCCACCACAGGTGGGAGGAGAACACACAATAGAACACACAATACATAACATTTCCTCCCCTCTTAAATGAAAGGTCCACATTATTCCTCAACAGGTAAGTTACTTTCAATGCACTCAACGAACCTAGGGTAGAGGTAGACTGCCTCAACCCCTGACTTTACCCTGGGGTTTATTCTGCCCCAGTCTTGTGGGTAAGTCACTAAGCCTACAGATCCAAGCGTCTTGGAGGCCGCCGCTCTCTGACAGGATACCGGCGGTCATCGCTGGCTTCCACAGCAGTAGGCATTGACACAGGCCTGGATGGAGAAGGTGCCTGTGTCAGTCGAAAGTCAGGAGTTTGCACAGGTGGAACAGTCTCTTTGACTTCCTGTGTTGGAGAAGAGCACTGTGGCAAAGGATGCTGGTTTGCGGTATCATCCGGAAACAGTTCAGGCCAACCAGCCGTTGGAGCCTCTGTGGCTGTCTCTGCTCCTAGCAACAGTTGATCTGTGTGTCTTCTCCAGACGACGTCCTCAGCAGTCTCAACCGTGTAAGACACAGGGCCCGTCTGCGCGATCACCGTAGCAGGAACCCATTTCGGTCCAGTGTTGTAGTTTCAAGCTAGGACATGCTCTCCAGGGTGAAACCGTCTCTCCTTGGCTCTTTTCTCTCTCTTTTCAACTTGAGCTTGTTGTTGACAATGGACAACCTGCTCTGCCCTTGGAGGTTTGAGTAAGTCAAAACTTGTCCGCAACTGCCTCTTCATCATGAGCGAAGCGGGGGAAGTTTTGGTTGTGGCATGCGGCTCATTCCTGTAGGACAACAGGAAGCTGTTCAGACGTTGGTGGATTGAGCCCTGACCTTGTGATGCCTTCAAGGCGTGCTTCAAAGTTTGCACAAACCTTTCTGCCTGGCCGTTAGTAGAGGGATGATAGGGCGCAGACCTGATGTGTTGGACACCATTCACATGCAGGAAGGTTGCAAACTCCTGTGATACAAATTGTGGACCGTTGTCACTTACGAGTTGTTCCGGTGAGCCATAACGGCTGAACATCTCACCAAGTTTCTCAATTGTTTTCTCTGCCGTGGTAAATCTCATCACAGCGACCTCCGGCCACTTGCTACGAGCGTCCACAACCACCATAAACATCTTCTCTTCGAAAGGACCGGCGAAGTCCACATCTACTCGCTGCCACACTTCTGCAAGCCAATCCCAGGGGTGTAGGGTTGCCAGCTGTGGAACATTCCGGACCCTTTGACATGGGGAACATGTTTTGGCTTTCTCCTCAATATTCCCATCGAGACCTGGCCACCAGAAGTAGCTTCTTGCCATTTCCTTCATCCGAACTATCCCACTGTGGCCTGTATGAAGTTGTTGCAGTATAGGTTCCCTCAGAGGTGGCGGAATGATGACACGGCGTCCCCAAAGAAGACAACCTGCCTGGACGGAGAGCTCATTTCTTTTTGAAACGTAAGGTTTCAAACTAGGAGAATCTCCTATAGCTCTCCCTCGAATGACATCGTCCATTACCTCAGACAGGACTGGATCGTTGCGGGTGTACCTTCGCACCTGAACTGCAGTGACAGGTGCTCCCTCCACTTGTCTAAAGTAGAAGATGTCTATCTGACGAGGCTCTGGGGGAGTAACAGGCAAGGGTAGCCTCGAGAGACCGTCTGCGTTGCCGTGCAAGTCTGATTTGCGATATTTGATGTCGTATGTGTGTCCTGACAACAGTAAAGCCCACCTTTGCATCCTGCTTGCAGCGAGAGACGGAATTCCGGTGTGGGGCCCGAAGATTGAAGTCAATGGATGGTGGTCCGTCAGGAGTGTGAACCTTCTCCCAAACAGGTACTGATGAAATTTTCGAATTCCAAAAACGATTCCCAAGGCCTCGCGCTCGATCTGCGCATAGTTACTCTCGGCCTTGTTCAAGGTGCGTGATGCGAAGCCGATAGGTTTCTCTTCACCCGAAGGCATGATGTGGGATATGACTGCTCCCACACCATATGGTGATGCATCACATGCTAGCTGCACGGGTAGCTTTGGGTCGAAGTGTGTCAGGACCTCCGATTTCAGCAATGCTTTCTTTGCTTGGGCGAAAGCTTCGTTGCACAGTTCAGTTCATTTCCATGTTTTGCCTTGACATAGCAACTGATGTAACGGCTTCAGCAATGTTGCTAAGTCTGGAATAAACTTCCCATAGTAGTTAAGTAGCCCCAGAAATGAACGTAACTGGCTCACATTCTGGGGTGCTGGGGCCTCCACGATCGCCTTGACCTTTGACGGCGCCTTATGCAGGCCAGTAGCGTCAATCACATGCCCCAGGTACTCAACTGAAGACTGAAAGAATTCACATTTGTCTTTACGAACTCTGAGTCCATACTCTTTCAGTCGTTGTAGTGTTGCATCCAAGTTCAGAAGATGATCCTCCTCATTTGTCCCAGTGACAAGGATGTCGTCCAGGTAGCACTGGACTCCTGGCAGTCCACTCAAAATCTGATCCATTGCCCTTTGGAATAGAGCAGGGTCCGATGTAATTCCAAATGGAAGGCGGCAGTACCTGTATAGCCCCTTGTGTGTCACAATTGTCAGCAGCTCCTTTGATTTGTCATCGACATGCATTTGTAGATAAGCCTGGCATAAGTCTATTTTGCTGAACTTTTGTCCTCCGGCCAGGCCCGTAAAAAGATCATCAATGAGGGGAAGAGGGTACTGTTCCGCAGACAGCACCGGGTTAATAGTCACTTTAAAATCCCCGCAGATTCGAACAGATCCATCCTTTTTCAGGACAGGAACAATGGGTGTGGCCCATTTGCTCATGCTCACAGGCTCCAGGACTCCATTCTCAACTAAGGCCTCCAAGTTAGCCTCAACTTTTGGCCTAATTGCATAGGGTACAGGTCGGGCTTTGTGAAACTTCGGCTTGCTGTCAGGTTTAATGTCCAGTCTCACGCTGATCTTTTTCATGCTCCCAAGTTTCCCATTGAAGAGTTCTGCATGTTTGTTTAACACTGCAGTCAGACCTGACTCCCCTTTTGACATCATGCGGACTGCAGGCCAGTCCAGCGTGATTTTCTCTAGCCACGCACGTCCCAGTAGCGATGGGTAATTTCCCTTTACCACATATAGTGGCAGTTTTGCAGTCTGTCCGTTCAATTTAACTGTCACCTCAATGACGCCTCTCATGGCCACAGGTTCACCGGTATACGTCTTTAGCACAATGTTTGTTGGCTGAAGGGTAAGATGCTTTAGCATTTTGTTGTAGACAGTGTCTGAAACAAGGGACACAGCCACGCCTGTGTCCACCTCCATCCGCACTGATTGTCCCTCCACCAGTGGTGACACCCAGTAGCCATTTGAATCACCTGCAACCGTCAGTATGTGCACCTCTTCCTCCTCAGAGGTGTCGCTCCCCTCTGTTTTGCTTGTTCCATCATACTGCACTGAATGAACACTCTTTTTCCTCTCTTGTCCAAATACAGACATTTTGCTTCCATGCTTCCCAGCTCTGTCTGTTCTTTTTTTACCTCTACAGGCGCGTTCAATGTGACCCTTTTTGCCACAATTTCGGCATTCCAGCTCCGTACACCAGCAGTCATTAGCGTGATGGCCCGTTTTCCCACAACGGTAACATGTGCCGTTCCGCGCACCTTTAGGCTCAGACGACACCTTGTGAACTCTCCCTGTTGAACTCAACTGGTGAGCCTCCTTTTCTGCCATCTCCATGGAGACACTAACTTCAATGGCCTTTTCAAGAGTAAGGTTGTCCTCAGTAAGAAGGCGCTTCTGTGTGGCTGCATTTTGCAGACCACACACAAGTCTGTCTCTAATGGTGTCATTCAGCACCTCCTTGAACTGGCAGTGTTCCGACAACCTTTTTAAAGCAGCAATAAACATCGTCACTGATTCCCCCTCCTCTTGATTCCGTTTGTGAAATCGAAATCTCTCAGCAATAACAAGAGGTTTTGGTGAAAAATGTGCTCCAAGAATTTCCACTAGTTGCTTATATGTTTTAGTTCCTGGCTTATCTGGCTGCATGAGGCTGTGAAGTAAATTGAATGTCTTCGGCCCGATTACACTCAAAAAGGTAGGCACGACCTTTTCATTTGCCACCGCATTCGCCAATACAAAATAGTCAAAACGTTCTGTATATGCGCTCCATTGCTCCACATTTTCATCAAAATCACCGATGTTTCCTAATATAGTAGCCATCTCACGTTTCAAATTAAAATTTCTGTTTACTCACTGCACCCGTAATGTGCGCAGATTCATCCGCTCCTCGTTGCCACTTGTTGTGTCGGTACCTTTCTACCTAGACACAATTTAGGACTCAGAACTCAGAGATTCAAACATGAAGTGCTTTATTGGAAGGAAAGGAAGTTCTGGCAAGTTCCGAACAAAGAGAGCTAAACTTAACAGAGAACACCCAACCATTTATCTCCTGTGACAGCGCCACCACAGGTGGGAGGAGAACACACAATAGAACACACAATACATAACAGTACTCAGAACAGAATACTGGTTGGAGAGCGCGATGCACTCAGGGGACTCCTGCACTATCTGTCTGACGGTCACCCATTCCATCTCTGCCTGCACACTCTTAAGCTGCGGGGTGACCACCTCTGGAAACGTGCTATCCATGTAACTCTCAGCCTCGCGGATGCACCGCAGTGACTCCAGCTGCCGCTCAAGCTCCGAAACACGGATCTCGAGTTGCTGTAGCTGGTGACACTTCCTGCGCATGTGGTCATCCAGGCTACGCGAAGTGTCCAGGACTTCCCACATGGCCCAGGATGTGCACTCCACGGGACTGAGCAGCCCTGCCATGCCTCTGCATAATAGACTAAGAACTAACCCAGCAAAAATACACTTAAAACTTAACAAAATACACTCACCAGCTACTCGCCAATCAGCTCCTTCCCTGTGCCAACATCACTTTTTTTACTCTGACATCACTTTTTCAAAACCTGCCTCTGTTGAGTTCCTGCCGCTCCTTTTAACTGTTCCGCTCTCGCTGTGCTCCCTCCAAGTCCGCTCCTTCCGGTCTTCTGCTGAAACCCTCCTCCATGCCTTTGTCACCTCTAGACTCGACTATTCCAACGCACTCCTGGCTGGCCTCCGTCATTCTACCCTATGTAAACTTCAGCTCATCCAAAACTCTGCTGCCCGTGTCCTACCTCGCACCAAGTCCTGTTCACCCATCACCCCCTGTGATCACTGACCTACACTGGCTTCCAGTCCGGCAGCGCCTCGATTTAAAATTCTCATCCCTGTTTTCAGATCCTTCCATGGCCTCGCCCCCTCCCTATCTCTGTAATCTCCTCCAGCCCCACAACCCTCCCGAGATCTCCGCGCTCCTCCAATTCTGGCCTCTTGAGCATCTCCGATTTAATCGCTCCACCATTGACGGCCGTGCCTTCAGCTGCCTGGGCCCTGAGCTCTGGAATTCCCTCCCTAAACCTCTCCGCCTCTCTCTCCTCCTGTAAGACGCTCCTTAAAACCTCCCTCTTTCACCTGTCGTAATATCTCCTTATGTGGTTCGGTGTCAAATTTTGTTTCATAATCGCTCCTGTGAAGCGCCCTGGGACGTTTTACTACATTAAAGGCGCGGTATAAATACAAGTTGCTGTTGTTGAGACATGGGTGACACTCAGACAAGGCAACATTCATTGCCCATCCTTAGTTGCGCTCAAGATATTCCAAAGCGCTTTACAGCCAATGAAGTACTTTGGCGTGCAATCCCTGTTGTAATGTACAGCAAGCTCCCACAAGAAGCAATGAGACCAGTTAATCTGTTTTTTAGTGATGTTGATTGAAGGATAAATATTGACCAGGACACCGGGGTGAACTTCCTGCTCTTCTTCAAAATAGTGGCCCTTGGCTCTTTTACGTCCACCTGAGAGCAGATGGGGCCTCGGTTTAACATCTTAACTGAAAGACAGCACCTCCGACAGTGCAGCGCTCCCTCAGTGCTGCACCTCCGACAGTGCGGCGCTCCCTCAGTACTGCCCTTCCGACAGTGCAGAACTCTCTCACTACTGCCCCTCCGACAGTGTAGCACTCCCTCAGTACTGCCCCTCCGACAGTGCAGCGGCACTCCCTCAGTACTGCTCCTCCAACAGTGCAGCACTCACTCCGTACTGCCCCTCCGAAAGTGCGGCGCTCCCTCAGCACTGCCCCTCTAACAGTGCGGCGCTCCCTCAGTACTGCCCCTCCGACAGTGCAGAACTCTCTCACTACTGCCACTCCGAAAGTGTAGCACTCACTCAGTACTGCCCCTCCGACAGTGCAGCGGCACTCCCTCAGTACTGCTCCTCCAACAGTGCAGCACTCCCTCAGTGCTGCCCCTCCAACAGTGCAGCGCTCCCTCAGTACTGCCCCTCCGACAGTGCGGCACTCCCTCGGTACTGCCTCTCCGACAGTGCGGCGCTCCCTCAGTACTGCCCCTCCGACAGTGCGGCGCTCCCTCAGTACTGACCCTCTGACAGTGCGGCGCTCCCTCAGTACTGACCCTCTGACAGTGCAGCGCTCCCTCAGTACTGCCCCTCCGACAGTGCAGCACTCCCTCAGTACTGCCCCTCCGACAGTGCAGCGCTCCCTCAGTACTGCTCCTCAGACAGTGCAGCGCTCCCTCAGTACTGCCCCTCCGACAGTGCGGCGCTCCCTCAGTACTGCCCCTCCGACAGTGCAGCGCTCCCTCAGTACTGCCCCTCAGACAGTGCAGCGCTCCCTCAGTACTGCCCCTCCGACAGTGCGGCGCTCCCTCAGTACTGCCCCTCCGACAGTGCGGCGCTCCCTCAGTACTGCCCCGGGAGTGTGCGCAAGTCTGGGGAGTGGGGATTGAACCCACAACTTTGTGACAGTGACCCTCACTGAGCCAAGCTGATGATATGGGGGAGGTGGGGGAGGGAACTGAAGTCACGATCTGGGAACGTCAGAAATTCGGTACTCACGTGTTTCTCCAGAAGTCCAAGGGTTGATTCATCCAAATTGTTCGGGAGGCCACTGTAAATCTGGAAAAAAGAAGACAATGTCCACATGTAACAGAGAGATTAAACGCTGAGGGGCGGATGTGGGCCGGGGGGGGGGGCGGGGAGATTGGTCTTTGCCAGCATCCCATAAATGGTTCAGACCTGTTTCAACCCCCGCATAGAATTTAAAGGGGCCACACCTTCAGCGAACTGTGTCCACACTGGGAGCACTGTGCACCGTTCTGGCCTCCATATTACAAAAAGGATATCGAGGCACTGGAGAATGTGCAAAAAAAAATATTTAAAATACAAGGATGGTACAAGAACGGAGAGGTTATGACTATCAGGAGAGGCTGAACAGGCTGGGGCTCTTTTCTCTAGACTTGAGAAGGCTGAGGGGTGACCCGATAGAGGTCTTTAAAATTAAGAAAAAATTATATTTATTTAAAATTATGAAGGGGTTCAATAGGGTAGACATAGAGAAGATGAGGGGAGACTGGAACTTGAGGCCATCAATATAGACAATGCTGGAAATACTCAGCATCTGTGGCCAGAGAAACGGACGGCCCCGATTTTAACTCCAGCTGGAGTCCCCGCTCAGGCCCGAGTTAAAATTACATTCAGGTCTCAATGGTGTCATCGTGCCGCAGCCTGTATATGTAAAGAGGGACCCTGTTGGCTCCGGGCGTCTGTCCTTGCTGCCTGCTCAGGCGAACGGGATAAAATTGCGGACGTTGAGATCGTGGCAGCTTTCGGACAGGTAAGAGCCAGGGCGATTTTAACCGCCCGCCCGCCCGCCCGCCCACCAGGTTTCTGCGGAGCGAGGAGGGTTAAAATTGGAATGTTTCAGGTCGATGGTCTTTCATCAGAACCAATGTAGGTCAACAATGATGGGGAGAACAGACCCGCCTTGCTTCCATATACTCAAGGTAAACCTGGTGGGCGGAGAGAAGGCGTCACATTATTAGCTCAAATTCAGCCCAGAATGAAGAGATGGAAGAGGATGTGGATGAGGTATCAGAGAGGGACTGAGACATAGAACCATGCTCACCGAAGAATCAGTCTTCAGGAGGAGTGGGGGAACTGGGGAAAGTAATAATCTCCCTCTCTCCCTCTCTCTCTCAGTCTCTCTCTCTCTCTGTCTCTCTCTGTCTCTCTCTCTGTCTCTCTCTCTGTCTGCCTCTCTCTCTGTCTGTCTCTCTCTCTGTCTGTCTCTCTCTCTGTCTCTCTCTCTCTTCCCCTCTCTCACTCTCTCTGTCTCTCTCTCTCCCTCTCTCTCTCCCTCTCTCTTTCTCCCCCTCTCTCTCTCTCTCTCCCTCTCTCTCTCTCTCTCCCACTCAATTCAATTCAATTCAAATTGCTTTATTGGCATGATGACAAGATACATCTTATGTTGCCAAAGCACAGAAAAACATGTATGATTGAACACGTAAACACAGATCTAGACATACAGTGTATAGACAAATATACCCATGTATACATAAATATACACACATATAATATGTATATACTCTTTTCTTAGATTTAATGGTTGTCCCTCTGCTTATGGCAAGCTGTAACATAGTTTGCCGTTAAAGTTACGCATTTTCTCTGTTCCCCTAATAGATATGGGAGTTTTTGGTGGTCATTCAAATTTTTGAATTCAGGGCATATTTTTATGAATTTTGGGTAGAAATTCCCCCTTATATCCTGATAGTTTCCACAAGTTGTGAGGAAGTGCATCTCTGTCTCCACCACTCCCTAACTGCAGTGAGAGCATATCCTGTCCTCTCTTGGCAGCCGGGTCTGCCTGTGTCTGCCTTTTTCTCTCTCTCAGCCTCTCTCTGAGGTACCAGACACTCACACAAATGAAAGGAGGGACCTGCGGAGAAAGAGAAAGACAGCTCCTTACCAAAATCACGGCTATCACTCTCCCGACATCATTGTCCACAACCGGGATAATCATTACTGTGGGGAGGAAGGCACAAAATGAAAGGAGATTTAGTATTTACACTCAGCACCCGGCTAACAGCAAAACAATCAAGTGTGGGCATGGGTAAGGAAAGGGAGGGAGGGGAGGAGAGAAAGTGGAACGAAGGGAGAAAGAAAAAAGGAAAGAAGGGGGAAAGACTGAATAAAGAAGGGGGTTTGCAAGGAAGGAAGGGAAGAAAGAGAGAAAGAAAGAAAAAAGAAAAAAAGGTGGGAAGGGAAGGAGGAAGGAAGAGAGGTAGGAAAGAGAGGGGGAAGGGTGAGGGGGAGGGGAATGGAGGGGGGAGGGGAGGGGAGGGAGGGGGAGGGAGTGGGTGGGAGGGGGAGGGCGGGGGGTGGGGGAGGGGTGGAGAACGGGGGGGGAGGGAGGAGGGGGAGGGGAAGGGAGGGGGCGGGAGGGAGTGGGCGGGGGTGGGGGAGGGGTGGAGAGCGGGGGGGAGGGAGGAGGGGGAGGGGAAGGGAGGGGGTGGGGGAGGGGTGGAGAGCGGGGGGGAGGGAGGAGGGGGAGGGGAAGGGAGGGCGGAGGGAAGGGGTGGGGTGGAGAGCAGGGTGGAGGGAGGGGGTGGAAGGCGGAGG
The DNA here is from genome assembly GCF_052327205.1 of Somniosus microcephalus. Taxonomy (NCBI): domain Eukaryota; kingdom Metazoa; phylum Chordata; class Chondrichthyes; order Squaliformes; family Somniosidae; genus Somniosus; species Somniosus microcephalus. Next base: position 231,932,995 of record NC_140996.1, read on the forward strand.
GGGGTGTAGTGTATGTACTTTGCAGAAGGAACTATATTCTGCAGCCCCTGTATACTGCGGTACCGGTAGAGACCACCCCTGTATATAAGCCTGTGTAGTAACTTTTGCATAGTAGTTCCAGGTTGTCTCCACTCAGTAAAGGCCTGTTATAACCAACTCCTGCAGTCCGTGCCTCAATTACACACGGACATAATACTGGCGACGAGCAGATCCGAACTTACCTACAGTCTGCACCACCTCATGGGGATCCATCCCTGAAGTGAAGTTATCAGAGGTCGAGGCCAGAAGAAAGAAAAAAAAAAATCAAACGAACAGAAGAAACGGGCGTCGACCGTGAGCATCCGCCTCTGATTCATCGGAGTTGAAGATTTGCAGGACAGGCTGTCGAGAGCGGGGCTTGGTTATCCTGTCGATGGTGTTTCAGCTAATCGGGCTGGTGGCAGGTAGTACACTGATCCTTAGAGTCACAGGGCTAGATTTTCAGTTGCTTGCGCCAGCAGTTAGCGCCTTAAGAGAAGTGATTTTCGGGCGCTATGCGTGTAGCGCCCGGGCGCAGCGCAGTTTGCGCCCCGCCCCAAATTAAGTAGCCCGTTAGCGCCGGCGCAAAGTTTAGCGGCCGCCCGGATGCGCGCGCAGAAAATGACGTCACATCCTCGTGCAACGCCCTTTGGCCGCCCCGAATCCAAACTTCAGTTGGACCGCCCCATTGTGCGGCTGGCGTCCAGAGCGTTTGTAAAATGGAACGCAACACACCCTGGGGAGCGCAAATTAAAGGGCACTATACAAGGCAGTCTGCATGTGTTGTGTGGAAGGATCCAGTTGTGAACGGTGTTCCTCCTCCTCCTCCTCCTCCTCCTCCTCCTCCTCCTGCTCGTCGTCGTCGTCGTCATCATCATCCTCCTCCTCATCATCATCATCATCATCATCATCATCATTTGGAAAAAACACATGCACCCTTCCCCTTTAAGAGCTCACTGGCACCAGAGTGTCTGCCGTGCGCTGCGCCCAAGCTCGGGTGTTGCGCTCTGCACCGCCGGCTTAGCGCCTAAAGATAGTAGTGGAACGCCTCTTTTAGCGCTCCACCAACCTCTTAGGGCGAAGCCACTGAATTTCCGGCAACGGGGCGCTACTTTGGGGCGGGCGCTAACTTCGGGCGGGCGCTAAGGTTAGCGCCCCAAAACTGTCTATACTGAAAATCTAGCCCACAGAGTTTTACAGCACAGAAAGAGGCCCTTCGGCCCATCGTGTCTGCGCCGCCCATCCATCCCTGTCCAGTCTAATCCCATTTTCCAGCATTTGGTCCATAGCCTTGTATGCAATGGCATTTCAAGTGCTCATCCAAATGCTTCTTGAATGTTGTGAGGGTTCCTGCCTCTACCACCCTTTCAGGCATTGAGTTCCACATTCCAACCACCCTCTGGGTGAAGAAGTTCCTCCTCAAATCCCCTCTAAATCTCCTGCCCCTTACCCTGAATCTATGCCCCCTTGTTATTGACCCCCCCCCACTAAGGGGAAAAGTTCCTCTTTATCTACCCTATCTATGCCCCTCATCATTTTGTACACCTCAATCAGGTCCCCCCTCAGCCTTCTTTGCTCCAAGGAAAACAACCCCAGCCTGTCCAGCCTCTCTTCATAGCTGAGGCGCTCCATCCCAGGTAACATCCTGGTGAATCTTCTCTGCACCCTCTCCAAAGCAATCACATCCTTCCTATAGTGAGGCGACCAGAACTGCACACAGTACTCCAGCTGTGGCCTCACCAGCGTTTTGTACAGCTCCATCATAACCTCCCTGCTCTTATATTCTATGCCTCGGCTAATGAAGGCAAGTATCCCATATGCCTTTTTAACCACCTTATCTACCTGTTCCGCTGCCTTCAGGGATCTATGTACATGTACACCAAGGTCCCTCTGACCCTCTGTACTTCCTAGGGTCCTACCACTCATTGTGTATTCCCTTGCCTTATTTGTCCGTCCAAAATGCATCACCTCGCACTTTTCAGGGTTAAATTCCATTTGCCACTTTTCCGCCCATCTGACCAACCCGTTTATATCGTCCTGTAGCCTGAGGCTTTCCTCCTCGCAATTTACCACCCCACCAATTTTCGTGTCATCTGCGAACTTACTGATCATACCTTTTACATTCTCATCCAAATCATTTATGTAGATCACAAACAACAAGGGACCCAGCACCGATCCCTGAGGTACCCCACTGGACACAGGCTTCCAGTCACAAAAGCAACCTTCAACCATCACCCTCTGCCTCCTGCCACTCAGCCAGTTTAGGATCCAACGCGCCAAGGCACCCTGGATCCCATGGGCTCTTACCTTCTTGACCAGTCTCCTATGCGGGACTTTGTCAAAAGCTTTACTGAAGTCCATGTAAACCACATCCACAGTATTTCCCTCATCCACCCCCCTAGTCACCCCCTCGAAAAATTCAATCAGATTTGTCAGACATGATTTACCCTTGACAAAGCCATGCTGACTATCCCCGATTAATCCTTGCCTCTCCAAGTGGAGACTAACTTTGTCCCTCAGAATTTTTTCCAATAATTTCCCTACCACAGATGTTAGGCTCACTGGCCTGTAATTCCCTGGTTTATCCCTGCTACCCTTCTTGAATAATGGTACTACGTTAGCTGTTCTCCAGTCCTCTGGTACATCCCCTGTGGCCAGAGAGGTTCTGAAAATTTGTGTCAGAGCCCCTGCAATCTCCTCCTTTGCCTCCCACAGCAGCCTGGGATACATCTCGTCCGGGCCTGGGGATTTATCCACTTTTTGGCCTGCTAAAACCGCTAGCACCTCCTCCCTCTCGATGCTAATATGTTCAAGTATGTCACAGTCCCCTTGCCCGATTTCTATGTCTGCATCGTCTTTCTCCATAGTGAACACAGATGCAAAAAATTCATTTAAAACCCCGCCTACATCATCTGGCTCTACACACAGATTGCCACTTTGGTCCCTAATGGGCCCTACCCTTTCCCCGGTTATCCTCTTGCCCTTAATATACTTATAAAACATCTTAGGATTTTCCTTTATTTTGCTCGCCAGTGTTATTTCATGGCCCCTCCTCGCCCTCCTAATTTCTTTTTTAAGTACGCCCCTGCACTTTTTATACTCCTCTAGGGCTTCTTCCGTCTTTAGTCTTTTGTAACTGCCAAAAGCCCCCCTTTTATTTCTAATGCATTTTTGTATATCCCTTGTCATCCAAGGTTCCCTTTGCTTGTTGGTCCCACCCTTGACCTTTACAGGAACATGTTGGCGTTGTACTCTCTCTATTTCCCTTCTGAAAGTCTCCCACTGTTTTGATGTGGATTTTCCTATAAGTAGCTGCTCCCAGTCCACTTTGGCCAGATCCTGCCTTATCATATTAAAATCGGCCTTCCCCCAATTTAGAACCCTTATTTCCGGGCCGTCTTTGTCCTTTTCCATGACCACCTTAAATCTCACCGAATTATGGTCACTGTCGCCAAAATGCTCTCCTACTGACACTTCCACCACTTGCCCGGCTACATTCCCTAGAATTAGGTCCAGTACCGCCCCCTCTCTTGTAGGACTTTCTACATGTTGGCTCAAAAAGCTCTCCTGGATGCACTTTAAGAATTCTGCACCCTCTAAGCCTTTCACACTCTGACTATCCCAATTTATATTGGGGAAGTTGAAATCCCCCACTATTATTACCCTATTATTTTCGCACTTTTCTGAGATTTGCCTACATATCTGTTCCTCTATCTCCCCCTGACTGTTTGGGGGCCTATAGTACACTCCCAGCAAAGTGCTTGCCCCCTTTTTGTTTTTAAGTTCTACCCATATGGCCTCATTTGAGGAACCCGCTAATATATCATCCCTCCTTACAGCAGTAATTGACTCCTTAATTAATATTGCAACACCCCCTCCCCTTTTACACCCCCCTCTGTCTCGCCTGAAGATTCTATACCCCGGAATATTGAGCTGCCAGTCCTGACCCTCCCTCAACCATGTCTCCGTGATAGCAACAATATCGTACTCCCATGTGTTCAGCAACAACTTCAGTTCATCCACCTTATTTGCAAGACTCCTTGCATTAAAATAAATGCCTTCCAGCCCTGCCATATTCTCTTTTGCCTTCACATATTTGCTCTGCCTTCCCAGCTGACTTGTTTTTCCCTCTGTATTTGGCTGTAAATCACCCCCTACTATAGCTCCACTCTGTACCCCATCCCCCTGCCAAGTTAGTTTAAACCCCCCCCAGCAGTGCTAGCAAACCTCCCCGCAAGGATATTGGTTCCCCTCTGGTTCAGGTGTAAACCGTCCGACTTGTGCAAGTCCCACCTTTTCCAGAAGCAGACCCAGTGATCCAGGAAACTAAAGCCCTCCCTCCTGCACCATCCCTTTAGCCACGCATTCATCTGTTCTATCTTCCTATTCCTATACTCACTAGCACGTGGCACCGGGAGTAATCCAGAGATTACAACCCTTGAGGTCCTGCTCCTTAATCCTTCACCTAGCTCCCTAAATTCTTGCTGCAGGACCTCATCCCTCTTTTTACCTATGTCGTTGGTACCAATGTGGACCACGACCACTGGCTGTTCACCCTCCCCCTCCAGAATGCCCTGCAGACGCTCAGTGACATCCTTCACCCTGGCACCAGGGAGGCAACAAACCATCCTGGATTCACGTCTACGGCCACAGAAACGCCTATCTGTTCCCCTTACTATAGAATCCCCTACCACTATTGCTCTCCCACTCTTTTTCCCCCCTTCCTGGGCAGCAGGAGCACCCCCAGTGCCAGGAAGTTGGCTGCTGCTGCCTTCCCCTGGTGAGTCATCCCCCTCAACAGTATCCAAAGCAGTATACTTGTTTGAAAGGGGGATGTCCGCAGGGGTTCCCTGCACTACCTGCCTGCCTTTGTTGCTCCGCCTGATGGTCACCCCCTGTGCTGCCCTACCCTGAGGCGTGAACAACTCGCTAAACGTGCTATCCACGAGCCTCTCAGCATCGCGCATGCTCCAAAATTCATCCACCCGCAGCTCGAGCGCCACAATGCGGTCTACAAGTAGCTGCAGCTGGATGCATTTCCTGCACACATGGTCGTCAGGGACACTGGCAGCATCCCTGACTTCCCACATGGAGCAAGAGTAGCAGAACACGGGTCTGAGCTCTCCTGCCATGACTTACTCCTTTAATTAATTTAAAAATTTATTCAATACCCCAGTTACAGGTATACTCTAGGGCGCTTTATTTACCAACTGCCCCCACTACACCACAGAAATGTAACACCACAGAATTCAAGCTTGTATTGAAAAGAGAGAAATACTCACCAACCAATCACTTACCTGCTCCCTGGTGACGTCACACTTGGATTACTTTTTACCTCTCTCCTGGAACCTGGATTGGTCGGTGCCTCTGACTGCTCCCTCTCAAGCCTTCAAGCTCTCCCGCCTCGGGCTGCTCCCGCGCAGGTCCGCTGCTTCTCCGATCTCGGGGCTGTGGGCCTCGGTGCCTCTGACTGCTCCCTCTCAAGCCTTCAAGCTCTCCCGCCTCGGGCTGCTCCCGCGCAGGTCCGCTGCTTCTCCGGTCTCGGGGCTGTGGGCCTCGGTGCCTCTGACTGCTCCCTCTCAAGCCTTCAAGCTCTCCCGCCTCGGGCTGCTCCCGCGCAGGTCCGCTGCTTCTCCGGTCTCGGGGCTGTGGGCCTCGGTGCCTCTGACTGCTCCCTCTCAAGCCTTCAAGCTCTCCCGCCTCGGGCTGCTCCCGCGCAGGTCCGCTGCTTCTCCGATCTCTGGGCTGCGGCGGTCTAGAGCTCGATCGGGTGGCTTTTCAACGGGGCCGAGCAGCGTTGTCGGGAAGAGGAGAGAGAGAGAGGGTGGAGCACACAGGGCGCGGCTGGTACTACGAAGCCGGGCAGCGTACAGACCCGAGAAGAGGGAGGGAAGTGTCCCGCAGGGTTGCTCCAACGGCGGGGAAATAATAAAAATTAGAAGTGCTACGGGAACTGTGGAGAGCGGCGTTAGCAGCAGCGCGGGGGAAAGTGCGCGAAGACCATAGGGCGTCGCCATCAAGGCATAAAACGCCAGCAACAGCGCTAGCAGCAGCGGAGAAGACAGAAAGCGCGGAAGGCGCCATCTTAATACAGCGGGGAAGAAGGCAAAGCGCGGGAGGTGCCATTTTGTTAAATCGGGGAAGAAGGCAAAGCGCGGGAGGCGCCATCTTAGATTTCCAAGATGCCGAAGACTGGCAATATCACTACCTTCGATAATGCAATAGAAGACTGGACCACGTATGTGGAAAGAGTCGAGGTATATTGCGAGGCAAACGAAGTAGCCGATGGGAAAAAGGCATCGGTACTACTAAACTTAATGGGCGCAAGAACGTACGGCCTATTGCGGAACCTGATTACTCCAGCCAAACCGAAGGCGAAGAGTTTCAACGAAATTGTTGATATCCTACAGGAACACCTAAATCCTACACCGCTGCTGATAGCAGAAAGATTTAAATTCCACAGGAGAAATCAGCATAAAGATGAGAGCAATGCTGATTACCTTACGGAACTACGCAAGCTATCAAAGCACTGCCAGTTCGGAGCAGGACTGGCAGATACCCTACGGGACAAATTTGTCTGTGGACTCCTGAGTGAAGGAACCCAGAAGAAGTTACTCTCAGAGAAAGAGCTGACGCTAGATAAGGCTTTCAGCGTGGCAGTATCGTATGAAGCAGCAGCAAGGGGAGCTGCGGAAATTCAGCAAAAGCCACAGGAATACGGCTCCCACGAAATGACACGGGGATTTGAAAAATGTTATCGCTGCCGCAGAACAACCCATGACCAGAAGGACTGCTGGTCCAAGGACAAAATATGCAGGCAATGCGGAAAGATGGGACACATTGCACGAGTTTGCAGGTCTGGGAAGAAGACTAACGACAACAAAAAGGCTACTAAGGAACAGTACAGGAAAGTACAAAAGATGACGGACAGTAGTTCCGAAGACCAGATGAGCGATAGTGAATCTGGGAACAAGAGACTACGCTGTCTCAAACTTCACAACGTAATCGCAAAAGAGGATCACCGAACCATTTGGGTCACCCTCACGATAGCAGGGTCCCAAGTCAAAATGGAATTGGATACAGGATCAGCTCTGACCATCATGAATCGACGAGACTACGAGCGGCTATTCTCACACATACCCTTGAAAGAGACATCCATTGTCTTGAAGACGTATACGGGGCAAAAAGTATACCCCAGAGGAAAAATAAGGGTGCCTGTCGAATACAACGGCAAGGAAATACAGAAATTGTATCTGTACATACTGCAAGATGGTGGACCACCGTTATTGGGATGTGAATGGATCAGAAAGATAAGTTTAGACTGGCACTCCATTCAGGCACTGACGGTGGCTGGTAAAAAGGATGACGACGTCACTCCTGGACGATTGTCAACAATCTTAGCTAACGCCAAAGAGGTATTTCAAACAGAACTGGGAACTCTTAAAGGCGTAACCGCCTCGATAAAAATAGAAGAGAATTCAATTCCCAAGTTTTTCAAAGCAAGACCGGTACCATATGCAATTCGCCCAGCCGTCGAGGCAGAGCTGGAGAATCTGGAGAATGCAGGCGTGTTATCTAAGGTAGACTGGAGCGAGTGGGCAACACCCATCGTTCCTGTCATGAAGAAAACGTTAAACAATAAGTCTGAGGAGCCAAGGAAGGTTCGCATCTGTGGGGACTTCAAGGTGACGGTGAACCCAGACCTTCACACAGTACAATATCCTCTTCCGAGGATAGAAGATATTTTCGCCTCACTATCTGGAGGGAAGCGTTTTACAAAAATTGACCTAGCACAAGCATATTTGCAGATGGAGGTTGAAGAATCCACTAGGAAATATCTCATGATAAACACTCACAAAGGTCTTTACCAGTATAATCGACTGGTATTCGGAGTAGCATCAGCTCCGGCGATATGGCAAAGAGCGATGGAACAAGTCCTGCAAGGGATTCTGGGGACTCAGTGTTACTTGGACGACATTCTAGTGACAGGTGAAGATAACAGTGAACACCTTGCCAACCTAGAGCAGGTGCTCACTAGACTAAGAGAACATGGGCTACGGGCCAATCGCCCTAAGTGCGAGTTTTTTAAGAAACAGATATCGTATTGTGGCCACGTGATTGATGAAGAGGGGTTACATAAGTCCCTGAAAAAATTGAAGCGGTAGTTAAGGCTCCAGCGCCTGAAAATGTGTCGCAACTGAGGTCATTCCTCGGATTGGTGAATTACTACCATAAGTTTTTGCCGAATTTGTCCACAATTCTGCACCCACTGAACGCCGTACTACAAACTGGAGTAGCATGGAAATGGAGCGATGAATGTAAGCGGGCCTTTCAGAAGAGTAAGGACCTCATCACTTCAAGAGAAGTATTGGCTCACTACAACCCATCACTACCGATAAGACTGGCGTGTGATGCGTCTCCCTACGGCATTGGAGCGGTACTGTCACATAAATTCCTTGATGGTTCAGAGAGACCGATATCTTTTGCGTCACACTCGTTAACTTCAGCCGAGCGTAACTACGCCCAGATTGACAGAGAGGCCCTCAGCCTGGTGTGGGGGGTGAAGAAGTTCAATCACTACCTGCACGGTCAGAAATTTACTCTACTAACTGATCATCAACCTCTTGTCTCCATTTTCAACCCTCAGAAGGGCGAACCGATAATGACAGCACAACGGCTACAGAGGTGGTCCCTTTTCCTAGGGGCACACCAATATGACATTGAGTACAAAGGAACTAAACAGCATGGGAATGCTGATGGATTGTCGCGCCTACCGTTGCCGATGGTGGAAGAAGCACCTGCAGTGGATCCAGTGGAGATATTCCACTCGACCATAGTCGAATGTCTCCCTGTGACGAATGCAAACATAGAAAAGGAAACACAAAATGACCCGACACTCTCCTGGGTCTATGATTTAACGGTGAAGGGATGGCCAGCACATGGCTAACCACTGTTGCCAGCATTCTCACCGAGAAGAGAACAGCTGTCAGTGTGCTGAGGAACCTTGATGTGTGGATCCAGAGTAGTAATTTCACCCAAATTGAAGGATAGAGTGCTCAATGAGCTTCATGAGGGTCATCTGGGAGGGGTAAAAATGAAGAACTTAGCCAGAGCGTTTGTGTGGTGGCCAGGAATCGATAGAGAAATCGAAGAGATGACCAAGAGCTGTACAGGATGCCAGAAGGTCCAAAACGCCCCACCACAAAGCCCTCTACATCCATGGGAGTGCCCTCATCTCCATGGCAAAGGGTGCACATTGATTTTGCTGGTCCATTTATGGACTCGATGTTTTTAATTGCGGTGGATGCACATTCAAAGTGGCCAGAGGTAATAAAAATGTCCTCAACCACCACAGAAAAAACTATCACAGTCTTACGAACCATATTCGCCAGAAATGGGCTGCCTGAACAGATTTGCTCCGACAATGGACCACAGTTTTTGTCTGAAGAGTTCCGGAGGTTCTTAAAGAACAATGGTGTCCACCCCATATCATCCAGCCACCAATGGATTGGCTGAGAGGTTCGTTCAAACATTCAAGAAGGCTATCAAGGCAATGTGTAATGAAGACATACCCCTACAACACAAGGTGGACAACTTCTTGTTTGCCTACCGGAATGCGACACATGTGGTTACCAACCAAACTCCAGCCATGATGTTCTTCAATCGAAGACTAAGATGCCGTTTGGATTTGGTTAAGCCAAACATCAGAAGAGATGTGGAGAACAGGCAGTTTCAGAATATGAATGAAAGGCCAACCAGGAGTTTCAAGATAGGTCAACCAGTTTTGGCCCGGGACTACCGCACAGAGAAATGGCAGCCAGGAACGATCTGTACACGGCAAGGACCTCTAATGTATATTGTGGACGTTGGAGAGAGCATTGTAAGACGCCATGCTGACCAGATTCTAGAGTCACTGGAAAACGTCAATTCCACACCACGATCCGATACACCTGGTGATGAAACCGAAGTACCAATTGCATCTACCTCAGAATCGGTGATATTGGAAGCAGATGAACCAAACAACAACGTTGATCCCTGTGGTAAACCACTGCTAACTCTGTACATGTCTGTGTGGTAAACCACTGTTAACTCTGTACAGGTCCGGGCATGTCTCTGCCCCTGGCTCCACCCCTAAGCCCGGGTATAAAGGTGACTCACCACCCTTCCCCCGGGAGCTCTTAGGATGGATCCACTAGCAGAGGCATGCTCCAGTTAGAGTCATAGAGTCATACAGTAATACAGCACGGATAGAGGCCCTTCGGCCCATCGTGTCCGCGCCAGCCATCAAGCCCTGTCTAATCTAATCCCATATTCCAGCATTTGGCCCGTAGCCTTGTATGCTATGGCATTTCAAGTGCACATCCAAATGCTTCTTAAATGTTGTGAGGGTTTCTGCCTCCACAACCCTTTCAGGCAGTGAGTTCCAGACTCCAACCACCCTCTGGGTGAAAAAGTTCTTTCTCAAATCCCCTCTAAACCTCCCGCCCTTTACCTTGAATCTATGCCCCCTAGTTATTGACCCCTCTAAGGGAAAAAGCTCCTCAGCATCCATCCTATCTATGCCCCTCATAATTTTGTACACCTCAATCATGTCCCCCCTCAGCCTCCTCTGCTCCAAGGAAAACAAACCCAATCTGCCCAGTCTCTCTTCATAGCTGAAGCGCTCCAGCCCTGGTAACATCCTGGTGAACCTCCTCTGCACCCTCTCTAACGTGATCACATCCTTCCTGTAGTGTGGCGACCAGAACTGCACACAGTATTCCAGCTGTGGCCTAACCAGTGTTTTATACAGCTCCATCATAACCTCCTTGCTCTTATATTCAATGCCTCGGCTAATGAAGGCAAGTATCCCATATGCCTTTTTTACCACCTTATCCACCTGTTCTGCCGCCTTCAGGGATCTGTGTACTTGCACACCCAGATCCCTTTGACCCTCCATCTTGCCTAGGGTCTTTCCATTCATTGTGTATTCCTTTGCCTTGTTAGTCCCCCCAAAGTGCATCACCTCGCACTTTTCCGGGTTAAATTCCATTTGCCACTGTTCCGCCCATCTGACCAACCCATCTATATCGTCCTGCAGACTGAGGCTACCCTCCTCGCTATTTACCACCCTACCAATTTTTGTATCATCCGCGAACTTACTGATCATACCCTTTACATTCATATCCAAGTCATTAATGTAGACCACAAACAGCAAGGGACCCAGCACCGATCCCTGTGGTACCCCACTGGCCACAGGCTTCCAGTCACAAAAACAACCTTCGACCATCACCCTCTGCCTTCTGCCACTAAGCCAGTTTTGTATCCAATGTGCCAAGGCACCCTGGATTCCATGGGCTCTTACCTTCTTGACCAGTCTCCTGTGCGGGACTTTATCGAAGGCCTTACTGAAATCCATGTATACCACATCCACTGCGTTACCCTCATCCACACACCTAGTCAACCCCTCAAAAAATTCAATCAAATTAGTCAGACATGATCTTCCCTTGACAAAGCCATGTTGACTATCCCTGATTAATCCTTGCCTCTCCAAGTGGAGACAAATTTTGTCCCTCAGGATTTTTTCCAATAATTTTCCTACCACTGATGTTAGGCTCACTGGCCTGTAGTTCCCCGGTTTTTCCCTACTACCCTTCTTGAATAATGGTACTACATTAGCGGTTCTCCAGTCCTCTGGCACATCCCCTGTGGCCAGAGAGGTCCTGAATATATGTGTTAGAGCCCCCGCAATCTCCTCCTTTGCCTCACACAGCAGCCTGGGATACATTTCATCCGGGCCTGGGGATTTATCCATTTTTAGGCCAGCTAAAACCGCCAATACCTCCTCCCTCTCGATGTTAATATGTTCGAGCATATCACAGTCCCCCCGCCCTATTTCTATGTCTACATCGTCCTTCTCCATAGTGAAAACAGATGCAAAAAATTCATTTAGAACCCCTCCTACATCTTCCGGCTCCACACACAGATTGCCACTTTTGTCCCTAATGGGCCCTATTTTTTCCCTAGTTATCCTCTTACCCTTAATATACTTATAAAACATCATCGGATTTTCCTTTATTTTGCTCGCCAGTGTTATTTCATGGCCCCTCCTTGATCTCCTAATTTCTTTTTTAAGTATCCCCCTGCACTTTTTGTACTCCTCTAGGGCTTCCTCCGTCTTTAGCCTTTTGTATCTACCAAAAGCCCTCCTTTTTTTCCTAATCCATTCTCGTATATCCCCTGACATCCAAGGTTCCCTGTGGTTTTTGGAACCACCCTTGACCTTTACGGGAACATGTTGCCATTGTATGATCTCAATCTCCCTTCTGAAAGCCTCCCATTGCTCCGATGCGGATTTTCCTACAAGTAGCTGATCCCAGTCCATTTTGGCCAGATCCTGCCTTATCCTATTAAAATCGGCCTTCCCCCAATTTAGAACCTTTATTTCCGGCCCATCCCTGTCCTTTTCCATGACCACCTTAAATCTTACCATATTATGGTCACTATCACCAAAGTGCTCACCTACTAGCACTTTTTCCACTTGGCCGGCCACATTCCCTAGAATTAGGTCCAGTACCGCCCCCTCTCTTGTAGGACTTTCTACATGCTGGCTCAAAAAGCTCTCCTGGATGCACTTTAAGAATTCTACACCCTCTGAGCCTTTCACACTCTGACTATCCCAGTTAATATTGGGGAAGTTGAAATCCCCCATTATTATTACCCTATTATTTGCACATTTCTCTGAGATTTGCCTACATATTTGTTCCTCTATCTCCCCCTGACTGTTTGGAGGCCTATAGTACACTCCCAGCAAAGTGCTTGCCCCCTTTTTGTTTTTAAGCTCCACCCATATGGCCTCATTAGAGGACCCTGCTAATATATCATCCCTCCTTACTGCAGTAATTGACTCCTTAATTAATATTGCGACACCCCCTCCTCTTATACCTCCCCCTCTGTCTCGCCTGAAGATTCTGTACCCCGGAATATTGAGCTGCCAGTCTTGCCCTTCCCTCAACCATGTCTCCGTGATAGCAACAATATCATACTCCCATGTGTTTATCAACACCTTCAGTTCATCCACCTTATTTGCAAGACTCCTTGCATTAAAATAGATGCCATCCAGCCTTGCCCTTATATATTTGCCCTGTCTACCAAGCTGACTTGTTTTTTTCTCTATAATTGGCAGCACATCCCCCCCTATTTCAGCTCCCCTCTGTATCCCATCCCCCTGCCAAGTTAGTTTAAACTCCCCCCAACAGTGCTAGCAAACCTCCCCGCAAGGATATTTGTCCCGCTCTGGTTCAGGTGCAACCCGTCCGACTTGTACAAGTCCCACCTTTCCCAGAAGCAGGCCCAGTGATCCAGGAAAGTAAAACCCTCCCCCCTACACCAACTCTTTAGCCACGCATTCATCTGCTCTATCCTCCCATTCCTATACTTACTAGCACGTGGCACTGGGAGTAATCCAGAGATTACAACCTTTGAGGTCCTGCTCTTTAATCTGTTACCTAGCTCCCTAAATTCTTGATGCAGGACCTCATCCCTCTTTTTACCTATGTCGTTGGTACCAATGTGGACCACGACCACTGGCTGTTCACCCTCCCCCTCCAGAATGCCCTGCAGCCGCTCAGTGACATCCTTGACCCTGGCACCAGGGAGGCAACAAAAGCCTACTTCGTATAAGTTCAACTCGTAGTCTTTGGTGTTGTTGATAGTGCATCAATCCCGAATCAACTTTGCCAGAAGAACCTGATACCCCAAAGAGGCGTTATCCAGACAGAATCAGGAAGCCTTCTCAAAGACTGAACTTATAATTGCTTAACTTCAACTAATGTATCTAGCAACTGTAATTGTAAATATGTTATTTAATTATTAATCGAATGTTATGTACTGTTTAGCTAAAAGGGGAGGAATTGTAGTGTATGTACTTTGCAGAAGGAACTATATTCTGCAGCCCCTGTATACTGCAGTACCGGTAGTGACCACCCCTGTATATAAGCCTGCGTAGTAACTTCTGCATAGTAGTTCCAGGTTGTCTCCACTCAGTAAAGACCTGTGATAACCAACTCCTGCAGTCCGTGTCTCAATTACACACGGACATAATAGGGGGGAGGAGTGGAGAGCAGGGGGAAGGAAGGAGGCGGGGGGAGGGGGGAGGGGACACGTTTCGGATGAAGCGGCTTCACTCACCTTGTTTGTCGTGTGGCAAGGGGGCCACCAGATGGCTCAGCTTAGTCACCTGCACGTCAGTCTTGTGCAGCCCGTTACATTCGATCCTCTTCTTCATGATGACAGCTTCCCTGCAAGAGAAAACACGCCCAACGGTTAACAGTTTACAGCTGGATTATGTCCTGCGTGCCTCAGGGCAATGGCCTTGTGACTGAAGGTACATGTCAACGGGCAGCACTCACGCCTCTGAGTCAGAAGGCTGTGGGTTCAAGTCCCCACTCCAGAGACTTGAGCACAAGATCCAGGCTGACACTCCAGTGCAGTACTGAGGGAGCGTCGCACTGTCGGAGGGGCAGTACTGAAGGAGAGCTGCACTGTCAGAGGGGCAGTACTGAAGGAGCGCCGCACTGTCGGAGGCGCAGTACTGAGGGAGCGCCGCACTGTCAGAGGGGCAGTGCTGAGGGAGAGCTGCACTGTCAGAGGGGCAGTACTGAGGGAGCACTGCACTGTTGGAGGGGCAGTACTGAGGGAGCGCTGCACTGTCGGAGGGGCAGTACTGAGGGAGTGCCGCACTGTCGGAGGGGCAGTACTGAGGGAGCGTCGCACTGTCAGAGGGGCAATACTGAGGGAGTGCCGCACTGTCGGAGGGGCAGTACTGAGGGAGCGTCGCACTGTCAGAGGGGCAGTACTGAGGGAGAGCTGCACTGTCAGAGGGGCAGTACTGAGGGAGCGCTGCACTGTCAGAGGGGCAGTACTGAGGGAGCGCTGCACTGTCGGAAGGGCAGTACTGAGGGAGCGTCGCACTGTCAGAGGGGCAGTACTGAGGGAGAGCTGCACTGTCAGAGGGGCAGTACTGAGGGAGCGCTGCACTGTCAGAGGGGCAGTACTGAGGGAGCGCTGCACTGTCGGAAGGGCAGTACTGAGGGAGCGCTGCACTGTCGGAGGGGCTGTACTGAGGGAGCGCCACACTGTCGGAGGGGCAGTACTGAGGGAGTGCTACACTGTCGGAGGTGCCGTCTTTCAGAGGAGATGTTAAACCGAGGCCCCGTCTGCTCTCTCGGGTGGACGTAAAAGTTCGCACGGCCACTATTTTGAAGAAGAACAAAGGAGTTCTCCCCGGTGTCCTGGGCCCAATATTTATCCCACAATCAACATCACTAAAACAGATTCTCTGGCCATTATCACATTGCTGTTTGTGGGAGCTTGCTGTGCGCAAATTGGCTGCCGCATTTCCTACATTACAACAGTGACTCCACTTCAAAAAGTGCTTCATTTGCTGTAAAGTGCTTTGGGATGTCCTGAGGTGGTGAAAGGCGCTACAGAAATTCAAGACTGTCTTTCTTTGTTGGGGCTATCGATACCAATAAAAACTCTTGTGTCCATCTGTGCAGGTAGATTCATTCTTTAAGGGAGCCCTCATCTTAATCGCTGGCAGGTTTTATATTGTGAAGACAAGGAATGATTTGCAATCTCCATATGGAATCCCTTGCTTTGTGTTCTTCAGTGAATACAGGTTAAACTCACAGCGCTGACAGGCCAGGGCAGCTCCCTCACAAAGTTCCCCCTCTACCTTTGTTTGCTTGACAGGAATAATTGCTCTCATTATCAAGGTCAGTGCCGTGAAATGCAACTGGTTTTCATTGCTTGTACACAGCATCAACATCAAACACTCCCAGGGCAGGTACAGCACGGGTTAGATACAGAGTAAAGCTCCCTCTACACTGTCCCATCAAACACTCCCAGGGCAGGTACAGCACGGGTTAGGTACAGAGTAAAGCTCCCTCTACACTGTCCCATCAAACACTCCCAGGGCAGGTACAGCACGGGTTAGATACAGAGTAAAGCTCCCTCTACACTGTCCCATCAAACACTCCCAGGGCAGGTACAGCACGGGTTAGATACAGAGTAAAGCTCCCTCTACACCATCCCATCAAACACTCCCAGGGCAGGTACAGCACGCGTTAGCTACAGAGTAAAGCTCCCTCTACACTGTCCCATCAAACACTCCCAGGGTAGGTACAGCACAGGTTAGATACAGAGTAAAGCTCCCTCTACACTGTCCCATCAAACACTCCCAGGGCAGGTACAGCACGGGTTAGATACAGAGTAAAGCTTCCCCTACACTGTCCCATCAAACACTCCCAGGGCAGGTACAGCACGGGCTAGATACAGAGTAAAACTCCCTCTACACTGTCCCATCAAACACTCCCAGGACAGGTACAGCACGGGTTACATACAGAGTAAAGCTCCCTCTACACTGTCCCATCAAACACTCCCAGGACAGGTACAGCACGGGTTAGATACAGAGTAAAGCTCCCTCTACACTGACCCATCCAACACTCCCAGGGCAGGTACAGCACGGGTTAGATACAGAGTAAAGCACCGTCTACACTGTCCCATCAAACACTCCCAGGACAGGTACAGCATGGGTTAGATACAGAGTAAAGCTCCCTCTACAATGACCCATCAAACACTCCCAGGGCAGGTACAGCACAGGTTAGATACAGTGTAAAGCTCCCTCTACACTGTCCCATTAAACACTCACAGGGCAGGTACAGCACAGGTTAGATACAGAGTAAAGCTCCCGCTACACTGTCCCATCAAACACTCCCAGGGCAGGTACAGCACAGGTTAGATACAGAGTAAAGCTCCCTCCACACTGTCCCATCAAACACTCCCAGGGCAGGTACAGCACGGGTTAGATACAGAGTAAGGCTCCCTCCACACCGTCCCATCAAACACTCCCAGGGCAGGTACAGCACGGGTTAGATACAGAGTAAAGCTTCCTCCACACTGTCCCATCAAACACTCCCAGGGCAGGTACAGCACGGGTTAGATACAGAGTAAAGCTCCCTCCACACCGTCCCATCAAACACTCCCGGGGCAGGTACAGCTCGAGTTAGATACAGAGTAAAGCTGCCTCTACACCGTCCCATCAAACACTCCCAGGGCAGGTACAGCACGGGTTAGATACAGAGTAAAGCTCCCTCTACCCTGTCCCATCAAACACTCCCAGGGCAGGTACAGCACGGGTTAGATACAGAGTAAAGCTTCCTCCACACTGTCCCATCAAACACTCCCAGGGCAGGTACAGCAGGGGTTAGATACAGAGTAAAGCTCCCTCTACACTGTCCCATCAAACACTCCCGGGGCAGGTACAGCTCGGGTTAGATACAGAGTAAAGCTCCCTCTACACTGTCCCATCAAACACTCCCAGGGCAGGTACAGCACGGGTTAGATACAGAGTAAAGCTCCCTCTACCCTGTCCCGTCAAACACTCCCAGGGCAGGTACAGCACGGGTTAGATACAGAGTAAAGCTCCCTCTACACTGTCCCATTAAACACTCCTGTAGTGTATGTGCCTTTAAGACAGAACTACTTTTACAGCTCCTGTATACTGTAGTACCGGCAGTGACCACACCTGTATATAAGCCTTGCGCATGCCTCTGTACCCCCAGTCTTGAGACTACCCTCCTCGTGTAAATACCTGTTTATTGTTAAGTTACAGCATCCGTGTGGTTATTGAAAAACAGCATACTCTCAGAATCACGGATCTAACAGTGGCGACGAGTGTCGATTCGAATCTGCCTGCAACTCTGCATTTCCTTTCGAGGATTCGCTCCAGGAGGGCGGTGTAAAAAAAAAAAAGTCGAGGCCAGGAACACGGGCATCGACCACGAGCAACCGCCCAGTTGTCCGGCAGAGAGTGAACATCGCAGGGGAGGCTGTGGAGAGCCGGGCTTGGTTCCCCAGCCACGACGATCAGCAAGAGACTGACGACAGGTCCAGCGCAGACCCTTCCCGGACAGCGGTGGCTGGAGCCGACTGACGGCGGAGAGAAAGCCGAGCAGCGTCGACGGGGTAAGACAGAGGGTGAAGCGCACAGGGCGCACAGGAAAAAAAAAAAAAAAAACGGAGAGAGAGAGTGTAAAGCAACAGCCAGGTTCAGGACCGAGCGGCGTCGAGAAAAAAAAAAAAAAAAAGAAGGCGCAGAGCACAGCCAAGGCTCAAGGGCTGACCAGTGTCCACGGGGAGAAGAAGGGAGAGCGCGGCAGATGCCATTGAGCCGCAGAGAAGAAGGAAGAGTGCGGGAGATGCCATTTTTAGAAGCCGCAGCGGAGAAGAAGGGCAAGCGCGGGAAGGAAGGAAAACACGGGAGACGCCATTTTGTGCCAGCGGAGAAGAAGGGGAAGCGCGGGATACGCCATTTTTGACAGTTAAATCACACCCAGGGATGCCGAAGAGTGGCAGTATCTCTACGTTCGACAATGAAGTCGAAGGTTGGGCGACATATGTGGAACGTATTGAGGTGTACTGCAGGGCGAATGAAGTGCGAGATGCTAGTAAAGCACTGGTTTTGTTAAATTCCATGGGTGCAAAAACTTATGGGTTACTGCGAAATCTAATAACCCCAGAGAAGCCGGTGAACAAGAATTTCGAAAGCATAGTAGAAATCCTACAGGACCACTTAAACCCCACACCGCTGCTGATAGCAGAACGATTTAAGTTCCATAAAAGGAACCAACACAAAGACGAAAGCAATGCTGAGTACCTAACGGAACTGCGCAAGCTATCGAAACACTGCCAGTTTGGAGCGGGACTAGCAGATACGTTAAGGGACAAGTTTGTGTGTGGGCTACAAAGTGAAGGAACCCAGAAACGGCTTCTATCAGAAAAGGATCTTACGCTGGACAAGGCTTTCAGTATGGCAGTATCACACGAAGCAGCCGCAAGGGGCGCTGCAGAGATACAACGGAGACCGCAAGAATATGGCATCAATGAAATGTCCTATGGAACAGGGAAGTGCTATCGCTGCAGCAGAACAACACATGACCAGAAGGATTGTTGGTTCAAGGACCAAGTGTGCAGACAGTGTGGAAAAGCAGGACACAAAGCAAGAGTCTGCAGGTCTGGGAAGAAACCCAACAGTAAGAAATCTCCACAGGAGAAGTACAAAAAGGTACACCAGGTGATGGACAGTGGTTCAGACGAACAGAAAAGTGACACAGACTCTGGAAGCAAGGAGC
The DNA here is from genome assembly GCF_052327205.1 of Somniosus microcephalus. Taxonomy (NCBI): domain Eukaryota; kingdom Metazoa; phylum Chordata; class Chondrichthyes; order Squaliformes; family Somniosidae; genus Somniosus; species Somniosus microcephalus. The sequence continues at coordinate 231,952,188 of NC_140996.1, forward strand.
TGGGTTGTCTGAAACTACATAAGGTAACCAAAATGGAGGATCACCAGACTATCTGGGTTACACTCAAGCTAGACGGAGTCCAAATGAAAATGGAATTGGACACAGGATCAGCCCTAACAGTCATAAACCAAAGGGACTACAAGCGGCTATTTTCACATATACCCTTGAAAGCTACAGAGATTGTCTTGAAGACGTATACGGGGCAAAAAGTCTACCCCAAAGGGAAAATAAGGGTGAAAGTGATATATAAAGGCCAGGAAATACCTAAAATGGATATATATGTATTGCCAGATGGAGGACCACCACTGCTAGGACGTGAATGGATCCGAAAGATACGATTAGATTGGCATTCGATACAGGCACTGAAGGTTGAGGCCAAAAAGGATGACGACATCACACCTGGACGACTGTCAAAAATGCTAACTGACGCAAAAGAAGTGTTCCAGGAGGGACTAGGAACTCTAAAAGGCATAACAGCAACGATTAAAATAGAGGAAAATGCAAGCCCAAAGTTTCTGAAGGCCAGACCAGTGCATTATGCGATCAGACCAGCTGTCGAAGCAGAGCTGGAAGGGTTGGAACGTTCAGGAGTACTGTCCAAAGTGGACTGGAGCGAGTGGGCTACACCCATCATTCCTGTAATGAAGAGGTCGTTGAGTAATACGCCTGGGGAACCAAAGAAGGTCCGCATCTGTGGGGATTTTAAGGTGACAGTGAACCCAGTCCTTCACACGGTACAATATCCGCTTCCACGAATTGAGGATATTTTCGCCTCGCTATCTGGAGGTAAACGCTTTACCAAAATTGATCTAGCCCAGGCGTACTTGCAAATGGAGGTAGAAGAAGCTTTGAAACAATACCTTACGATTAACACTCATAAAGGTCTCTATCAATACAATCGGCTGGTGTTCGGGGTAGCCTCGGCTCCGGCTATCTGGCAAAGGGCAATGGATCAAGTCCTGCAAGGGATTCCAGGGACCCAGTGTTATTTGGACGACATCTTGGTCACGGGCGAAAATGACAGTGATCACCTCGTCAACTTGGAGAAGGTGCTCACCAGATTAAAGGAGTATGGGCTACGAGCTAATCGCCACAAGTGCGAGTTTTTCCAGAAACAGATCTCGTATTGTGGCCACGTCATCGATGAAGAGGGGTTACATAAGTCCCCTGAAAAGATTGAGGCAGTAGTCAAGGCTCCAGCACCGGAAAATGTGTCACAACTGAGGTCGTTCCTCGGGCTGGTAAACTACTGCCACAAGTTCTTACCAAATTTGTCCACGGTATTACACCCACTGAACACCCTACTGCAAACAGGGGTACCATGGAAGTGGAATGACGAACGTAGACGAGCTTTCCAAAAGTGTAAAGAATTGATCACATCAAAAGAGGTGTTCGCCCATTTCAACCCAGCACTACCAATTCGTTTGGCATGTGATGCACCACCCTATGGTATTGGAGCGGTGCTGTCACACAAATTCCCAGACGGGTTGGAGAGGCCAGTAGCCTTTGCGTCTCGGTCACTAACCTCAGCTGAGCGCAACTACGCCCAGATTGACAGGGAGGCCCTCAGCCTAGTATGGGGAATGAAAAAATTCAACCACTATCTGCATGGGCAGAAGTTCACCTTGCTGACTGACCACCAACCACTTGTCTCCATCTTTAATCCTAAGAAGGGCGTTCCAGTGATGACTGCACAACGGTTACAAAGATGGTCCCTGTTTCTAGGGGCGAATCAATATGAAATAGAATATAAAGGCACGAAACAGCATGGGAATGCTGATGGGCTATCGCGCCTGCCACTGCCTGCTGTGGAGGAAACACCAGCAGTGGACCCTATCGAGATATTTTATTCGTCAATAATTGAACGATTGCCAGTAACAAACGCGGATATAGGGAAGGAGACCCGCAATGATCCGACGCTGTCTCGGGTATATGATTTGACGGTGAGGGGATGGCCAACACATGGCGACTCACTGTTGCCAGCATTCTCATCCAGAAGAGAACAGCTGTCAGTATGCCAGGGGACAGTGATGTGTGGATCCAGAATGGTGATTCCACCCAAGTTAAGGGAGAGAGTGCTAAATGAGCTACATGAAGGTCATCTGGGGGGAGTGAAAATGAAAAGCCTTGCTAGGGCTTATGTGTGGTGGCCGGGAATCGATCAACAAATCGAAGACCTAACTAAGAGCTGCTTAGGATGCCAGAAGGTCCAAAATGCACCACCACATGCCCCTCTACACCCATGGGAGTGTCCTTCCTCTCCATGGCAACGGGTGCATATTGATTTCGCTGGTCCATTCATGGACTCAATGTTCTTAATAGCAGTGGATGCTCATTCGAAGTGGCCTGAGGTGATAAAAATGTCCTCAACCACTACAGAGAAAATGATTGCAGTCCTACGGACCATATTTGCCAGAAACGGTTTGCCAGAGCAGATTTGCTCTGATAATGGACCACAGTTTGTGTCCGAAGAGTTTCAAAAATTTATGAGAAGGAATGGGGTAAGACATTACACATCCGCCCCATATCATCCAGCCACAAATGGATTGGCTGAGAGGTTCGTACAAACCTTTAAGAAGGCGATAAAGGCCATGTGCGACGATGAAATTCCACTACAGCATAAGATGGACAATTTCTTATTAGCCTACCGAAACGCGACACATGCAGTTACCAACCGGACCCCGGCCATGATGTTCTTTAACCGAAGGTTGAGATCTCGTCTGGACTTACTCAGACCAAATGTGCGAAGAAATGTTCAGGACAAACAATTTCAGCACATCAATGAGAAGCCGACAAGGAGCTTCAATGTAGGACAACCAGTCTTGGCCCGTGACTATCGAACAGAGAAATGGCAACCCGGAACGATATGCACAAGGCAGGGGCCATTAATGTACACAGTGGATGTCGGGGAGAACATTGTGAGACGCCACGTCGATCAGATCTTAGCGTCACAGGAATGCGTCCAACCCATGTCTCGAGTACCTGGGGATGAACCCGACATACTGAGCATCTACCTCAGAACCAGTAGCAGTGGAACCCAATCAACTACCCAATGAAAAGGGGTCAGAATCGCCTCTGCACCAAGAACAAGAACCTCAGGAAAGGCGCTATCCCGAAAGGGTCAGGAAGCCACCCCAAAGACTGAATCTATAAATGGACTATTGTTGTTTAATGTACATGTTAAAGTGTTAATTGTTATTTGAATATTAGGGGTACTACTAATCTAAAAGGGGAGGAATTGTAGTGTATGTGCCTTTAAGACAGAACTACTTTTACAGCTCCTGTATACTGTAGTACCGGCAGTGACCACACCTGTATATAAGCCTTGCGCATGCCTCTGTACCCCCAGTCTTGAGACTACCCTCCTCCAGTAAATACCTGTTTATTGTTAAGTTACAGCATCCGTGTGGTTATTGAAAAACATCATACTCTCAGAATCACGGATCTAACAACTCCCAGGGCAGGTACAGTACGGGTTAGATACAGAGTAAAGCTCCCGCCACACTGTCCCATCAAACACTCCCAGGGCAGGTACAGCACGGGTTAGATACAGAGTAAAGCTTCCTCTACACTGTCCCATCAAACACTCCCAGGGCAGGTACAGCACGCATTAGATACAGAGTAAAGCTCCCGCCACACTGTCCCATCAAACACTCCCAGGGCAGGTACAGCACGGGTTAGATACAGAGTAAAGCTCCCTCTACACTGTCCCATCAAACACTCCCAGGGCAGGTACAGCACGCGTCAGATACAGAGTAAAGCTTCCTCTACACTGTCCCATCAAATACTCCCTGGGCAGGTACAGCGTGGGTGAGATACAGAGTAAAGCTCCCTCTACACTGTCCCATCAAACACTCCCAGGGCTGGTACAGCACGGGTTAGATACAGAGTAAAGCTCCCTCTACACTGTCCCATCAAACACTCCCAGGGCAGGTACAGCACGGGTTAGATACAGAGTAAAGCTCCCTCTACACTGTCCCATCAAACACTGCCAAGGCAGGTACAGCACGGGTTAGATATAGAGTAAAGCTCCCTCTACACTGTCCCATCAAACACTCCCAGGGCAGGTACAGCACGGGTTAGATACAGAGTAAAGCTCCCTCTACACTGTCCCATCAAACACTCCCAGGGCAGGTACAGCACGGGTTAGATACAGAGTAAAGCTCCCTCTACACTGTCCCATCAAACACTCCCAGGGCAGGTACAGCACGGGTTAGATACAGAGTAAAGCTCCCTCTACACTGCCCCATCAAACACTCCCAGGGCAGGTACAGCACGGGTTAGATACAGAGTAAAGTTCCCTCTACACTGTCCCATCAAACACTCCCAGGGCAGGTACAGCACGGGTTAGATACAGAGTAAAGCTCCATCTGCACTGTCCCATCAAACACTCCCAGGGCAGGTACAGCACGGGTTAGATACAGAGTAAAGCTCCCTCTACACTGTCCCATCAAACACTCCCAGGGCAGGTACAGCACGGGTTAGATACGGAGTAAAGCTCGCTCTACACTGTCCCATCAAACACTCCCGGGGCAGGTACAGCACGGGTTAGATACAGAGTAAAGCTCCCTCTACACTGTCCCATCAAACACTCCCAGGGCAGGTACAGCACTGGTTAGATACAGAGTAAAGCTTCCTATACACTGTTCCCATCAAACACTCCCAGGGCAGGTACAGCACGGGTTAGATACAGAGTAAAGCTCCCTCTGCACTGTCCCATCAAACACTCCCAGGGCAGGTGCAGCACGGGTTAGATACAGAGTAAAGGTCCATCTGCACTGTCTCTGAAAATGTCAAGGCCCTGTGAAATAGTTTTCCAACCAATCAAACACAGTATCCAACAAACTCTACAAGGACAATCTCCATTACTCAGCACATCGCGGGTCCTGAAAGGCTAGCATTTAACCAATCGCTTCTTCCAGCTCTGGAATGGACGCTGTTCCATTTGAGGCTACAAGCCAGTCCCCCAAGGGACATGCGGACTGATTGATAGATGCAGACAGCAAGAGTGAGAGAACAGGAAAGAGTGAAAGAGAAGGAAAGAGTACACCAATGAAAGGAAGCAAAACTTGCAATTATATAGCGCCTTTCACAACTTCAGGACATCCCAAAGCGTTTTACAGCCAATTAAGTACTTTGTGAAGTGTAGTCACTGTTGTAACGTGGGAAACACGGCAGCCAATTTGCGCACAGCAAGCTCCCACAAACAGCAATGTGATAATGACCAGATAATCTGTTTTTGTGATGTTGATTGAAGGATAAACATTGGCCAGGACGCCGGGGAGAACTCCCCCTGCTCTTCTTTGGAATATTGTAAGAAGTCACACAACACCAGGTTATAGTCCAACAGCTTTATTTGAAATCACAAGCTTTCGGAGCGCTGCTCCTTCTTCAGGTGAAGTGGAGAAATGCATAAAGACACAGCTTATATAGTCAGAGAATCATGTCAGATGTTTACAGGTAACCTTTCCAACTGCCATTTATCACACCTCGGCAGAGAGATAATCACAGCAGTCAAAGTTGTGAATGGTGTCCAAACAGGTCAGTCAGGAAAACAGTACATCAAAGAACAATGAGGTGGGGTCACAAGGGGTCAAATATTGCAGATGCTGGGGTCTGTATGGGCTCCGGGAATTCTTCCACAAATCCCAAGATGTCAGCAGCGAACCCAATGAGACAATCAATGATCCGGAACAGCAGACAGAGGGATCCGCAGTGCAGCAACCGAAGAAGAAAGAGTCAAATTGGACCCCTCCGGAGGGTCGCTCCCCTAAGCTTGACATGTATGCTCAAGCTGTCAGGAGATGCATCAACGCCAGATTCATCAGCCGCACTCACAAGACAGTCCAGAATGTCACCCGAGCACAACGCAACGCCATCCACGCTCTCAAGACCAACCGCAACATCGTCATCAAACCAGTAGACAAAGGAGGTGCCATCGTCATACAGAACAGAACGGACTATTGCAAAGAAGTATACCGACAACTGGGCAACCAGGAACACTACAGACAGTTACCCGCAGATCCGACCAAAGAACACACCCGCCAACTCAACAGACTGATCAAAACCTTCGATCCAGACCTTCAAAGCATCCTACATGCTCTCATCCCACGTACTCCCCGCGTGGGAGACTTCTACTGCCTCCCAAAGATACACAAAGCCAACACACCTGGACGTCCTATCGCATCAGGCAGCGGAACCCTGTGTGAGAACCTCTCTGGATATGTCGAGGGCATCCTGAAACCCATCGTACAGGGAACCCCCAGCTTCTGTCGCAACACTACAGACTTCTTACAGAAGCTCAGCACCCACGGACCAGTTGAACCAGGAACACTCCTCGCCACGATGGACGTCTCGGCACTCTACACCAGTATCCCCCACGATGACGGCATCGCTGCGACAGCCTCAGTACTCAACACCAACAACAGCCAATCTCCAGACGCCATCCTACAACTCATCCGCTTCATCCTTGACCACAATGTCTTCACCTTCGACAACCAGTTCTTTACCCAAACACACGGAACAGCCATGGGGACCAAATTCGCACCCCAATACGCAAACATCTTCATGCACAAGTTCGAGCAAGACTTCTTCGCTGCACAGGATCTCCAACCAACGCTATACACCAGATACATCGACGACATTTTCTTCCTATGGACCCACGGCGAAGAATCACTGAAAAGACTACACGATAACATCAACAAGTTCCATCCCACCATCAAACTCACCATGGACTACTCCTCAGAATCAGTCTCATTCCTGGACACACGAATCTCCATCAAAGACGGACACCTCAGCACTTCACTCTACCGCAAGCCCACGGACAACCTCACGATGCTTCACTTCTCCAGCTTCCACCCTAACCACGTTAAAGAAGCCATCCCCTATGGACAAGTCCTGCGAATACACAGGATCTGCTCAGACGAGGAGGAACGCGATGGACACCTACAGACACTGAAAGACGCCCTTGTAAGAACGGGATATGACGCTCGACTCGTCGATCGACAGTTCCGACGGGCCACAGCGAAAAATCGCATAGACCTCCTCAGAAGACAAACACGGGACACAACCAACAGAGTACCCTTCGTCGTCCAGTACTTCCCCGGAGCGGAGAAACTACGCCATGTTCTTCGCAGCCTTCAACATGTCATCGATGACGACGAACACCCCGCTAAGGCCATCCCCACGCCTCCACTACTCGCTTTCAAACAGCCGCCTAACCTCAAACAGACCATCGTTCGCAGCAAATTACCCAGCTTTCAGGAGAACAGCGACCACGACACCACACAACCCTGCCACAGCAACCTCTGCAAGACATGCCAGATCATCAACACAGATACCATCATCACACGTGAGGACACCACCCACCAGGTACATGGTACATACTCATGTGACTCGGCCAACGTTGTCTACCTCATACGTTGCAGGAAAGGATGCCCCGGAGCATGGTACATCGGCGAGACCAAGCAGACACTGCGACAACGGATGAACGGACACCGCGCAACAATCACCAGGCAGGAGTGTTCCCTCCCAGTCGGGGAACACTTCAGCAGTCAAGGACATTCAGCCTCCGATCTTCGGGTAAGCATTCTCCAAGGTGGCCTTCGAGACACACGACAACGCAAAATCGTCGAGCAGAAACTGATAGCCAAGTTCCGCACTCATGAGGACGGCCTCAACCGAGATCTTGGGTTCATGTCACGCTACATGTAACCCCACCTGATGCAGGGTCATCCAGACTCGAGTCGACATTGGCTTGTTCTCTCTACACAGATGCGGCCGGACCTGCTGTGATTTCCAGCCAAAAAAAATGTTTTTTGTCTGTTTTTTTGTTTTTCATACAGACCCCAGCATCTGCAATATTTGACCCCTTGTGACCCCACCTCATTGTTCTTTGATGTAATGTTTCCCTGACTGACCTGTTTGGACACCATTCACACCTTTGACTGCTGTGATTATCTCTCTGCCGAGGTGTGATAAATGGCAGTTGGAAAGGTTACCTGTAAACATCTGACATGATTCTCTGACTATATAAGCTGTGTCTTTATGCATTTCTCCACTTCACCTGAAGAAGGAGCAGCGCTCCGAAAGCTTGTGATTTCAAATAAAGCTGTTGGACTAGAACCTGGTGTTGTGTGACTTCTTACATTTGTCCACCCCAGTCCAACTCCGGCATCTCCACACCTTCTTTGGAATAGCAGCCGTGAGATCTTTTACATCCAACTGAGAGGGCAGACTTAATGTGCATTCACACTCACCCACACATACATTCTCTCAAACACAGTCTCACCCAGTCACTGTCATGCAGACACACTCGCACACTTTTATATACTCAGTCACACACACACACAATCGTGCTGCCTCGCACATTTTTTGCACTCAAATTCTCATACACACACGCACACCCTCACACACACAAATACTTCCACGCATACACAGACAGCCACACTCATGTACGCACACTGCATACCCACATCAATTTATACACATATACACACCCGCACACTCTCACACCTGTGCTCACACTCGCACGTGCGCACATGCACACTGTCATTCACAAAACCATCAAAGTTAAATATCCCTTTCAGCGAGACAGCATCAAAAAAAAAACCTTTGAAGAAAGAGATTTGTTTTCCAAACTGTGCTCCAATCGAGATACTAAACAGAGTGACGGCAATGCTTTGCTCTCCCACATAAATGTTTCACAGGAACAGAGTGATTTGAATCACAGCAGCATCAGTGGAGGGAGAGGAGCGAGAGGCTAACTGCAGTGACAGGAAGAGTTGATTGTGTGAACTGACCCCTGCAATTTGAATGTGATTAAATGGAGAACGTGCTGTGCGAAGATGGGAAAAAAGAGAATTGCCCTTCGACGTCCCTGATATGCCAAAACCGGGCTTCGATTTCCAGGCGCCAAGGATCAAAGGCAATAACTTCAATCAATTATATTGACTTTTAATATTCACATTTCTCAAAATAACCAACTACTTTTCAAACGTTTCTTAAATTTGTGCCAGATTAATCTACGATAGGAGCCAGCTGGTACTGAGGGAGTGCTGCACTGTCGGAGGGGCAGTACTGAGGGAGTGCTGCACTGTCGGAGGGGCAGTACTGAGGGAGCGCTGCACTGTCGGAGGGGCAGTACTGAGGGAGCGCCGCACTGTGGGAGGGGCAGTACTGAGGGAGTGCTGCACTGTCGGAGGGGTAGTACTGAGGGAGCGCTGCACTGTCGGAGGGGCAGTACTGAGGGAGCGCTGCACTGTCGGAGGGGCAGTACTGAGGGAGCGCTGCACTGTCGGAGGGGCAGTACTGAGGGAGTGCTGCACTGTCGGAGGGGCAGTACTGAGGGAGCGCTGCACTGTCGGAGGGGCAGTACTGAGGGAGCACTGCACTGTCGGAGGTGCCGTCTTTCAGATGAGATGTTAAACCGAGGCCCCGTCTGCTCTCTCAGGTGAATGTAAAAGATCCCATGGCACTATTTCGAAGAAGAGCAGGGAGGTTCTCCCCGGTGTCCTGTCCAATATTTATCCCTCAATCAATATCACTAAAAAAAGTTATCTGGTCATTATCAGATTGCTGTTTGTGGGAGCTTGCTGTGCGCAAATTGGCTGCCGCGTTTCATACATTACAACAGTGACCACACTTCAAAAAGCACTTCATTGGCTGTGAATCACTTTGAGACGTCCTGAGGCCGTGAAAGACGCAAGACTTTTTTTTCATCAGTAGTTGGCAAAGACAAAGGCGAGTGCGGCTGCCCCGGCAGGCTGTGCCAAAGCGCCTATTCACCAACCACTGGATTGGAGCCAGCCGTCGGCGTTTGGTGGGGTAGCATTCCCACCTCGGAGTCAGGAAGGTGCAAGGTTTGAACCCCGCTCCAGGACAGATCCGGCGAGTGGAGACCGGAGCTCCGGCTCGGAATTCCGGGTTGACATCCAGCGGGATTCTCGCTTCCGGTGGGTGTGCGTGACACCCGCTTCACCCCTCCTCTCATCGTATGTGTTGCAGGAACTACCTGAAACCTTCCCCCCACCCGCCCCCAGGTATAGGACTAACCGCACTGTGAGCTGGGATAAAGGTGGTCAGGGCCATGGTCGGAGCGTTGTGGTCAAGGCGTGTCACACTGTTAACCCTTCCACTACTTCACACTGCTCTCCAAGGGGATGAGCGCAAAGATACGAAAAAAACAACTTGCATTTATTTATTTAGTCATAAAACGTCCCAAGGCGCTTCACATGAGCGTTAACAAAAAAAAAAAATTGACACCGAGCCACATAAGGAGAAATTAGGGCAGAAACCTTGGTCAAAGAGGGAGGTTTTAAGGAGCATCTTAAAGGAGGAGAGAGAGGCGGAGAGGTTTAGGGAGGGAATTCCAGAGCTCGGGGCCCAGGCAGCTGAAGGCACGGCCGCCAAAGGTGGAGCGATTAAAATCGGGGATGTTTGAAAGACCAGAATTGGAGGAGCGCAGAGATCTCGGGGGGTTGTGGGGCTGGAGGAGGTTACAGAGATGGGGAGGGGGGAGGGCATGGAGGGATTGAACTAAAAGAGACAAAAAATCAGGTTGGTAGACAGCAGCATTTGTCGGAAAATTGGTAAGTATTTCTTTGGAAAGCATACTGGGAAATTTCATATTGTAAGGAGAGAGATGATTGTGTATTATTTTTAGATATTCCAAGGCCAGGCATTGAGTTAGAGTCGCAATTTGACACAACAAGAGAATAATTCGTGTGGGCTTGTTTGCACAGATCATAAGATAGACAAGGAAGATTATTTAGCTCACTGTTGCCCATCCAACCAGAAAAACCTTACAATTCTGCTTCACGCTGCACCCAACCACCCACCCATCATGAGTGTCAGCCATGGCTCTGTGGGCAGCACTCCCACTTCTGAGTCAGTAGGTCATGAGTTTGATATCCCACTCCTGAGGTTCGAGCACAAAATCCAGGCTGACTCTCCAGTGCTGTACTGAGGGAGCGCTGCACCGTCAGAGGGGCAGTACTGAGGGAGCGCCGCACTGTCAGAGGGGCAGTACTGAGGGAGCACCGCACTGTCGGAGGGGCAGTACTGAGGGAGCGCCGCACTGTCAGAGGGGCAGTACTGAGGGAGCGCCGCACTGTCAGAGGGGCAGTACTGAGGGAGCGCTGCACCATCAGAGGGGCAGTACTGAGGGAGTGCTGCACTGTCAGAGGGGCAGTACTGAGGGAGCGCTGCACCATCAGAGGGGCAGTACTGAGGGAGCACCGCACTGTCGGAGGGGCAGTACTGAGGGAGCGCCGCACTGTCAGAGGGGCAGTACTGAGGGAGCGCTGCACCATCAGAGGGGCAGTACTGAGGGAGTGCTGCACTGTCAGAGGGGCAGTACTGAGGGAGCACTGCACTGTCGGAGGGGCAGTACTGAGGGAGTGCTGCACTGTCAGAGGGGCAGTACTGAGGGAGCACTGCACTGTCGGAGGGGCAGTACTGAGAGAGTGCCGCACTGTCGGAGGGGCAGTACCGAGTGAGTGCTGCACTGTCGGAGGGGCAGTACTGGGTGAGTGCTGCACTGTCGGCAGGGCAGTACTGAGGGAACGCCGCACTGTTGGAGGGGCAGTACCGAGGGAGCGCCGCCCTGTTGGAGGGGCAGTGCTGAGAGAGCGCCGCACTGTTGGAGGGGCAGTACTGAGTGAGTGTCAAAAACAGAAAGGCAGACTATAATCGGAATGGCAATAGATTGGGAGAAGGGGAAGTGCAACGAGACCTGGGTGTCCTTGTGCACCAGTCACTGAAGGTAAGCATGCAGGTGCAGCAGGCGGTGAAGGCGGCAAATGGTATGTTGGCCTTCATAGCGAAAGGGTTTGAGTACAGGAGCAAGGATGTCCTGCTGCAGTTGTACAGGGCCTTGGTGAGACCACACCTTGAGTACTGTGTGCAGTTTTGGTCACCTTATCTGAGGAAGGATGTTCTTGCCATGGAAGGAGTTCAGCGAAGATTCACAAGGCTGATCCCTGGGATGGCAGGAATGACGTATGAGGAGAGATTGGGTCGATTGGGCTTATACTCGCTGGAGTTTAGAAGAATGAGAGGGAATCTCATCGAAACGTATAAAATTCTGACAGGTCTGGACAAACTAGATGCAGGTAGAATGTTCCCGATGGTCGGAGAGTCCAGAACCAGGGGTCATAGTCTAAGGATAAGGGGTAAGCCAGTTAGGACAGAGATGAGGAAGAATTTCTTCACCCAGAGAGTGGTGAACCTGTGGAATTCTCTACCACAGAAGGCGGTTGAGGCCAAGTCTTTAAATATATTCAAGAAGGAGTTAGATATATTTCTTAGAGCTAAAGGTATCAAGGGATATGGGGAGAAGGCAGGGACAGGGTACTGAGTTTGGATGATTAGCCATGATCTCATCGAATGGCAGAGCAGGCTCGAGGGGCCGAATGGCCTACTCCTGCTCCTATCTTCTATGTTTCTATGTTTCTATTTCTATGAGTGCTGCACTGTCGGAGGGGCAGTACTGAGTGAGTGCTGCACTGTCGGCAGGGCAGTACTGAGGGAGCGCCGCCCTGTCGGAGGTGCCGTCTTTCGGATGAGACGTTATACCTCTCAGGTGGACGTAAAAATCCCATGGCACTATTTCGAAGAAGAGCAGGGGGAGTTCTCCCCGGTGTCCTGGGGCCAATATTTATCCATCAATCAACATCACTAAAACAGATGATCTGGTCATTATCACATTGCTGTTTGTGGGAGCTTGCTGTGCGCAAATTGGCTGCCACGTTTCCTACATTACAACAGTGACTGCACTTCAAAAAGTACTTCATTGGCTGTAAAGCGCTTTGGGACGTCCTGAGGTGATGAAAGGCGCTATAGAAATGGGAGTCTTTATTTATTAAATGATTCCTGGAGTTTTGCCTCCATTAAGCTGCCCAGAAATCCATTCCATGATCCGTGTTGAGTCCGCCCGGACGTCACTTTAAAGTGTCCTAGCTTTCGCAATCAACAAAGTCGCTAGAATGTTGAGCTACACAGAGCCGAAACAGTACATTAGAAGACAGAGGAAGTCGTGATCAGCATAGGAAAAAACATAAGGAACAGGAGGAGGCCATTCAGCCCCTCTAGCCTGTCCCGCCATTCAATTAGATCCTGGCTGATCTGTATCTTAACTCCATCTAGCTGCCTTGGTTCTGTAACCCTTAATACCCTTACCTATCAAAAATCTCTCAATTTCAGTCTTTGAATTTTCAATTGACCCTCCAGCCTCAACAGCTTTCTGGGGGAGAGAGTTCCAGATTTCCCCCACCCTTTGTGTGAAGAAGTGCTTCCTGACATCACCCCTGAACGGCCTGGCTCTAATTTTAAGGTTCTGCCCCCTTGTTCTGGACTCCCCCCACCAGAGGAAATAGTTTCTCTCTCTCTCTCAACTCCTTTAATCATCTTAAACACCTCGATTAGATCACCCCCTAATCTTATAAATTCAAGAGAACACAAGCCCAGTCTGTGCAACCTGTCCTTGTAATTTAACCCTTTCAGCCCCAGTATCATTCTGGTGAATCGGCGCTGCTCCCCCTCCGAGGCCGATATATCCTTCCTGAGGTGCGGGGCCCGGAACTGAACCCAGTGACTCCCGCTGGGGTCTGACCAGAGCTCGGTACAACTGAAGCATCACTTCTCCCCTTTGTATTCCAGTGGCCCCTGAACGGCCGGGCTCTAATTTTAAGGTTATTCCCCCTTGTTTTAGACTCCTCCCCGCCCCACCAGAGGGAATAGTTTCTCTCTATCTATCCTGTCAACCCCTCAAATCATCTTATTGAATGGCGGAGCAGGCTCGAGGGGCCGTACGGCCTACTGCTGCTCTTACTTCTTATGTTCTTAAACACCTCAATGAGATGTACAGGTGTACAGGGCTCTGGTCAGACTGCACCTTGAGCACCGTCTCCTGTTCTACCCAATGAGGTGTAGAGGGACTATTCAAACACTAGAGGCAGCGCAGAGAGGAGTCACGAGACTGGTCCCTGGTATCGGGGGCGGGGGTCCGAGTTGTGAGAAAGGACTGGAGAGACCTGGGCTTCTCAACCTGGAGAAGAGGCACCCGAGAGGTGATCTTGCAGTGATAGATAACAAAGGGCATGCAGGAGGTTAATCTGGAATGTTACTTCAAATGGAACTATTGGAGCAGGACAAGGGAACCCAGGTTCCAACGAGCAAGAGGTGACTTTAGAAGCTTCTTCTTCCAGTCACCACATTACAGGAAGGATGTGATTGCACTAGAGAGGGTGCAGAGGAGATTTACAAGGATGTTGCCTGGGCTGGGGCATTTTAGCTATGAGGAAAGATTGGATAGGCTGGGGTTGTTTTCTTTGGGACAGAGGAGGCTGAGGGGAGACCTGATTGAGGTGTATAAAATTATGAGGGGTTGAGATAGAGTGGATAGGAAGGACCTATTTCCCTTAGCAGAGAGGTCAATAACCAGGGGGCAGAGATTTAAAGTAATTGGTAGAAGGATTAGGGGGGAGTTGAGGAGAACATTTTGCACCCAGAGGGTGGTGGGGGTCTGGAACTCACTGCCTGAAAGGGTGGTCGAGGCAGAAACCCTCATCACATTTAAACAGTACTTGGATGTGCACTTGAAATGCCGTAACCTACAGGGCTACGGACCAAGAGCTGGAAAGTGGGATTAGGCTGGAGAGCTCTCGTTGGGCTGGCACAGACACGATGGGCCGAATGGCCTCCTTCTGTGCTGTAAATTGCTATGATTCTATGTAGAGACCAACAGTGGGAATCATTGTTGTTATGTTGGCAAATACACTAACCATTTGTGCACAACAAGCTCCCACAAACATCAATGTGATAATGAGCAGATCATCTGTTTTTTTAATGATGTTGGTTGAAGGGATAAATATTGGCCAGGACACCAGGACGAACTCTTCTTCCACTAGTGACGTCCACCTGAGAGAGCAGATGGGGTCTCAGTTTAACGTATCAGACGAACGAAGGCCCCTCCGACAGTGCGGCGCTCCCTCAGTACTGCCTCTCCGACAGTGCAGCACTCCCTCAGTGCTGCCCCTCCGACAGTGCAGCACTCCCTCAGTACTGCCCCTCCGACAGTGCGGCGCTCCCTCAATATTGCCCCTCCGACAGTGCTGCACTCCCTCAGTACTGCCCCTCTGACAGTGCACCGCTCCCTCAGTACTGCCCCTCCGACAGTGCAGCACTCCCTCAGTACTGCCCCTCTGACAGTGCGGTGCTCCCTCAGTACTGCCCCTCCGACAGTGCGGCGCTCCCTCAGTACTGCCCCTCCCACACTGCGGCGCTCCCTCAGTACTGCCCCTCCGACAGTGCGGCGCTCCCTCAGTACTGCCCCTCTGACAGTGCGGCGCTCCCTCAGTACTGCCCCCTCCGACAGTGCGGCGCTCCCTCAATATTGCCCCTCCGACAGCGCGGCGCTCCCTCAGTACTGCCCCTCTGACAGTGCAGCGCTCCCTCAGTACTGCCCCTCCGACAGTGCGGCACTCCCTCAGTACTGCCCCTCCAACAGTACGGTGCTCCCTCAGTACTGCCCCTCCGACAGTGCGGCGCTCCCTCAGTACTGCCCCTCCGACAGTGCGGCGCTCCCTCAGTACTGCCCCTCCGACAGTGCGGCGCTCCCTCAGTACTGCCCCTCCGACAGTGCGGCGCTCCCTCAGTACTGCCCCTCCGACACTGCGGCGCTCCTTCAGTACTGCCCCTCTGACGGTGCGGCGCTCCCTCAGTACTGCCCCTCCGACAGTGGGGCGCTCCCTCAGTACTGCCCCCTCCGACAGTGCGGCGCTCCCTCAATATTGCCCCTCCGACAGCGCGGCGTTCCCTCAGTACTGCCCCTCTGACAGTGCAGCGCTCCCTCAGTACTGCCCCTCCAACAGTACGGTGCTCCCTCAGTACTGCCCCTCCGACAGTGCGGCGCTCCCTCAGTACTGCCCCTCCGACAGTACAGCACTCCCTCAGTACTGCCCTTCCGACAGTGCGGCACTCCCTCAGTACTGCCCCTCCGACAGTGCGGCGCTCCCTCAGTACTGCCCCCTCCGACAGTGCAGCGCTCCCTCAATATTGCCCCTCCGACAGTGCGGCACTCCCTCAGTACTGCCCCTCCGACAGTGCGGCACTCCCTCAGTACTGCCCCTCCGACAGTGCGGCGCTCCCTCAGTACTGCCCCTCCGACAGTGCGGCACTCCCTCAGTACTGCCCCTCCGACAGTGCGGCGCTCCCTCAGTACTGCCCCTCCGACAGTGCGGCGCTCCCTCAGTACTGCACTGGGAGTGTCAGCCTGGATTTTGTGCTCAAAATCTGGAGTGGGGATTTGAACCCACCGCCCTTTGACTCAGAGACGAGAATGCTACTCACTGAGCCGCAAGCAGTTAGAATATCGGAGCAGAAAATTTTGTTTAATAACTTTTTTTTTTAACTGAATATATATTTATTACGTAAATCACAGATATGGTGCTGCCAAGGGCGCACGTAAGATGTTAAAGCATCCCACTGAAGATTAGTTGGAAGTAATGAAAGCCCGAAGCTACGGTTTGATTGCATCCGCATACAGAAAGGAAAATATCCTGTCGCAGGAGAGATGCAAATGTTATTGAGATACTGGGTGGGAATGGATGGGTCGAGAGGAGGGGGTGGGAGGGGAGGCCACTTTATATCGAGTCACGTCGCGGATGGCGCTGAACAGCCCGTCATTGATCAAGGTTAAAGTATTGCCATTTTCGCAGGCTCATCCACAGGGCTGTCGGTTTTATGAATTTTATGACATCCTGCTCCCCTTCACAGCCGGGGGAGTGATAAATCACCGGAGTCTACAAGTGCAGGGCATTGTTTAATTAAAAATAAGAATCTAATCTCCTCTACCCATCAAATCATTTCTTATTGCAATGAACCCTTCTCAGAGTGCAGACCAGCACAGACTGGATGAAAATGGCAGTGTGCGCCGGTCACACTGGTCCATCAGTAATGTTCTCACCGCCCCCCGGCCCTGTCGAAAAACGGTTCAGCCTCTGAACATTCCAACAGGAACATTTTCTGATCTCCACGAACACCTGATGCAGTTGCCACATTCACCTGCCTTTGCTGCGCTTCCATGTCTCGTGTAAAGTAACTGGTATTTATACCGAACCTATGGTGGTGCGGGGTACAGCGAATGTGTGAGTGAGTGTGTGAGTGTGTGTGTGTGTGTGTGTGAGTGTGTGAGTGAGTGTGTGAGTGAGTGAGTGTGAGTGTGAGTGAGTGTGTGAGTGAGTGAGTGTGAGTGTGTGAGTGAGTGTGAGTAGGTGAGTGTGTGTGTGTGTGTGAGTGAGTGAGTGTGTGAGTGAGTGAGTGAGTGTGTGAGTGAGTGAGTGAGTGAGTGTGTGAGTGAGTGAGTGAGTGAGTGTGTGTGTGAGTGAGTGTGTGTGTGAGTGAGTGAGTGTGAGTGTGAGTAGGTGTGTGTGTGTGTGTGAGTGAGTGAGTGTGTGTGAGTGAGTGTGAGTGTGTGAGTGAGTGTGTGAGTAGGTGAGTGTGTGTGTGTGAGTGAGTGAGTGTGTGAGTGAGTGAGTGTGAGTGTGTGAGTGAGTGTGTGAGTAGGTGAGTGTGTGTGTGTGAGTGAGTGAGTGAGTGAGTAAGTGTGTGTGAGTGAGTGAGTGAGTGAGTGTGTGAGTGAGTGAGTGTGTGAGTGAGTGAGTGAGTGAGTGTGTGAGTGAGCGAGCGAGTGAGTGTGAGTGAGTGTGTGAGTGAGTGAGTGAGTGAGTGTGTGAGTGAGTGTGTGAGTGAGTGAGTGAGTGAGTGAGTAGGTGAGTGAGTGAGTGTGAGTGAGTGAGTGAGTGTGTGTGAGTGAGTGAGTGTGTGTGTGAGTAGGTGAGTGTGTGTGTGTGAGTGAGTGAGTGAGTGAGTAAGTGTGTGTGAGTGAGTGAGTGAGTGTGAGTGAGTGAGTGTGTGAGTGAGTGAGTGTGTGAGTGAGTGAGTGAGTGAGTGAGTGAGTGTGAGTGAGTGAGTGAGTGTGTGAGTGAGTGAGTGAGTGTGTGTGTGAGTAGGTGAGTGTGTGTGTGTGAGTGAGTGAGTGAGTAAGTGTGTGTGAGTGAGTGAGTGTGTGAGTGAGTGAGTGAGTGTGTGAGTGAGTGAGTGTGTGAGTGAGTGAGTGAGTGAGTGTGTGAGTGAGTGAGTGTGTGAGTGAGTGAGTGAGTGAGTGAGTGTGTGAGTGAGTGAGTGTGAGTGAGTGAGTGTGTGAGTGAGTGAGTGAGTGAGTGAGTGAGTGTGTGAGTGAGTGAGTGGGTGTGTGAGTGAGTGTGTGAGTGTGTGAGTGAGTGAGTGAGTGTGAGTGAGTGAGTGAGTGAGTGTGTGAGTGAGTGAGTGAGTGAGTGAGTGTGTGTGTGTGTGAGTGAGTGAGTGAGTGAGTGTGTGTGTGTGTGTGTGTGTGAGTGAGTGTGTGAGTGTGTGAGTGAGTGTGAGTGTGTGTGTGAGTGTGCTAATTTTGTTTTACGCAGCGAGTTGTTGTGATCTGGAACGCGCTGCCTGAAAGGGCGGTGGAAGCAGATTCAATAGTAACTTTCAAAAGGGAATTGGATAAATACTTGAAAAGGAAATACTTTTCAGGACTATGGGGAAAGAGCAGGGGGGAGTGGGACTAATTGGAGAGCTCTTTCAAAGAGCCGGCACAGGCACGATGGGCCGAATGGCCTCCTTCTGTGTCTTATGAATCTACATAAAATTCTGACAGGGCTAGACAGACTGGATGCAGGGAGGATGTTTCCCCTGGCTGGGGGGTCTAGAACGAGGGGTCACAGTCTCAGGATATGGGGTAGGACATTTAGGACTGAGATGAGGAGAAATTTCTTCACTCAGAGGGTGGTGAACCTGTGGAATTCTCGACCACAGAAGGCTGTGGAGGCCAAGTCACTGAATATATTTAAGAAGGAGAGAGAGAGAATTCTAGACACAAAAGGCATCAAGGGGTATGGGGAGAAAGCGGGAATATAGTATTGAGATAGAGGATCAGCCATGATCATATTGAATGGCAGAGCAGGCTCGAAGGGCTGAATGGCCGACTCCTGCTCCTATTTTTCTATGTTACATGACTCCAGTCCCACTGGATTCTGAAGTGACCTCTCAAGTGGCCCAGCAAACCACTCAGTTATATTAGATCTGGGTAACTGGGGATAGGCATTAAATGCCGGCCCTGCCAGCGACCCCCACATCCCGAAAATGAATTTTTAAAACTGAGGATTCTCAACAGGCTTAAATCCCAGTAAAGTACTTTTTGAATTGCAGTCACTGTTATAATGTAGGAAACCTGGTAGCCAATTTGTACACAGCAAGCTCCCACAAACAGTGATGCGATAATGACGAGACCACCTGATTTTTTTAGTGCTGTCGGTTGCAGCTTGGGATAAATATTAGCCCCGACACCGTGGAGAAGCCCCTTGTGCCGTGGGATCTTTAACATCCACCTGAGTGTGCCGACAAGGCCTCGGATTAACATCTCATCCAAAATACGGCACTTCCAACGGTGCAGCACTCCCCCAGTACTGCCCCTCCGACAGTGCGGCGCTCCCTCAGTATTGCCCCTCCGACAGTGCAGCGCTCCCTCAGTACTGCCCCTCCAACAGTGCAGCGCTCCCTCAGTATTGCCCCTCCGACAGTGCAGCACTCCCCCAGTACTGCCCCTCCAACAGTGTAGCGCTCCCTCAGTATTGCCCCTCCGACAGTGCAGCGCTCCCTCAGCACTGCCCCTCCGACAGTGCAGCGCTCTCTTAGTTCTGCCCCTCCGACACTGCGGCGCTCCCTCAGTACTGCCCCTCCAACTGTGTGGCGGTCCCTCCGTACTGCCCCTCCGACAGTGCAGCGCTCCCTCAGTACTGCCCCTCTGACAGTGCAGCGCTCCCTCAGTACTGCCCCTCCGACAGTGCGGCACTCCCTCAGTTCTGCCCCTCCAACAGTGAAGCGCTCCCTCAGTACTGCCCCTCTGACAGTGCAGCGCTCCCTCAGTACTGCCCCTCCGACTGTGCTGCGCTCCCTCAGTACTGCCCCTCCGACAGTACAGCAATCCCTCAGTACTGCCCCTCTGACAGTACAGCAAACCCTCAGTACTGCCCCTCCAACATTGCAGCATTCCCTCAGTTCTGCCCCACCGACAGTGCTGCACTCCCTCAGTACTGCCCCTCCAACAGTGCAGCGCTCCTTTACTACCGTCACTCTGACAGTGCAGAGCACCTCCAGTACTGCCCGTCCGACAGTTCGGTCATTCGGCCCATCGTGCCTGTGCCGGCTCTTTGAACGAGCTCTCCAATTAGTCCCACTCCGCTCCCCACCCCACCCCCCCCCCCGCTCTTTCCCCAGAGGCCTGAAAAATTTTCCTTTTCAAGTATTTATCCAATTTCCCTTTTGAAAGTTACGACTGAATCTGCTTCCACCGCCCTTTCCGGCAGTGCATTCCAGATCACAACAACTCGCTGTGTTAAAAAAAACACACACTCACACATGCGCACACTGACTGAGTAAAAGAATGTTTCCTCATCTCCCTTCTGGTCCTTTTGCCAGTTATCATAAATCTGTGTCCTCTGGTTACTGACCTTCCTGGAAACAGTTTCTCCTTATTAACTCTGTCAAAAGCCCCTCATAATTTTGAATGTCTCTGTTTAACCTTCTCTCCGGAGTCAGAGGCAGAGCGGTTGCCAGAACCTTGACAACACCATCAATCCCATCAGGAGAGATGACACAAACTAGGGTTGTATTCCCTGGAATTTCGAAGGTTAAGGGGTGATCTGATCGAAGTTTTCAAGATATTAAGGGGAACTGATGGGGTCGATCGAGAGAAACTATTTCCGCTGTTTGGGGAGTCTAGGACTAGGGGGCAGAGTCTAAAAATTAGAGCCAGACCTTTCAGGAGTGAAATTAGGAAACACTTCGACACACACAGGGTGGTAGAAGTTTGGAACTCTCTTCCGCAAATGGCAATTGATGCTGGGTCAATTGTTAATTTTAAATCGGAGATTGGTAGATTTTTGTTAGCTGAGGGTATTAAGGTATATTGGGCAAAGGCAGGAATATGGAGTTAGGTCACAGATCAGCCGTGATCTCATAGAATGGTGGAACAGGCTCGAGGGGCTGAATGGCCTCCTCCTGTTCCTATGTTCCCAGCAAAGATTGAAAGAAAGCATCTAACACGGAAGTTCTACGGTGGGTCCTCGCCGCTTTCTTTACCTTAGCCTCCCCTCTTTCGACATCTCATGTGGGGGGTTGTCACACAGCAGCTTGTTCGTGTGCACATCCAGCAAGTAGATGAAGATGTTCTCCTACAGGGAGAGGACAGAAGCAAAGAGGTCACCAATGTTACATCAACAACAAGACAGATTTTCTTCTTTTATGCAATCATCTAGCACTGAAGGAGGTCATTCGGCCCATCGTGCCTGTGCCGGCTCTTTGAAAGAGCTCTCCAATTAGTCCCACTCCCCCCTGCCCTTTCCCCAGAGCTCTGCAAATGTTTCATATTCAAGGATTTATCCAATTCCCATTCCAGATCACAACAACGGGCTACACAAAAAAATATCTCCTCATCTCCCCCCCAGGCTTCTTTCCCAATCACCTTAAATCTGTGCCCTCTGGTTACCGACCCTCCTGCCACTGGAAACAGTTTCCCCTTATTTAATCTATTAAAACCCTTCATGATTTTGAACACCTCTATTAAATCCCCTCTTAACCTTCTCTGCTCTAAGGAGAACAACCCCAGCTTCTCCAGTCTCTCCACATCACTGAAGTCCCTCATCCCTGGTCCCATTCTGGTAAATCTCCTCCGCACCTTCTCCAAGGCCTTGACATCCTTCCTAAAGTGCGGTGCCCAGAATTGGTCACAATTCTCCAGCTGGGGCCTAACCAGTGATGTATAAAGATTTGGCAAAACCGCATTGCCTTTGAAATCAAGGCCTAGAAATTGAGTTGGCGCCACGCCAGGGCTTTAGCGCCGGAAATTTAGCGCCGGCGCTAAGTCCCCCTGCGCGCGCCAAAAATTCAGTCGCGCCGCGCCCAGACGGCTGCCGGCGCTACTGGCGGGCGTGAGCGCCTCCCAATGGGCGCTGACTGCCACATTGCGGCGCTAATCCGGCGCTGCGGGACCCGATGCGGTGCGGCAGGCTGGGGAAGTGCAGGCCTCCTCCTTCAGTTAAGGAGGAGCTGCCTGTACCCGCCCGCTGTCCGTTCAAATATTGAAAAAAATGAGCCCGGCACCTCGGACAAGTGCCGGGCTTGCAGGCCAGACGCATCTGTTCCGCGGGGGGGGGGTGGAGGAGTCCGGGGAGGGAGGTGCGGGCAGGCGGCCGGCGGGAAAGCGGCCGGCCGCCGCGCGACCTTAATGCGCCGGCGCTAACTCGGGGAAGACTCGGTTGAAAAAATCTTAGTTGCGGCTGCCACGGGCGAGGCGGCCGCAACTCAATTTCGGCGCTGGGGCCCGTCACCACGGCAACCGGGACGCTGCGCACACCGATGACGTCATCGGTGCCGGCGCAGCGCAATCGGTCTACCGCCGATTCTAGGGCCCCAGGGAATTTCTAAACTGGCCATAACTCCAGCGCTAGGCCCTCTAGCGCCTCAAATGCGGCGCTAAGGCTACTCAATTTCTAGGCCCAATTCTTTCTACA
Source organism: Somniosus microcephalus (assembly GCF_052327205.1). NCBI lineage: Eukaryota > Metazoa > Chordata > Chondrichthyes > Squaliformes > Somniosidae > Somniosus > Somniosus microcephalus. The sequence continues at coordinate 231,974,795 of NC_140996.1, forward strand.
GTATTTCTAAAACCCAGGGTCCCGTGTGCTTTTTTAACAGCTTTCTCAACTTATCCTGCCACCTTCAAATATTTGGGAACGTAAACGCCCAGGTCTCCCTGTTCCTGCACCCCTTCTAAACTTCCACCATTTAGTTAGAAAAGTTACTTCTTCCCATATCACGTAATACCTTTGGTTAAGAAAAGTTGGCGGTTGGGTGGGGAGTTGGGTTGGCCTGGGGTCTCCAGCAATTAAAGATTAATCTCCAAGACACTGCTGAGAGCAAAAACACCCGGGAGAAAAATCATAGGAGTAATAAACAAATTTGTGGGGTTTTTTAAGTATCTTTGAACACTTCTGTTTATTCCCAGGGCAGGTACAGCAAGGGTTAGATAGAGAGTAAAGCTCCCTCTACACTTTGCGACATTAAATAAATTTTAAACGGAGATAGACAGTTTCCTAGCTGATAAGGGAATTAGGGATTACGGGGAGCGGGCAGGGAAGTGGACGTGAGTCTAGGTTCGGATCAGCCATGATCCTATTGAATGGCGGAGCAGGCCCGAGGGGCCGTATGGCCTACTCCTGCTCCTACTTCTTAGGTTCTTATGTTCTAGTAAAGCTCCCTCTACACTGTCCCATCAAACACTCCCAGGGCAGGTACAGCACGGGTTAGATACAGAGGAAAGCTCCCTCTACACTGTCCCATCAAACACTCCCAGGGCAGGTACAGCACAGGTTAGATACAGAGTAAAGCTCCCTCTACACTGTCCCATCAAACACTCCCAGGGCAGGTACAGCATGGGTTAGATACAGAGTAAAGCTTCCTCTACACTGTCCCATCAAACACTCCCAGGGCAGGTACAGCACGGGTTAGATACAGAGTAAAGCTCCCTCTACACTGTCCCATCAAACACTCCCAGGGCAGGTACAGCACGGGTTAGATACAGAGTAAAGCTCCCTCTACACTGTCCCATCAAACACTCCCAGGGCAGGTACAGCACGGGTTAGATACAGAGTAAAGCTCCCTCTACACTGTCCCATTAAACACTCCCAGGGCAGGTACAGCATGGGTTAGATACAGAGTAAAGCTCCCTCTACACTGTCCCATTAAACACTCCCAGGGCAGGTACAACACAGGTTAGATACAGAGTAAAGCTCCCTCTACACTGTCCCATCAAACACTCCCAGGGCAGGTACAGCACGGGGTAGATACAGAGCAAAGCTCCCTCTACACTGTCCCATCAAACACTCCCAGGGCAGGTACAGCACGGGTTAGATACAGAGTGAAGCTCCCACTACACTGTCCCATCAAACACTCCCAGGGCAGGTACAGCTCGGGTTAGATACAGAGTAAAGCTCCCTCTACACTGTCCCATCAAACACTCCCAGGGCAGGTACAGCACGGGTTAGAAACAGAGTAAAGCTCACTCTACACCATCCCATCAAACACTCCCAGGGCAGGTACAGCACAGCTTAGATACAGAGTAAAGCTCCTTCTACAGTGTCCCATCAAGCACTCCCAGGGCAGGTACAGCTCGGGTTAGATACAGAGTAAAGCTCCCTCTACAGTGTCCCATCAAACACTCCCAGGGCAGGTACAGCTCGGGTTAGATACAGAGTAAAGCTCCCTCTACACTGTCCCCATCAAACACTCCCAGGGCAGGTACAGCACGGGTTAGATACAGAGTAAAGCTCCCTCTACACTGTCCCATCAAACACTCCCAGGGTAGGTACAGCACAGGTTAGATACAGAGTAAAGCTCCCTCTACACTGTCCCATCACACACTCCCAGGGCAGGTACAACACAGGTTAGATACAGAGTAAAGCTCCCTCTACACTGTCCCATCAAACACTCCCAGGGCAGGTACAGCACGGGTTAGATACAGAGTAAAGCTCCCTCTACACTGTCCCATCAAACACTCCCAGGGCAGGTACAGCACATGTTAGATACAGAGTAAAGCTGCCTCTACAATATCTTGGTTTGATGGGACAGCGTAGAGGGTGCCTTACTCTGTATCTAACCCTCATTCAAGCCCTGAAGATTCCGCCAAGACAGTCTCCTCAAGTTCTGGCTGAGAGGTGAGAAGGCCACCAACTGAATCTAACTGATTCCAGTTACCTTGGCAAGAAAAAATAAGAAGTAGGAGCCTGAGTAGGTCATTCGGCCCCTCGAGACTGCTCCGCCATTCAATAGGATGCAAACGTACTAGAGAGGGTGCAGAGGAGATTTACCAGGATGTGGCCAGGACTGGAGAATTTTAGCTATGAGGAAAGTTTGGATAGGCTGGGGCTGTTTTCTTTGGAACAGAGGAGGCTGAGGGGAGAACTAATTGAGGTGTATAAAATGATGAGGGGCCTAGATAGAGTGGATAGGAAGGACCTATTTTCATTAGCAGAGAGATCAATAACCAGGGGGCAGAGATTTAAAGTAATTGGTAGAAGGATTAGAGGGGAGTTGAGGAGAACTTTTTTCACCCAGAGGGTGGTGGGGGTCTGGAACTCACTGCCTGAAAGGGTGGTCGAGGCAGAAACCCTCATCACATTTAAAAAGTACTTGGATATGCACTTGAAGTGCCGTAACTTACAGGGCTACGGACCAAGAGCTGGAAAGTGGGATTAGGCTGGAGAGCTCTATTTCGGCCGGCACGGACAAGATGGGCCGAATGGCCTCATTCTGTGCCTTAAATTTCTATGATTCTATAAGTTCATGGCTGATCTTCTACCTCAAATCCACCTTCCTGCCCAAAGCCTAGAGTTGAAGCAGGGGACATCCTGTGTAATGTGGACGAGGTTGTCATAGCAGTTCGCAGCTGAGGTCTAGAGACCAGGGTAGTTTTATCGTTCCTTTAGATGGAAACTAATATACTGCAGGGGCGAGCAAAACAATATGAATTTTTTTTATTTATTCATTCGCGGGATGTGGGCGTCGCTGGCAAGGCCAGCATTTATTGCCCATCCTTAATTGCCCTTTGAGAAGGTGGTGGTGAGCCGCCTTCTTGAACCGCTGCAGTCCGTGTGGTGAAGGTACTCCCAAAGTGCTGTTAGGGAGGGAGTTCCAGGATTTCGACCAAGCGACGATGAAGGAACGGCCAATATATTTCCAAGTAAGGATGGTGTGTGACTGGAGGGAGGCCTGGAGATCGTGAATAAGAAAGAGGAAGATAAAGAATGAGCAAAGCTCCTAGTTACTGGTGACCTACCACTTTTGGAATGACTGAAGATAGGACATCGCTGATGACGGCTCGTAAGGAGAGTGTATCAATAACTGAGGCGAGATTCAGAAGGGCTTCCTACAAAGGAAAAAATATATAAATCAACATTTTACATAGAATGACATAGAACTTACAGCACAGAAACAGGCCATTCGGTCAATGCCGGAGTTTATGCTCCACACAACCCTTTGTTAGATACAGAGTAAAACTCCCTCTACACTGTCCCATCAAACACTCCCAGGGCAGGTACAGCATGGGTTAGATACAGAGTAAAGCTCCCTCTACACTGCCCCATCAAACACTCCCAGGGCAGGTACAGCATGGGTTAGATACAGAGTAAAGCTCCCTCTACACTGCCCCATCAAACATTCCCAGGGCAGGTACAGCACGGGTTAGATACAGAGTAAAGCTCCCTCTACACTGTCCCGTCAAACACTCCCAGGGCAGGTACAGCACGGGTTAGATACAGAGTAAAGCTCCCTCTACACTGTCCCATCAAACACTCCCAGGGCAGGTACAGCACGGGTTAGATACAGAGTAAAGCTCTCTCTACACTGTCCCATCAAACACTCCCAGGGCAGGTACAGCACGGGTTAGATACAGAGTAAAGCTCCCTCTACACTGTCCCATCAAACACTCCCAGGGCAGGTACAGCACGGGTTAGATACAGAGTAAAGCTCCCTCTACACTGTCCCATCAAACTTCCCAGGGCAGGTACAGCACGGGTGAGATGGTGGAGTGGAGAGTGGAGGCAAGGAGGAGGGGTTTATATGCAGAGAGCTCCAGAGTGTGGGGGCAAGACAGCCAAAGACTCTGTGACGGAGGGTGGAGTGGAGAATGGGGAAATACAGAGTTGGAGAGCAGGGGACAAATACAGGTACATTAACCAAGCTTCCAAAATAATTTAATGGTTAAATGTATCTTGTGGCGTTTTTCAAAATGAATCTCCCCCCACACTAAACACCATTCCCATCGAAGTAATGGTGGCTGTTGGAACTCCCAGGAAATGCACCCACAATGGCTAAAGAAAGAAAGACTTGCATTTCTATAGCACCTTTCACGACCTCAGGATGTCCCAAAACGCTTTACAACCAATGATGTACTTTTGAAGTGTAGTCACTGTTGTAATGTTGGAAACGTGGCAGCCAAATTGCGCACAACAAGCTCCCACAAACAGCAATTGTGATAATGACCGGATAATTTTTTTTAGTGATGTTGGTTGAGGGATAAATATTGGCCCCAGAACACCGGGGAGAACTCCCCCCTGCTCTTCTTCGAAATAGTGTCCTGGGATCTTTTGGCTTCAGTTTAACATCTCATCTGAAAGACGACACCTCCGACAGTGCAGCAATCCCTCAGTCATTCACTGAAGTGTCAGCCTGATTTGGGGCTCAAGTCTCTGGAGTGGAGGCTCGAACCCACGACCTTCTGACTCAGAGAGAGTGCTACTAACTGAGCCCGGTCGGTGAAGAGATCTGTATTGATGGGGCTTTTGGTGGTTTAACAAGGCAGAGGGCTCAAGTGTTCAAGGGTGCAATCATAGAATGGTTACAGCACAGAAGAAGGCCATTCGGCCCATCGAGCCCGTGCCAGCTCTCTGCAAGAGCTCTTCAGCTAGTCCCACACCCCCGCCCTTTCCCCGTAGCCCTGCAAATTACTTTCCTTCAGGTACTTAACCAACACCTTTTTGAAAGCCACAATTGAGTCTGCCTCCACCACCCTTTCAGGCAGTGCATTCCAGATCCTAACCACTCGCTGCGTAAAAAACATTTTTCCTCATGTCGCCTTTGGTTCTTTTGCCAATCACCTTAAATCTGTGTCCTCTGGTTCTCGACCCTTCCGCCAACGGGAACAGTTTCTCTCTATCTACTCTGTCCAGACCCCTCATGATTTTGACCACCTCTATCAAATCTCCTCTCAATCTTCTCTACTCCAAGGAGAACAACCCCAGCTTCTCCAGTCTATCCACGTAACTGAAGTCCCCCATCCTTGGAACCATTCTCGTAAATGGATGACAGCTCTGCCACAGATATTCTTCCATCAGTCCAACATGAAGCCTGAGTCACTTGACTGATTGCCGGGCAGAAACTCAAATCACCTTGCACCCTCCATAAACTTGAGTTCATCCAGAACTCTGTGGCCCCATTCTAACAGGAACCACGTCCCGTTCACTCAACAGCCGCTGTGCTCGCTGACCTACATTGGCTTGATTTACTAAGTTAAAGGGGCTGGAATAACAGAGAGAGGTTCTGCAGCATTAATAGGGTTCAATCAGGGAACGTGTCCTCCGTACGCTGATCTGTGACCTTTCTTAACCTTCCCTTTGATTGATGCCAACGTGTTATTTTCCCTGAAAGGTTGATGTATGCAGAACGTTGCAGTGCTGTCACGGCCCATTGCCAACAGAAGCTTCTGCCGGGGAGACTAGTCACAACAATCGACAGAACTAATTTCACTGCAGGAACTAAATTAGAGAGATGTCAGAACCGGAGGTGAGGAGGACAAGGGCAATACTCGGGAGAGCTTCAGTGAGGAGAAAAAGAATTACAGAGTCGGTTTATCATGGATGAATGGGTTTTGAAGAGAGAGTCTCAACTTCAGTGACCCCTTTTAAAGGGAGTCTCACCGTCAGGGACCCTTTTAATGAGAGTCTCACCGTCAGGGACCCCTTTTAAAGAGAGAGTCAGCGTCAGGGACCCCTTTTAAAGAGAGAGTCACCATCGGGGACCCCTTTTAAAGAGAGATTCACCGTCAGGGACCCCTTTTAAAGAGGGAGTCTCACCATCAGTGACCCGTTTAATAGAGGCAGTCTCCCCATCAGGGACCCCTTTTAAAGAGAGAGTCACCGTCAGGGACTGTAAAAGCTTTTATAGATATGTGAAGAGAAAAAGATTGGTGAAGTCAAGCGGAGGTCCCTTGCAGTCAGAATCAGGGGAATTTATAATGGGGAACAAAGAAATGGCAGACCAATTAAATGCATATTTTGGTTCTGTCTTCACAAAGGAGGACACAAATAAACTCCCAGAGATGTCGGGGAACATAGGGTTTAATGAGAGGGAGGAACTGAATGAAATCAGTATTTGTAGGGAAATAGTGTTAGGGAAATTGATGGGATTGAAGGCCGATAAATCCCCAGGGCCTGATAATCTACATCCTAGGGTACTTAAGGAAGTGGCCCTAGAAATAGTAGATGCATTGCTGATCATCTTCCAACATTCGATGGAATCTGGAACAGTACCCATGGATTGGAGAGTAGCTAATGTTACCCCACTATTCAAAAAAGGTGGTAGAGGGAAAACAGGGAATTACAGACCGGTAAGCCTGATATCGGTAGTGGGGAAAATGCTAGAGTCCATTATAAAAGATGTAATAGCAGAGCACTTGGAAAACAGTGACAGGATTGGACAAAGTCAACATGGATTTACAAAAGGTAAATCGTGCTTGACTAACCTACTGGAATTTTTTGAGGATATAACTGGTAAAATAGATAAGGGAGAACCAGTGGATGTGGTGTATTTGGACTTTCAGAAGGCTTTGTAATATCTCCAAATTTGCAGACGACACAAAGCTGGGTGGGCATGTGTGCTGTGAGGAGGATGCTGAGAAACTCCAGGATGATTTGGACAGGTTGGGTGATTGGGCAGAAGCATGGCAGATGCAATATAACGTGGATAAATGTGAGGTTGTGGCAAAACCACCAATGATCTTCTGTACAAGTGCATAACTGTCTTTAACCCAATGCTACAGCGTCTGTGTTTGTTGGCTGAGTGTAACTAAGCTTTCTGCAAAAGCCCTGAAACAACGTGATGACGTCATCACGTTGGTCACGTGATGCCCCGAACGGCGGGAAACGTGATGACGTCATGACGTCAGAGAGTGGGAGGTTCTAAGACCAGACCTCGTGTAACAAGCTGCTGAAAAGACCTGTTTGCTGTTGCTCCTGCATGTTTTTGTTTTGTTCACTTGTTTGATTAAATTCAGTTGAATTATTGAACTGACTCGACTTCAGTGCTTCAGTTAGGGATAGATCGATTCCTACAAGGTTATCCACTTTGGTGGCAAAAACAGGAAGGCAGATTATTATCTGAATGGCAATAGATTGGGAGAAGGGGAAGTGCAATGAGACCTGGGTGTCCTTGTGCACCAGTCGCTGAAGGTAAGCATGCAGGTGCAGCAGGCGGTTAAGAAGGCAAATGGTATGTTGGCCTTCGTAGCAAGAGGATTTTGAGTACAGGAACAAGGATGTCTTGCTCCAGTTGTACAGGGCCTTGGTGAGACCACATCTTGAGTATTGTGTGCAGTTTTGGTCGCCTTATCTGAGGAAGGATGTTCTTTCCATGGAGGGAGTGCAGCGAAGATTTACCAGACTGATACCTGGGATGGCAGGAATGACGTATGAGGAGAGATTGGGTCGATTGGGCTTATACTCGCTGGAGTTTAGAAGAATGAGAGGGGATCTCATTGAAACTTATAAAATTCTGACAGGACTAGACAGACTAGATGCAGGAAGAATGTTCCCGATGGTCGGGGAGTCCAGAACCAGGGGTCACAGTCTAAGGATAAGGGATAAGCCATTTAGGACAGAAATGAGGAGGAATTTCTTCACCCAGAGAGTGGTGAACCTGTGGAATTCTCTACCACAGAAGGCAGTAGAGGCCAATTCATTAAATATATTCAAGGAGTTGGATATATTTCTTAAGGCTAAAGGGACCAAGGGGTATGGGGAGAAAGCAGGGACCGGGTACTGAATTTGGATGATCAGCCATGATCGCATTGAATGGCAGAGCAGGCTCGAGGGGCCGAATGGCCTACTCCTGCTCCTATCTTCTATGTTTCTATGGGATCCCTTTTAAAGAGGGAGTCTCACCATCAGGGACCCCTTTTAAAAAGGGAGTCTCACCATCAGGGACCCCTTTTAAAGAGGGAGTCTCACCATCAGAGACCCCTTTTAAAGAGGGAGTCTCACCATCAGGGACCCCTTTTAAAGAGGGAGTCTCTCCATCAGGGACCCCTTTTAAAGAGGGAGTCTCACCATCAGGGACCCCTTTTAAAGAGGGAGGACATCAGAGCTAAATATGATACTATCATCACCTGACATCCAGCAAATGTGGCCGGGCAGATGATCAATAGTGGACAAGCCTTCACAGCTCAGGGTCTCTGCTGTCCACTGCTGATAGGTGGGGTCCCACCTACTGTACTGAGTGAGATTAGCTAACTCAGCACAGGCTGCGACCTTGCTGCCCTGGCTTGGTTCCACGCTGGGCATGGGGTTTAAAGGCAAAGGGCATTAAATGGGAAAGTCAAGATGCGACGGTGAATCACTGTATCAGCTTAGAAAGATCACAGTTAGAGAAAGAAAGATTTGCATTGCTGCAGCGCCTTTCACGACCTCAGGACGTCCCAAAGCGCTTTACAGCCAATTAAGTACTTTTTGAAGTGTAGTCACTGTTGTAATGTAGGAAACGCGGCAGCCAATTTGCGCACAGCAAGCTCCCACAAACAGCAATGTAATAATGACCAGATAATCTGTTTTAGTGATGTTGGTTGAGGGATAAATATTGGCCCCAGGACACCGGGGAGAACTCCCCCCCCCCCTGCTCTTCTTTGAAATAGTGGCCATGGGATCTTTTACGTCCACCTGAGAGGGCAGACGGGGCCTCGGTTTAACGTCTCATCCGAAAGATGGCACCTCCGACAGTGCAGCACTCCCTCAGTACCGCACTGGGAGTGTCAGCCTGGATTTCATGCTTGAGTCTCTGGAGCGAGACTGTGAACCCACAGCCTTCTAACTCTAGAGGCAAGAGCACTACCCAGTGAGCCCCGGCCGGCACAATTGGAGTACTGTGTGCTCCACACTATCGGAAGGGTATTGATGCAATGGCATGGGTACAGTGCAGACTCACTCGGATGCTGCCTGGTATGAGGAAATACAAATATGTAGAAAGAGTTGGACAAATTGGTGCTGTTTTAGTTAGAATAAGAGATTAGGAGGTGATTTTTTTTTAAATTCATTCTCAGGATGTTATTGTCGCTGGCAGGGCCAGCATTTATTGCCCATCCCTAATTACCCTTGAGAAGGTGGTGGTGAGCCGCCTTCTTGAACCGCTGCAGTCCCGTGTGGTGAAGGTGCTCCCACAGTGCTATCAGGCAGGGAGCTCCAGGATTTGGACCCAGCACAAGTCCCCAGATGTTGGTGAGGAGGACTTTGCAGGGTCGACTGGGCTGGGTGTGCTGTTGTCGTGTCCGTAGCCGGTGCCGAGGTCGATGCCAGTTTTATTGTTATTCTTTTGTTTTTCCTAGCAGTTTGTTACAACTGAGTGGCTTGTTGGGCCATTTCAGAGGGCAGTTCAAAGTCAACCACATTGCTGGGGGTCTGGAGTCACATATCGGCCAGACCGGGTAAGGGCAGCAGATTTCCTTCCCTAAAGGACATTAGAGAACCAGATGGGTTTTTATGACAATCCAGTAGTTTTATGAAATCTGAAATTAATTAACTGAATTCCAGTAACATGACCACTATACGAAGACACGGGAGAGGGTAGATAGAAATAGGCCTTTCCCTGTAGTTGAGGGGTCAAGAACGAGGGGACGTGGATACAAGAGAGCAGGAGGAACCTTTTTACACAGAGGGCTGTGAGGCTGCGGAATGCACTGCGAGAGTTAGTGATTGAAGCAGAGGCCGGGTCAGCAGTTAAGAACAGATAGGCAGGTTGGAAGAAGGGAACAACAACAACAACTTGTATTTATATAGCGCCTTTAACGTAGTAAAACGTCCCAAGGCGCTGCACAGGAGTATTTTAAGATAAAAAATTTGACACCGAGCCACATAAGGATAAACTACAGGTGACCAAAAGCTTGGTCAAAGAGGTAGGTTTTAAGGAGCGTCTTAAAGGAGGAAAGAGAGGTAGCGAGGCGGAGAGGTTTAGGGAGGGAATTCCAGAGCTTGGGGCCCAGACAACAGAAGGCACGGCCACCAAAGGTTGAGCGATTATAATCAGGGATACTCAAGAGGGCAAAATTAGAGGAGCGCAGAGATCTCGGGAGGGTTTTAGGGCTGGAGGAGGTTACAGAGCTAGAGAAGGGGTGAGGCCATGGAGGGATTTGAAAACAAGGATGAGAATTTTGAAATCGAGGCGCTGCTTAACCGGGAGCCAGTGTAGGTCAGCGAGCACAGGGAGTGATGGGCGAACGGGACTTGGTGCGAGTTAGGACACGGGGCAGTGAGCACAGGGGGTGATGGGTGAACGGGACTTGGTGCGAGTTAGGACACGGGGCAGTGAGCACAGGGAGTGATGGGCGAACGGGACTTGGTGCGAGTTAGGACACGGGCAGCAGAGTTTTGGATGAGCTGAAGTTTACGTAGGGTAGAATGTGGGAGGTCAGCCAGGGGTGCGTTGGAATAGTCAAGTCTAGAGGTAACAAAGGGCTAGAGAAAGAGGAATAAAGGGCTATTAACATGGGTAGGTCTACATCGGAACATAGGAAGAGGAGGAGGCCATTCAGCCCCTCGACCATGTTCCGCCCATTCTATCACATCACGGCCGCTCTGTACCTCAACTCCATTTATCCGTCTTTGCTCTGTTCCCGCAGCCCGAGCAGATCGCGTTTTTCGCCGGGCAGCGCGCTCTGGGGTGTTTTGCCTGGCCACAGAAGTAGCATTTCTGGCCTTGGGGCACTGCTGTCTGGCCTTGGGACACTGCTGCGGTAGTTGGGCCGTTGCTGGGGTGTGGCTGGGGTGGCACGGCGCTATGAGGTGGTCCTACCGTGTCCCAGGCTGTCATTCCCCGCGGCGTCCACGGTGCAGAGGAGTAGGCATCCATGCCCCGGTAGGCTGCATCCAGTGATAGTGCGAGTTCAGAGGCCTTGTTGAGGTCGAGGTCACTCTGCTCCAACAGTCGCTGTCGGGTGTAATTGGATCTGTGGCCCGCTACAAAAGCGTCCCGGATAAGTTCCTCTGTGTACACGGCGGCCTTTACATCCTTACAACCACAGGCCCGGCCAAGCACAGACAGTGCCTGAAGGTATTCCACGGTCGATTCCCCAGGTTGTTGTTTACGACTCCCCAGAAGGTGCCTGGCATACACTTCGTTCACTGGGCACGTGTACTGGTCCTTGAGGAGCTTGATAGCGTCCGCGTACGAGGTCGCGTCTTGGATGACCGAGTACACTCGGTGGTTCACTTTGGAGGTCAGGACATCCAGTTTGTCCTCGTCCGATTTGATTGCTGCGGAGGCGGTCAGGAATTTTTCGAAACACTTAAGCCAGTGAGTAAACTTGGTGGATGAGTCCGCCTCCCAATGATCTAAGTCCAGGCATGCTGGTGTGAGGATCTTCTCCATTATAAAAATTTTGTTAATAAAATTGATGCGCTATCAATTACTCATAAAAGACTGAGAGTTAAGAGAGTAACTAAAGGCTTTTATTAACAAAAGAATGAAGGTCTGCCTCGAGTGGTCGACCGGTCCAGAATACAAAGGGGCTGGGGAGTAGTCACCTTTATACTAGGACTTGTGGGAGGAGTCAGCCGAGGCATGTCCAGGCATGTACACAGTGGAATACAAACAGTGGTTTACCACAAACCATAAATGTATTTCGATGCTTTGGCAACATAAGATGTACCTTATCATGCCAATAAAGCGATTTGAATTGAATTGAATTGAATTGAGAGAGAGAATGTGAGATAGAGGCGAGAGAGAGAGAATGTGAGAGAGAGAGAATGTGAGAGAGAGAGAGAGAGAATGTGAGAGAGAGAGAATGTGAGAGAGAGAGAGAGAATGTGAGAGAGAGAGAGAGAATGTGAGAGAGAGAGAGAGAGAATGTGAGAGAGAGAGCGAGAATGTGAGAGAGAGAGAGAGAATGTGTGGGAGAGAGAGAGAATGTGAGAGAGAGAGAGAATGTGAGAGAGAGAGAGAGAGAATGTGAGAGAGAGAGAATGTGAGAGAGAGAGAGAGAGAATGTGTGGGAGAGAGAGAATGTGAGAGAGAGAGAGAGAATGTGAGAGAGAGAGAGAATGTGAGAGAGAGAGAGAGAATGTGAGAGAGAGAGAGAGAGAATGTGAGATAGAGGCGAGAGAGAGAGAATGTGAGAGCGAGGCGAAAGAGGAGGAGAGAGAGAGAATGTGAGATAGAGGCGAGAGAGAGAGAATGTGAGAGCGAGGCGAAAGAGGAGGAGAGAGAGAGAATGTGAGATAGAGGCGAGAGAGAGAGAGAGAGAATGTGAAAGAGAGGCGAGAGAGAGAGAATGTGAGAGAGAGGCGAGAGAGAGAATGTGAGATAGATGGAGAGAGAGAATGTGAGACAGAGGGAGAGAGAGAGAATGTGAGATGGGGCGAGAGAGAGAGAATGTGAGAGAGAGGTGAGAGAGAGAGAATGTGAGAGCGAGGCGAGAGAGAGAGAATGTGAGAGAGAGGTGAGAGAGAGAGAGAATGTGAGATAGAGAGTGAGAGAGAGAGAATGTGAGAGCGAGGCGAGAGAGGGAGAGAGAGAGAATGTGAGATAGAGAGTGAGAGAGAGAGAATGTGTGAGAGAGCGAGAGAGAGAGAATGTGTGAGAGAGAGAATGTGAGTGAGAGAGAGAATGTGAGAGAGAGAGTGAGAGAGAGGCGAGTGAGAGAGGCGAGAGAGAGAGAGAGAATGCGAGATAGAGGCGAGAAAGAGAGAGAGAGTGAATGTGAGATAGAGAGAGAGAGAATGCGAGAGAGGCGAGAGAGATAGAGGTGAGAGAGAAAGAGAGAGAGTGTGAGAGAGAGGCGAGAGAGAGAGAATATGAGATAGAGGCGAGAGAAAGAGAGTGGATGTGAGAGAGAGAGAGAGATAAAGATAGAGAGAATGAGAGAGACGGGAGAGAGAGGGAGAGAATGTGTGAGAGAGGCGTGAGAGAGAGAAAATGTGACAGAGAGAATATGCGAGAGAGAGGGAGAATGTGTGAGAGAGATAGAATGTGAGAGAGATAGAGAATGAGAGGGAGACAGGGGAGAGAGAGAGAGAATGTGTGAGAGAGAGAGAAAAATAGAGAGAATCAGAGAGAGAGAATCAGAGAGACACAGGGGAGAGGAGAAAATGAGAGAGACGGAGCAAGAGAACGAGAGAGAGAATGAAAGAGAGAGAAAGAGAATGCGAGAGAATGAGCGAGGGAGAATGTGAGACAGAGAGAGACAGAGACAGGGAATGAGAGAGAATGAGAGAGAGAGAAAGTGTGAGACAGAATGAGAGAGAGAATGAGCGTGAGAATGAGAGAATGAGAGAGAGAGAGTGTGTGCCTTGTATTACTGACTCTATCTCTACTGATGTTAATCCAGCTCCCTCACACTGTCACTCAGTAACCCCTCTCCCCCAGCACCGTGTGTTACTGACTGTATCTCTACTGATGTTAATCCAGCTCCCTCACACTGTCACTCAGTAACCCCTCTCCCCCAGCACCGTGTGTTACTGACTGTATCTCTACTGATGTTAATCCAGCTCCCTCACACTGTCACTCAGTAACCCCTCTCCCCCAGCGCCCTGTGTTACTGACTGTATCTCTACTGATGTTAATCCAGCTCCCTCACACTGTCACCCCTCCCCCCAGAACACCGCGCACATGACAGCCTTTGCTCCGTATCCCTCAATACCCTTACCCAACAAAACTTTATTGCCCATTTCTAGTTGCCCCTTCAACCACTGCAGCCTGTGTGGTGACGGTGACCCCACAGTGCTGTTAGGGACATAGGAACAGGAGGAGGCCATTCGGCTCCTCGAGCCTGTTCTGACATTCAATGAGATCATGGCTGATCTGTATCCACCCGTCTTGGCTCCATATCCCTCGGCTAGCAACTATCTATCAACCTCAGATTTAAAATGATTAATTGACCTTGGCATCTCCTGTTTTCTGTGGGAGCGAGTTCCACACTTCGACCACCCTTTGCGTGAAGGAGTGTTTCCTGACCTCTCTCCTGAATGGTCTGGCTCTGATTTTAAGGTTAGGTTCCCCCTTGTCCTGTTCTAATTCTGCCCTCTTGAGCCTCCCCGATTTTAATCGCTCCACCATTGGCGGCCGTGCCTCCTGTTGCCTGGGCCCTAAGCTCTGGAATTCCCTCCCTAAACCTCTCCGCCTTGCTACCTCTCTCTCTTCCTTTAAGACGCTCCTTAAAACCTACCTCTTTGACCAAGCTTTTGGTCACCTGCCCTAATTTGTGCTTATGTGGCTTCTGTCTTATAATACTCCTGTGAAATGTGTTGGAGCGTTTTACTACGTTAAAGGCGCTATATAAATACATGTTGTTGTTACTGTTGTTGTTGTTCCAGGATTTTGACCCAGTGGACTGTAAAAACCTCGACAAGTATGTAAAAAGAAAAAGATTAGTGAAAGCAAATGTAGGTCCCTTACAGTCAGAAACAGGAGAATTTATAATGGGGAACAAGGAAATAGCAGAGCAATTAAACAAATACTTTGGTTCTGTCTTCACGGAAGAGGACACAAATAACTTCCCAGAAATGCTAGGGAACTAAGGGTCTAGTGAGAAGGAGGAATTAAAGGAAATTAGTATTAGTAATAAAAAGTGCAAATACATGGCAGATGCAGTATAACGTGGATAAATGTGAAGTTACCCACTTCGGTAGGAAAAACAGAAAGGCAGAGTATTATTTAAATGGTGATAGATTGGGGAATGCTGATGTACAAAGGGACCTGGGTGTGCTTGTACACCAGTCACTGAAAGCAAACATGCAGGTGCAGCAAGCAGTTAGGAAGGCAAATGGTATGTTGCCCTTCATTGCAAGAGGATTTGAGTACAGGAGCAAGGATGTCTTACTACAGTTATACAGGGCCTTGGTGAGACCATACCTGGAGTACTGTGCAGTTTTGGTCTCCTTACCTAAGAAAGGATATACTTGCCATAGAGGGAGTGCAGCGAAGGTTCACCAGACTGATTCCTGGGATGCCAGGACTGTCGTATGAGGAGAGATTGGGTCGACTAGGCCTGTATTCACTAGAGTTTAGAAGAATGAGAGGGGATCTCATTGAAACGTTTAAAATTCTGACAGGGCTAGACAGACTGGATGCAGGGAGGATGTTTCCCCTGGCTGGGGCGTCTAGAACGAGGGGTCATATTCTCAGGAACTGAGATGAGGAGAAATTTCTTCACTCAGAGGGTGGTGAACCTGTGGAATTCTCTACCACAGAAGGCTGTGGAGGCCAAGTCACTGAATATATTTAAGAAGGAGATAGATAGATTTCTGGACACAAAAGGCTTCAAGGGGTATGGGGAGAGAGCGGGAATATAGTATTGAGATAGAGGATCAGCCATGATCATATTGAATGGTGGAGCAGGCTCGAAGGGCCGAATGGCCGACTCCTGCTCCTATTTTTCTATGTTCTATATTTCTATGAAGGTACGGCTGATATGCAACTGTTTGTAGCCAACAGGCCAATGGTTCACATTCCTTTACTCGTGTCTTTTATCGGCACGTCAGGGGACTGAAAGGTTAAAGGCCAAAGGACTAGTTATGTTTCAAAACAACTGGGTAAAGTTTAACAGACACGATGACTTGTGGTAAAGGACAAGCACTGGCAGTCAAATGAATAGGGTAAATATTGCCCTTTGAAAAGGCATCTTATCACTCAGGATTGGGTCTCTACTCTCTGGAGTTTAGAAGAATGAGAGGCGACCTCATTGAAACATATAAGATTCGGAGGGGGATTGACAGGGTAGATGGTGAGAGGCTGTTTCCCCCTGGCTGGAGAGTCTAGAACCAGGGGTCACAGTCTGAGGATAAGGGGTCGGCCATTTAGGACTGAGATGAGAAGGAATTTCTTCACGGAAGGTTGTGAATCTTTGGAATTCTCTAACCCAGAGGGCTGTGGAGGCTCAGTTGTTGAGTATATTCAAGGCTGAGATCGATAGATTTTTGGACTCATGGGGAATCGAGGGATATGGAGATCGGGCGGGAAAGTGGAGTTGAGGTCGATGATCAGCCGTGATCTTATTGAATGACGGAGCAGGCTCGAGGGGCCGAATGGCCGACTCCTGCTCCTATGTCTTATGTTCTTATGTTCTACATTCCAACAGTGACCACACTTCATTGGCTGTCAAGCGCTTTGGGACGTCCTGAGGTGATGAAAGGCGCTATAGAAATGCAAGTTCCTTCTTTCTTTAACAAAAATCTATCAAACTCAGTTCTGAAAATTTCAGTTGATCCCCCCAACATCCACGGCCTTTTGGGGAGCAAGTCCCAGATCTCCTCGACCCGTTGTGTGCTAAAAGTGTGGAGGATAAACACACAATAATTTTGGGCCAAATTTTATTCCATATCAGCAGCAACAACAACAACAAAATATACCCGCGGGCACAAATAACGGGGAAAAGCAGATAAAGAAAGCGAGAGAGGGGGGAATAACGAGTTACCATATTAAATATAGCATCTTTTCTGTACAGAAAATGCCGAGAGAATTTTATTCTTATGAACAGAGAGGTGAGAATGTGGAACTCGTCACCACAGGCAGTGGTTGAGGTGACTAGCAGAGATGCAATTAAGGGGACTCTAAATAAACACATGAGGGAGAAACAGAAAGAGCAGCTTGTTGAAGTGATGTACACCGTGGAGATAAAAATATATTAAAGATATAGCAGTCACCGAGGTCGTAGTCATGGGGATGTTGCCTCATTAAAATTCTCCAATAATTATGCACAGAATCAGAGATCAGAGGAGGCACTCAGCACCAGGAAATTGGTCAGGCCACCACAACAATTTGCATTTATACGGCACCTTTAACTTAGTAAAACGTCCAAAGGCGCTGCACAAGGAGCAATTATCAAAAGAAATTTGACACCGAGCCACGAAAGGAGATATTAAGACAGGGTCAAAGAGGGAGGTTTTAAGGAGCGTCTTAAAGGAGGAGAGAGAGGCGGAGAGGTTTAGGGAGGGAATTCCAGAGCTTGGGGCCCAGGCAGCTGAAGGCACGGCCGCCAATGGTGGAGCGATTAAAATCAGGGAAGCGCAAATGGGCAGAATTGGAGGAGCACAGAGATCTCGGAGGGGGCTGTAGGGCTGGAGGAGGTTACAGAGATAGGGAGGGGCGAGGGGCCATGGAGGGATTTGAAAACAAGGATGAGAATTTTAAAATCAAGGCTTTGCTTAACCGGGAGCCATTGTAGGTCAGCGAGCACAGGGGTGAACGGGATTTGGTGTGAGTTAGGACACAGGGCAGCAGAGTTTTGGATGAGCTGACGTTTATGTAGGGTGGAAGATTGGAGACCACCCAGGAGACTGATGGGAATAGTCGAGTCTCGCAGTAACAAAGGCTCAGGTGAGGGTTTCAGCAGCGGATGAGCTGAGGCAGGGGCGGAGACGGGCGATGTTACGGAGGTGGAAGTAGGCGGTCTTGGTGCGGATATGTGGTCAGAAGCTCATCTCGGGGTCAAATACGACACCAAGGTTGCGAACAGTGTGGTCCAGCCTCAGACAGTGGCCAGCGGAGGGGGATGGAGTCGGTGGCTGGGGAACGGAGTTTGCGGCGGAGGCTGCAGACAATGGCTTCGGTCTTCCCAATGTTTAGTTGGAAAAACCAATCCCAAATCAATCCTGATATTCTGAACTCTTTCTGAACCCTGATGAGAATAATAAGGAACAAGATGAACAAGAGGCCATGTCAATTATGGAGAGGCTGTTTCACCTGATTGGATTTTCTAGTTTACGGTAATCAGAGCACCGCTGGGACCTTTTGAGACTGGCAAAGGTTAATTAGTATTCAGAGGAGGTGATTTCACAATGTCACACCAGCGACCCCAGCCCGAGCATCAAGTGCGCTGCAGTCGCATCAGACCTTGTTCTGCCAAGCTGATAACATCACTCTCTCAAGACCTACTGCTTCCAGCTGCGTAACATCGCCCGATTCTGCCCTTGCCTCAGTTCATCCGCTGCTGAAACCCTCATCCATGCCTTTGTTACCTCCAGACTCATCTATTCCAGCGCACTCCTGGCCGGCCGCCCACCTTCCACTAACCAGACCTGTACCACTACCTAATGTGGGTGGGGGGGGGTGGGGGGTGGAGTGACTGCCTCCTGGATCAAAGTGTCCAGGTAACTCTCCCCATCCCTGATGCCCCACAATATCTGCACCTCGGACTCCAACTCAACAACTCTGAGGGGAGGTTCCTCGAGATGCAGGCACTTACTGCAGATGTGGTCGTACGGGATCACAATGCTCCACAAACTCCCACATACTGCCGTTGCGGCACTCCACCTGCACTGCCATCCCTTTATAACCTTGTTTTATTTATTTAGTTAATTAAAGTTTTACGTATTTAATTAACCTGACTTATAGTTTAGTTTTTAGCTAATTACTAGATCCAGTTTAAATTCTAGGTAGATTAAATAAATATTTACCTGTAACACAAAGCACTCCAAGTATTGGAGGCAAAAAGCAGCACCTCCTTCCCCCTCTCTCCAAATTCCCAATTTTAACACTTTGTTTGGAAGCACTCCGCTTAAGATCACTCTGTGCAGACCACTCTGGTATATAGAGGCCGAGTCTCCTCAATCTCTCCTCGTAGGACAATCTCCCCATCCCAGTAATTGGTGCGTCAGCCATGGGCTCAGTTGGGAACACTCTCTCTCTCGCCTCTGAGTCAGAAGGTCGTGGGTTCAAGTCCCACTCCAGAGACCTGAGCGTAAAAATCTAGGCTGACACTCCAGTGCGGTACTGAGGGAGCGCTGCACTGTCAGAGGGACAGTACTGAGGGAGCGCCGCACTGTCGGAGGGGCAGTACTGAGGGAGCGCGGCACTGTCGGAGGGGCAGTACTGAGGGAGCGCGGCACTGTCGGAGGGGCAGTACTGAGGGAGCGCCGCACTGTCGGAGGGACAGTACTGAGGGAGCGCCGCACTGTCGGAGGGGCAGTACTGAGGGAGCGCCGCACTGTCGGAGGGGCAGTACTGAGGGAGCGCCACACTGTCGGAGGGGCAGTACTGAGGGAGCGCCACACTGTCGGAGGGACAGTACTGAGGGAGCGCCGCACTGTCGGAGGGGCAGTACTGAGGGAGCGCCGCACTGTCGGAGGGGCAGTACTGAGGGAGCGCCGCACTGTCGGAGGGACAGTACTGAGGGAGCGCCGCACTGTCGGAGGGGCAGTACTGAGGGAGCGCGGCACTGTCGGAGGGGCAGTACTGAGGGAGCGCCGCACTGTCGGAGGGACAGTACTGAGGGAGCGCCGCACTGTCGGAGGGGCAGTACTGAGGGAGCGCCGCACTGTCGGAGGGGCAGTACTGAGGGAGCGCCACACTGTCGGAGGGACAGTACTGAGGGAGCGCCGCACTGTCGGAGGGGCAGTACTGAGGGAGCGCCGCACTGTCGGAGGGGCAGTACTGAGGGAGCGCCGCACTGTCGGAGGGGCAGTACTGAGGGAGCGCCGCACTGTCGGAGGGGCAGTACTGAGGGAGCGCCGCACTGTCGGATGGACAGTACTGAGGGAGCGCCGCACTGTCAGAGGTGCCGTTTTTCGGATGAGACGTTAAACCGACGCGCATCTGCTCTCTCAGGTGGACATAAAAGATCCCATGGTGCTATTTCGAAGAAGAGTAGGGGAGTTATCCCCGGTGACCTGGCTAATATTTATCCCTCAATCAACATCGCTAAAACAGATTATCCAGTCATTATCACATTGCTGTTTGTGGGAGCTTGCTGTGCGCAAATTGGCTGCCATGTTTTTCTACATTACAACAGTGACTACACTTCAAAAAGTACTTCATTGGCTGTAATGCGCTTTGGGACGTCCTGAGGTCATGAATGGCGCTATAGAAATGCAATTCTTTCTTTCTTTAATCCCCTAAACCGAAGGCTAGCTCCTATCGTACATTAATCTGGCACAAATGAAAGAAACATTTGAAAAGTAGTCGATTTTTTGAGCAATGTGAATATTAAATGTCAATTTAATTGATTGAAGTTAATGCCTTTGATCCTTGGCGCCTGAAACTCGAAGCCCGGTTTTTGCATATCAGCGACGTCGAAGGGCAATTCTCATTTTTTCCCTCTTCGCACAGCACATTCTCCGTTTAAATTGCCAGGGTCAGTTCACAGACTTAGGGAATTCTCTCCCTAAACCTCTCCGCCTCTCTCTCCTCCTTTAAGACGCTCCTTAAAACCTCCCTCTTTGACTAAGCTTTTGGTCGCCAGTCCTAATATCTCCTAATGTGGCTCGGTGTCAAATTTTGTTTGCTCATCGCTCCTGTTGAAGCACTTTGAGACGTTTTACTACGTTAAAGGCGCTATATAAATGTAAGTTGCTGTTGTGGAGACACGGTGCAATATCCCTGTAGGTAGGAATGCCTGTTTAACTTCATATATAATCAAAAGCCTTAGGGTGTTGCTAAACTACCAAGAATCAAACAATTATAGTTTGAAATGACAGCAAAGGACTATTGAAAGGAACTCGAATAGCTGGTTTGCCTGTTCAAAGCTTCTGTGAACTCACTCGAAGGTGGTGTTATTTAAGCCGATTTCAACAACTAGCTCCCTCTTGCTGACCTGGTGAAAGATTCTTATCAATGAATAAACCCTCTCGGGGATTCAGCCAGGTGTGAAAGTATCTTACATTCATTTCAGCGACAGGAAACAGCCCAATTGCTTGGGAGGAACATAAGAACATAAGAAATAACAACAGAAAATGCTGGAAAAACTCAGCAGGCCCGGGCAGCATCCGTGGAGAGAGAAACAGAGTCAATGTTTCAGGTCGAAGACCCTTCGTCAGAACTGGAAAAAACATAAGAATTAGGAGTAGGAGTCGGCCATTCGGCCCCTCGAGCCTGCTCCATCATTCAATAAGATCGTGGTTGATCGTCGACCTCAACTCCACTTTCCTGCCCGATCCCCATATCCCTCGATTCCCCTAGAGTCCAAAAATCTATCGATCTCCGCCTTGAATATACTCAACGACTGAGCATCCACAGCCCTCTGGGGGAGAGAATTCCAAAGATTCACCACCCTCTGAGTGAAGAAATTTCTCCTCATCTCAGTCCTAAATATTCTGAGACTGTGACCCCTAGTTCTGGACACCACAGCCAGGGGAAACATTCTCCCAGCATCTACCCTTAAGAATTTTATGTTTCAATGAGATCACCTCTCATTCTTCTAAACTCTTAACAGGTGACTTTGGACCTCTGGTTCCCAAAGCTCTCCGCCACTGGGGGTTTTCCTCGTCTCGTGTCTGGGTCTGTTGTACACTCATTGATAGAGATTGCCTTGGCTGGGCAGGTACCGACCCTGCCTAGAATACAGACCAGAGAGGTCCCAGCTACCACCCCATGTCTGGATCTGAACGAGCTGATCCCAGCTAGGACACAGTACCATTATTCTCAGTGACCCTGGCTAATAGAGTGCAAGGAAAGGGTCAATCAGACTGGAAAGGAAGGAAGGAAGAAAAGAAAGAAGGACGTAAGGAAGGAAGGAAGGTAGGAAGGAAGGAAGGAAGGAAGGAAGGAAGGAAGGTAGGAAGGAAGGAAGGTAGGGAGGAAGGAAGGTAGGAAGGAAGGCAGGTAGGTAGGAAGGAAGAAAGGAGGGAAGGAAGGAAGGTAGGAAGTGTTGTGTATGTAATATGTGTGCTACTTTGAACCTATGGACAGGACTGCACTACTTGTAGGGCGTAGTGATACGCAGTACCACTCCTGGCCATAGGGGTATAAATAGTACTGTGGGTACTGATCTCCCCTCAGTTCCCACCTGTGGGCATGAAGTAAAGACCTACGTGCAGTCCCTACCTCCAACCAGTAAAGACCTGTTTGAGTTATACGTTTAAGTCTTTGTGTTAATTGTTCAATACAATACACATACTTAACACTGGCGACGAGTCGGTTCGAACCCTGCGGCAGTTATTCCACGGCGGCTTCGTCCAAAGACAGGACGTTGAAGAGAGGTTTCAATCCTCAACACCCCACTCAAAACTGAAGGGCAGCAGAAATCCTGACAGCTTCCAGCGACTGGAAGCGACAGGCATTAGGACCCTGAAGCCTCCATAACCTCGTGGGTAAGCCAGAGCCCGGGAGGGAGCGAGCAAGAGCCGCGCGAGCGGGTGAGCCAGAGGCCGGGAGCCGCTTCAAGTGCGAGGCGCAGCGCGGGCCAGCGATCGGGACCAAAGATAAGGGCCGCACTCGGACTGAAAGGCGCGGCGGCTGCAGAAGCTCAAGGTGCGAGAGCCGCGGTGCACAGCGCGGGCTATCGATCGCGGCGAAGATAAGGGCCGCACTCGGGGGCTGAAGGGAGACGGCGTCGGGGGACGGGTGAAGACCGCCAAGCGCGGGAAAACCGCCATTTTGTGGGCGGAGGACGACGGCAAGAGCGGGAAGCCGCCATCTTTGATAACAAGTAAAGAAAAGAAAATCTGAGAAATTGCAAATCTACAATGCCTAAACACGGGAATATTAGCACCTTTGATAGTGACCTCGAAGATTGGGCCATATATGTTGAAAGAGTAAAAAATTATTGTAAGGCCAATAAAATTCGTGACCAAGATAAAGCTCTAACATTATTAAATTTAATGGGTGCGAAGACATACGGGCAATTGAAACACCTGTTATCACCAGATGAACCGGCGGATAAGACGTTCGATGAGATTGTTACTGTCCTGAAAGATCATCTAAACCCCACGCCGCTGATGCTAGCGGAACGATTTAAATTTTACGACAGAAGGCAGCTACAGCATGAAAGCAATGCTGAATATTTGCTGGAATTGCGTAAATTAGCTAAATATTGTCAGTTTGGAACGGGACTGACAGATGCACTACGAGACAAATTTGTGTGTGGTTTATTTAAACAAGATACACAAAAGCGACTGCTCGAGGAGAATGAGCTGACACTTGAGAAGGCGGTCACTATGGCAGCAGCACACGAAGCCGCAGCGAGAGGCACGGCAGTAATGCAGCTACGGTCACCGGAGCTCAGTGCACACAAATTGGGTGTGAGTTCTGGCAAATGTTATCGTTGTGGAAAGACAACGCATGATCAGAACCAGTGTTGGTTTAAAAACCAAGAATGTAGAACTTGTGGTAGGCTTGGACATATAGCTAGAGTATGCAGGTCAGCGAAGAAGACCAGCAACAAGAAGTCACCGCAAGGGAAATACGCAAAGGTACACAAGGTGGCCGAACAGGAGTCCGATTCAGACGCAAGCAGTATTGAACTGGCTAGCTTAAGGGTACTCAACGTTGGTAAGGGTGCAGACCTCCAGACAATTTGGGTTACTCTTCAGATAGAAGGAGTCCAAGTAAAAATGGAATTGGACACTGGATCGGCATTGTCGGTCATGAATAAGAAAGATTACAGAAGGTTATTCCAACATATTCCCCTACAGGATACGGAGATTATATTGACAACCTACACGGGGCAGAGAGTGTACCCCATCGGGACAATAAAGGTTGCAGTGGCCAACAAGGGCGAAGGAAGTCAAATAATGGACTTATATGTGCTACCGGAGGGAGGTCCACCACTACTAGGCCGGGAGTGGTTTAGAAACATAAATATGGACTGGCATTCGCTAAAAGCCATAAAGAGTGAGAACTCGGTGCAGATAATCAGCCCAGACTCTAGAACTGATGATGGTAAGACCAACCCATGTGCAAAAGACAAAGTTTCAGCACAGAATTCCACTGAGCAACAACAACATAGTTTAACAGAGAATTCTGAGTCTGTCAAGTCTACTGATATGCACATTTTTGAGGGACACTGGGCTCGAACTCAACTCCATTTCAAACTACAACAGCAATTAGAACAAATGATTCGCCGTTTTGAGCAAGAGATGAATGAAATAAAAAAGTTCTTTGTTACAGAGTGGGAGAATCTGGAAAGTCAACAGAAGCAACTGATGGAGAAAATGGAGCAGGAGCACACCAAACATCTGCGCGAGGAGGCCGAACGAATCAAAGCTGATTCAGGTTCTGAAGGTGCGTGCCATAATCTGGTGTCAGAAGAGTTAACGGTCAGCCAACTCCTTCATATGCTGAGGGACAAGACTCTGAAATGGGAAAAACTTGAACACGAGCTGCGATCTTCAAAGGAAAAGGGTTCGAAGCTCTCAAAAGTCATTGAGATGGCTGATGTGACGACACAGACTGAAACGACTGCAACAGAGCAGCCATTGGATGCCAAAAGTACGCTGACTCACGTCAATGTAGAACAACAGACCGCTGAAACAGCTACTCCGGTAGAGGGATTGCATAGTCCGATCAATCAATCTCCAAAGGAAGTTGAAGTATTAAAATCACAAATGAGGTCACTAGTAAACGACTTGCTGAAAGCCCAGAAAAAGCTGGATGCAGAGGTACACATGAAGAAGTCTCTTCAGGAAAGATGTCTGGATTTGGAACAAGAGCTGGCTAACGTCCAGCTGGGTATGGAGGAAATAGACGACCCTCTCACTGGTCTAGCTCAGGACGACACCGAATATTACCATGACCTAGTGGACGACACCGAATATTACGATGTCCTGTCCTGCCCAGCTTGTAACTTCGACTCCCAAAGTGCAGAAATCATGGAGGAGCACCAAAAGTCTACGGAACATCGGGAGAAGCTGGCTCTACGACGGAAACAGGAGGAAGAGAAGGAGGAACTGCGCATGCAGCTGGCAGCTGTGGCAGCTGACAATGGAGCCCAGAGAGTCTCCAAGAAGCAGAAAAGGAAAAGTAAAAACAGAAGATGACCCATCTGAACCATTATCACCTCTACCAGATCACACACGTGGTCCCTCCGAACGGAGCCAATTCAGTTCGGAAGTTCAAACTGTTAAATCCATGGAAGGACTATTGAACGAGTCACTCCAGCAACGTGAACCGACTACACCACAGAGATTGAATCTGTGAACTGTTTTCCGCAGAGACTGAATCTGTGATCTGTTTTGACATGAAGTTATCTATGTATCTATGTTATTACGTTATGTTAAATGGGGAGATGACTGTAAAGCTAAGAAGGGAGGAATGTTGTGTATGTAATATGTGTGCTACTTTGAACCTATGGACAGGACTGCACTACTTGTAGGGCGTAGTGATACGCAGTACCACTCCTGGCCATAGGGGTATAAATAGTACTGTGGGTACTGATCTCCCCTCAGTTCCCACCTGTGGGCATGAAGTAAAGACCTACGTGCAGTCCCTACCTCCAACCAGTAAAGACCTGTTTGAGTTATACGTTTAAGTCTTTGTGTTAATTGTTCAATACAATACACATACTTAACAGGAAGGAAGGAAGGAAGGTAGGAAGGAAGGAAGGTAGGTAGGAAGGAAGAAAGGAAGGAAGGAAGGTAGGTAGGAAGGAAGGAAGGTAGGAAGGTAGGTAGGAAGGAAGGAAGGTAGGTAGGAAGGAAGGAAGGAAGGTAGGAAGGAAGGAAGGTAGGAAGGAAGGAAGGTAGGTAGGAAGGAAGAAAGGAAGGAAGGAAGGTAGGAAGGAAGGTAGGTAGGAAGGAAGAAAGGAAGGAAGGAAGGTAGGAAGGAAGGAAGGTAGGAAGGAAGGAAGAAGCTCTCCAATTAGTCCCACTCCCCCGCTCTTTCCCCACAGCCCTACAAACTTTGCCCCCTTCCAGTATTTATCCAATTCCCTTTTGAAAGTTACTATTGAATCTGCTTCCACCGCCCTTTCAGGCAGCGCATTCCAGATCACAACAACTCGACAATTGCCCTTATCTCCCCTCTGGTTCTTTTGCCAATTATCTTAAATCTGTGTCCTCTGGTTACCGACCCTCCTTATTTATGCTAGGAAAACCCTTCATGATTTTGAACATCTCTATTAAGCCTCCCCTTAACCTTCTCTGCTCTAAGGAGAACAACCCCAGCTTCTCCAGTCTCTCCACATCACTGAAGTCCCTCATCCCTGGAACCATTCTGGTAAATCACTCCTTAACCTTCTCCGCTCTTCACCACTGTTTCTAGTAGGATATTCCATGTCCTAACAACCCTCTGTGTTACATAAATAAATCTCCTGACCTCATTCTTTGTTCTTTTGGAGATGATCTTAAATTTTTGCCTCTGGTTACCTACTCACTGGGGTTGGGACAGGAGGGGGGTGTGGGGGAAATCAGCCCGGGGTCGCCGCTCCTGATCGCTATCCAGTGGCTCCGCCCTGCTGGAAAATGCACGCAGGAGCGTGCATCGGGCGAGCTGTGATGCTCCTTGGAGTCGAATAGCCTTCCGAAACTCAATGTCGTCTTGTGAATTGTGGCCGCTTGCATAAGGTTCCAGAGGTTGGGCCAGCCGGCACAGGGGGAACTGAACCCCAGAAAAGAGTCAACACATTTGTGGGGGGGTGGGGGGGCGGCCGAGGGAACGGGTGGGGGGGGGGCGGGGAAGAGAGGGGTGACGATGGAAAGGGGAAAAATACCCAAGGGCACAAATAACGGGGAAAAGTAGATTAAGAAAGCGAGAGAGGGGGGAATAATGAGTTACCATATTAAATATAGCATCTTTTCTGTACAGAAAATGCCAAGAGAATTTTATTCTTATGAACAGAGAGGTGAGAATGTGGAACTCACCACCACAGGGAGTGGTTGAGGTGACTAGCAGAGATGCAATTAAGGGAATCTAGGTAAACACATGAGGGAGAAGCAGAAAGAGCAGCTTGTTGAAGTGATGTACACCGTGCAGATAAAAATATATTAAAGATATAACGGTCACTGAGGTCGTAGCCATGGCGATGTTGCCTCATTAAAATTCTCCAATAATTATGCACAGAATCAGAGATCAGAGGAGGCACTCAACACCAGGGAATTGGTCAGGCCACCACAACAATTTGCATTTATACGGCACCTTTAACTTAGTAAAATGTCCCAAGGCGCTGCACAAGGAGCGATTATCAAGAGATATCTGACACCGAGCCACGAAAGGAGATATTAGGGCAGGCTTGGTCAGGGAAGCGCAGGAGGCCAGAGTCGGAGGAGCGCAGCGTTCTCGGAGGGCTGTAGGGCTGGACCCTTGTAGCTTTATAAACAGAGCCGTCAGTACCGAAGCAAGGAAGTCATGCTGACCCTTTATAAATCACTGGTTAGGCCCCAGCTGGAGTATTGTGTCCAATTCTGGGCACCGCACTTTAGGAAGGATGTCAAGGCCCTGGAAGGGGTGCAGAGGAGATTTATTACAGTTCTGGCTTCTTGCACATCCCCGATTTTAATCGCTCCACCATTGGTGGTCGTGCCTTCAGCTGCCTGGGCCCCGAGCTCTGGAATTCCCTCCCTAAACCTCTCCACCTCTCTCTCCTCCTTTAAGACACTCCTTAAAACCGACCTCTTTGACCAAGCTTTTGGTCACCTGCCCTAATATCTCCTTATGTGGCTCGGTGTCAAATTTTGTTTGATAATCGCCTCTGTGAAGTGCATTGGGACGTTTTACTACGTTAAAGGTGCTATATCAATACAAGTTGTTGTTGTTACCAGAATGGTGCCAGGGATGAGGGATTTCAGTCATTTGGACAGACTGGAGAAGCTGGGATTGTTCTCCTTAGAGCAGAGAAGGTTAAGAGGAGATTTAATAGAGGTGTTCAAAATCAGAGGGGTTTTGATCGAGTAAATAAGGAGAAACTGTTTCCAGTGGCAGGAGGGTCGGTAACCAGAGGACACAGATTGAAGATAATTGGTAAAAGAACCAGAGGGGAGAGGAGGAGAATGTTTTTACGCAGCGAGTTGTTGTGATCTGGAATGCGCTGCCTGAAAGGGCGGTGGAAGCAGATTCAATAGTAACTTTCAAAAGGGAATTGGATAAATACTTGAAAAGGAAAAATGTGCAGGGCTGTGGGGAAAGAGCAGGGGGGAGTGGGACTAATTGGAGAGCTCTTTCAAAGAGCCGGCACAGGCACGATGGGCCGAATGGCCTCCTCCTGTGCTGTATCATTCTATGATGCTATGCGATAAGGGGCGAGATAAACAGCAAGTCTTCCTTCTTCTCCAGTCAGGCAAAATTCTCTGTAACATATTTTCCCCTTGAGATAGTCGACTGGTGGTTACCATAGTTACCACATGCTAACGCTTCGCCCCCCCCCCGCCAACCTAATGCTTTCCAGCACTCAAATAAATGGAGCAATGTTTTACGTTTAAGAGCGACAAATTGCAGCATTTGGAGACCTTGTTAACCTTTTGTAATCACAGATACCCTGACTGCCCACCTTGGCATCCTACAGCGCGATTCTAAGTAAAGCTATTTATGTACGTTAATCAAGCTTCATTAGACATAACAGCTTTGGAGTACCGCAGAGTAAAATCACATCAATAGCTCACTCAGCCTGCTTGGTGAAGCAAAGGCGAGGAAGCTTAGCGGGAAGCCAGGCAGTCGCCTTAAAGCGTCAGTCTCTCAAAGCACCAGCCGCAGCTCAGTGGGTCAGAAGGTCGTGGGTTCAAGTCCCGCTCCAGGGACCTGAGCTCCCACAATCTAGGCTGGCGCTCCCGGCGCAGTGCTGAGGGAGCGCCGCACTGTCGGGGGTGCCGACTTTCGGATCAGACGTTAAACCGTCTGCCCTCTCGGGTGGGTGTAAAAGATCCCACAGGTATTATTTCGAAGAAGAGCAGGGGGAGCTCGCCCCGGTGTCCTGGGGATAATACTAATCCCTCAACCACCATCACTAAAACAGATTTTCTGGTCATTATCACGTTGATGTTTTGCGGGAGCTTGCTGTGCGTAAATTGGCTGCCACGTTTCCTACATTACAACAATGACTACACTTCAAAAAAAGTACTTCATTGGCTGTAAAGCGCTTTGGGACGTCCTGAGGCCGTGAAACATGCCATAGAAATGGGGGTCTTTTTTTCACCCTTTCTATTCCCCAGTGTACCACAGCCCAACCCAATGATATGTCCTTCTTACTGACTGCAAGCGTTGAGTGAGTCCAAGAGAGAATCAGCTGTAGTCTTTGGTCCTGGTTGTTATTCCAACAGGGCTGTATCCCCAGTTGCCCGAGTAACACTGGAGACACATGCACTGTAGAATACAGCCAAGCCAGTCACGCCGCGGAGGTCTTCCACAATTGTCAAAACAGTCTCGAGCCAAGTTCATGAGGCATTTGACTCCCAACACACAAAGCACAGAGGCACAGCGCAAAAACAGAAAGGGGCTTCTATTCTGAAGAATACAGCATTAATGTCGGGCAATGAGCTTCTAATCCAATGAATATGGTTAGCCGTGTCAATGTAGATCGATAGTGTTCCATTGCACAGGGTGCAGGCAATCAGGTCCACGAAGGACAATGCACTCCCAGAGTCTTCGGAATATAGTCAATCACATCAAAAAGGTGACAATTCTCCAATTTGAAGATTACTCAGTAATGACGGGGTCCTCCAAAATATCTGATCTTGAGTACCAACAACAACTTGTATTTATACGGCGCCTTTAACGTAGTAAAACGTCCCAAGGCGCTTCACAGGAGCGATTATCAGACAAAATTTGACACCGAGCCATATAGAGATATTAGGGACAGGAAAGAGGTAGGTTTTAAGGAGGTGTGAGAGGTGGAGAGAGAGGCGGAGAGGTTTAGGGAGAGAATTCCAGAGCTCGGGGCCCAGGCAGCTGAAGGCACGGCCGCCAATGGAGCGACGATGGAAATCGTGGGTTGGCAGGCCTTAATCTAGCCGTGGTTTTGGTTGGGAAGATACCGAAACAATCCAACGCAATCGCTCATGGCGCACTGGCCCACACCAACCATTGTGAAAACCTGGATAAAAAAGGGGAACTTTACAGAAATGTACTTCGTAAATTAAAGATGCATTTCTGCATCTGTTTGAGGACAGTGACAGAAAGTAAAATCTGTTGGGGCGATTCGATGATTTCCCCCCTTACCGGCTCCAGGGAGGGGCCTGGGTCAGCGGATCGGGCTCACAGCACAGCAATCCCACCTTCCTGTGAGGGGAGGGCTCCCTCGCTGGGAACGCAGGACCACTCCTTGAGGTGGACCTAGGAGTGGCCGTGGCCCATCGGGCGGCACTCCTACCTCTGAGTCAGAAGATTGTAGGTTCAATTCCCACTCCAGAGACTTGAGCACATAATCCAGGCTGACACTCCAAGCGCAGTACTGAGGGAACGCCGCACTGTCGGAGGGGCAGTACTGAGGGAGCGCCGCACTGTCGGAGGGGCGGTACTGAGGGAGCGCCGCACTGTCGGAGGGGCAGTACTGAGGGAGCGCCGCACTGTCGGAGGGGCAGTACTGAGGGAGCGCCGCACTGTCGGAGGGGCAGTACTGAGGGAGCGCCACACTGTTGGAGGGGCAGTACTGAGGGAGCGCCGCACTGTCGGAGGGGCAGTACTGAGGGAGCGCCACACTGTCAAAGGGGCAGTACTGAGGGAGCGCCGCACTGTCGGAGGGGCAGTACTGAGGGAGCGCCGCACTGTCGGAGGGGCAGTACTGAGGGAGCGCCGCACTGTCGGAGGGGCAGTACGGAGGGAGCGCTGCACTGTCGGAGGGGCAGTACTGAGGGAGCGCCGCACTGTCGGAGGGGCAGTACTGAGGGAGCGCCGCACTGTCGGAGGGGCAGTACTGAGGGAGCGCCGTACTGTCGGAGGGGCAGTACTGAGGGAGCGCCGCACTGTCAGAGGGGCAGTACTGAGGGAGCACCGCACTGTCGGAGCGGCAGTACTGAGGGAGCGCCGCACTGTCAAAGGGGCAGTACTGAGGGAGCGGCGCACTGTCGGGGGGCAGTAGTGCGGGAGCGCCGCACTGTCAAAGGGGCAGTACTGAGGGAGTGCTGCACTGTCGGAGGTGCTGTCTTTCAGATGAGACGTTAAATCGAGGCCCCATCTGCTCTCTCAGGTGGACGTAAAAGATCCCAGGGCACTATTTGAAGAAGAGCGGGGGAGTTCTCCCCGGTGCCTGGGGCCAATATTTATCCCTCAAGCACCATCACTAAAACAGATGATCTGGTCATTATCACATTGCTGTTTGTGGGATCTTGCTGTGCGCAAATTGGCTGCCATGTTTCCTACATTACAGCAGTGACTACACTTCAAAAAGTACTTCATTGGCTGTGAAACGCTCTGGGTCATGAAAGGCGCTATAGAAATGCAAGTTCCTTATTTAGATCTTGATTATCATACATCACAGAATCACAGAAACCCCACAGTGCAGATAGAGGCCATTTCGGCCCATCGAGCCTGCACCGACACATATCCCACCCGATCCCCGTAACCCCTGCACCAACACATATCCCACCCTATCCCCGTAACCCCACGTATTTAATCCCCCTAACACTAAGGGTCAATTTATCATAGCCAATCAACCTAACCCGCACATCTTTGGACTGTGGGAGGAAACCGGAGCACCCGGAGGAAACCCACGCAAACACGGGGAGAATGTGCAAACTCCACACAGACAGTCACCCGAGGCCGGATTCGAACCCGGGTCCCTGGCGCTGTGAGGCAACAGTGCTAACCACTATGCCATTTATCAATAGAAATAAAAATGGGGATGGGATGCGAAGCGGCTTGCTGACTCACTCTCACCTGTTTCACACCTTTGCACAAAGTCAAGCTCTTGCTCGCTGATGCTTCTCCCTCCCACGTTCTCTGCGATTTGACCTGCAGTCTGTCCTGAACCAGCTGATGTTAGGCAGAGGCGACAGTGATCCTGAGCTGGGGGGCCGGGGGTGGGGGGCCGGGGGTGGGGGCGGTTGGAGGTGGGTAGGGGTTGAGCAAGTTAGCCAGCGTTCCGCTCTCTGACGGATGGCCAGTGACTCCTTCTGGAAGCTGAACTGCCGGAGGTGAAATGCCTTCGCTCAATCATTTTAACAAATATGTGAGCGGGGGGGAACAGGACAAGAATCCCCATCTTCACTACAAATGCGGAAAGGAGGAATTGCACCTACACCACTCTTCAACTGTGAGCACCAGTTTCCAATCTTAAGAACATAAGAATTAGGAGCAGGAGTAGGGCAGACGGCCACTCGAGCCTGCTCTGCCATTTTTTATTCGTTTATGGGATGTGGGCGTTGCTGGCAAGGCCGGCATTTATTGCCATCCCTAGTTGCCCTTGAGAAGGTGGTGGTGAGTCGCCTTCTTGAACCGCTGCAGTCCGTGTGGTGAAGGTACTCCCACAGTGCTGTTCGGGAGGGAGTTCCACGATTTTGACCCAGCGACGATGAAGGATCGGCCAATATATTTCCAAGTCAGGATGGTGTGTGACTTGGAGGGGAACTTGGAGGTGGTGGTGTTCCCATGCGCCTGCTGCCCTTGTCCTTCTAGGTGGAAGAGGTCGTGGGTTTGGGAGGTGCTGCCGAAGAAGCCTTGGCGAGTTGCTGCAGTGCATCTTGTAGATGGTACACACTGCAGCCACAGTACGCCGGTGGTGGAGGGAGTGAATGTTTAAGGTGGTGGATGGGGTGCCAATCAAGTGGGCTGCTTTGTCCTGGATGGTGTCGAGCTTCTTGAGTATTATTGGAGTTGCACTCATCCAGGCAAGTGGAGAGTATTCCATCACACTCCTTACTCGTGCCTTGTAGATGGTGGAAAGGCTTTGGGGAGTCAGGAGGCGAGACACTCGCCACAGAATACCTAGCCTCTGACCTGCTCTTGTTGCCATAGTATTCAATAAGATCATGGCTGATCTACATCAACTCCACTTTCCCACCTGATCCCCATCTCCCTCGATTCCCCTAGAGTCCAAAAATCGATCGGTCTCAGCCTTGAATATTCTCAACGACTCAGCATGCACAGCACTTTGGGGCAGAGAATTCCAGATTCTCAACCCTCTGAGTGAAGAAATTCCTCCTCATCTCAGTCCTAAATGGCCGACCCCTTATCCTGAGACTGTGCCCCCTATTTTAGGCTCTACAGCCAAGGGAAACAACCTCTCAGCAACTTCTCCCTACACCATTCCCCAACTGTGAGGGGACCTGTTTCCAATCTTCTCCCGGGCCTCTCTCAATGATGTACTCTTCCTCGTTCTCCGTGGAGGTTTTGGCCTCAGGCTGCTGCTGTCCAGGCCTCACGGTTGCCTGGCAACACTCATCTCTCCTGTATGATTTGTTGCCTCGGCTGCGTTCCAGCGGGTCTTTCTCTGGCGGAATCAATCCACGTCCAGGCCTCCTGTGCTTTTCTGATGAGCATTCATTGTGCGTTTATCTGTGGCCACTCACTGAGCCTGCCTAAAACATTCTATTAATCAGGTTATGATTTGCCCAACCAATGGCGATCTCATATTGATCGATTGCTGGGCACCCCTGTCACTGCAGGCCACTTCCGAACATTACCTTCCCTACACAGAACACTCCACCACTGAAGGACATTTGTATTTGAATATCTACCACTCGCTGCTAAAAACAACACGTGGAGACAATGAGGCATTGGCAGAGGGCACATGGGATGGCGAGGTGTTCGTAGGAGATGGAGGGAATGAATGATAAAGGAGATGTAGAGGGATGGAGGGAATGATAAAGAAAAAGAAAGAAAGACTTGCATTCCTATCGTGCCTTTCCCAACCTCAGGATGTCCCAAAGCGCTTTATAGCCAATGAAGTACTGTTTGAAGTGTAGTCACTGTTGTAATGTAGAAAACACGGCAGCCGATTTGCACACAGCAAGCTCCCACAAACAGCAATGAGATAATGACCAGTCCATCTGTTTTATAGTGATGGTGATTGAGGGATAAATATTGGGCCCAGGGCACCAGGGAGAACTCCCCCTGCTCTTCTTCAAATAGTGGCCATGGGATCTTTTAGAGCCACCTGAGAGGGCATCTCATCTGAAAGACAGCACCTCCGACAGTGCAGCACTCCCTCAGTACAGCCCCTCCGACAGTGCAGCGCTCCTTCAGTACTGCCCCTCCGACAGTGCGGCACTCCCTCAGTGCTGCCCCTCCGACAGTGCAGCGCTCCCTCAGTACTGCCCCTCCGACACTGCAGCGCTCCCTCAGTACTGCCCCTCCGACAGTGCAGCACTCCCTCAGTACAGCCCCTCCGACAGTGCAGCACTCCCTCAGTACAGCCCCTCCGACAGTGCAGCACTCCCTCAGTACTGCCCCCCGACAGTGCAGCACTCCCTCAGTACTGCCCCTCCGACAGTGCGGCGCTCCCTCAGTACTGCCCCTCCGACAGTGCGGTACTCCCTCAGTACTGCCCCTCCGACAGTGCAGCACTCCCTCAGTACTGCTCCTCCGACAGTGCAGCACTCCCTCAGTACTGCCCCTCCGACAGTGCTGCGCTCCCTCTCTCGTCCATTCCCCTCCTGCCCTGGAGGCAGGGATAGGCATTGGGCGGAAGCCCAACCCTCTGGGGCTTTTCTCAAGTCCCCGTAAGTCACACAGGAGCACGAACAATCTGCAGACGTTGAGTGCTGATCGGCTGCTGGACTATAATAGGGGGCATCACCATTGAGACCAAGATTGTCCACACCTGGGTCCTCACATGCACTGGAGTCACAAGGTAATTTACACAGGAACGTAGGAACAGGAGGAGGCCATTCAGCCCCTCGAGCCTGTTCCATCATTCTATTAGACCACGGTTGATCTGTATCTTAACTCCATCTACCCGCCTTGGTTCCGTATCCCTTAATACCCTTACCCAATAAAAATCTATCAGTCTCAGTTTTGAAATTTTTAATTGTCCCCCAACCTCAACAGTTTTTTGGGGGAGAGAGTTCCAGATTTCCCCCACCCTTTGTGTGAAGAAGTGCTTCCTGACATCACCCCTGAACGGCCTGGCTCTAATTTTAAGGTTACGCCCCCTTGTTCTGGACTCCCCCCACCAGAGGAAGTCGTTTCTCTCTCTACCCAATCGAATCCTTTAATCATCTTAAAGACTTCAATTAGATCATAATTTAATCTTCTATACTCGAGGGAACACAAGCCCAGTCTGAGCAACCTGTCCTCATAATTTAACACTTTTAGCCCCGGTATCATTCTGGTGAATACATAAGAACATAAGAATTAGGATCAGGAGTCGGCCATTCGGCCCCTCGAGCCTGCTCCGCCATTCAGTAAGATCATGGCCGACCTTCGACCTCAACTCCACTTTCCCGCCCGATCCCCATATCCCTTGATTCCCTTAATATCCAAAAATCTATCGATCTCTGTCTTAAATATACTCGACGACTGAGCCTCCACAGCCCTCTGGGGCAGAGAATGTCAAAGATTCACCACCCTCTGAGTGAAAAAATTTCTCCTCATCTCAGTCCTAAATGGCCGACCCCTTATTCTGAGACTGTGACCCCTGGTTCTAGACTCACCAGCCAGGGGAAACATCTTCCCTGCATCTACCCTGTCAAGCCCTGTAAGAATTTTGTATGTTTCAATGAGATCACATCTCATTCTTCTAAACTCTAGAGAATATAGGCCTAGTCTACTCAATCTCTCCTCATAGGACAATCCCCCCATCCCAGGAACCAGTCTGGTGAACCTTCATTGCACTCCCTTCAGTCCCACTCCACTCCCACACTGTCCTCGGCCTCCTGTACTGTTCTAATGTAGCTCAACGTAAGCTCGAGGAACAGCATCTCATCTTTCGATTAGGCACTTTACAGCCTTCCGGACTCTACACGGAGTTCAACAATTTCAGATCATAACCTCTGCCCCATTTTTTCGGACAGCAGCTGTTGATGATTCTGTTATTCCCATTTACACCTCCTCTAGACCCATCTTTTGTTTCTTCACTTGACCCATTACCATCTCCTTTCACCTCACACCATCGTCCCCTTTTGTCGTTTAATCTCTCCCGCCTTCCAGCCTATCACAGACCTTCCCTTTTGTTCTTTCCTCCCCTCCCCCCTCTCCCTGCCCCTGCACTTGCTTAAAACCTGTTACATCGCTAAGTTTTTCCAGTTCTGATGAAAGGTCATCGAGCTGAACCGTTAACTCTGTTTCTCTCTCCACAGATGCTGCCTGACCTGCTCAGTATTTCCAGCATTTTCTATTTTTATTCGTTCATAAAGGGAGTTGGATTTATTGAGCGAAGCTGGTTGATTGTGATTTTAAGGAGGTATCAACAGGGTTTCTCATTTCCTCTGTCTCCGCTGTCTCTGGTTTGTCATGCTGCTTGTCTGACATCCAGTGTTGGATGGGCAGAAATTCCATCCCAATTAAACATTGGGAAGACCAAAACCATTGTCTTCGGTCCCCGCCACAATCACCGTTCCCTAGCCACCGACTCCATCCCTCTCCCTGGCAACTGGCTAAGGCTGAACCAGACTGCTCGCGACTTTGGCGTCATACTTGACCCCGAGATGTGCTTCCACCGCCATAACTGCGCCATCACCAAGACTGCCTACTTCCACCTCGGTAACATCGCCTGTCTCCGCCCTTGCCTCACTCAGCCCATCTGCTGCTGAAACCCTCATCCCTGCCTTTCTTACCTTTAGACTCGACTATGCCAACCCTCTCCTGGCCGGCCTCCCAACTTGTACCCTCCATAGACTTTGAGGTCACCCAAAACTCTGCTGCCCCGTGTCCTGACTCGCACCAAGTCACGTTTCCCATCACCCCCTGTGCTCGCTGACCTACACTGGCTCCCAGTTAATTAACGCCTCGATTTTAAAATTGTCATACTGTACCCCTCCCTATCTCTGTAACCTCCTCCAGCCCTACAACCCTCCGAGATCTCTGCGCTCCTCCAATTCTGGCCACTTGAGCATCCCCGATTTTAATCGCTCCACCATTGGCGGCCGTGCCTTCGGCTGCCCGGGCCCTAAGCTCTGGAATTCCCTCCCTAAACCTCTCCGCCTCTCTCTCCTCCTTTAAGACGCTCCTTAAAACCTCCCTCTTTGACCAAGCTTTTACTCACCTGTCCCTACTATCTCCTTATGTGGCGTCAGTATTTGTCTGATAACGCTCCTGTGAAGCGCCATGGGACATAGAAACATAGAAACATAGAAACATAGAAGATAGGAGCAGGAGTCGGCCATTCGGCCCCTCGA
Organism: Somniosus microcephalus; assembly: GCF_052327205.1. Classification (NCBI taxonomy): domain Eukaryota; kingdom Metazoa; phylum Chordata; class Chondrichthyes; order Squaliformes; family Somniosidae; genus Somniosus; species Somniosus microcephalus. Next base: position 232,011,806 of record NC_140996.1, read on the forward strand.
GCCTGCTCCGCCATTTAATGAGATCATGGCTGATCATCCAAATTCAATACCCTGCTTTCTCCCCATATCCCATGATCCCTTCAGCCTTAAGAAATATATCTAACTCCTTCTTGAATATATTTAATGAATTGGCCCCAACTGCCTTGTGTGGTAGAGAATTCCACAGGTTCACCACTCTCTGGGTGAAGAAATTCCTCCTCATCTCAGTCCTAAATGGCTTACTCCTTATCCTTAGACTGTGACCCCTGGTTCTGGACTCCCTGACCATCGGGAACATCCTCCCTGCATCTAGTCTGTCCAGTCCTGTTAGAATTTTATAAGTTTCAATGAGATCCCCTCTCATTCTTCTAAACTCTAGCGAGTATAAGCCTAATCGACCCAATCTCTCCTCATACGTCATACGTCATACGTACAGGACGTTTTGTTCTGTTCAAGGCGCTGCATAGAAGCACCTTGCTTTTGTCAGGGAAGGAAATGACTGGTCCCTAAAATGAAGGATGGACGGGTGGTGTGGTTTGGGATGACTGTGATGGGACTCGGGCTCCGGGTGGATTGGGGTTCGCAGAGTGTTTTGCTCGTTACTCTGTTTGCCTGGCACTGTGTCTGCTTCCACTAACTTCCATTCCGATATGGCCATCAGCTTGGCGTTCAATGCCTGCGCGGTTCGGGGAAACCAGCCCTGGCACATCACCTCCCTCCGAGCCAACACACACCCACCCCCGCCATGAACCTCACCTCGTGAGTCACGTAAGCGTATGAGACACTCCCGCATCCATCAGGCTCATTGATTTGCTTCTTGCTGCCCCGCCTCTTGTCTACCGGTCTCTTTATTCTGTCAGCGCTCTTGGTGTCATCTCCGTTTTCCTTGGAGCACTTCCTCTCTTTCTCCTTGCTGGGTCTGCGACATCGCTTCTCCCTGCTCTCACTGGAGTTTCTTGCCTCATTCCCTATGCTCTCGTATGGATGTTCTCTGTTCTAGAATATTAACAGACACTATCATAAAGCATGAATTTAGCAATGGAAAAAGAGTGGAGGGGGGGTGCCGGGGCCCCACCCCAGTCGTTCCGCAAGGATGCCCTGTAGAGCCACCACCCCCCTCTCCCTCCCCCCAGCTCTGGGGAAGCGGGGCGCTAGGGGCATTACACTGTGTTCACCTTTCCCCTCCCCGTTGAATGAGTTAAAGCTTCAGTCGTGTCTTCTGCGAAGCTCCTTACCAATTCCTAGGGTATCAGTCTCACTGCTTTGTATTACATACAGCACAGAAACAGGCCATTCGGCCCAACTGCTCCATGCCAGCATTCGTGCACCACACGAGCCTCCTTCCGCCCGTCTTCATCTCACCCCATCAACATATCCTTCTATCCCTTTCTCCCTCCTGTGTTTATCGAGCTTCCCCTTAAATGCATCGATGTTATTCGCCTCAACCACTCCCTGTGGTAGCGAGTTCCACATTCTCACCACTCTCTGGGTAAAGAAGTTTCTCCTGAATTCCCGATTGGATTTATTAGTGACTATCTCATTAGTATTTAGGCCGCGATTTTATTAATGAAGGCGGGGTGGGTGCGGGTCAGCTGATTCCCAGCTTCCAGTCCCGCCCCCAGCACAGACGTGATTTTCCCTTGATTGACTTTGTTAAGCCCCGCCCTGCGGGCTCACCGGCCAATTAACAGGAAGCGGGTCTGATGACATCATTTGATGATGTGTCATCTGCCGGTTTCCTTAAAGGGACCGTGCACAATTTTATTTTGACAGTTGATTTCTCAGTGTTTGACAGCATTGAGGTGCTGCAAACACTGACAATCACTGCACAAAGGTGAACTCTTGCACCCAGGCTCTCCAATGACTCCCTCCATAGGCTGGAATAGATGGCAGCTGCAGGTGAGGTGGCAGAAGCGATCTGTCACTGGTGAGAGAGGTTCTCCCAATGAGGTGGCACTGGACATGGATTTAAAAACTTGTAAGCTAAAGAAATCTATAAATGTATTAAAAATGCAGTAACCAACATTTTCTTTGCTCTGAGACTCACCATGTGCAACATTGGATCCTTCACACCACTTCTGCAGCTGTCATCAATCCAGAGACTTTACAGCAGACTCACAACACGCCACACTTACCTGGCGAGGTGTCCGGACATCGGGGAACCCGACCCAGAAACGGGAAAATCCAAAAACAGGCTGAAAACTACTGGCAACTACCTGTTAATAGGCAGGTAACTGCCTTTGAGCTGCTTCCCACCGCTAGGTGTCGGGTCCATTCGCAAATCGGGAACGCGACACTTGGGAAAGCTGTCTGGAGGCGGGTTGACGGCGGGATGGGGACCCGCCATCAATCAAATCGAATTTAACCTCTGACCCGCCGCCAAACCCGCCCTCTGAGCGCTGGCAAAATCGCAGCCTTAATCTCTCCTGCCGTCCACCCTATCACAGACCTTCCCTTTTGTTCTTTCCTCCCCTCACCACCTTTCCCTGCATCAATTCTTCATCTCCTCTTCCGATGGAATACGATCAGCTTGTCTGATGACTGTTCCTGCGTTACACTGGAACGCCACGACTAGTAAATGGATTCTTTCAGCTGCAATTTGCTTTCACGGTTTGAAGAAAATTGAAATAAGATGTTTATTTGTGGCATTCAATGCCGTTTAATGGGTTTCCATGGCAACAGACCTGCTATTACTCCTGTCGCTGTGCCATGCTTCACTCTGCAGGGGCTGCTTTCACCCCGTCTTTGATTGGCTGAGATCTTCCTCACCCGCGCAGAGACTGGTTGAGACCGCAGCTCTGTTTCACTTGACTCGCTGAGACCCGAGGTTCTGAGCTAGAAGGCCGCTCACTCCACAGCAGGGCAACGATGACAGGGAAGGGTGGTGACTATAAGGGGGGGACAGAATGAGAGGGGAGAAAACAGGGAAAGGTGGCTACCATGCAAGCATGGGAACACAGGGGCAGAGGAACCCACGCAAGTAGGAAACTTGTTCTACCCCACCCATTGAATCTCCTCCCACAGCCCGTGTACACTCTCCCCTCTCACGGACTCTACCCCACCCATTTAATCTCCTCCCACAGCCCGTGTACACTCTCCCCTATCACAGACTCTCCCCACCCATTGAATCTCCTCCCACAGCCCATGTACACTCTCCCCTAGCACAGACTCTACCCACCCATTTAATCTCCTCCCACAGCCCATGTACACTCTCCCCTATCACGGACTCTACCCACCCATTGAATCTCCTCCCACAGCCCATGTACACTCTCCCCTATCACAGACTCTCCCCACCCATTGAATCTCCTCCCACAGCCCGTGTACACTCTCCCCTATCACAGACTCTCCCCACCCATTGAATCTCCTCCCACAGCCCATGTACACTCTCCACTATCACAGACTCTCCCCACCCATTGAATCTCCTCCCACAGCCCGTGTACACTCTCCCCTCTCACGGACTCTACCCCACCCATTGAATCTCCTCCCACAGCCCGTGTACACTCTCCCCTCTCACGGACTCTACCCCACACATTGAATCTCCTCCCACAGCCCGTGTACACTCTCCCATATCACGGACTCTACCCCACCCACCGAATCTACTCCCACAGCCCATGTACACTCTCCCCTATCACGGACTCTACCCCACCCATTGAATCTCCTCCCACAGCCTGTGTACACTCTCCCCTCTCACGGACTCTACCCCACCCATTGAATCTCCTCCCACAGCCCGTGTACACTCTCCCCTCTCACGGACTCTACCCCACCCATTCAATCTCCTCCCACAGCCCGTGTACACTCTCCCCTCTCACGGACTCTACCCACCCACCGAATCTACTCCCACAGCCCATGTACATTCTCCCCGATCACGGACTCTACCCACCCATTGAATCTCCTCCCACAGCCCATGTACACTCTCCCCTATCACAGACTCTACCCACCCATTTATTCTCCTCCCACAGCCCATGTACACTCTCCCCTATCACGGATTCTACCCACCCATTTAATCTCCTCCCACAGCCCATGTCCACTCTCCCCTATCATGGACTCTACCCACCCATTTAATCTCCTCCCACAGCCCATGTACACTCTCCCCTATCACCGACTCTACCCACCCTTTAATCTCCTCCCACAGCCCATGTACACTCTCCCCTATCACAGACTCTACCCACCCATTCAATCTCCTCCCACAGCCCATGTAAACTCTCCCCTATCATGGACTCTACCCACCCATTTAATCTCCTCCCACAGCCCATGTCCACTCTCCCCTATCATGGACTCTACCCACCCATTGAATCTCCTCCCACAGCCCGTGTACACTCTCCCCTATCACAGACTCTACCCACCCATTCAATCTCCTCCCACAGCCCATGTACACTCTCCCCTATCAGAGACTCTACCCACTTATTTAATCTCCTCCCACAGCCCATGTACACTCTCCCCTATCACAGACTCTACCCACCCATTCAATCTCCTCCCACAGCCCGTGTACACTCTCCCCTATCACAGACTCTACCCCACCCATTGAATCTCCTCTCACAGCCCATGTACACTCTCCCCTATCATGGACTCTACCCACCCATTTAATCTCCTCCCACAGCCCATGTACCCCTATCATCGACTCTCCCCACCCATTCAATCTCCTCCCACAGCCCGTGTACACTCTCCCCTATCACAGACTCTACCCACCCATTCAATCTCCTCCCACAGCCCGTGTACACTCTCCCCTATCACAGACTCTACCCACCCATTCAATCTCCTCCCACAGCCCGTGTACACTCTCCCCTATCACAGGCTCTACCCACCCATTTAATCTCCTCCCACAGCCCATGTACACTCTCCCCTATCACGGACTCTACCCTCCCATTTAATCTCCTCCCACAGCCTATGTACACTCTCCCCTATCATGGACTCTACCCTCCCATTTAATCTCCTCCCACAGCCCATGTACACTCTCCCCTATCCCGGACTCTACCCTCCCATTTAATCTCCTCCCACAGCCCATGTAAACTCTCCCCAAGAACATCAATAGAAAAATCGTGGACAATTCCAGCGTGATTGGGGAATGCCAATGACAGCCAACTCCTCATTTAAAGGCGCTCAGCAACCCTTCAAGGGCTGCTGGTTTTTCATGCACAGAGAGGGGCTTTTAGTCTTGTGGTAAACCACTGTTTGTATTCCACTGTGTACATGCCTGGACATGCCTCGGCTGACTCCTCCCACAAGTCCTAGTATAAAGGTGACTGCTCCCCAGCCCCCTTTGTATTCTGGACCGGTCGACCACTCGAGGCAGACCTTCATTCTTTTGTTAATAAAAGCCTTTAGTTACTCTCTTAACTCTCAGTCTTTTATGAGTAATTGATAGCGCATCAATTTTATTAACAAATTTTTATAATGGAGAAGATCCTCACACCAGCATGCCTGGACTTAGATCATCGGGAGGCGGACTCATCCACCAAGTTTACTCACTGGCTTAAGTGTTTCGAAAAATTCCTGACCGCCTCCGCAGCAATCAAATCGGACGAGGACAAACTGGATGTCCTGACCTCCAAAGTGAACCACCGAGTGTACTCGGTCATCCAAGACGCGACCTCGTACGCGGACGCTATCAAGCTCCTCAAGGACCAGTACACGCGCCCAGTGAACGAAGTGTACGCCAGGCACCTTCTGGGGAGTCGTAAACAACAACCTGGGGAATCGACCGTGGAATACCTTCAGGCACTGTCTGTGCTTGGCCGGGCCTGTGGTTGTAAGGATGTAAAGGCCGCCGTGTACACAGAGGAACTTATCCGGGACGCTTTTGTAGCGGGCCACAGATCCAATTACACCCGACAGCGACTGTTGGAGCAGAGTGACCTCGACCTCAACAAGGCCTCTGAACTCGCACTATCATTGGATGCAGCCTACCGGGGCATGGATGCCTACTCCTCTGCACCGTGGACGCCGCGGGGAATGACAGCCTGGGACACGGTAGGACCGCCTCATAGCGCCGTGCCACCCCAGCCACACCCCAGCAACGGCCCAACTACCGCAGCAGTGTCCCAAGGCCAGACAGCAGTGCCCCAAGGCCAGAAATGCTACTTCTGTGGCCAGGCAAAACACCCGGCGAAAAACGCGATCTGCTCGGGCTGCGGGAAGAAGGGACACTACGCTAACGTCTGCAGGGCCAAAGCCACCCCGAACCCCAGCAGCGCCGCGTGTGGGCCATGCGGGCCGCCATCTTGGGCCTCCCCGGCCATGTGCGAACCACCGGTACAGCAGCCATTTTGGACGCCTCCAGCCACATGGGGATCATGGACGCCGCCATCTTGGACGACAGCCGGAACGCAGCAGGCCCCCAACACCGCCTCATCTGATACCCGCAGCGACACACCGACCCCTACGCTGGCATCCGTTACACTGGACCAAGCGAGACCGCACCAGCTGGCCAGCTCCACAATCGACATTAAGGTAAATGGCCACGATACAATCTGCCTTTTTGACTCTGGGAGCACGGAGAGCTTCATCCACCCCGACACGGTGCGGCGTTGCTCTCTCCCAGTCCTGCCTGCGCACCAGCAGATTTCTATGGCCTCCGAGTCCCAGTCGGCGGACATCGGCGGCTACTGCGTAGTGACACTCGTAGTAGACGGGACCGTGTACGATCATTTTAAACTTCTGGTCCTGCCCGACCTCTGCGCTGCCGTCCTGCTGGGGTTAGATTTTCAGTGCCACCTTAAAAGTGTTACGATGGCGTACGGTGGACCCCTACCCCCACTCACAGTCCGCAGCCAGCAGCTCCCAAATTGCCCGCCGCGCACCAGGTGCAACCTCTCCACACTCAGAGTCACCCCCCCCCCCACTGTTTGCTAACCTCACCCCCGACTGTAAGCCCATCGCCACAAAGAGCAGGCGATACAGTGCCGGGGACAGGGTTTTCATTAAAACCGAAGTGGAGCGGCTCCTGAAGGAAGGGATTATTGAGGGCAGCACCAGCCCCTGGCGAGCCCAGGTTGTGGTCGTTAAGACCGGCGAGAAGCAGCGCCTGGTCATCGACTACAGCCAGACAATAAATCGTTACATCCTGCTGGACGCCTACCCACTCCCCCGCATAGCTGATATGGTCAACCAGATCGCGCAGTACCGCGTCTTCTCGACCATTGACCTGAAATCAGCGTACCACCAGCTCCCTATCCGCCCTGAGGACTGCCAGTATACTGCCTTTGAGGCAAACGGCCGCCTCTATCACTTCCTTAGGGTTCCCTTTGGCGTCACCAACGGGGTCTCCGTCTTCCAAAGGGAGATGGACCGGATGGTAGATCAAAATGCGTTGCAGGCCATTTTCCCATATCTGGACAATGTGACCATCTGCGGCCGTGACTTGCAGGACCATGACGCAAACCTCGAAAAATTCCTCCGCACCGCCCAACTCCTGAACCTGACATATAACAAAGAGAAGTGCATATTCCGCACAAACCGCCTCACCATCCTTGGTTGTGTTGTGGAACACGGAGTCATCGGCCCCGACCCCGACTGGATGCGTCCCCTTATGGAACTCCTACTGCCCCACTGCCTCAAGGCCCTGAAGAGGTGCCTAGGGTTTTTCTCCTATTATGCCCAGTGGGTCCCCTACTATGCGGACAAGGCCCATCCGCTGATCAAGTCCACCTCTTTTCCCTTGACGGCAGAGGCCCGCTTAGCCTTCCACCGTATCAAGGAAGACATTGCCAAAGCCACCATGCACACAGTGGACGAATCCATCCCCTTCCAGGTGGAAAGCGACACGTCCGACTTTGCCCTGGCCGCTACCCTCAATCAGGCGGGGAGACCCGTGGCCTTCTTTTCACGAACCCTCCAAGGCCCGGAGACCAGACACTCCGCTGTTGAGAAGGAGGCCCAGGTGATTGTGGAGGCTGTGCGTCATTGGAGGCACTACCTGGCCGGAAAACGATTTACCCTGCTCACTGACCAACGTTCAGTTGCTTTCATGTTTAACAACAAGCAGAGGGGCAAAATCAAAAATGACAAGATCTTGAGGTGGAGAATCGAACTTTCCACCTACAATTACGAGATCTTGTACCGGCCCGGGAAGCTCAATGAACCCCCGGATGCACTATCGCGTGGCACCTGCGCCAGCGCGCAGATCGATAGACTGCGGGCCCTCCACAATGACCTCTGCCACCCGGGGGTCACCAGGTTCTTCCACTTCATCAAGGCCCGCAACCTGCCTTACTCTATTGAGGAGGTCAGGACCATGACCAGGAACTGCCAAGTCTGCGCTGAGTGCAAACCGCACTTTTATAGACCAGACAGGGCCCACCTGATAAAAGCCACTCGCCCCTTCGAGCGCCTGAGCGTTGATTTTAAAGGGCCTCTCCCCTCCTCCGACCGCAATGTGTACTTCCTCAATATTATTGATGAGTACTCCCGTTTCCCGTTCGCCATCCCCTGCCCGGACATGACCAGTGCCACGGTCATTAAATGTCTGAACGACCTCTTCACCCTGTTCGGTTTCCCCAGCTATATCCATAGCGACCGGGGCTCATCGTTTATGAGCGACGAACTCCGTCAGTACCTGCTAACTAGGGGTATTGCCACAAGCAGGACCACCAGTTACAACCCCCGGGGGAACGGACAGGTGGAAAGAGAATATGCGACAGTTTGGAAGGCCGCCCTGCTAGCCTTAAAGTCTAGGGGCCTTCCAACCTCCCGCTGGCAGGATGTGCTCCCCGATGCGCTCCACTCTATTCGGTCACTGCTCTGCACTGCCACTAACGCCACCCCTCATGAGAAAATGTTTGTCTTCCCAAGGAAGTCCACATCGGGGACATCGCTACCGCCATGGCTGACGTCCCCAGGGCCGGTCCTACTGAGAAGGCACGTGAGGACCCATAAAACGGACCCCCTGGTCGAGAGGGTCGACCTCCTCCACGCCAACCCCCAGTATGCTTACATTGCATACCCGGACGGGCGGGAGGACACAGTCTCCATAAGAGACCTTGCACCCTCGGGGGCCGCAGTAACCCACTACTCACTACCACCCCCCCCCACGATCCGATATCCAGCCCCAGCAGACGGCAGACCTGGGCCCAGCGACCCGCTCGACATCTACGAGGACGACACGCCTGTGCCACAGCCTACGCGGGACTCGACGCCGGAAGCTCCACTACCCCTGCCGTCGCCACGCCGATCACAGCGGCAGACAAGACCTCCGGAGAGACTCCAATACACTAACTTTTAATACACTTCACCCCGCCGGACTCAATTTTAAACAAGGGGTGAATGTGGTAAACCACTGTTTGTATTCCACTGTGTACATGCCTGGACGTGCCTCGGCTGACTCCTCCCACAAGTCCTAGTATAAAGGTGACTGCTCCCCAGCCCCCTTTGTATTCTGGACCGGTCGACCACTCGAGGCAGACCTTCATTCTTTTGTTAATAAAAGCCTTTAGTTACTCTCTTAACTCTCAGTCTTTTATGAGTAATTGATAGCGCATCAAGTCTGAAAATGGGAAGCAGGATATCATCCCCCTTGCTGCTGATGTAGGTTGGTGTCTGCTCCACCGACATGCGCATGCTTGATTTTCCCGGAATCAAGACGGCGGATTTTTTTTTTAATTCATTCACGGGAAGTGGGCGTCGCCAGTTTATGCCGGCATTTATTGCCCATCCCTAATTGCCCTTGAGAAGGTGGTGGTGAGCCTCCTTCTTGAACCGCTGCAGTCCGTGTGGTGAAGGTGCTCCCACAGTGCTGTTACGGAGCTTAGTACAACTGAGTGGCTTGCTGGGCCATTTCAGAGGGCAGTTAAGAGTCAACCACATTGCCATAGGCCAGACCGGGTAAGGACGGCAGATTTCCTTCCCTAAAGGACATTAGCGATCCCGATGTTTTTTTCCAACAATCTGGTAGTTTCATGGTCACCATTATTGATGCTAGCTTTTTATTCCAGATTTAATTCAATTTTAATTCCACAGCTATTTGATGGGTTTTGAACTCACATCTCTCAATCATCATTCCAGGCCTCTGGATTATTAATCCAGTAACATAACCACTATGCTACCGCACCCCAAGTACCCGGACTACCTATGTACACTATCTGAGCATTTAAATGATGACCATTAGAAGTTGATGTGAATTTATTAGTTCATTTAGATGCCGATATCGCATAAGTTGATTTGACCTTGTATTTTTATTACATATTATCAACCGTGGTTCAGTAGGTAACACTCCTGCTCCTAATTCTTATGTTCTTATGTAGAATAATGATGCCAACTTGCATCTTGGCGTGTGACCTTTCCTTAGCAACCAATTTACATTCCAGACTGTCAAGAATCCAGATACTGTAAAATGAAGCTTCAGATTTAGGTTGGTCTGTTGCATAAACAACTGCCAGTTATCAGCCTGGACTACTAGTCCAGTACCAGAACAGCTGCACTGCCGTCGACCATGTCCCCATGCCACACTTGCTCAGGTGCGTTCTAGAGAACCAACGCCACATCTGGCCGGAAAAATCCCCGCCGGATTCTCCTCGCGAGCCTCGGAGGAACCTCCTGTTGCTAGCTGAGGTTTGAAGGCTGTCAGCCCTGCCCTTCCAAAGGGTTACAGCGGGAGATTAAATAAGGAGAGACAGATTGTCTCGGAGCCATTGGCCGGGTCCCTGGCTTTTGGGCATGGCGTTAAAATGTCAAAACACATTAAATGCCGGCTGTGCCCAGAGTCAGGAGCTGTCTGCTCTCCTGGGGAGACAACAGGGAACAGAACAGGTTTTATGCAAATCGCGGCTCATTGACACTCTGGATGTTATTAATTTGCTCACCGAGCTCTCTCGTGTCTAATCATCGACGGGAAATAGCTGCTCGACTCCAGCACTTTCACAATGGAGTTAATTGGTGAGATAATCCGCTGCAATCCTCATTAAGGAAACCTTTCAGACAAGAGAAGGACTCGCATTTCTCCAGCGCCTTTTACCACCTCGGGACGTCTCAAAGCTCTTCGCAGCCAACAAAGTACTTTTTGGAGCGTGGTCACTGTTGTAATGTAGGAAGCTCAGCAGCCAATTTGCGCACAGCAAGCTCCCACAAACAGCAATGTGATAATGACCAGATCATCTGTTTTGGTGATGTTGGTTGAGGGATAAATATTGGCCCCAGGACACAGGGGAGAACTCCCCCTGCTCTTCTTTTAATATTATCCGTGGAATCTTTTACGTCCACCTGAAAGAGCAGACGGGGCCTCGGTTTAACGTCTCATCCGAAAGACGGCACCTCCGTCAGTGCAGCGCTCCCTCAGTACTGCCCCTCCGACAATGCGGCGCTCCCTCAGTACTGCCCCTCCGACAATGCGGCGCTCCCTCAGTACTGCCCCTCTGACAATGCGGCGCTCTCTCAGTACTGCCCCTCCGACAGTGCAGCGCTCCCTCAGTACTGCCCCTCCGACAATGCGGCGCTCCCTCAGTACTGCCCCTCCAACAGTGCAGCGCTCCCTCAGTGCTGCCCCTCCGACAGTGCAGCGCTCCCTCAGTACTGCCCCTCCGACAATGCGGCGCTCCCTCAGTGCTGCCCCTCCGACAGTGCAGCACTCCCTCAGTACTGCCCCTCTGACAGTGCAGCACTCCCTCAGTACTGTCCCTCCGACAGTGCAGCGCTCCCTCAGTACTGCCCCTCTGACAGTGCGGCGCTCTCTCAGTACTGCCCCTCCGACAGTGCAGCGCTCCCTCAGTACTGCCCCTCCGACAGTGCAGCGCTCCCTCAGTACTGCCCCTCTGACAGTGCGGCGCTCTCTCAGTACTGCCCCTCCGACAGTGCGGCGCTCCCTCAGTACTGCACTGGGAGCATCAGGCTGGATTTTGGGCTCAAGTCTCTGGAGTGGGGCTTGAACCCACGACCTTCTGACTCAGAAGCAGCATGAGTGCTGCCCACTGATCTGGATCAGTGCTCACACCATCTTTCTCCTCCCTCAGGGAGCCAAATTCAATCACGCTTCGGAACACAAGTGCGTTGCAGGTTGAGACTAGCTGTGTTGGAACATTATCTTTGCTGAACTAGACTGTGCACAACTTTGGCATCCAATTTGACCCTGAGATGAGCTTACGGCCCCATCACGAAGACTTCCACCTCCGTAACATCACCCGTCTCCGCCCCTGCCTCAGCTCATCCACTGCTGAAACCCTCATCCATGCCTTTGTTACCTCGAGACTCGACTATTCCAACGCACTCCTGGCCGGCCTCCCACATTCCACCCTCCATAAACTTCAGCTCATCCAAAACTCTGCTGCCCGTGTCCTAACTCACACCAAGTCCCGTTCACCCATCACCCCTGTGCTCACTGACCTACATTGGTTCCCGGTCCGGTAACGCCTCGATTTTAAAATTCTCATCCTTGTTTTCAAATCCCTCCACGGTCTCACCCCACCTCCCTGTCTCTGTAATCTCCTCCAGCCCCACAACCCTCCGAGATCTCTGCGCTCCTCCAATTCTGGCCCCTTGCGCATCCCTGATTTTAATCGCTCCACCATTGGCGGCCGTGCCTTCAGCTGCCTGGGCCCTAAGCTCTGGAATTCCCTCCCTAAACCTCTCCGCCTCTCCTTCCTCCTTTAACACGTTCCTTAAAACCTACCTCTTTGACCAATTCCCAATACCTCCTTATGTGGCTTGGTGTCAAAATTTTGTTTGATAATCGCTCCTGTGAAGCACCTTGGGATGTTTTACTACATTAAAGGCGCTATATAAATGCAAGTGGTTGTTGTTGTTCACATCTCTGACCATAGCTCTTAAAACCGGGCCCTTCACTGAGAATCCCCAAGATCATCAAACTTGAGGAACAGCACCTCATCTTCCGATTAGGCACTTTACAGCCTTCCGGACTCAATATCGAGTTCAACAATTTCAGATCATAACCTCGGCCCCTATTACATTTTTCCTTATATTTTATCCACATCTTTGTTTTGGGCCTTTCCCCCCCCCACCCCCTCCCTCCTCCCGCCCGTTCTTTTTTTCTCTCTCCCACATGGCAGCTGTCTCCCATTCTGCCAGAACATTTCACACCTAATCTAGAGCCGTCTTTTGTCTCCACTAGTCCTATCACCATCTCGTCTGGTTTTGAATACCTCTTAATGTCTCTTCACTTCTTTTGTTCTCTCCCAGCCCTGCCTTTCGATCTATTTCATTTCCTTTCCAGTTTTGAAAAAGGGTTAGGCCCGAAACGTCGACTCTATTTTCTCTCCGCGGATGTTGCCTGGCCTGCTGAGTTTTTCCAGCATTTCCTGTTGTTATTTCATCATGTTTCTGCTCATTTATCTGATTCCTGCTTTGCCGACTGCTCAGTTCTGTTGCGGTACATAATTAAAATGAAATCGTTTTTGCACTGAGGTTCCTTTGACAAGGTGTGGGGAGGGGGTCCTTGTGTGTGTGTTAATATTTGTAGGGGGGTCCTTGGGAGCAATGTTCAGGAATAGGGAAATGGCAGAGAAATTAAACAAATAATTTTTGCTGGAATTTTGCCGGCGCTCAGGGGGCGGGTTTGGAGGCGGAACATCCGGCAAAATCGTAGTGTTTCTGCATTGATGACAGCTGCAGAAGTGGTGTGAAGGATCCAATGGTGCACTGGTGAGTTTCAGAGGTCAGAAAATGTTGGGAAATTAATTTTTAATGCATTTAGACTTTTCTGTAGGTAACAAGTTTTGAATTGGATGTCTAGTCCCACCTCATTGGGAGAACCTCTCTCACCAGCGACAGATCGCTTCTGTAACCTCACCTGCAGCAGCCATCTGTTCTAGCCTATGTAGGGAGTCATTGGAGAGCCTGGGGGCAAGGGCTCACCTTTGTACAGTGATTGTCAGTGTTTGCAGCACCTCAATGCTGTGAAACACTGAGAAATCAGCTGTCTAAAAAAATGTGCGTGGCCCCTTTAAGAAAACCGGCAGATGACGCGTCATCAAATGATGTCATCTGACACCGGCTTCCTCCTAATTGGCCAGCAAGCCCGCAGGGCGGGGCTTAACAAGGCTAAATGACGCAAAATCACGTCTGTGGCCCGGATGTAGTTGGGGGCGGGACTGGAACCCGGAATTACAGACCGGTAAACCTGACATCGGTAGTGGGGAAAATGCGAGAGCCCATTATAAAAGATGTAATAGCACAACACTTGGAAAACAGTGACCGGATCGGACAAAGTCAACATGGATTTACAAAAGGTAAATCGTGCTTGACTAATCTACTGGAATTTTTTGAGGATGTAACTGGTAAAATAGATAAGGGTGAACCAGTGGATGTGGTGTATTTGGACTTTCAAAAGGCTTTCGAAAAGGTCCTGCATAAGAGATTAGCGTGTAAAGCTAAGGCACATGGGATTGGGGGCAAGGTATTGACTTGGATAGAGAACTGGTTGGCAGACAGAAAGAAAAGAGTTGGAATAAACGGCTCTTTTTCCGAATGGCAGGCAGTGACTAGTGGGGTACCGCAGGGATCGGTCCTTGGACCCCTGCTATTCACAATATATATTAATGATCTGGACGAGGGAACTAGATGTAATATCTCCAAGTTTGTAGATGACACAAAGCTGGGTGGGCGTGTGTGCTGTGAGGAGGATGCCGAGAAACTCCAGTATGATTTGGACAGGTTGGGTGATTGGGCAGAAGCATGGCAGATGCAATATAACGTGGATAAATGCGAGGTTATCCACTTTGGTGTCAAAAACAAGAAGGCAGATTATTATCTGAATGGCAATAGATTGGGAGAAGGGGAAGTGCAACGAGACCGGGGCGTCCTTGTGCAACAGTCGCTGAAGGTAAGCATGCAGGTGCAGCAGGCGGTTAAGGAGGCAAATGGTATGTTGGCCTTCATAGCGAGAGGATTTGAGTACAGGAGCAAGGGTGTCTTGCTGCAGTTGTACAGGGCCTTGGTGAGACCGCACCTTGAGTATTGTGTGCAGCCATTTAGGACAGAGATGAGGAGGAATTTCTTCACCCAGAGAGTGGTGAACCTGTGGAATTCTCTACCACAGAAGGCAGTAGAGGCCAATTCATTAAATATATTCAAGAAGGAGTTGGATATATTTCTTAAGGCTAAAGGGATCAAGGGATATGGGGAGAAAGCAGGGACAGGGTACTGAATTTAGATGACCAGCCATGATCGCATTGAATGGCGGAACAGGCTCGAGGGGCTGAATGGCCTACTCCTGCTCCTATCTTCAATGTTTCTATGTTCCTGTCTCGGAATTTAAATTCCATTAGTGCCTAATTATTCCTTTTGTTCAGAAAAGCTGCCACTTTCGCTCCCGACTTGCTTCCTGGCGTCTAAAGAGCCGGCAATCAGGAGTGAGTAACTGACAGTTAGAAAGGCACACATACACACACACACACTTCTACTCTCCATTTCAGTAACTCAGTTTCAATCACCATTCTTGGAACAAACGAGGGCTGAGTGGCCAAGGTCTTGAAGTGGACTCGATTACAGATCGAGGACATTTGATCTGAGCTGAGGAGAGATTCACGGTGGGCGAGATTAAGATGCAGGTCCAAGTACTGGGGCCTCTGAATTTTTTACACAGAAATTATACCGCACAGAAAGAGAACATTCGGCCCAACTGATCCGTGCCGGTGTTTATGCTCCACACGAGCCTCCTCCCACCCCTCTTCATCTCACCCCATCAACATATCCTTCTATTCCTTTCTCCCTCATGTGTTTAGAAACATAGAAACATCAAAAAATAGGAGCAGGAGTAGGCCATTCGGCCCTTCGAGCCTGCTCTGCCATTCAATATGATCATGTCTGATCCTCTATCTCAATACCATATTCCCGCTCTCTCCCCATACCCATTGATGCCTTTTGTGTCCAGAAATCTATCTATCTCCTTCTTAAATATATTCAGTGACTTGGCCTCCACAGCCTTCTGTGGTAGAGAATTCCACAGGTTCACCGCTCTCTGAGTGAAGAAATTTCTCCTCATCTCAGTCCTAAATGTCCTACCCCGTATCCTGAGACTGTGATCCAGCTTCCCCTGAAATGCATCTATACTATTCGCCTCAACCACTCCCTGTGGTAGCGAGTTCCACATTCTCACCACTCTCTGGGTAAAGAAATTTCTCCGAATTCCCTATTGGATTCATTAGTGACTAAGGGCTCAGTACTGGGTCCTTTGCTTTTTGTGGTATATAACAATGATTTGGACTTGAATGTAGGAAGAACGATTAAGAAGTTTGCAGATGATACAAAAATTGGCCGTGTGGTTGATAATGAAGAAGAAAGCTGCAGACTGCAGGAAGATATCAATGGACTGGTCAGGTGGGCAGAACAGTGGCAAATGGAATTCAATCCGGAGAAGTGTGAGGCAATGCATTTGGGGAGGGCTAACAAGGCAAGGGAATACACATTAAATGGTAGGACACTGAGAAGTGCAGAGGATCAGGGGGACCTTGGAGTGCATGTCCACAGATCCCTGAAGGTAGCAGGACAGGTAGATAAGGTGGTTAAAAAGGCATACGTAATACTTGCCTTTATTAACCGAGGCATAGAATATAAGAGCAGGGAGGTTATGCTTGAACTGTAGAAAACACTAGTTAGGCCACAGCTAGAATACTGTGTACAGTTCTGGTCACCACATTACAGGAAGGATGTGATTGCACTAGAGAGGGTACAGAGATTTACTAGGATGTTGCCTGGGCTGGGACATTTTAGCTATGAGGAAAGATTGGATAGGCTGGGGTTGTTTTCTTTGGAACAGAGGAGGCTGAAGCGAGACCTAATTGAGGTGTATAAAATTATGAGGAGCCGAGATAGAGTGGATAGGAAGGACCTATTTCCCTCAGCAGAAAGGGTCAATAACCAGGGGGCATAGATTTAAAGTAATTGGTCGGAAGTTTAGAAGGGATTTGAGGAGAAATGTTTTCACCCAGAGGGTGGTGGGGGTCTGGAACGTGACACGGGCAGGAGGAAGCAGCTGATTAGGTGAGTACGGCCAGGTGAGTATTTATACTACTCTATAGTTTGACAGTTAAGGTTCATAGTTTATAAAGTTTAGAAGGTCTTAATTTTGTAGTTATAGTTTCTAAGGTCTCTGTTGTGTAGCGGGGAGTGCTAGGAAACAAGGGCCCTTGAGCATATCATTTAATTGTAGTATAATTGGTGGTATTGATTTAATTTAAATTAATTAAATGGTAAGTCATGGCAGCAAAGCTCGGCCCCGTGGCATGCTCCTCCTGCACTATGTGGGAAATCAAGGACACTTCCTGTGTTCCTGACGACCATGTGTGCGGGAAGTGTATCCAGCTGCAGCTACTGGCAGACCGCATTGCGGTGCTGGCGCTGTGAATGGATACATACTGGAGCATTCGCGATGCTGAGGACATTATGGATATCACGTTTAATCAGTTGGTCACACCGCAAGTAAAGGCTGCACAGGCAGGAAGGGATTGGGTGACCAGCAGGCAGAGTAGTAGGCATAGGCAGGTAGTGCAGGGGTCCCCTGTGGCCATTCCCCCTCTCAAACAGATATACCGCTTTGGATATTGTGGGGGAGGATGGCTTATCGGGGGAAGGCAGCAGCAACCAACTTCCTGGCACCATGGGTGGTTCTGCTGCACGGGACGGGAGGAAAAAGAGCGGGAGAGCTATAGTGATAGGGGATTCTATTGTAAGGGGAATAGATAGGTGTTTCTGCGGCCGCAAACGAGACTCCAGGATGGTAAGTTGCCTGCCTGGTGCAAGGGTCAAGGATGTCTCGGAGTGGCTGCAGGGCATTCTGGAGGGGGAGGGTGAACAGCCAGTTGTCGTGGTGCATATAGGTACCAACGATATAGGTAAAAAACGGGATGAGGTCCTAAAAGCTGAATATAGGGAGTTAGGAGGTAAATTAAAAAATAGGACCTCAAAGATAGTAATCTCAGGAT
This sequence comes from Somniosus microcephalus, assembly GCF_052327205.1. Classification (NCBI taxonomy): domain Eukaryota; kingdom Metazoa; phylum Chordata; class Chondrichthyes; order Squaliformes; family Somniosidae; genus Somniosus; species Somniosus microcephalus. The sequence goes on from NC_140996.1 coordinate 232,029,646, forward strand.
TGCTACCAGTGCCACGTGCTAGTTGGAGTAGAAATAGAAGGATATTTCAGATGAATACGTGGCTGGAAGAATGGTGCAAGGGGGAGGGATTCAAATTCCTGGGACATTGGAACCGGTTCTGGGGAGGTGGGACCAGTACAAACTGGATGGTTTGCAGCTGGGCAGGACCAGGACCGATGTCCTAGGGGGAGTGTTTGCTAGTGCTGTTGGGGAGGGTTTAAACTAAAATGGCAGGGGGTTGGGAACCTGTGCAGGGAGACAGAGGAAAGGGAAGCAAGCAAAAGACAGGAAGGAGAAAAGCAAAAGTGGAAGTCAGAGAAATCAAGGGTGTAAATCAAACATGGCCGCAGTAAACAATAATTCTAAAAGGTCTAAGAGTGTTAAAAAAAACAAGCCTGAAGGCTTTGTGTCTTAATGCGAGGAGCATTCATAATAAGGTGGATGAATTAGCTGTGCAAATAGATGTAAACGGATATGATATAATTGGGATTACGGAGACATGGCTCCAGGATGACCAAGGCTGGGAATTCAACATCTAGGGGTATTCAATATTCAGGAAGGACAGGCAAAAAGGAAAAGGCGGTGGGGTAGCATTGCTGGTTAAAGAGGAGATTAGCACAATAGTAAGGAAGGATATTAGCTCTGATGATGTGGAATCTGTATGGGTAGAGCTGAGAAATACCAAGGGGCAGAAAACATTAGTGGGAGTTGTATACAGACCCCCAAACAGTAATGCTGAGGTTGGGGATGGCATTAAACGGGAAATTAGAGACGCGTGCAATAAGGGCACAGCAGTTATCATGGGTGAATTTAATCTACATATGGATTGGTCTAACCAAATTAGTAACAATACTGTGGAAGAGGAATTCCTAGAGTGTATACGGGAAGGTTTCCTGGGCCAATATGTCGAGGAACCAACTAGAGATTATGCCATCTTAGACTGGGTATTATATAATGAGAAAGGATTAATTAGCAATCTCGTTGTGCGAGGCCCCTTGGGGAGGAGCGATCATAATATGATCGAATTCTTCGTTAAGATGGAGAGTGAAGTAGTTGATTCAGAGACTTGGGTACTGAATTTAAATAAAGGAAACTACGATGGTATGAGGCGCCAGTTGGCTAGGATGAATTGGGGAATGTTACTTAAAGGGTTGACGGTGAATAGGCAATGGCAAACATTTAAAGATCGCACGGATGAACTACAGAATTTGTTCATCCCTGTTTGGCATAATTATAAAACCAAAAAGGTGACTCAACTGTGGCTAACAAGGGAAATTAGGGATAGCATAAGATCAAAGGAGAGGACATATAAGTTGACCTAAGGATTGGGAGCAATTTAGGATTCAGCAAAGGAGGACAAAGGGATTAATGAAGAGGGGGAAAATAGAGTATGAGAGTAAGTTTTCAGGGAACATAAAAACTGACTGTAAACGCTTCTATAGATATGTGAAGAGAAAAAGATTGGTAAAGTCAAGCATAGGTCCCTTGCAGTCAGAATCGGGGGAATTTATAATGGGGAACAAAGACATGACAGACCAATTAAATACATACTTTGGTTCTGTCTTCACGAAGGAGGACACAAATAAACTCCCAGAGATGTCAGGGAACATAGGGTTTAATGAGAGGGAGGAACTGAATGAAATCAGTATTTGTAGGGAAATAGTGTTAGGGAAATTGATGGGATTGAAGGCCGATAAATCCCCAGGGCCTGATAATCTACATCCTAGGGTACTTAAGGAAGTGGCCCTAGAAATAGTAGATGCATTGCTGGTCATCTTCCAAAATTCTATAGACTCTGGAACAGTTCCCATGGATTGGAGGGTAGCAAATGTAATCCCACTACTGTATTTAAAAAAGGTGGTAGAGAAAAAACAGGGAATTACAGACCGGTAAGCCTGACATCGGTAGTGGGGAAAATGCTAGAGTCCATTATAAAAGATGTAATAGCAGAGCACTTGGGAAACAGTGACAGGATCGGACATAAGTCAACATGGATTTACAAAAGGTAAATCATGCTTGACTAATCTACTGGAATTTTTTGAGGATGTAACTGGTAGAATAGATAAGGGAGAACCAGTGGATGTGGTGTATTTGGACTTTCAGAAGGCTTTCGATAAGGTCCCACATAAGAGACTAGCGTGTAAAGCTAAAGCACATGGGATTGGGGGTAAGGTACTGACTTGGATAGAAAACTGGTTGGCAGACAGAAAGCAAAGAGTTGGAATAAACGGCTCTTTTTCCGAGTGGAAGGCAGTGATTAGTGGGGTACCGCAGGGATCAATGCTAGGGCCTCAGTTATTCACAATATATATTAATGATCTAGACGAGGGAACTAGATGTAATATCTCGAAGTTTGCAGACAACACAAAGCTGGGTGGGCGTGTGTGCTGTGAGGAGGATGCAGAGAAACTCCAGTACGATTTGGACAGGTTGGGCGATTGGGCAGATGCATGGCAGATGCAGTATAATGTGGATAAATGCGAGGTTATCCACTTTGGTGTCAAAAACAGGAAGGCAGATTATTATCTGAATGGCAATAGATTGGGAAAAGGGGAAGTGCAACGAGACCTGGGTGTCCTTGTGCACCAGTCGCTGAAGGTAAGCATGCAGGTGCAGCAGGCGGTTAAGAAGGCAAATGGTATGCTGGTCTTCATAGCGAGAGGATTCGAGTACGGGAGCAAGGATGTCTTGCTGCAGTTGTACAGGGCCTTGGTGAGACCACACCTTGAGTATTGTGTGCAGTTTTGGTCGCCTTATCTGAGGAAGGATGTTCTTGCCATGGAGGGAGTGCAGCGAAGATTCACCAGACTGATACCTGGGATGGCAGGAATGACGTATGAAGAGAGATTGGGTCGATTAGGCTTATATTCGCTAGAGTTTAGAAGAATGAAAGGGGATCTCAATGAAACTTATAAAATTCTAACAGGACTAGACAGACTAGATGCAGGAAGGATGTTCCCGATGGCGGGGGAGTCCAGAACCAGGGGTCACAGTCTAAGGATAAGGGGTAAGCCATTTAGGACTGAGATGAGGAGGAATTTCTTCACCCAGAGAGTGGTGAACCTGTGGAATTCTCTACCACAGAAGACAGTTGAGGCCAATTCATTAAATGTATTCAAGAAGGAGTTAGATATATTTCTTAAGGCTAAAGGGATCAAGGGATATGGGGAGAAAGCAGGGACCGGGTACTGAATTTGGATGATCAGCCATGCTCGCATTGAATGGCGGAGCAGGCTCGAGGGGCCGAATGGCCTACTCCTGCTCCTATCTTCTATGTTTCTATGAAAGGGTGATAGAGGCAGAAACCCTCATCAGATTTAAAAAGTACTTGGATATGCACTTGAAGTGCCGTAACCTGCAGGGCTACGGACCAAGAGCTGGAAAGTGGGATTAAGGTGGAGAGCTTTTTGTTGGCCGGCACAGACAAGATGGGCCGAACGGCCTCCTTCTGTGCTGTAAATTTCTATGATTCTATGACGATCTTAAATTAATGGCCTTTGGTTTTGGACTCTCCCACAAGTGCAAACATCTTCTCTACATCTACCCAATCAAACACTTTCATTAACTTAAAGACCTCGATCAGCTCACGACTCATCCTTCCCTTTTCTAGAGAAAAGAGCCCCAGATTGGTATAACTGCCCAGCTCTGGTATCAGTCTAGTAAACCTTATTTGCACCTGTAACTCCCTACCTTACAGAATTATGGGAGCCACTTCACCACATGGACTGCAGCAGTTCAAAAAGAAGACCCACCTCAACCTTCTCAAGCGCAACTAGGGATGGCCAATAAATGGCAGCCTTGCCAGCCACACCCAGATCACAAGAATTAATTATTAAAAAGCTCCCTCTACACTGTCCCATCAAACACTCCCAGGGCAGGTACAGCACGAGTTAGATACAGAGTAAAGCTGCCTCTACACTGTCCCATCAAACACTCCCAGGGCAGGTACAGCACGGGTTAGATACAGAGTAAAGCTCCTTCTACACTGTCCCATCAAACACTCCCAGGGCAGGTACAGCACGGGTTAGATACAGAGTAAAGCTCCCTCTACACTGTCCCATCAAACACTCGCAGGGCAGGTACAGCACGGGTTAGATACAGAGTAAAGCTCCCTCTACACTGTCCCATCAAACACTCCCAGGGCAGGTACAGCACGGGTTAGATACAGAGTAAAGCTTCCTCTACACTGTCCCATCAAACACTCCCAGGGCAGGTACAGCACGGGCTAGATACAGAGTAAAGCTCCCTCTACACTGTCCCATCAAACACTCCCAGGGCAGGTACAGCACGGGTTAGATACAGAGTAAAGCTCCCTCTACACTGTCCCATCAAACACTCGCAGGGCAGGTACAGCACGGGTTAGATACAGAGTAAAGCTCCCTCTACACTGTCCCATCAAACACTCCCAGGGCAGGTACAGCACGGGCTAGATACAGAGTAAAGCTCCCTCTACACTGTCCCATCAAACACTCCCAGGGCAGGTACAGCACGGGTTAGATACAGAGTAAAGCTCCCTCTACACTGTCCCATCAAACACTCCCAGGGCAGGTACAGCACGGGCTAGATACAGAGTAAAGCTCCCTCTACACTGTCCCATCAAACACTCCCAGGGTAGGTACAGCACGGGTTAGATACAGAGTAAAGCTCCCTCTACGCTGTCCCATCAAACACTCCCAGGGCAGGTACAGCACGGGTTAGATACAGAGTAAAGCTCCCTCTACACTGTCCCATCAAACACTCCCAGGGCAGGTACAGCACGGGTTAGATACAGAGTAAAGCTCCCTCTACACTGTCCCATCAAACACTCCCAGGGCAGGTACAGCACGGGTTAGATACAGAGTAATGCTCCCTCTACGCTGTCCCATCAAACACTCCCAGGGCAGGTACAGCACGGGTTAGATACAGAGTAATGCTCCCTCTACGCTGTCCCATCAAACACTCCCAGGGCAGGTACAGCACGGGTTAGATACAGTGTAAAGCTCCCTCTACGCTGTCCCATCAAACACTCCCAGGGCAGGTACAGCGCGGCTTAGATTCAGAGTAAAACAGTCTCTTATTCTCACTGCCACTCTCTGAGTTGGGCCACCAATAAATGCGACGTGGAGGTCGGGAATAAACTGGCTTTTTAACAACTACATTACCTCAGTGGAAGAGACGCGACGAGATGAACCTCTCTGTGCTTTTGGCTCGCTGCGCAGGACATAAGACCAGATGCCTGAGCATCAACCTCTAGCCGTGTGACAGCTGGAAAGGGCCGACAGGGATGCTTTACAATGAGGGTTGCCAACCCCTCCAGTATTGCCCTGGAGTCTGCAGCAATTGAAGGTTAACCTCCAGGGCACTGCGGGGGGGGAGCAAACCACCCGGGAGAAAAATCACCCGGGGCGTTAGAGAACTCCGGTATTAAAACAAGTCTCTTCCAACACTTCTGTTTATTTGTCATAAAAATATCAGAGACAGGGAGAAAAGGGCGTTTGACCGACAGCCGAGAATCATCCAATCGGATAACGAGGAGTCTGTTCGCTTTCCGATTGGGGCGTGGGAAGGCGGGGCCCCGCAGGGATGGACGTGCCGGGCGACCAATGGTGGGAGGGTGGGGGCGGGGCGATTGGTGGCGGGAGGTCATGTGACGAAACCTGCAGGAATACGTCCAATCAGAGCTTGCGAGCCTAGTTAGGCTTATCAAAGGGATGTTTTTACAAAGCAAGATCCAATGAACACAGGGCATTATCATTCTTGACAGAGATACGCCCCAGAACCAAAGATGCAGGCCAGTCACCCAATGGGACATCCTGCAGTTTAGACCTCTTAAACCAGCCAGCCATGATTCACATCAAGGCTTAGTCCTGGCTAGCCCCAGTACAGACATCAGGCAAGATTGCCATCATGAATTAAAATCAAGCCATGCAGGTAGCATGGCTACTTTTTCTCATGCCTCTTCCGAATAACCAGAACAACACATTGAGACAGTGCCCTGTATTTGAGCTCCAAACATGCAGCTTCTAATTCACCTGTCTCCGCCCCTGCCTCAGCTCATCCGCTGCTGAAACCCTCATCCAAGCCTTTGTTACCTCTAGTCTTGACTATTCCAATGCACTCCTGGCTGGCCTCCCACATTCTACCCTCCGTAAACTTCAGCTTATCTGAAACTCAGCTGCCCGTGTGCTAACTCGCACCAAGTCCCGTTCACCCATCACCCCCTGTGCTCGCTGACCTACATTGGCTCCCGGTCCGGCAACGCCTCGATTTTAAAATTCTCGTCCTTGTTTTCAAATCCCTCCATGGCGTCCTCGCCCCCCCTCCCTATCTCTGTAACCTCCCGCAGCCCTACAACCCTCCGAGATCTCTGCGCTCCTCCAATTCTGGCCTCTTGCGCATCCCTGATTTTAATCGCTCCACCATTGGCGGCCGTGCCTTCAGCTGCCTGGGTCCCGAGCTCCGGAATTCCCTCCCTAAACCTCTCCGCCTCACTCTCCTCCTTTAAGATGCTCCTTAAAACCTCCCTCTTTGACCAAGCTTTTGGTCACCTGTCCTAATATCTCCTTATGTGGCTCAGTGTCAAATTTTGTCTGAGAGGTTTTACTACATTAAAGGCGCTATCTAAATGCAAGTTGCTGTTGTTGATAGGATGGATTTTGATTCCTACGATGTCACTGCCATCCTCAAGGGTTACAATTGAAACATTTTTCCCCAGAATGGGCAGCAAGATATCACACGCTTTCTTTCAGCACAGAAATTCATAATATTTATAAGAAATGTGTTTAATTGTTCCCAAAGCTTATTTCACTCTAATTGGCTGTCAGTCTCTCTGCCAGCTCTTCATATCTTAAGCTCAGACAGAACAATTGAAGATGACAGAAGGAGAATGAACGAATAATTGGAACATATAACTCATCAATTTCTTACGCCCCAGCCATTGATAAACGTTGAATGTCAGAATCAAAATCTGTTGAGCCACAGTCCGATCCAAATTACAGTATCGCTTTCCTGCACTGCTGTCAGCTTGCTGCAGTCAGGAGGAAGGGTTGTTACTGCAGCTGTACACCCATCTGGCATGCCTGTGCCAACTGGAGATATAAGCACCTCCATCACCAACGTATCTTGTCCCTCGCACAGTCACAATGCAATGCTCACACAATAGCCACACACCCGCAGACAGGCCTGGTCCAGTGAACTCTGCACTACTCCAACGCACCTTGCACCCTCCATAAACTTCAGCTTATCTGAAACTCTGCTGCCCCGTGTCCTAACTCGCACCAGGCCCCATTCACCCATCACCCCCCGTGCTCACTGACCTACATTGGTCTCCCGGTCCGGCAATGCCTCGGTTTTAAAATTCTGTTCAAATCCCTCCATGGCCTCACCCTTCCCTATCTCTGTAATCTCCTCCAGCCCCCCCCACCCCCCCCACCCCCCGAGATATCTGCGCTCCTCTAATTCTGCCCTCTTGAACATCCCTGATTATAATCGCTCCTCCATTGGCGGCCGTGCCTTCAGCTGCCTGGGACCCAAGCTCTGGAATTCCCTCCCTAAACCTCTCCGCCTCGCTACCTTTTTTATCCTTTAAGACGCTCCTTAAAACCTACCTCTTTGGCCCAGCTTTTTGGTCACCTGCCATAATTTATCCTTAAGTGGCTCTAATTTATTCTTTGGTGTCAATTTTTTTGTCTTATAATTCTCCTGTGAAGCACCTTGGGATGTTTTACTACGTTAAAGGTGCTGTTGTTGTTATACTGTGTTCTCGCTGTAACCTCACCGGTTTGAAGTCAAGCCTCATTGGTGCGATTCACTCCCGTCCTGTGATTTAGGACTCGTGTGAAAAAACAATGTCAGCCTCCAACAAACGGCAGGGCCAGAGTGATTGTTTTTGTTTGTTGCTGTCAGTCTATTTGATCTTTCAGGATGTAACATGTCCGCGCGGGTTGGATCCTCTTCTCCTTCCAGTGTGTGGAAGCACCTGAGGGTCAGAGAGCAAGCAGTGCTCGCTTCGCCAGCTTTGAACAGCTGATCCCATCTCACTCATGCCCCCACTGCACGCAGCCGGCCTGATCGGTCAGCTCCAGTTATCCGAAGGGAATCTCATTTTCTTTCAGAAGGAACGACAACAACAACTTGTGTTTATACGGCACCTTTAATGTAGTAAAAATATCCCAAGGCGCTTCACAGAAGCGAATATCAGACAAAATTTAACACCGAGCCACATATTAGGACAGATGACCAAAAGCTTTCTTTTACGTTCGTTCATGGGATGTGGGCGTCGCTGGCAAGGCCAGCATTTATTGTCCATCCCTAGTTGCCCTTGAGAAGGTGGTGGTGAGCTGCCTTCTTGAAACGCTGCAGTCCGTGTGGTGAAGGTACTCCCACAGTGCTGTTAGGGAGGGAGTTCCAGGATTTTGACCCGGCGACGATGAAGGAACGGCCGATATATTTCCAAGTTAGGATGGTGTGTGACTTGGAGGGGAACTTGGAGATGAGTGCTTTGTATCGGTGTCTACTAAGGAGGTGGATGCTAACAAAATATCGGTAGGAGCAGAAAAGGTAGAAGCAATGGAAGGGGTGAAAATTGCTAGACAGGATGTACTAGAAAGGCTGGGTATGCTTAGAGTGGATAAGTCACCTGGTCCAGATGGCTTGCATCCCAGGTTGCTAAGGGAATTGGGGGAGGAGATAGCGGAAGGGCTTGCCATCATTTTTCAATCTTCCCTAGATGCGGGGGAGGTGCCTGAGGATTGGAAAGTGGCAAATGTGACCCTATTGTTCAAGAAAGGGTGTAAGGACAATCCTAGTAACTACAGGCCGGTCAGTTTAACATCAGTGGTGGGTAAAGTTTTAGAAACAATAATCAAGGAAAAAATTAACAGGCACTTCGAGAGGTTTAAGCTAATTAGGGAGAGCCAACATGGATTTGTAAATGTCAGATCGTGTTTAACTAATCTAATTGAATTTTTTGATGAAGTAACAGGGAGGATTGATGAAAGGAATGCAATGGATGTTGTCTACATGGATTTTAGGAAGGCGTTTGACAAAGTACCACATAGAAGGCTGGTTAACAAAATTGAGGCTCATGGAATAGGTAGGTCAGTGGCAGCTTGGATAAGGAATTGGCTTCAGGACAGAAAACAGCGAGTTGTGGTAAATGGCTGTTTTTCAGACTGGGGGATGGTAGACAGTGGTGTTCCCCAAGGGTCAGTGCTGGGGCCACTGCTTTTTTTGATATATATAAATGACCTGGATATTGGAATACAGAGTAGAATTTCTAAATTTGCCGATGACACCAAACTTGGGAGTATGGCAAACAGTGAGGATGCCAATCAACTGCAACAGGACATAGAAAGGCTAGCAGAATGGGCAGACAAGTGGCAGATGGAATTTAATACAGAGAAGTGTGAGGTGATGCATTTTGGCAGAAGGAACAGGGAGAGGCAATATACACTTAATGGCACAGTTTTAAAGAGTGTGCAGGGACAGAGGGACCTGGGAGTTAATGTGCATAGGTCCCTGAAGGTGGCGGGACATATTGAGAGAGTGGTTAGCAAAGCATATGGGATCTTGGGCTTCATAAATAGAGGTATTGAGTACAAAAGCAGAGAAGTTACGCTGAACCTTTATAAAGCACTGGTTAGGCCACAACTGCAGTATTGCATCCAGTTCTGGTCACCACACTTTAGGAAGGATGTGAAGGCCCTTGAGAGGGTGCAGAGGAGATTTACCAGAATGGTTCCAGGGATGGGGAATCTTAGCTACAAGGACAGGTTGGAGAAGCTGGATTTGTTTTCATTAGAGCAAAGGAGGTTGAGGGGTGATTTGATAGAGGTGTACAAGATTATGATGGGTTTGGATAGGCTAGACGGGGAAAGGCTGTTCCCACTAGTTGATGGTACAAGGACTAGGGGACACAGATTTAAGGTTTGGGGCAAGAGATACAGGGGGGACATGAGGAAAAACTTTTTTACGCAGCGAGTGGTGAGGACCTGGAGCTCGCTGCCGACGGAAGTGGTGGAAGCGGAGACACTCAATGTTTTCAAGGGGAGACTGGATAGGCACTTGAGGGAAATAAACTTGCAGGGCTACGGGGATAGAGCGGGGGAATGGGACTGACTGGATTGCTCTACAGAGAGCCGGCATGGACTCGATGGGCCGAATGGCCTCCTTCTGTGCCTCATGACTCTATGATGGTGTTCCCATGCGCCTGCTGCCCTTGTCCTTCTAGGTGGAAGAGGTCGCGGGTTTGGGAGGTGCTGCCGAAGAAGCCTTGGCGAGTTGCTGCAGTGCATCTTGTAGATGGTCCACACTGCAGCCACGGTGCGCCGGTGGTGGAGGGAGTGAATGTTTAAGGTGGTGGATGGGGTGCCAATCAAGCGGGCGGCTTTGGTCAAAGAGGTAGGTTTTAAGGAGCGTCTTAAAGGAGGAGAGAGAGGTGGAGAGGCGGAGAGGTTTAGGCAGGGAATTCCAGAGCTTGAGGCTTAGACAGTTGAAGGCACGGCCGTCAATGGAGTGTAATCAGAGAAAAGTTGCTATTCAAGGTGGCTCCTGCCCTAGGGAGATCCTTTGCTCTACAACTCTATCCTTGGATATCCAGTGCCATCCTTTGCCCTTTCTCCCTCACTCTCCTCTCTACTGTTGTGTATGTACCTTTAAGAGAATAACTGGTCTCAGACTGCAGTACCGGCAGTGACCACCCCTGTATAAAAGGCGCTAGCAAGCCTCTGTAGTTTCAGTTTCCCGATTGACTCCATTCAGTAAAGACTTGTTTAAATCAACTCCTGCTGTCCGTGTCTCAATTATACACGGACATAATATTGGCGACGAGCAGATACAAACTTACCTACAGTCTGCACCACCTCCTGGGATCCATTCCTGAAGCGAAGTGAGCAGAGGTCGAGGCCAGAAGGAAGAAAGAAGCAGTAGAAACGGGCGTCGACCGTGGGCATCCGCCCCTGAGTTAGCGGAGTTGAAGATTGCTGGAGAAGCTGTCGAAAGCGGGGCCTGGTTCCTGGACGGTGCTTCAGCTAATCAGGCTGGTGGCAGGTAGTACACTGATCCTTCCTGGGCTGCGGCGGTCGCGATCTCGAGCGGGTGGCTTGCAACGGGGCCGAGCAGCGTTGTCGGGAAGAGGAGAGAGGGTGGAGCACACAGGGCGCGGCCGGTGCTACGAAGCCGGGTTGCGCACAGACCCGAGAAGAGGGAGGCAAGAGGCCCACAGGGTTGTTCCACGACGGGAAAATAATTTAAAAAAAGAAATATTAAACGCGCAGGAAACCGCGAGGAGCTGCAGGTTGCAACAGAAACCGCGGAAAGCAGCGCTAGCAACAGCGGGGAAGAAGGCAAAGCGCGGGAGGCGCCATCTTAATCAGCGGGGAAGAAGGCAAAGCGCGGGAGGTGCCATTTTGTTAAATCGGGGAAGAAGGCAAAGCGCGGGAGGCGCCATTTTAGATTTTCAAGATGCCGAAGACTGGCTGTATCACTGCCTTTGATAATACAATAGAGGACTGGACCACGTATGTGGAAAGAGTAGAGGTATATTGCGAGGCAAACGAAATAGCCGATGAGAAAAAGGCATTGATATTGCTAAACTTAATGGGCGCTAGAACGTATGGCCTATTGCGGGACCTGATTACTCCAGCCAAACCGAAGGCGAAGAGTTTTAACGAAATTGTTGCTGTCCTACAGGAACACCTAAACCCTGCACCGCTGCTGATAGCAGAAAGATTTAAATTCCACAGGAGAACTCAGCATAAAGATGAGAGCAATGCTGAGTACCTTACGGAACTACGCAAGCTATCAAAGCACTGCCAGTTCGGAGCAGGACTGGCAGATACCCTACGGGACAAATTTGTCTGTGGACTCCTGAGTGAAGGAACACAGAAGAAGTTACTCTCAGAGAAAGAGCTGACGCTAGATAAGGCTTTCAGCGTGGCAGTATCGTACGAAGCAGCAGCCAGGGGAGCTGCGGAAATACAACAAAAGCCACAGGAATACGGCACCCACGAAATGACACGGGGATTTGCAAAATGTTATCGCTGCGGCAGAACTAACCATGACCAGAAGGACTGCTGGTCCAAGGACAAAATATGCAGGCAAGGCGGAAAGATGGGACACATTGCACGAGTTTGCAGGTCTGGGAAGAAGACCAACGATAGCAAAAAGGCTACTAAGGAACCATACAAGAAAGTACAAAAGATGACGGACAGTAGTTCCGAAGACCAGATGAGCGATAGTGAATCCGGGAACAAGAGACTAAGCTGTCTCAAACTTCACAATGTAATCGCAAAAGAGGATCACCGAACCATTTGGGTCACCCTCACGATAGCAGGGTCCCAAGTTAAAATGGAATTGGATACAAGATCAGCGCTAACCGTCATGAATCGACAAGACTACGAGCGGCTATTCTCACACATACCCTTGAGAGAGACATCCATCGTCTTGACGACGTATACGGGGCAAAAAGTATACCCCAGAGGAAAAAAAAGGGTGCCTGTCGAATACAACGGCAAGAAAATACGGAAATTGTATATCTACATACTGCCAAATGGTGGACCACCGTTATTGGGACGTGAATGGATCAGGGAGATAAGCTTAGATTGGCACTCCATTCATGCAATGACGGTGGATGGTAAAAAAGATGAAGACGTCACTCCTGGATGATTGTCAACAATCTTAGCTAACGCCAAAGAGGTATTTCAACAAGAACTGGGCACTCTTAAAGGCGTAACCGCCTCGATAAAAATAGAAGAGAATGCAATTCCCAAGTTTTTCAAAGCAAGACCGGTACCATATGCAATTCGCCCAGCCGTCGAGGCAGAGCTGGAGAATCTGGAGAAGGCAGGCGTGTTGTCTAAGGTCGACTGGAGCGAGTGGGCGACACCCATCGTTCCTGTCATGAAGAAAACGTTAAGCAATAAGTCTGAGGAGCCAAGGAAGGTTCGCATCTGTGGGGATTTCAAGGTGATGGTGAACCCAGTCCTTCACACAGTACAATATCCTCTTCCAAGGATAGAAGACATCTTCGCCTCACTATCTGGAGGGAAGCGTTTTACAAAAATTGACCTAGCACAAGCATATTTGCAGATGGAGGTTGAAGAGTCCTCTAGGAAGTATCTCACGATAAACACTCACAAAGGTCTTTACCAGTATCATCGATTGGTATTCGGAGTAGCATCGGCTCCGGCGATATGGCAAAGAGCGATGGAACAAGTCCTGCAAGGGATTCCGGGGACTCAGTGTTACTTGGACGACATCCTTGTGACAGGTGAAGATGACAGTGAACACCTTAACAACCTAGAACAGGTGCTCACTAGACTACGGGAACATGGGCTACGAGCCAACCGCCCCAAGTGCGAGTTTTTTAAGAAACAGATATCGTATTGTGGCCACGTGATTGATGAAGAGGAGTTACATAAGTCCCCTGACAAAATTGAAGCAGTTGTTAAGGCCCCAGCGCCTGAAAATGTGTCGCAACTGAGGTCATTCCTCGGATTGGTGAATTACTACCATAAGTTTTTACCAAATTTGTCCACAATTCTGCACCCACTGAACGCCCTACTACGAACGGGAGTAGCATGGAAATGGAGCAATGACTGTAAGCGGGCCTTTCAGAAGAGTAAGGACTTAATCACTTCAAGAGAAGTATTGGCTCACTACAACCCAGCACTGCCGATCAGACTGGCGTGTGATGCGTCTCCCTACGGCATTGGGGCGGTACTGTCACAGAAATTCCTTGATGGTTTAGAGAGGCCGATAGCTTTTGCGTCACGCTCGTTAACTTCTGCCGAGCGTAACTACGCCCAGATTGACAGAGAGGCCCTCAGCCTAGTGTGGGGGGTGAAGAAGTTCAATCACTACCTGCACGGTCAAAAATTTACTCTACTAACCGATCATCAACCTCTTGTCTCCATTTTCAACCCTCAGAAGGGCGTACCGATAATGACAGCGCAACGGCTGCAGAGGTGGTCCCTTTTCCTAGGGGCACACCAATATGACATCGAGTACAAAGGAACTAAACAGCATGGGAATGCTGATGGATTGTCGCGCCTACCGTTGCCGACGGTGGAAGATGACCTTGCAGTGGATCCAATGGAGATATTCCACTCGACCATAGTCGAATGTCTCCCTGTGACGAATGCGAGCATAGAAAAGGAAACACGAAATGACCCGACACTATCCCGGGTCTATGATTTAACGGTGAAGGGATGGCCAGCACATGGTGAACCACTGCTGCCAGCATTCTCGCCGAGAAGAGAACAGCTGTCAGTGTGCAGAGGAACCTTGATGTGTGGATCCAGAGTAGTAATTCCACCTAAGTTGACGGATAGAGTGCTCAATGAGCTTCATGAGGGTCATCTCGGTGGTGTAAAAATGAAGAACTTAGCCAGAGCGTTTGTGTGGTGGCCGGGAATCGATAGAGAAATCGAAGAGATGACCAAGAGCTGTGCAGGATGCCAGAAGGTCCAAAACGCCCCACCACAAGCTCCTCTACATCCATGGGAGTGGCCCTCATCTCCATGGCAAAGGGTGCACATTGATTTTGCTGGTCCCTTCATGGACTCGATGTTTTTAATTGCGGTGGATGCACATTCAAAGTGGCCAGAGGTAATAAAAATGTCTTCAACCACCACAGAAAAAACTATCACAGTTTTACGAACCATATTCGCCAGGAATGGGCTGCCTGAACAGATTTGCTCTGACAATGGACCACAGTTTGTGTCTGAAGAGTTCCGGAGGTTCTTAAAGAACAATGGTGTTAAGCATTACACATCTGCCCCATATCATCCAGCCACTAATGGATTGGCCGAGAGGTTTGTTCAAACATTCAAGAAGGCTATCAAGGCAATGTGTAATGAAGATATACCCCTACAACACAAGGTGGACAACTTCTTGTTTGCCTACCGGAATGCGACACATGCGGTTACCAACCAAACTCCAGCCATGATGTTCTTCAATCGAAGACTACGATGCCGCTTGGATTTGGTTAAGCCAAACGTCTGAAGAGATGTGGAGAACAGGCAGTTTCAGAATATGAATGAAAGGCCGACCAGGAGTTTTAAGATAGGTCAACCAGTTTTGGCCCGGGACTACCGCACTGAGAAATGGCAGCCAGGAACGATTTGTACACGGCAAGGACCTCTCATGTATACCGTGGACGTTGGAGAGAGCATTGTAAGATGCCATGCTGACCAGATTCTAGAGTCACTGGAAAACGTCAACTCCACACCACAATCTGATACACCTGGCAATGAAATCGACGTACCAATTGCAGCTACCGCAGAATCGGTGATATTGGAAGCAGATGAACCAAACAACGACATTGATCCCGACTCAACCTTGCCAGAAGAACCTGATACCCCAAAGAGGCGTTATCCAGACAGAATCAGGAAGCCTCCTCAAAGACTGAACTTATAATTGCTTAAACTCAACCAATGTATCTAGCAACCGTAATTGTGATTGTAATTAGTTATCATTTAGTTGTTAAATGAATGTTATGTACTGTTTATCTAAAAGGGGAGGAATTGTTGTGTATGTACCTTTAAGAGAATAGCTGGTCTCAGACTGCAGTACCGGCAGTGACCACCCCTGTATAAAAGGCGCTAGCAAGCCTCTGTAGTTTCAATTTCCCGATTGACTCCATTCAGTAAAGACTTGTTTAAATCAACTCCTGCTGTCCGTGTCTCAATTATACACGGACATAATATCTACCATTACTTGCCCTGGCACGAATAGTGACTCCATTTTAGCCCAAACTCCAAGATCAAGCTGCAAGCTTAAAAGGAGCAAGGTCATCTATAGGAACATTAGGAACAGGAGGAGGTCATTCAGCCCCTCGAGCCTGTACCGTCAACTCAGTTAGATCATGGCTGATCCGTCCCTCAACCCTATTCATCCGCCTTTGCTCCATATCCCTTGATATCCATTGCCCAGCAAAAATCTGTCGCTCTCAGTCTTGAGCGCTCCAACTGACCGCCACCCCCCCACCCACCCACGAGCATCCATAGCCTTTTGGGAGGAGAGAGTTCCAGATTTCCACGACCCTTCATGTGAAAAAGTTCTTCCTGATCGATGTCTGTTTGGTGATTTGCTTCTGTGTAGAGCCAAGTAGAGAATGTGTCTGTTCTCAGAGTGGGTACCTTAAACATTCACTCCCTCCACCACCGGCGCACCGTGGCTGCAGTGTGGACCATCTACAAGATTCACTGCAGCAACTCGCCAAGGCTTCTTCGGCAGCACCTCCGAAACCCGCGACCTTTTCCACCTAGAAGGACAAGGGCAGCAGGCGCATGGGAACACCACCACCTCCAAGTTCCCCTCCAAGTCACACACACCATCCTGACTTGGAAATATATCAACGATCCTTCATCGACGCTGGGTCAAAATCCTGGAACTCCCTCCCTAACAGCACTGTGGGAGTACCTTCACCACACGGAATGCAGCGGTTCAAGAAGGCGGCTCACCACCACCTTCTCCAGGGGCAACTAGAGATGGGCAATAAATGCCGGCCTTGCCAGCGACGCCCACATCCCATAAACAAATTTTTTTAAACTGACCCAACGCAGGGCAGTGGGTGGCATGGCGTTGCGGTCCTGTACAAGCACAATGGCTAATGGAATGCTATAGCCCTTAGAGGGCTGGAATATAAAGGGGAGGAAGGTTTGCTACAGCTGTACAAAGCCCTGGTTAGACCGCACCTGGAGCACGGTGTACAGTTCTGGGCACCACACCTTAGGAAGGATATATTGCCCTTGCAAGGAGTGCAGCGCAGATTCACCAGAATGTTACCGGGGCCCCAAGGGATAGATTATGAGGAGAGGTTACATAAACTAGGCTTGTACTCCCCGGAATATAGAAGGTTATGAGGTGATTTGATTGAGGTTTTTAGGATTTGGTAAGGAATCGATAGGGTAGCTGGAGAGAAACTTTTCCCGCTGGTGGGGGGAGTCTAGGACAAGGGGACAGAACCTTAAAATCAGAGCCAGGCCATTGAGGAGAGAGGTTAGGAAACACTTCTTCACACACAGGGTGGTAGAAGTGTGGAACTCACTCCCACAGAAAGCAGTAGATGCTTGGGCTCAATTCATCATTTTAAATCTGAGATGGATAGATTTTTGTTAGCCAAAGGTGTAAAGGGATATGGAGCCAAGGCAGGTGGATGGAGTGGAGATACAAACCAGCCGTGATCTCACTGAATGGCAGAACAGGCTCGAGAGGCTGAATGGCCTCCTCCTGTTCCTACGTAGGAATTCCCTCCCTAAACCTCTCCGCCGCTCTATCCTCCTTCAAGACACTCCTTTAAACCAACCTCCTGTCCTAATATCGCCTTATGTGGCTCGGTGTCAAATTTTGTTCGGTAATCGTTCCCGTGAAGCGCCTTGTGACGTTTTACTACGTTAAAGGCGCTGGATAAATGCGAATTGTTGCTATAGGTATCCGTCTGAAATATTCATTTAGTAATGACTCGAGTGCAGGTTCTGCACTGCTGTGCGAGGGCACATCAGTGTTTGAAAATTCCATCACTCTCCTTCACAGACCCAGCATCCAACCCGCCTCTCCTCTCCCCTCCCACACACACACATCTCGCAGCTCAGTCAGGCTCCAAGAGGATATTCTGCGAGGCAATTTGCTCTCGCCTCTTGAAAGCAATCAAAATGCACTCAATGAATGTCATTCTGCAGTAGAGTGAAAGGGTATAATGGATCTCTGCTGCCCTCGCACTCTCCCGTCCACAGATAACGCAAGCACCAGCCATAACGGCAGATTTATCTTGGTGCTTTCAAGAGCACACGACTATTGGACTATCGATTGTGTTTCAAAGTCGCACAATGTCAACGCTAATCTCTTCCTCTCCCACCGCGCCCCCCCCACCCACTGCCGCTAAAAACAATGACTCTTTCTCTCCGTTGCTGACTGCTAATGTCACTCGCACCATGGGAGGGTGAGGAGGGGAGGGGGTGGGAAAGAAATCTCCAACATACTCCTCCCTGGGACTAGGCATTCCACGACAGCTGCTCTCCAAATAGCTGAAGGGCCAAAAAAGCACAGAAGGAACAAAAGATGAGAGAGGTTGTACTCGGCTCTCATCTCGTCTCACGGCTTCTCGCTGACAGGTAATGATTCTTTTCGTTCTTCAAGTGTCAGCCGTGGCTCAGTGGGCGGCACTCTTGCCTCTGAGTCAGAAGGTTGTGGGTTCGACTCCGGACTCCAGAGACTTGAGCACAAAAATCCAGGCTGACACTCGCAGTGCTGAGGAAGCGCCGCACTGTCGGAGAATCGGAGAAGCATGACGTCTTGTTAAACCGAGGCCCCGTCTGCTCTCTCAGGTGGATGTAAAAGATCCCACGGCCACTATTTCTAGGAGTTCTCCCCAGTGTCCTTGGGTCAATATTTATCCCTCAATCAACATAACAAAAACAGATGATCTGCTCATTTATCACATTGCTGTTTGTGGGAGCTTGCTGTGCGCAAATTGGCTGCCGAGTTTCCTACATTACAACAGTGACGGCACCTCAAAATAAAACTTCGTTGGCTGTAAAGCGCTTTAGGACGTCCGGTGGTCGTGAAAGGCGCTATAGAAAGGCAAATCTTTCGTTCTTTCTTTCAGTGTGTCCAGAGCTCGCTTGAGAAGTTCTCATGAGGGCAGATCCACCCTTTCAGTCAAAGCAGGACCAGCCTCAGTGTTCAAGAGATGGAATGAGGAGAATTAATTTCGCGTTAAACCAGGTTCAATAACCTGATCTCGTGAGGGACGGAGGCAGCAACAACAACCTGGGATGGCAGGAATGACGTATGAGGAGAGATTGGGTCGATTGGGCTTGTACTCGCTGGAGTTTAGAAGAATGAGAGGTGATCTCATTAAAACTTATAAAATTCTAACAGGACTGGACAGACTAGATGCAGGAAGGATGTTCCTGATGGTCGGGGAGTCCAGAACCAGGGGTCACAGTCTAAGGATAAGGGGTAAGCCATTTAGGACAGAGAGGAGGAGGAATTTCTTCACCCAGAGAGTGGTGAACCTGTGGAATTCTCTGCCACACAGAGCAGTTGAGGCCAATTCATTAAATATATTCAAGAAGGAGTTGGATATATTTCTTGAGGCTAAAGGGATCAAGGGATATGAGGAGAAGGCAGGGACAGGGTACTGAATTTGGATGATCAGCCATGATCTCATTAAATGGCGGAGCAGGCTCGAGGGGCCAAATGGCCGACTCCTGCTCCTATCTTCTATGTTTCTATGCAACAACAAAACTTGTATTTATATAGCACCTTTAACGTAGTATAACATCCCGAGGCGCTTCACAGGAACGATTATCAAACAAAATTTGACACCGAGCCACATAAGGAGCTATTAGGACAGGTGACCAAAAGCTTGGTCAAAGATGGAGGTTTTAAGGAGCGTCTTAAAGGAGGAGAGAGAGGCGGAGAGGTTTAGGGAGGGATTTCCAGAGCTCGGGGCCCAGGCAGCTGAAGGCACGGCCGCCAATGGTGGAGCGATTAGAATCAAGGATGCTCAAGAGGCCAGAACTGGAGGAGGGCAGAGATCTCTGAGGGGAGAAAGGATAAAAGAACAAAGAGAGGGGAATGGAGGCACACATGATTAATAAGGGATTCGATAGGGTAGGTGCAGCAAAACTATTTTCCTCTGGTGGGGGGAGTCCAGAACAAGGGGGCATAACCTTAAAATTAGAGCCAGGCCACTTGGGAGTGAGATCAGAAAGCACTTTTTCACACAAAGGGTAGTAGATATCTGGAACTCTCTCCCTGAAAAAGGCTGTGGATGCTGGAGGTGACTTGAAATGTTCTCTTCTTTTGTTGGGTAAGGGACGGTACTTTAACTTCGCACTGTACCGCGGTTGGGGGGATTCGAACTCACAAACCTTCAACATTGTTAATCCAGCGCAAGAGACCCCAACACTCCCACCGTAGCAGACCATGAGTACTGGCAGGCAGTCTGCTAGGAAATCAGCAGAAAGGAGCTCGTGCTCGTTTGAAAGCCGACCGCTCGCTAATAGCTCTACTCCTAAGAACATAAGAATTAGGAGCAGGAGTCGGCCATTCGGCCCCTCGAGCCTGCTCCGTCATTCAATAAGATCACGGCTGATCATCGACCTCAACTCCACTTTCCCGCCCGATCTCCATATCCCTCGATTCCCCATGAGTCCAAAAATCTATCGATCTCAGCCTTGAATATACTCAACAACTGAGCCTCCACAGCCCTCTGGGTTAGAGAATTCCAAAGATTCACAACCTTCCGTGAAGAAATTCCTTCTCATCTCAGTCCTAAATGGCCGACCCCTTATCCTCAGACTGTGACCCCTGGTTCTAGACTCTCCAGCCAGGGGGAAACAGCCTCTCACCATCTACCCTGTCAATCCCCCTCCGAATCTTATATGTTTCAATGAGGTCGCCTCTCATTCTTCTAAACTCCAGAGAGTAGAGACCCAATCCTGAGTGATAAGATGCCTTTTCAAAGGGCAATATTTACCCTATTCATTTGACTGCCAGTGCTTGTCCTTTACCACAAGTCATCGTGTCTGTTAAACTTTACCCAGTTGTTTTGAAACATAACTAGTCCTTTGGCCTTTAACCTTTCAGTCCCCTGACGTGCCGATAAAAGACACGAGTAAAGGAATGTGAACCATTGGCCTGTTGGCTACAAACAGTTGCATATCAGCCGTACCTTCATAGAAATATAGAACATAGAAAAATAGGAGCAGGAGTCGGCCATTCGGCCCTTCGAGCCTGCTCCACCATTCAATATGATCATGGCTGATCCTCTATCTCAATACTATATTC